>NC_134094.1:123359879-124009879 GCF_000715075.1 Nicotiana tabacum | reverse complement strand
TATCATAGATACCCAAACTTAGATAGTCCTTATAAGAAGAAGAGATCTAGATATAGATCCAAAGAAGAGCATGATGCCAAGAAAGCCTATCGTAAGGCTACTAGATTTACCAAAAATAGGTCTAAACGAGATCTTGCTGACATTAAGTGTTACAAGTGTGGTAAATTTGGCCATATAGCCCCGAATTGTAAGCTTCAAAAGCTGAAAACCTTAGAACTAAACAATGAGTTACGTGATAAGGTTTATGGTTTGTTATACACTTCTGGATCAGAATCTGATTATTATTATTCTGAGTCAGAATCCGAAGCTGAAATAGATTTACTTGATTTATCTGATAGTGATAAAAATATTGATAATACTTGTACTGCCTGCAAAGGTAATACATGTACTTGTGATGATGATGAATTTTATAAATTGCAATCTCAGTTTCAAGATTTGAACATGAAAACTATTACATCTGATAATGTGATAGAACTTTTAAAAGAAGTTACTGATGAAAAACTTCGTGAAAAAATTATAAATTTGGCTACAAGTTCAAGTTCTAGTTTTTCAAAACCTTTTCAAAAAGAATTTGAATATTCCCCGCCTTATTATTTGCTAGAGGTTAATAACCGTCTTTTAAATAAAAATACAACTCCAGCAAGAGATTCTTCTTTCGATGATTTAAAAGTTGAAGTTGAAAACTTGAAACGAGAGATCAAATCTCTTAAACAAAATCAAATGATTTGTGATCATAGGATTACTCAGATTGAGGAAATCAATTCTCCAGCTGAGAAATCTAATGATAAAAACAAAGGTATTTCTGAAAATAATATTGAAGAAAAACCTATTAGTTTTGATCCTAAATATGATATGTTTTTAGGAATGATGCAAATTATTACTGCTCATAAATGGTATATCAAATGTACTATTCTCTTTGATAATAGTTTTTCTATTACAAACATTGCCATGATTGATAGTGGAGCAGAAGTTAGCTGCATTCAAGAAGGTTTAATACCTACGAAATATTTTCAAAAAACTACTCATATGGTTAGATTTGCATCCGGACATGCTTTAGATATAAAGTATAAATTACCTAATACGGATATTTGTCAGAATAAAGTCTGTATTCCTCACTTTTTTTTCTTGGTTAAAAACCAGTTATACCCTCCTATTATACTTGGAACACCGTTTATTAACGCCATTTATCCTTTTACTAGCATAGACTCGAAAAATTTTACTGCTACTTATAAGGATAAAGAGATAAGTTATACTTTTGTTACAGATCCAGTAACTAGAGATATTAATGCTTTAATTGATATGAAGCAGAAACATATTGATTCTTTGCAATTAGAATTGTTTAGTATGAATATATTCGATACTTTGAATTCTACTAAAGTACAGGAAAAGATCAAATTGATTTTCGAAAATATTGCTATTGATATTTGTGCAGAACATCCCAGTGCTTTTTGGAATAGAAAAAAGCATATTGTCACTCTGCCTTATGAAGATAATTTTTCTGAGGATGATATTCCTACTAAATCTCGACCTTGTCAGATGAACGCGGAATTAGTGGAATTCTGCAAAAAAGAGATTGATAATTTGTTACAAAAAGGTTTGATAAAACCCTCAAAATCTCCTTGGTATTGCACAACTTTTTATGTTAATAACGCAACTGAAAAGGAACGTGGTATTCCTAGATTGGTCATTAATTATAAACCCTTGAATAAATATTTGAAGTGGGTTAGGTATCCTATTCCCAATAAAAGAGATTTATTGTCAAGATTATATGATGCCAATATATTTTTAAAATTTGATTTAAAATCTGGATATTGGCAGATTCAAATATTTAAAGAACATACTTATAGAACTGCTTTTAATGTTCCATTTGGACAATATGAGCGGAATGTTATGCCTTTTAGTTTGAAGAATGCCCCTTCTGAATTCCAAAAAATTATGAATGATATTTTAAACCCCTATCTAGACTTTATCATTGTTTATATCGATGATATTGACCAAGTTAACTCAGAAGGGTGTTTCATTTGTATGGTCAGACGAGTGTGAGGAGAGCTTTCAGAAGCTGAAGACAGCTTTGACCACTGTAAATGCCTAATTTTTGCCTTGTATATATGTATATATATATATGTGTGTGTGTGTGTGTGTGTGTGTGTGTGTGTGTATGTGTTTGTTCTTATTTGTGTATGTATAGGTTTTAGGAGTTAATTGACTAACAACTTGTTGAAAATTGATTATCGTTGAAGACTTCAATTCACCAACTTCACAATTGTTCCACAAATTGTAACAATAAAGTAAGCAATAGTAGCAATAATAGAAAAAAATTAGAGAGAGATTGTGATAGATTAATGATTTTGTAAGAAAAAAATGAAAGAATGATGGGGTATTTATAGTTGAAAATAGGGAAAAAGTGTAATTATAAAAAGTTTGGGATTAAAACAAAGTTGGGGGAGGGGAGGAGGGGGGTTAAATGGCTATTTTATAAATAGCCAACGACTATTTTTGACAGCCCAACGACTATTTTTTTTATTTTTAAAATAGCCGTTGGGACCGTTTGGCCCGCTAAGGGACCGGTCTGGATCCGGGCCCTGGCGGGCTAAATGATCCCGGGCTCCGGCCCACAAGACCGGCCCAGGCCCACTAAAATCGGGCCAAACGGTCCTGGCCCGTTTAGCCCGTTTGGCCCGCGGTCCCGGGCCGGTCCCGGGCCTGGACCGGCCCACTTGCCACCCTTAAACTGCACTGTGATATGCAGTGCCCTGTTGTGACTTAGTCCTTCTGGTGGCAGCTCGTTTTCATGAAAAGTGATTTTGTGGATTTCCAACACTTGCCCTACCATGTTGGCCATCTCTCCACTGGTGATGTTGTTGGGTACATAGGCTTTATTCAACACCTTCATCAGGGCATTCCTATATGCCTCGGAGTTTTGCAGCAGTGATAAAATGGATATTTGAGCAGGGGTTTTGTTAAGATGATCAACCACAAAATACTCTCTTGCCTGCACCTTTCTCCAAAGATCATCTGGGCCAGTCTCAATGACAGGCGGTTTAGAGACGGCTTCTTTGCTTGTTCCTCCCAAATACTCGGGTGTATAAATCCTACCAGTTCTGGTCATGCCTTGTGCTGCACTTGTTTCTTCCATTTTTGCCTTTCCTTTCCTTCTTACTTTTGCAACATAATCTCATGGTATAGCATTAGACTTATAAGACGGCGTAGGTGCTACCATCACAGTGAAGGGCGTTGTTACTTCAACCTCAAACGGAGTTGGTGCAACTATCTCAACTTCAATTGGTGCCTGAGTTTGTACCATGATAGGTGTGAGAGTGACTGGAGATGTTTCAGGATTATCCCCTTCTCGAATGAGTCCAATTGACCCCTCTGAGTCCCATTCTTCATCGGTATCTATCATGTTTACCCCTCCGTCCCTGTGATCCCGGAGAGGATTGTTACGGACATTGGGTGCAGCCTCATTTGCATGTATGACTTTGGTGTCACTTAATGTCTGAATCTTATCCTTCAAAGTACAACACTCATCAATAGTATGACCTTTCATGCCTGAGTGATAGGCACATGTCTTATTTAGGTTAATCCACTGGGAGGAGTTTTCCATAGCAACATCGGGAATGGGGGTGATATAACCGGCGACCTTCATTCTCTCGTACAGTTGGTCTATGGGTTCATCAATTGCGGTGTATTGTCTGGGTGGTCTGCGGTCAAAATTTGGTCTAGGTTTTTGGTAGTTTTGGCGGGCTGGTGGTGAGTGGTAGTATGCTGGTTGGATGTTATAGGTATGGTAAGTGGCAGTAGGTTGTTGGTATTTGGGAGGTAAAGGCTGATATGTGGGTGGAGGTGTTTGGTATGTAAGAGGAGACTTTGGACCTTGGGCTACCATCATCTCACCTACTTCTTTCTTCTTGGAGATACCTCCTGACTGTAAGGCTTTAATTGTGGCTTGGAGTGCTTCAAAATTTGTCACCATTTCGCTTTTGATCCCTTCTTCTATTCTTTCTCCCAATTTGATGATATCAGAAAATTTAAGATTTTCAATAACCATTAGTCTTTCATAGTATTGCGGATCCTGAGCTCTGATGAAGAACTTATTCATCTGTTCTTCTTCCAGTGCTGGCCTTACTTTTGCAGCTTCAGACCTCTATCGAGTAGCATACATGCGGAAAGTTTCCGTTGGCTTCTTCTTGAGATTCTGAATGTAGAAAATGTCTGGTATGTTTTCTGTATTAAACCTGAATCGATCCATGAAATCTAACGCCATGCTCACCCAATTAACCCACTTCTTTGGGTTCTGACTGATGTACCAAGATAGAGCGTCTCCAGTGAGGCTCCTCATGAAATGCTTCATGTGGATTCTTTCATCCTTGCCAACTCCTACAAGCTTGTCACAATACGTTCTCAAGTGAACCTTCAGATCACCAGTCCTGTCGAACATTTCAAACTTAGGAGGTTTGTAACCTTCTGGCTGTTCTACATCTGGTTGAGTACACAAATCTTCATAATTCAAACACTCAATGCATTTGCCCCCTTCGACACTTTGAACTCTGCCAGTAAGTTTCTTGAGTTCTTCCGCCATATTCTTGATGAGCAGGTCCTTTTCGGCGGATTCGGGTATGTATAGGGTCTGTTATGGGGTGTGGGGTAAAATTTCCACATATATGGGATTGCTTTGGTGGACTCCGGGAATCTGGGCATAATGGTGGTCAGGTTGAGTTTTGCCGGTCAGGAGTAGGTTGTAGTGCATTCTGAGGGGTGTGGTATGTGGTTTTTTGTGGGTATTGAGTTGGGTGGTGATGGTGTTGTTAAGGAGTAGGTACCGGTGGAGGGTTATGGTTCTGAAAAGGTATGGCACATTGATGTGGTGCGGGAGGATCTTACGGATTTTGTGTGTTTTAGGGATGTATCGGGTTTTGGGCGTTTATGTTTTGTTGGTTAAGGTCGGGGATGTTTAGGGTGAGGGAAAGGTTTGCCAAGTTCCGGACCTGCTCAAGTTCCCCTTGTAGCTCCAATATTTTCTGTTCCAGACGTAGGGCCAATTCATTCTGTGCTGGAGTATTCCGACCGTCCGAGGTTTCAATGTTCTCTGCATTGTCCTTTCTGATAATGCTTAAATCGTCCATTTTTTCTTTCCCTTTGCTTCTGCCTTTAGGATCACTTGGTGGAGGAAGAGATGGAGGACCTCTAGATCTAGTGTGATATGCGGATGATGCCAGTATGCACGAACCAACCTTTGGGGAATGGGAATAAACAAAAGAAAAAAAAAGGTAACCAAGTCAGTAAGGGATATTGAAAGGATGTTTGCGATATTGAACATGTGTTGCAGAATCAGTAAATAAATTCGCGTCCTAATTTGGGGGACCTCGTTGTGCCCGAGGTAGGCCTAAGCAACACATAGACTTGGAGAAAATTGATGCCAATAATTCTGTCATTTTATTAATGCGAAAATGAATCAGATCCATACTAAAACGACGATAATAAGAAAATTACTAATGGCATTTTTCTTATTACAATCGAAATCTAAAACTAAGCTAAAAAGTAGTAAAGAACATCATTTCCTAATCTATTTGGCCCCAGAGGGACCATCTCTATGCTTGGCCTTCTTTGATCCATCAATCAAGTTCCCCAGGTCGCGCATGTCCAATAGTAGGCAAGCCCTTGCTAGGTGCCCTCCCTCACTGCCTTCTGTATTCTGACAATACGAGAGCCTCTTCCTCATCTTCCCCTCAAGTTCCATTAACCCTTGCTCAAAATATTTCAATCTTTCTGTTGATTTAGTAGCAATTTCTTTCCATTCGCTAATGGCTTCCATATCCACTTTGTGTTGTTCCAAATGTCTAGCTTCAGACTCGAAAACCCTCTTGCGCAGCATCCTATACTTGACTTGTGCTTCAACAGCGTCATCTATAACCATATTTTTCAGATTAATCCCTGGCTTGACATCTCCCGCTATATCATCTACTAACCATGATGGGTAGAAGTATACATTGCCGGCATGGTACATGTCTGGCTCGATAGTGTCTTTCTCTACAATGACCTTTTGATTCCACATATGCTGTGCCTCGAACTTGAACGGAATGATGTTCCCTTTAAAGTCTACTTTGTACTGGACCATGTTGGAAACTCGAGGTATAACCTGCTTTCTTCCCGCTTGCCTCATTACTCTTATAGAAGCATAAGGATAGATTCCTCTTAACCCGATCATCACTAAATGAGTGGTTTCTCTTGACCTGATGATGAACTCGCTGCGAGGGAACCATTCGAACATCTAATGTACCCTTTCGTCAGTCAAATTGCTAAAGAAACGCACCCAGCTCACATCATTTCCAGGTTGCGCGAACTTATCTGGGATAAATGTCATTCTTATTGGATGATAGTAGGCTATGTAGTCATTCAATGGTTGTTGCAGAAGTTCCTGACAATATTCACCTCTATGGAAATGTTCTAATAACCAAACCTGCAGCAACAGATTACACCCCTCGAAATGTCCGTACCCCTGCTTGCATCTATCTAGAGCTCGGTATATTTCGGCCAAGATCATGGGGATGATAGTGTAATTCAGCCCTTCAATTCTTTCCATTAGATTCCTAGTGACCATGGCTAAGCGAGTGTGGATCCTCCCCCCCTTCATTGGAAATATCAGCAACCCCAAGAAATAAACAATGAACACAAAGACTCGGCGGTGTGTCCAACCCAAAGAAGTAATGGCAAGTTCATCACGGTGAAGGCGATGTGACTTGCTATGCCCATAACGTTCATAAAGGAATTCAAATGGTATGTAGGACTCCTTCAGACAGAGTAATTCATCATTTTTCTTGAAACCCATCATTTTCAAAAAACCGCGGGGAGTGCGATTTTCTGGTACTAATAAACCCGAACTATCCCATGGCAGCCTAGCGAAGCCTCCTATTTCCTCTAATAGAGGGGTCATTTTTATATCACCAAAGCGGAAGATAGCTCCTTTCTCATCCCAAAACATAGTGGCGGCCTCAATCATGCGTTATTTGGCCGAATGTCCAATAAGAAAGGTAAATTTCCGAGGACCCTTTTCACATGATTCTTGTCACTAGGTGAGAGGTTGTTCCACCAATCAAGCAGCAAAGGTGGGATATTTTGAACCATGTCGAACCTGGGAACTTCGTGCCTCATTTTTTGTAAAACAAATAGAGTTAGCCCTTTCCCCCTCCGGGTTTGACTATTTACACATTAATGATCAACATATCGGCATGTTTTCTCCAAGTAATGCACATAACATGATAGTGTCCATTGAGATTATGGAAATCCCGTCGGACTTTGGACAAGGCTTATCTTAGTGGATTATCACGTGGACAACGTTCTAACCCATACTAGGTTTGACATGATGCATGCACAGTTGATATTGGAGTGAGGTTTCTAGAAGGGTCTAGACCGGTACCCTCAAGTGGACAACTTGAGAGGGAAAGACACGGAACCGTCAACTGCACCGCTGATCGACTAGTTTACCGCAAATAAGCCTTTCCAATTTAAAGGGTAATTTTGGAAGAGCGCGGACACTCATCAAGTGCCTCTATGGTATTAGTTGGGCACGAGTGGAATATGATGTGGAGAATGCTTTGTGCAAAGATAATAACACATTGCCAAGTATTTGCATGATAAATATGTGAAAGCAATAAACACATTATTAAGATAAAACATAAAGGACGTAAATAGAAAGACAAAAGAAGAAGTTAATTCGTGGAACATAGGAAATATAATAAAGTAAGCAGGGGAGTAGGGGTAGGAGAGACATGATATAGCTAATAAAGCTAAGGGTGAATAAGGAAAGGGATATGCATGTTATAACAAATTTAAGCAAATAAAGGTGGAAAAAGGAAGGGACGTGCATGTTATAACGATTTTACACAAGTAAAGGTGAAAGGGAAAGGGATGTGCATGTAATAGCAAATCTAACAAATAAAGATGGAAAAGGAATGTGCGTTTTATAACAAAGAAAATTAATCCACATAAGCCAAGTTCATTATGGTAAGAGCCTAAGAGTAATTCCCCAGCAGAGTCGCCATGCTGTCGCGCCCTGTTTTCCTCGCAAGAGAGCAGGCCTCGACGTGTGACAACTCTTTTAAAAGGAGGTATTAAAAGAGAAGAGTCGCCACTTAAAGATTTAAGGTGCGTTAAGGCACCTATTATGCAAATGACTCTATTTTACTAGTCAACGCCACCAAAGATCTGGTAAGGGCTCAAGTTACCTCAAAGAGAATGTGTTAGGCACTCCTCGAGGTCCACAACTGTGGGTCCCGGCCGAACTTAAGATTATGTGGATTACGATTAAGCTAGGTGATCAAATAAACAAAGGGAATTCAGAAGTCAAAGAACTTTATTACAACATCAAATCTTAGTGCGAGTATAGGGATACAACTATTTAGATCTAATAACAACATATAAAGAGGAAGGGGGTCCTAAGTTTTTTAGCCTAAAGTATCACCCCGTGCAACATAAATAATACTTCGTGACTCCCTCAAGATGGGGTGGTACTCATATTATTCAGCGGGCATAGACTATCATCTTCTGCTACCCGATTACTATGTCAGAGTTGTTTACCTAAAAGCGCTCTAATTCAATTCTAAGTCGTACCCTACGCATGCACTACCCGTCCCATACCTATGGTCCAAGAGGTATTGGGCCTTTACTTTGGACGGTTCTAGACCTCACTTAGGTTGCTCAGAAATTTCAAAACTAGGTGACATACAAAACACATTGGACGTCACAAATAGGCAGTCAAGGCTCAAGTTTGCCTCCACACTTAAACAACAAATGCACGCAAGACAAATTGTATGTTGAGCAGTTCAGAATTAAGAACTTAGATCCCTATAGACATGATTGCTATGTGACAAGGCGTTAAGGCATGGAAGCAGTTTCAGAAACCAAGCGTCGCACATAGACAGGATTGTACAGTTGTCGCATATTGATTGTTGAAATTGCAGATTTCCAGTTATTAATCCTGTAGATGTTGCATCTAAGTGATTTATGTAGTAAAGACAGTGGAATCTATCGGGAGAGACCCAGAATTACTCAAGATTTTGATAGTGGTCTAAGTGAATAATAAACAATGTTGAGAGGGGCATCATTAACAAATATTAAGGCGAATTGTGGTATCCTATAGGCAGGATCTTTAACGATTAGCACTTGGAACTGATTTTATTGCTATACTTAGTCCTATAGGCATGGTTTCTAGTGAACAGTGCGATACAATAGCAAATAAAATGATCCAAATCCTATAGGCATGATTTCTAGCAATGCAAATTGAAGAAAAGTTCAACGATATTTATTTCCTATGGGCATGTTTTATAATAACATGTAGCAACAAGGATAATTGAAGCATTTGAGCTCATGCTTTGCTAGTAGACAAGTAGTGTGAGTGTGTGTTTTCCCTAGTAGCATGATTTCTATAGTGTACATAGAGAGTGAGCGACAAATATAGCAAACATATTATTAAGTCCTATAGGCATGTTATCTACCCATCGCATGTAAATATTAAAATCTACCCCACTCCCTTTTACTAACAACCCCAATTGTTTATACAAAGATTATTACAGGCCCAACAATGAGTAAAAGTAACAGTGTTACATAACAGTGATAAGAGGCCCACAGTAGGCCTAATAAATACCCAGCATTTCCTGGGCCTTCAATAGCTCTTACACAACATACCCATGCCTTCAACAAAGAGCCACACTTAATACATGACTTAGGGATCTACAGAGGTGTCCGGAACCAGTTCGCTTAGCCACAACACCAAGTGTTGCACCATTTAAATCAGCCAATTCAAGTACACATCACATAACAGGGGGAAATAGAGTGAATATGAACAATTTGAGATTGAGAGAGTTACTAAGGACCAAGCCCTAGTGTATAAGAGTTCACAAGGGTCTCAATTAGACCCCGAGCAGTGCTCACACTAGGGAGGCCAACAATAGATCCTAGATAGCCTTGGCTTTCAGCCGGCTAAGAATGAGAATTCAGAATAGCATGAGTAGCAAATAAGGAGAGTGGAGAGTGATAGAGGGATAAAAATTAAGTACTGCACCAAGTTGAGCATACAAAGCAACTAATCAAGCAAGCCAGTAGGTTCAACAGGATTTCACACATAGCAAAGTATTACATAGACAACCTCATATTGAGAGAATTAGGAGAAGAACATGTCTACAGACATACATAGATTATCATGTACAGATGCATGAAGTTAAACTAGTTGAGACCCAAAGATCCAAATTAAGTTAAGCATGCATCCTAGGTCATACTAATCAGTATTTAGACATTGTGACAAACACTAGAAGAGACAAGGTATCAAATGAACAAGAGACAGACTGGAAAATATATTAGCATGGAAGCAAGATCATAGTCAATAAAAATGGTTTTTAATACAATTTGCAACACATTGTACATGTAAGACTGACATAGCAGAGATTCAGGACAGTGTGTGATAGCAAACACATGTGGGTATTCTGGGATTGATATAATGGACTAATCTACTAGAGAAGATCTAAGTTATGTCATGATGCAAAATGGTTCAAACATGGTAGAGAGATCAAGTTGAGATAACTGTCAAGATCTTAGTCAATCACTAATGGGGTAGGGGGATCATGCTGAGTGACAAAAGAGCAGGTGAACATGTCACAATTAACACAATAAGTTCTAGCACGAGTATGAAACATCCACTATAGAGATTAAGGAAAAAGCAAGTAAACATGTATTAGGGAACATCCAGACACCCATACACTTAAGATGATTAGATTACCCAAGTCAGACTTAGGCATACTCAGAACTAGCAGCATTAGGGAAAAGTTAGATGCTAAAAGACTCATAACAAAGTAGAATTAACAAAATCGTGCCCAAAAGTAACCCAGAAAAACATATTAAGCCGGGAATTTCAGAGGCGAGAACACATACAAATCAAAAGAACATAGGGATGAAATTGTAAGAGTCAAGTAGCTTACCAATTAACAGACAACAATAAAGAACAAAAGATCCACAAGAACCCAGAAACCTCAATGTGTCAAAGTTCCCAAGAGCTTCGATGAACTCAGGGCAATGCTCACACCAAGAACAGGTAACAAGATGCTAATGACCTTGGATTTCAGCTGGTCAGTATAGAATACCGAGCAAGAGAGTAGCAAAACCCCAAATTTTAGTAAGAATCGATTTCAAAGTCTGTCCCATAAGGGAAAATGAGGGGTTTATATAGTAGTCAAAAATCGAGCAACATATAAGGAAACAAAGTAAAGTAAACAATAAACAAGGAAAAGAAACATGCAAATCAATTTGAAATCAATTTAAGAGAGAAAATCTAGTAAACCCTAATTTAGACGAGGAACAAAAATGGCCAAAATCTCGCTGAATCGAAGCCAAGGCGTCTGATAGTTAATGTATCAGGTCAGAAACATGAAGATGATACAGAATCAGAATCAAACGAACACAACGACTCAGCTTCCATAAATAATCAAGTAACCAGTACTTGTAGCGTTCAAAAGATGGTAAGTAACTCCGCGTATGCAAGAAAGGAAAGGAATCATGGATGGTTTCCATGTAATGTCGGATTGGGACTGAGATTACGGCTAGGGTTTAGGTTTGAGAGATGAGAGTAGTGGCAGAGATAATAGAGGCGGTGTCTCAGGGGAAATGGGGTTAGGGTTTCTGGGTTGGGGTTAATTAAAAGAAGAGAATGAACAAGGGTCGTTGATCTTGAGAGATCAACAACCAGGATTAAAAATAAAATGAATGGGGCGGGTCAATTATGAAGGGTACCGATCAGGTTTTGGGTTAAGGGGTTGTTTGGTTTGGGCTGGGATTACTGCGCTAAGGTATTGGGCTGATTCTGGTCCGAAAATTGGTTAAACATTGGGCTGTTATTTAAATACACACAATTTATCAAAAAATAATTTTATAAAGTAATTAATAAATAAAGAAATAAATATATTATTTATGCACTAAAAATGATTAAAAATAATAATTTAGCGTTATGAAAATATAAAATGCTACCTTGGCATAAATAATGTAATAGAAGAGCACTTATGCATGAACATGGGCTATTATTGCAAAATTATATAAATAGCCTAATAATACAAATATAACTGTATAAAATGAGATAAAAATATTATGAATCCTATATGTGGATATAAATAATAAGCTTAGATGATTAAGTCATCACAAAATAATTTGAAAGGGTAACTAATAAATATTTGAACAATTTAAATGCAAGAAAATTAATTTTAATGCTTTAAAAATTATAGAAAATTCTTGCATAAATCTTGTAAATTAAATAATGGATGAAAAATGACATTTTGAAAGTCTATATACTATTTGAGGAATGTGAGGTCAAAATTGGGTATCAACACTTACCAGACCAGGTATCAGTGAGATAGATTGTACGCGGAGATTTCAAGGTATATCTGCCATTGTTCGCAGACCTCAGAGTCCCCCGCTATCCCTATTATGTTATTTTTACTTATACTCTTTAGAATTTGATGTATAGAGATACTTAGAATAAATTCTTAGAAGCTTGTGACTTATTTCTATCGGGTTTTGGGAGTGTTAACTATTTGAATCGCGGTTTGATTTATTTTATATGTTGAGATTTGAATTTCAGCTTTGTATTTCTCATAATTGATAGGCTTACCTAGTCTTAGAGACTAGGTGCGATCACGAATTCACGACATCCTACCGAGAGAAATTGGGGTCGTGACACACCAACACATACAAGGCAGTAGCTACAGAATAAAAACAATTCAAAAAATGTTATGAAAATTGTAGCTACAAAATACTAGGCTGTTTATGCACAAAAACTTATCTTAAATAATTTATATACAAAAAACTACAACTTATCCACAATATGAATTTGAAAAACAAAATGTTCATACCTTCTTGCACTAGACCTTTTCACTCTAAATTG
Organism: Nicotiana tabacum; assembly: GCF_000715075.1. NCBI lineage: Eukaryota > Viridiplantae > Streptophyta > Magnoliopsida > Solanales > Solanaceae > Nicotiana > Nicotiana tabacum. The sequence goes on along the minus strand of NC_134094.1, from coordinate 123,996,960 downwards.
AAACTTATTCATGACAGAATAGTGATTCATTGCACTGACAATTGTTTGCTTGTCTTGGTAAACTTGGCCAACTTTAATTATATTTGGTGTATGTTCTGTTATGATGATACTTTCATATTCCACAATTGCTGGAGATGTTTGCATATCAATCAACTTCATTATTCTTAATACTTCTCCAATTGTGTTACAATTGCTTGACAATTGTACCATGTTCGTATTACGATAATCAGAAAAACCTGCACTCAATTAAAAGTATAGCAATTCAGACCTCTGTATATTCATGTGTTCAGTATTTGAAATAATGTTTGTAGAGACATAACAGTTGAACTACATTTGTTATATAGTAAAATTATAGATAATATGTAAAAAATTGTAAAACACTTGAAATTGAAAAAAAATATCAACACTAGAAAAACAGAGCAAACCTGCAATTGTGCTCGCATTCGACATACTACATTCCAAATCGAAATCATGCACTGTTATACACAGCGGATACATTCCTAAGTTTTTGTTTTCCTTTTTCGTCTCCATATACACTTGCACTTCCATATCGCTCCGAATTTTCATTGGAGGACAACGTTCATTGACAGTGTATTTGATTTCGATGGTTTTTGCGGAGGTGTCGATCATTAGATGCTCTGCAATTGCGGAATTCAATTGATTATAATTTGAATCGTCATTAACTACAATTCCGTCAATATCAAAATCTTTGTATCTCCCAACGCTATCCCACCGCCCATTGAGCTGAAGCATAATCGCTAATTTTGACATTATGTCGCGAAATTCAATTAGATTGTAGCTAATTGTTTTACAATTGAATTATTCAAAACCATTATTTATGGAAAACCAGAGGAAACCAGAAAAAAACAGAGAATAGAAGGATGCAATGATAACCACTGAAAATCTGCGTAATAGAAGGATGCTACGAATATGTTGCATTCATAATTGGTGCGAGAATTGCGTCAGTAAAATCTCTAAGCGATCCCAAAAATCCCCCGCCTAAATAAGGAAGACTATCGCAGAAAGGATTCTAGTTTAAAACAAATGTATAGATTTTGTAGATAAACTGTGTTTAAGTCGGGTAAATTCATAAACATGGACATTTTTCGTAATAAGGTTTGAAATACTGTATAAGAACGAAAAAAATCCCTTTTAACAAACTAGCGAGTGTGAAGTTATTGGAATTTCGAGAGTCAAATAAATTATATTTTGACAGTATTTTGTATATATGTTTTTTAATATTTTAAATTATTAATTATTGTGACTTATGGTACTTTTATATAGTTTTTAAATATATAAATTATATTTAAAAAATTATGTCCAAATGCATGGTCAAAATTAAAATATTTGAATCTCAAAAAAAAAAAAAAAGAATCGCATAAATTGAGACCGAAAAAAGTAGTATTAATTTAGACTCTTGTCGCATAAGGTCAATTAAAAGAAAAGTGCTCCTAAAGACTTCTTAAAACGGGATCTTGACGGTGATAATATGCATCTTCAAAGTTATCACTTATCTTTTTCTTTTCCAATTTGTTCTCTCCTTTATGTTTTTTAAAATGGAAAAAAACATTGCAACTTAACTTTTGTTTGCTTTTGGAAATTTGAAATTTTGCCATTGTAAACAATTGTCGATTAACTTTGATAAAAAGAGGATTTTTTTCATAGAAGTAGAAACATTTTGAGAACACTGATAAATTGTTGACAAGAATGAGTTACAAATATTCAAATACATGTTTTTGTTTTGCACGTGTTTTCGCAAGAAAATGTTTAAATTTAATTACATCTTTTATGTTGTGATTTACATTGATATAAATACATTCAATTGAACCTATTTGACCAAATTACCAAATTGGCATGATTTACTATTGTAATTTTAAATAATATTGATCGATTGAAGGACTAACGTACTTTATATTTAAAGTTTATTTTTAGAAGAATTAATCCAAATAGCCACCCACCTAATCTCTTAAACTAAAAATAGCGATGTATAATATATATATAATTAATATATAATCTATGTATACCGATTAAAAAAGTAAACATTGAATCTGACCGTCTATTTTTGTAACATAGTTAACAAGAGGGTAGTATCTGAAGTTTTTGTTTTCCTTTTCCATATAGTTAAAATGAGAGTATTCGGAGTCTAACTAGATAGTAGTGGTCATTACCTTTGCTCCCGTCCTATAAACAAGGGTTATGAGACATAATTTTGTTGGACAAATTGAAATCCACTCGGCATAACCCAACTAATTTTTCCCTTTTCTTTGTCTCTCTCTCTTCCTCTGTCTGTTGTGTGATTATTGTGTCATCTTCCTTACATCTTTGTTCTCAATATCTTAATCACCTGGAAATCCAATTCAGCTTAAATCTGATGAAAAAAATATTACGATTCAACCCCTCAGAATTTACTTTCGATTACCTTTATTACTTTTACATTTTCCGACAATGATTAGAGTATCAATTTTCCTCCATTTACTTGTACATTATTCATGTAATAATCCCAGTCCCACTGGTAAAGATTAGGTGATCTTTCATTTTATCTTGATCTTACGTAATTAGATCTATCTTGATGTACGATGTTAGAAGAGATAACTTAACATAGGAAATCATATCTAGGTACAAACAATTATATTCCTTTTGTTGAAATATATGATTATATTATTCTCTTATACTCCTTAGAATCATAGTGCTAGATCAGAAAATGAAGCATGAAACACATCAAAATCACTTTATCTCAGCAAAATTATTCAATTCTCAAAGGTACATTCATAGCCTTATTGTTTATTTCCTTTTCTTTGGCTCTGGTTTGGTTATAGGAATTTCAGTAAGCTTCTATCTAAAAGATGTCCCAATCACATTAAAGAAAAAATTATTTTCTTTCCAACCTTCTCCACTTATAATAACACCAAAATTGAATCCTCCACCATCTCAGTCATTGAATTTACCTTTGAATCAACAGCCGCATCAACGCGTACAAGTGAATAATGATCGTCGCGTCGAGAATAATAATAAGAGGAAAAGGGTTGGTAGAATAGGGCTAAAAGATTATATTAAGCCTCCAGAAGCCATGCACGATATGAATGATGAAGAGTTAATATGGAGAGCTTCAATGGTTCCTAAGGTTAGAAATTTTCCATTTAAACGTACCCCAAAAATTGCATTCATGTTTTTAGCAAGAGGAAGTTTGCCATTGGCTCCTCTTTGGGAACGATTTTTCAAAGGAAATGAAGGGCGTTACTCCATTTATATTCATTCACAACCTTCTTTCAAAGGAATTGCACCTGAAGAAGGACCTATCTTTCATGGCAGAAGAGTACCAAGTAAGGTATGTTAAGCATAAACGATAATTGCAATTATATGGTTTCCTAAATACTTTGTTCGTTAATCTCATTGCTTAGTAGTAGTATTTAAGTTATGTATATACGTGCGGATTGTGTAGAGAATTTTTATATTAGACTTCTTAAAAAATGGGCGAATTGCACCGGTATCCACTTTTAAATCTGCTATTTAAAATATAGTCATAATTTACAATGTATTTAAATATTAGCCAATTCACCCAAACTTTAAGACTATGTATCCTGAATTTTTGAGCTGCTAATTTGTAATTCAGGACTAAATGTCCAGAATTTCTACGCTGCTAATTTGAAATTCAAGATTAGTGTCCTGAATTTCTGAATTGCTAATTTAAAATTCATGACTTAAGATTCTGCTTTTTGGACACAATTTTTGACCTTAAGGACATGATGTCCTGAAGTTTGAACCTTGAGGTTTGAACTTCAGGATGCCATGTTCTGAAGTTTGAACGAATTGGTTAATCTTTTAATACATTGTAAACCATAGATATATTTTAAATAGCGTGCTTAAAAGTGGCTACCCGGTGTCATTTCCATTTAAAAATTCTAGTGGACCTATACATTTTGTCTTTGGGCTTGACTTGGCACATTTTCAGTATTGGGTTCGGCCCAGTTTTACTGGAAGGCTAGCCCATAAAGGTCTCCCTTCACCAACTGACCATTATGGGTTGGAATTGTCAGGGGTTTGGACGGGATTGTTACACAAATAGCCGGCCAGATTTAATGTTTACTTCTTCAAACCGATATGTGTAGATTATATATTAATTATACACAGTTATACATATATTATACATAAATTATAAATATATTTTATATCCTCCGGCTATTTATAGTTTAAAAGATTAGGTGGGCGACTATTTGGGTTAATACTAGGATTTCTTTCTTTCCTTTTCATTACGCGACTACATCTGTACTTCCCGCACTGTTTGGTGGTTCATAATATAATGTTAATTTAGTTACGTGCAGAGTGCTAATTTTAATTTAGCTTGTGTACATGTATCATTCCAATTTAGATAAAGAAGCTTCTTTGACAATTTTTGTTGTACGATTGTTATTTTATAGCATGTAACTTTTACGATCAGTAGCTAGAGTATTTAATTTGATAATATCCTCATTGTTTAAAAAAATGTGTAGAGAGTGGACTGGGGAGAATTCAGCATGGTGGAAGCAGAACGAAGATTACTAGCCAATGCCTTACTTGACATGTCAAACGAGCGTTTTGTGCTTCTTTCAGAGGCTTGCATTCCGTTGTACAATTTCACTACCATCTACACCTATATCATGAACTCCACGAAAACTTTCGTGGAATCCTATGATGAATGGGGTCCCGTTGGACGTGGACGTTATAATAGTCAGATGACACCATGGGTGACCATCGAACAATGGCGAAAAGGGTCCCAGTGGTTCGAGCTCGACCGGGAGATCGCGGTCGACGTGATCACCGATCCAAAGTGTTTCAATTTATTCAAAGAATTTTGCAGGCCAGCATGTTACTCAGATGAACATTACTTGCCAACTTTTGTTACTATGAGATATTGGTGGAAAAATGGTAACAGGACGTTGACTTGGGTTGACTGGACAAAAGGTGGGCCCCATCCAACGAAGTTTGCTAGGACAGAGGTGACAAAGGAGTTGTTAAACCAAATGAGAAGTGGAATTCAGTGCGAATATAATGGAGAACCTACAAGTATGTGTTACCTTTTTGCAAGAAAGTTTTTGCCTAGCACATTGGAGAGGCTTTTGAAGTTTGCTCCTAAGGTCATGATGTTCGGTTGATATATGTATTTTTGTACAAATAATCCCTCACTTTACGTCGGTTTAATTTCACTTATTGTCACTCGTGCTTAAACGACAGAAAGGCACAATTTTTCCTAAAATTATTTTTAGAAGGAAGATTTTGCAGGAGTTAGTTTCGATTATATTTAAACCAAAAGCAAATTCAATGTCATGTAATTCTTTTATTTTCTTGAAAGTTTAGTACATTATTTTTCTTGATAGGCCCTTATTTTGGTCGTACGGGACAGGGGCGGCCCAACCCTAAAGCAAGTGAGGCCCAAATATTTAAGGGCCCCAAAATTATTAGTATTTTTCTATATATAGTAATATATTATTTATATAATTATCTTTTATTATTGATAAATTTATTTCTTTATTGTCATATTAATTTTTAATAACTCGATTTCTTCCTCTAATTAATATAACTAAAATACTTTTATGTCAATCTTATTTTACTTTTTACTTAATTATATTTTTCTATTCATTAGTTGGTCATGTAACTATATCTAATAATCTAACTTATTATTTATTTTCCTTACATAAATTATACTTTCTCCGTCCCAATTTATATGAAAGTGTTTGACTGGACATGGATTTTATAAAATAAAGGAAGGCTTTTGAAACTTGTAATCTTAAATAAATTATAGAAGTTTTTGGGCTAGAAATCATCTCATTAATGGTAAAAAGAAAAATCTAAAGTTGAATTGTTACCAAATATAAAAAGGGACTTACTAGAAAAAAGGAGTCACTTATGTTTTCTGGGTTTCTCTCATTTCAGTTGTGATGCAATCAACGTTAAATTCATTTAATTTTCTGTATTTTATAAAACTAAGTTCTCATTTTTTTAATTCCACATCCTCACTTGTCTAATTTTTTTAAAAACGATTTTAAATAATATATATATATATATATATATATATATATATATATATATATATATATATATATATATATATAAAAGATTTTGCTTTAGGTCTCCCATAAGTAGGGGTGGGCGTTCGGTATTTCGGTACGGTATTTTATAATTACTGTTCGGTATTTCGGTATTCGGTATATCAATTGTGCATACCAAATACCGTACCAAAGTAGTTCGGTACGGTTCGGTATTTTCTTATTTGGTTCAGTACGGTTTCGATATGGTTTCGGTATTATACCAAAATCTTTCAAATCTCCCAAGATTATGATATGCCTAATTGCCTATTGCCTAATATATCTTATGACTTCTGCTGAGAATTCAACCACTCAAAGGAAAACTCAAAGCCATTGTTTCAAGAATAATTAGTTCGGTGACACTGTTTTGATTGCCAAATCAGAGAAGAGAAATGGAATTGATGGTGTATATTCCCCCAAAACAGTGATTCTTTAAATTCTCAAACTACTGTCCGTAAGTCTCTAAGCCTAAGGAGGTTGCTAGGCCCGCTAAGGGATTAGAGAATTAGGATTTAGGGGACTTGGGGTGTTGGGCTTAGGCTTATTGGGCTGGAAAATAGAAATATAGGTGGGCTTGGACTTAAATATTTCGGTATTTCGGTATTTCGGTATACCGAAATATCAAAAACTCAATACCGAATACCGTACCGAAATACCGAAATTTCTGTACCGAAGTATACCGAATTACTGAAAAAACTGAAACCGAAATACCAAATTAATTCGGTTCGATTCGAAATTCGATTTTCGAATTTTATGTCCACCCCTACCCATAAGGTTGAGCCGCCCCTGTATAGGGTGCTACCTCATTTCAATGTGACAATGAACAAAAGTCACTTGTGTCATTTTTTTTGTCACAACTGATTGATTGTTGTGTGTGGAGATAGGTTAAACTATATATACTTGGAGTTGTTAGATTAAATTATTGTCCTGCTTAAAGTTGTATTAATCATTTCCTTCAATATAATGGCGAGCAAAAGTATTTTTCCTTTAGATCTTATGCATGTTACTATAAATATCTTATAAACTCATGGTTGGTCAGGCAATGGTTATTTCGAGGCCTATGGGAAACAATTTGATTTCAATTGTTTAATGCTACGTATTAGAGTGTACGCAATAGTCTATATAACCACATTTTCCCAGCATTTCCTCCCAACTTTACAAATATGAGAGTATACGTAACGCTTGCCGATAGATGTGTAATTTAATTTGCTCTTCATATACACAAATACTCTTTTTTTAATTATTTTATTAGGGGAGTGGCCGAGCTAGTGGGTCTTTTGGGTTTTATGAAAAAAATTATTAAGATATATCACATAATAAAATCATACTCATTTTAAATCCTAAATCTTGAATAAGTGATCGGATAACTAGTTAAATCTTAGATCCGTCTCTGTATACCGTGTAAGACAGCCCTATAAACAACACCATGAACATTCTAGGTGTATGCATAAGAACCTTGTTGGTCTTTTCTGGGTAACTTCTCTGTAATTGTCCATGAATCAAGTAGTCCTAAGTCTTAGGTAGTATAAACCAAGAATCAAACGAACAAACGATAAACTGATCAAAAGGTATACAGTTACTAATACTTGTCTTTCTTTCTTTTTAAAACTTTTTGTTTTTTTGGCTAAATACGCTAGAGAGTTAGAAAACAAAGATGTATAGGATATGACTCCTCTTAGTTTATTATTTCTACAAAATAGACTGAAGAATTTTCATTAATTAGTCGTTAAATCTTGCGTTATCACTTAGCAATACTCGGTTGCTTGTGGTCTTGAAACCGTGTAAACTAATGTGCAATCTGCATTAAGTGCTGCGTTATATGAGCGCTATTATCGGAGAATATTTGTTTACGGGAACTCTTCGTTATTTCAATAATCTAGTTAGACAAATAATATATTAAGGATTCTTGTCTTCTTGATAATATAAAGAGCCAATTTTATAATCTCTACTTGCTTGTAATTTTAATTTACCATCTCAAGTTATATAAAATATTAGTATTTTGAAGACTTTTTGTATTATGAGTCTAATTTAATCTAAAATAATAAATTAGTCAGTATTCTTATCAAACTATAAATTAATACGTATTTTATAAGTGAATGATTGTATAAATATTTTTTAGAGGCAGGTGGGGGAAGGGATGTAAGATGGACTACTCTTTGAGTCCGATTAGGCTCTTGACTACCAAAATTAGTACAATGTTATTTATTTAATAATAATAATAATAATAAAGGGAAAAATTGCTTATATACTCTTTTAACAATACGAATCTTGAAGATCCAATTCTTTTTCATCTTTAATGTAAGATTCATCCGATAACTGATCAAATTATCATTTTTTCTTTTTAGTTTAATTTAAACTATTATCATATCAAAGAAACAAAATATATATCAATATATACCATTAAGTTCCTTGTAAGATGGTGTCATTAATTTCTATCGGATAGGGTAGCAAATATGCATTGTACATTCTCAAAAAATAGAGTTACAACATTGGTGGGAGGATCTCAGATCATAACATCATTTGAGTTTGCATATATTGACTAATAAGTAATATTCTTGTGTATATCGAAACTACTCTTTTTTGGGGGTCTGATTAGCCCCCAAAATATATTTAGTCCTACTAATTTAAATTCGCGTGAGATAAGCTTCTTAGAATCTTCTAAGCCATCACTTTTTCCCAAAATCTTTGTCACCTCGTTAATTATTGATTAAGAACTTTAAAAATGGTCGTACCTCAGTCCTCTTTCAAATATCTACGCACAAAAATCAAAATTAACTTTGTCCAAACAAAAAAGTTAAGTATGTGGACTCTGGTTGCATTGTTGGCCTCCAAGTCTTGCTTTCTGTGGATGTTTAGCTTTTTGTGTTTGTTAGAGTGTATATGTGCTTGTCACTTATCGTAAGCACAAATTTTCATAAGCAGCATTAACATTTTTAAAAGTAAACAAAAAATAAATCACTATAGTGATAAGTCATGTATTTTTTTATATTTATACCTAATAGTTTTGATTTTACTTATTATCAATATATATATTTTTAATAAAAAAATTCGACGAAGTAATGTCACATGACACCACTCAGGGGTCGTTTGGTAGAGTGTGTAAGAATAATGTTGAATAGAGTGCATTAGTAATGTTTGTATTAGTTATACTAGTATTAGTTATAAATACATTAATTATACTGATTTCTTCTCAAATATTTGATTTGGTGTATTAAAAATTACATGCATTGCATACTTTTTAAAAAAAATTATTTATTTTAAAAAATATCCTCCAAATTCTTTAGTGATAATTACATTAAAGTGTGTCCATGGAGCAATTGGACTCACATGATAGGAAGAGGAAAATCTCACGATTGAAAAGAAGAGTACTTTAATTTCCAGAAAAGGAATTGCAGTTTTTTAGCGTCTTTTTTTTGTTAAATATAATATTTTAATAGAAGGTATGATTAACTAAAAGAATTTAATATTAGAAAACGGGATGAAAAAAAAAATAGAAAAAGCAATTTGTCAACCTGTATCTTATTTATTTATATTAATGAAAAATAGGTAAATTTTTTTTTAATCAAGCATAAAATTTGAAGGGGCAATTTTATCTTTAACTAAGCTTATGCATGTATTAATAATCTTGGTATTACCAATATCATGATTTGCTATATATTACTAATATATAAGATAATATCAAATATGGTATGTAGCTAATGCTTGTATTAATTATACATAAGCTAAAAAAGTATACCAAATAAAGTATTACTAATACACAAATTCATACATTATTTTTTCTAATACACTCTACCACGAGTGTTAGAGTAAAACCACCCCTGCGTATGCGTGAGTTTTGGGTTTTGGGGGGGGGGGGGGGGGGTTGTTAGCAAATTTAAAATTCTATGTTAAGTACTATATTGTCTTTATTCGTTAATAATTGTAGTTGGTAGAAGTGTCCTTTATTCTATAAAAAAAAATAGTTAGTTGCGAGATTTGTTCTTTCTTAATGAGGCTTACTTTTTTCCTTTTTCGGGAAATTAGCTATCGCAATATTTTAGTTAGTTGTGGTGTAAAAGAAGAATGAGAATCTTTTTTAAGATCAAGCTAAATTATTCTTAAGTTGGAAAAGGGGGCATTAAGACCCATAAATATGAATGAACATTTCGTGAGCATAAAAGCATGTTATCATGTTATTATTAATGTTTATGGTAAAAAATTATTTATAATTACCTTATAAGTGACATGATTATATAAATATTTCTTATATTGTCAATGCATAAAAGCGTAAGCAAGTAATGATTCTGCAATATCACCGGTGAAAAGTATTTCCAAAATGCTTTTAATTCCCTTTCCTTGAAATTTGGACGGTGTTTATTAATTTGGAGGTATTTTTTTCCTTCAAAAGTGGGTAAAAATATCTTTGTATATGGTAAAATATGTTTATATTAAATTATCGCATGAGAAAGTGACACGTGGAGTCGAAAACAGAAGATAGTTGAATTCGAAGGCAACAATTCTGTCTATTACCAGAGAGAATAACACTCATAAAGATGAAATAAATGCTTATTACCCGGTAGCATTTAATGAGGAATATTCTACAGCATTAAATACACGGCCCGTTACAAAGAATATGACATTCACTGTCCACCGTTATACATTCTTCAATGGCCCTCATAATTGACATTAAAAAGGAGCTTGATCCTAGAACCTTGTTCACTAGGTGCAACTATAAATAGTGAGCTCTATTATCATTGTAGCGGAGACGAATTTTCGGACAAACATACGCTACACTCTATTCAAAGCTCAATATAATTTTATCTTCTTATTTACTGATATCGTTGTTATTGTCCCTGGAAGCCTTACTCCCGAAATTACAATTTCTGTTATTTTATCTCCATCTCAAGGCTAATGTATTGTATTTTTTTTGTAATTCATCTATTATTTTAGGATCAAATTAATTCACTTGTCTATAAACCACGTATAAATTCAACAGTACTATTTTACGGGTAAACCGTTTGGCGCCCACCGAGGAGCTTAGACAATTGTGTAATTAAGTTGGTCCTTGCCTATTTTACTAACGCGTTTGATTATTTGTTCTTAGCAAAAAATCATAGTAAATAACGCATAATGGTGCTAACAACACACAACCTTGAGGCCCAAGAAAATCAGCCTCAGCACTAGGATTCAATGAGTGATACCCGCAGTGAGGGGAACGAGGCCACACCGGTCCACGGCAGGCGGTACCCGCGACGTATTCGAGAGGCGACTCTTGATGATGCTGAAGAAGAGCACGTCGTCGAAGCGGTAAGGGTCTTGCAGGAGCAACAAGAGTCCATTTTAGGCCATCTTACGCGACATCATAAGGTTATGACAGAGTTGAAGCAGGCGTTATTGGGTGCTTCCAATAACGCGAATAGACGAGGTCCAGTTCCTTTCGTGCTCCCGCAAATCAAACAATGTAGAGGGTAGACAACAATATTCTAAGGGTGCGAGGTCGGCTTCGATGTGGCTGGGGGAGAATATCCGAACAAAACAACAAGAGCGATCCTTTAAAAACGAACTCATACGATTTATGAGGGAAGTGAACTCCCGCATGGACCAAATTCAGAGCACACCACTAGTGTTGAAAGTGCAGGACTCAAAGAAGTACACGAAATTGCCGTAGAAACCAAACGCGATACCAGAATTGATCCCGAAGTGGTTTAAAATGCCAGACGTGCCGAAATATGATGGGACTTCAAATCCTCAAGAGCATATCACCACTTATACAACAACGGTGAAGGGGAACCATTTAGCTCTCCATGAGATCAAGTTAGTTTTGCTGAAGAAATTCAGAGAGACTCACGAAGGGAGCCTTGACGTGGTATTCGCTTTTTCCCGAGCATTCCATAGAGTCTCGACCGTAAGGCCGATATATTCAAAATTGCACAAGGAGAGTTCGAGTTGTTGCGGGAGTTCATAACCCGGTTCCAGAAGGAAAGGATGTTGTTACCGGTTGTTCCAAATGAATGGGCGGCTGAAGCATTCACCAAGGGTCTGAATCCGAGGAGTTCCAATGCTTCTCAGAAGTTGAAAGAAAGCTTACTTGAGTTCCAAACAACAAGTTAGGCGGATGTTCACAACCTATATAAGTCAAAGATAAGGATTGAGGATGATCTGATCGGTTTCCCAGTGTCGGTAAAGGGCCGAGACCAGGAGAAAAATAAAGAGAAATTAAAAGATGAATTTGACATAGATCGACGGTCTCCGAGGAGTCGATTTTTGCCCTATGAACGGGCCAAAGGATGCCATAGAGGTTTCTGGCCGGCTGATAGGTTCGTTATGGATAGAAGAACTGATCGCGACCGGAATAACATGTCGTTAGATGACAAGGAAACGTCGGGTTCTCGAGATTCTTCTTACCCCAGACTTTTAGAATATAACTTCAACGTTAGTGTGGTAGAGTTAGTATTGGCTATGAGGAGCATTAAAGAAGAATGGTTCCAAAAGGAAATGAGATCTGATCCCTGCCATAGGGATTCTAATTTATGGTGCGAATACCATAGGACAAACGATCACCGAATCGGGGACTGACGACATCTGCACAAAGATGTGGCGACACTGCTGAAAAATGGCCATCTCAGGGAAGTTTTAAGTGACCGGACTAAAAACAAATACGACCGTAACCGTGACAATGCGGAGTCCTCAAAAACAGGAGAATATCCCCCGTGCTTGACGATCAATATGATTTTCGGAGGGAACGAGATTAACGGGGCTACATTCTCGGCGACAAAAAAGACGAAGGCGTTAGTAGCCCACGCCAAGAGGCTCCAGGAAGTCGCTGAAGACGACATCACCTTCGCGGAGGAGGACACAAATGGATTGTTGCTACTGCACAACGACGCTTTGGCAATCTCTTTAAATATATTAGATTTTAAAATTAAACGTGTTCTGGTGGATCTAGGAAGTTCGACCAATATTATACAATGGAGGGGATTGGAGAAAGCTAAGCTCATCGAAAGCATCATTCCGGACACAAAACTCCTCGTCGGGTTTAACCTAGCAAGCGTGACAACCCGAGGGGAGATCATGCTGCCCACGAATGCCGAAGGGGTGATTAAAAGGACCCTTTTCAAGGTGGTGGATGGTGATATCGGATACAATATTATCCTAAGAAGAACATGGTTGCACGAGATGAAGGCTGTGTCATTGACATATCACTAGTTGCTGAAATTCCAAACTCCCGAGGGAATTAGACAAATAAAAGGTGACCAACCGGCGGCAAGGGAGATGAATGTAATTTTGGTCTCCAGTAGAAAAAGGAAGGAGCATGTGGCATAGAAATTACAGGAACCGACGCCTGCTCTCGAGTCAAGCGAAGCCAACCAGAGGGAAGAGGCGTCAAAATCTTATCAGGTGCCAAGGTATTTCCAGATACCAGAAGAGACATACGTAACAAAATCCACAGCGAAAGAGCTTGAGCAAGTTGCATTATTCGAGAAGTTCTTGGGGAGGAAATTCCACTTGGGGACAGGACTTCACCCCGAACTAAGGTCTGGATTTATTGAATTTCTTAAATTTAACGTCAATTGTTTTGCGTGGTCGCAGGCAGATATGATGGATATCCCACTGACAGTGGCTGTACACAAGCTAAGCTTGGATCCCAGCATTCCCCGAATAAGACAGAAAAATGTCCTATTGCCGAGGCCAGAAACAAATTCGTCAAAGAAGAGGTAACTCACCTACTTGATATCGGTTCAATCCGAGAGGTGAAGTATAAAGACTGGCTAGCTAACGTAGTAGTAGTTCCAAAGAAGAATAATAAATTTTGCATGTGCGTAGACTATAAGGATTTAAATAAGGCGTACCCAAAAGACTTGTTCCCATTGCCAAACATTGTTCAAATGATTGATGCAACGGCTGGGCATGAGTTAATAAGTTTCCTCGATACTTACTTTGGGTATAACCAATTTAAGATGAACCCGAAGGATCAGGTCAAAACTTCATTCATAACGAATTTTGGCACATATTGCTATATTGTGATGCCCTTTCAGGCTAAAGAATGCCGGATCCACTTATCAACAATATGCTTGTTAAGTCTACGAATAGGGAAAACCATGGAAGTTTGCATAGACGATATGCTTGTTAAGTCTTTGAACGCAGGTGATCATCTTAAGCACTTGCAAGAAACTTTTGACATTTTAAGGAAGCATAACAAGAAACTTAACCCCGAAAAGTGTGCGTTCGGGGTCATCTCCGACAAGTTACTGGGATTCCTGGTGTCACAAAGGGGGATTGAGGTTAACCCCGATAAAATCGAAGACACCCCGAACCAGTTATTAAGCGTAAAAGAGGTGCAAAGGCTCACAGGGCAATTGGCCACTTTGAGCAAGTTCATTTCCCAGTCTTCAGAGAAATGCCATCATTTTTTCTCGCTACTCAAAAAGAAGAACAATTTCGAATGTACCCCGGAATGCCATCAGGCTTTGAGGGATTTGAAAAGGTATTTGTCAAGTCCTACTTTACTATCGAAGCCGAAGGAAGGCGAAAAATTATTAATCTACCTAGCAGTCTCGGAGGCAGCGGTAAGCGCCGTTTTGGTCCGTGAGGACGAAGGTACAAAATCTCCCATTTATTACGTTAGTAGAATTTTAACGGGAGCAGAAACTCGCTACCCACATCTGGAGAAGTTGGTGTGATGACCCAAAAGGTCATCTTTAAATTTAATAATTATTTTTGTGCTCTAAAACCTCAAAAAGTACTATTTATTATTCCTCGACTTGCGTGCGCAGTCCGTATAATTTTCTGAAAAGTTTTTATATGAAAAATTTATTAAAATGTGAAATAGAGCCTTAAAACTCAACTGAGTTGACTTTGATCAATATTTTGAGAAAACGGACTCAGATCAGTATTTTGATAGTTACGCTAGGTTCGTATCATGATTTAAGACTTGGGCGTATTCCCGAAATTTAATTTTGAGGTCCCTAACTTGAAATATCGCCAGTTGGCGAAAACTAAAAGCCTAAAGGCTTAAAGATTTCAAAGTTTGACCAAAAATTAACTTTTATTGATATCAGGGTCGAATTCGAGTTCTGAAAATTTTCATAGGTCCGTTATGTCATTTATGACTTGTCTGCCAAATTGGTGAGAAACGGAGTTGATTTGACGTGATTCAGACGTTCGGTTGCGAAAATAAAAGTTTTAAAGTTTTCTTAAAAATTTTATTTGATTTGGTGTTCGATTCGTAATTCTAGGTATTATATTGGTGTTTTGATCGCACGAGCGAGTTCGTATGGGGGTTTTTGGACTTGTGTGCATGTTTGGTTTGGAGCCCCGAGGGCTCGGGTGAGTTTCAGATGGTTAACGGATCAAATTCGGACTTAAGGAAATGCTGGAAGTGCTGGCTCTGATGTGATCGCACATGCGAGGGTCTTGGCCGCATGTGCGGTGGGGTTGCGCAGATGCGGGACTGGGGCTGGCCTGGGGTCTTTGCATGTGTGGCGATTTTGCGCAAAAGCGCGACCGCAGATGCGGTCCAAGCATCGCAGAAGCGGAGGCTCGCTGGGAAAGTGAGGTTCGCAGAAGCGAAACTCCTTCCGCAAAAGAGGATGCGCAAGTGCGAGCCCAGGCACCGTAGTTGTGAAAATGCCTGGGCAGTGTTAAAACGAGGACTTCTGAGATTTTTCTCATTTTGGTCATTTTGGAGCTCGGTTTGGGTGATTTTGGAGAGGAAATTTTCCACACAACGTGGGGTAAGTGTTCTATAACTAAAAGTGATTATATTTTATAAATTCATGTCTATATTCATCACTTATTTCAGATTTAGATGCAAGAAATTAGAAATTTTGTAAAATTTTTCCAAAAAATGAAAAATTAAGAATGAATTTCGAATTTTTATCCGGAAAATTTGTAAATTCATATGGAATTAGTTCCTACGATTTATATTGAGTATATTGAATTGTTTATGGTTAGATTTGAGGATTTTGGACACGAATTCGCGAGGCAAGGGTTTATTGGATTCTTGAATTTAGTTGTAAAGCGAGGTAAGTGTCGTGGTTAACCTTGACTTGAGGGAATAAAACCCTTAAATTATTTGTTATGTGAGATGTATGTGAATGACGTATAGGCAAGGTGATGAGTGTCTATACGTCGTCAAATTAATTGTATGTATAATTACTTGAAAAATCATAAATCATTTTAAATCATGAATTAATTATTATATTAATTGTTCACTCATATTCTTTGTCAAACATTAATTCTTGAATTCCTGCAATAATTGTTATATGCTTCTTTGACTTATGTGTCTTAATTGTTATTTGACATTTAGCATACTAAATATTAAACTGCCTATTTTCTCCATAATTTTCATAATTAATTGCTATTTATCATTGTTTATTCATAAATAAATTATAATTATTGTGTGTCTTGATGCTTAATAGTTTCTCATTGAACGTGGTATTTATTGGAGTAATTTTTATTACAATTATGAGTTGATAAAATATATTGGGGGATCGGGTTGCACGCCGCAATGGAAATAAAAGTAAATATATTGGGGGATTGGGTTGCACGGCGCAACAGAAATGAAAATAAATATATTGGGGGATCGGGTTGCACGCCGCAACAGACTTATTTAAAGTTTATATTGGGGATCGGATTGCACGCCGCAACAAACTTATTTAAAGTTTATATTGGGAGAACGGGTTGCACGTTGCAACAGAATTGATTGAAATGAATATATTGGAGGAGCGGGTTGCACACCGCAACAAAATTGAATATGAATATATTGTGGGATCGGGTTGCACGCCGCAAACAGAAATTGATTGAAATAATAATTGGTTATGACTGTTGAGTTGGCTTCAACTATTGAAATGAGTTACCTGATTTATTTCTATTATTGTTGTTATTACTATTATTACGTACATGTTAATGTAGGTGACCTGCCGTAGCCTCGTAACTACTACATCGAGGTTAGGCTAGGGACTTACCAGTACATGGGATCGTTGTACTGATACTACACTATGTACTTCTTGTGTAGATTTTGGAGTTGGTCCCAATGGCGTATCATAGACTTGCTCGGATTTCAGCTACCCAGAGGAGACTTGAGGTATAACTGCTCAGCGTCCGCAGTTCTAAAGTCCCCGTTTACTTTACTTTGGCTGTGTGTTTGCTTTCAGACAACTTTATTTTATTCAGACCCTTATTCTTATCATTCAAGAAGCTCGTGCACTTGTGACTCCAGTTTTGGGATGGTATTTAGATATCGCTATTATTATGGATTATTCACTACATTTTAGACTTTACTTCCGCAATTATTTTTTTATTATTAATTAATTTAAAATTATTTTAAAATGGATAATATTATTCTAACGTTGGCTTGCCTAGCAAATGAAATGTTAGGCTCCATCACGGTTCCGAAGGTAGGAATTTTGGGTCGTAATAGTTAACCTTAGCCTTCGTAGTCGCTGTTCGGAAGCTAAGGCCTTACTTCCAATGTCATCCGATAGCTATTGTGACCACCTTTCATAAATTAGAACTTTTGGGTAGGCTGGCCAAGTGGGCCGTCGAAATGAGTGAATTTGACATAGAATATAAACCTAGGACTATGATTAAGTCACAAGTTTTGTCCGACTTTGTGCCCGATTTCAGTCCTGGATTATTACCTTTGGAAACCAAAGAAGCAGTAAAGGTGTTAGAATCGACATCGGGAGTTTGGACCCTATTTATGGACGAAGCTTCCAACGTAAAAGGGTCCGAGCTTGGCATAGTATTAACCACGCCTTCGGGAGAAACCCTAAGACATACCATAAGAACGGTTCCTCTAACTAATAATGAAGCAGAGTTTGAACCTTTGATTGTAGGGATAGAATTGGCTCGGGGGCTAGATTCCGAGGTCATAGAAATCAAATGTGATTCCTAGCTGGTGGTAAATCAGGTCTACGGGATCTTCGAAGCCAAAGAGGAGCACATATAGCAATACGTAGTGAAGGTTCAAGCCTAACTTGCTCGGATCATGGAGTGGTCAATTACGCATATCCTGAGGAAAGAAAATGCAGAAGCGGACACATTAGCTAACCTTGGCTCGTCTACATAAATGAAGGGATCAGACTCTGGTACGGTCATACAACTTATGCACTCGGTTCTGGACGCAGATAGCTACTACGAGGCAAACACGACTAATTTGGTATGGGACCGGAGGAATGAGATCGTTTATTACCTCAAGCACATAAAGTTGCCTGAAGACCCCAAGGCATCTCGGGCGCTGCGCGCTAAAATAGCACAACATAGTTTCAAAAGAGGTCAATTGTACAAGAAATCTTTCCAAGGCCCGCTGGCCCAATGTTTGGGAGCCTCTGAAGCTAATTATGTTTTTGGGAGAAGTCCATGAAGGGATCTGTGGAAATCATTCAGGCACGGATTCTTTAGCACAAAATTGGTAAGGGTAGGATACTATTGGCCCAGAATGGAACAAGACGCTAAAGCTTTCGTTCAAAAATGCGATAAGTGTCAACGCTATGCATAGTTGGTACATCAACCAGCAGAACCATTGCATTCGGTTTTGTCTCCATGGCCATTCATGAAGTGAGGAATGGATATCATTGGAGCACTGCTGCCGGCCCCTGGTAAGGTAAGGTTTCTTTTGATTTTAACTGACTATTTCTCTAAGTGGGTTGAAGCACGTCCTTATCAGAAGATCAGTGAACGTGAAGTGGTGGATTTCTTGTGGGAGAACATAATTTGCAGATTTGGGATACCAAAAGAGATAGCCCGCGACAACGAGCCACAATTTATAGGCGCAAAGGTCACAAAGTTCCTTGAAGACTTGAAAATCAAAATGATCACATCTTCTCCCTATCATCCAAGCGTAAATGGTCAAGCAGAATCAACGAACAAAGTGATTATACAAAATCTCAAAAAGATATTGGAAGTAGCTAAAGGCAAATGGCCCGAGGAACTACCAGGTGTATTATGGGCGTACTGAACAACGGCCAAATCGAGCACGGGAGAGACTCCTTTCTCCCTTGTGTACGGAGCAGAAGCCCTAATCTTAGTGGAAGTCGGGGAGCCTACCTTGAGATACTTCCGGGCGACTGATGAAACAAACAATGAAGCAATTTTGGTCAATTTGGAACTGCTTGATGAATGAAAGGACTTGGCGCATATAAGTATGTCAACTCAAAAGCAGAGAATAGGAAAATATTACAATAGAAGGGCCAACCTCCATTGTTTCAAAGTGGGAGACTTGGTTTTAAGGAAAGTGATACAAAACACCAGGGAACTCAATACAGGGAAGCTAGGTCCAACATAGGAAAGCCCCTACCGGGTTTCAGCTATCATCGGAAAATGACCATACGAGTTGGAGAATCAATATAGAGAAAATTTGCCAAACAACTGGAACGTGGCACACCTCAAGAGATACTAATGCTAATGAACATCATTTGTAGTGAAAGTATATGTTACACTCTTTTTCCCTTCGTCCAATTTTTGTTCCAATTGGTTTTTTCTGGCAAGTTTTTTAACGAGGCATCAACGAAAAGAATACTACGAAGGAAGTTTCAACAGCAACAATAAGACCTTTTAATGACAAATCATATAAGCGAAGAACCACTCCAGAGCAGTCAGATAGTCTTTTGCTCGATAGCAAAGTTCCTACCAGGAAGTTAAGTTTGCTATCGAATAAAGATTGCCCGACCGTTCACAAATGCAAGCCACTGGGGGATTGTTAGATAATATTTGGCTTGATAGCATAGATTTCTAAGGGGAAGTGAAGTTTGTTACCGAACTGACGATTATCTAGCAATCCACTAGCGGAATCCTTGAAGGTGTAAAACTTCCAGTGTTCAAATTCGCATTCTTTGTATTCGAACACTGGGAGGGGGGGGGGGATGATACGAGGATACAATAATAACGAATGCCACTTCAACTGGAAGTCGAAACCCCAAAACATAATTGTGTCATCGGGACCGCAGACTGCGCGGCTAGCCCTGTAGAAACAAGTTGTACAAGTTAGCCATAAGAAATAATAATTTCTTTTTAGCACAACGAATGCTTATGTACTTTTGAAAATGAAAGGAATAAAGTAAAGTCCTTTTATTTCTATCTTGTTTCTTGTCTGAACGATGAATTGATTTTTTTATTTGAAAGTTAAACAAGTAGTTCAAATGCAAGTGATGTAATGAACAAGAGACGTCCTCTACAAGAGCACCATAAACATAAGAGGGCCTTCTCTTATGAAAACCCTCATAATAAAGGGTTGATTTCGGAAGAACTTATGCCCGAATCCAAATGCTTTCGGGGGAAAATATACCCAAAGCCTTGCACAATCAGACGTAAAAAGTAAATATGCGCAAACCCTCTCTTTTTAAAACCCTCACAATAGATGGTTGATTTCGGAAGAACTTATGCCCGAAATCCAAATGCTTTCGGGGGAAAATACACCCAAAGCTTTGCACAATTAGACGCAAAAAGTAAACTTGCACAAACACTTAAAAGAAAAAAGATGCGAAGATCAAACTTGCGCAAATATTTAAATAAAAAATACGCAGAAAGAAAAACTTATACGGAAAAATATTTTTATTTACAATAAATGTGCAAAGCAACACAAGTACAAAAATTTGAAAAGGAAAGCAAAAAACTAAGTTGCTGCATCTCCGAAACCTGGAGGAAGAGAAACACCTACGCCCCCAGGAGAAATGGGCAGATCCGCCGCCGGTTCGATATTTTGGCCTTCGTCATTTTGGCCTTCTGCATCATCGCCTTCCGGTTCCTCTTCAGTTCCCAAGAACTCAGAACCAGAACTAGAAGAATTGGTAGCATCGGGCTTGGCCGGTAGACCTCTTTTGCAGCTAACTCTTACTCACGGGCCTTAGCGATTTCGGTGTCAAAGTCAATGACACCCGATTTGGCCTCTTCCAAGGTTTTTCTACTCATTCTATACATAGAATGTGTTTTCTCAACAATGAGGGAAGTAGCTCGGTGCTGAAGTTCTTCTTAAAGTTGGTCAACCTCGGTCGAAAGACTATCCCGCGCGGATCTAGTGGCTCGGAGGCTGACATCAAGGTCATAAATAGTTTAGCTAAAAACCTTGTTATGCTCTATGACCTTCTTATGTCTCTCCTCTAACCGAGAATGCTTCTCCTCAACATTAACAATTTCTTTAGTTTTGGAGTGTAAGGCTGCCTCCAAGTTATTCAATATTTCTATGGAAGCAGCCTCACGATTGGATGCAGCAAGAATGTTATTTTGAACCTCAATCCATTTGGCCTTAGCTTCTTCAAATTGCACCATTAACTGGGAGGTCTCTTGGCCAAGGGTCACTACATCTTGATCTCTTTGATGCAATCGAGCCTCCAACTTCACGGCCTCGATAACTCGTGCTTCCAGTTCTGAGAGACGAGTAGCGATTTGATATCGCTCGGCCAACGGTTGATCCCGCTCGTAGGTAAGTTCCTCTTTATCATGGATTAGCCTCTGAAGGCCCTTGAAATCAATAAAGTTGGCCTGTATAACAAAAATGCAAACTCAAAAACCTGCTATAACAAAGATAAAAGAAATAATCGAGAACATGAGGATTATACCGCCGCTACGTTGTGCATGGAATTATTCAGCAAACACTCCCCCGAGAGAGTTTTCACTTTATTCTTATCTTTTTCTGAAGCCAAAGGCTTCAGATAACTAGCAAGTTCCACCGGCCGGGATAACAGATGACATCCGGTGGAAACCGAGAGACTAGCGCTCCACCTCCTTTGAGGATCTTCTGAAGAGGCAACATAATTTTGCCCTAGGTTCCCATGAATTGGGGACTTAGAAAGAGGAATACCATCGTTTTGGGCTACTGCGGCCGGTGGAGATGATGTAACAGTTACTGGTGGCAGAAAGAGAGTTGGTGAAGAAGGGTATGAAGCTGATGGTGTTGAGGGATAAGAAGTGGTTGCGGGAGACACGGTGCTGGTTGTTGGTTTCTCATCAACCGAAGATGGCAAGGACCCGGTACTCAGCCTCACATTACCGGGTACGACGACTGGGACTCAGAAACGAGAGTTGGCATTTTCCACCATATCATACTCCCTGTAGAGGGCCAAGACATCATCCTCAGTTAGTGTAACTAACTCAACAAATTGAGCATTCTGTTAAGTTGATGAATGTCGTCATCTTCTATGTAGAGAAGCTCCCTCATCACTAGCTTCTCCATCATCATCAATAACCACGGTATCAATGGCCGGCTCGGGCACATCGCTCAATACCATAGCATTTGAAGATGACTCAGGCATGGCACTCCTTGCCCTTTTATTTTTTTCCCCGACCGCGAAAGAACGTCTCTTTTTGGGTTGCTTGTTCTCCGGCCGGGGACTCTGAAAAGAAACACTTGCACTAGAAGCAGGCCCGAAGATTCCTATTTGAGTAAACGCCTCCTGAAGCAGCCTCGCCGCATCAGTAGGAGTAGCCAAAATATCCTCATTGGGGACGACAACCGAGCCCTGGGGTAGACATGAATTCAACAAAGGAAAAAGGGGTTAATCAGCTTCATTATAAGAGAAGAAAACAACAAGTTGTGTTTAACCTACCATAATTTTGGCCTTCCACCCGTATTTGAGGTCCAGTTCTTTCCATGTGGGGGTCTCGGGCATAGTATCGTCCAAATTCTTTTGGACCTACTAGTCCAAACCTTCAACCCGCGGTGGAACCCACCGAGATGCTCAAATAAGTGGAAAAAGAAGAGTCAATAACGATATGGGATGATCTTTAATGGAAAAAGAGAAATGGTGAACTTACGAGTACGGTTCCATGATTCCCGAAAAGATGAAGCATTTTCCGTAATGATGTCACTAGTGATGACTACAATGAATCATTTCATCCACACACGGTTGTTGTAATCATCCACGCTAGATAGCAGAGCATGGTGGCCACGCTTGCTGAAATTTACCATTCCCCCGCGGAAGATCTTGGGGGACTAGAGGTTCTTCAACGGAGCTAGGGTTAGCTACTCTCCCCTCTCCTGTCACAAGCACCGAAGACAAGAAATTGTACTCCGCACAGAAGGACTTATTTGCACTAGGCATACCTGGTAGCGGATGCAGAACTCCACAATGACTGAGTCGAGCTCTCCACTCAAAGAGAATGGCCCCAAAGTAAAGGGATACGTATAAAAATACGTAAAACCCTTCTTGGGTAAGGTTACCCACATTGCCAGATCAGGAGCGATAATGTTTAGATCTTGGCAATAAAAATCTTCCTTCATAGCAGGAATGCTGGAAGGACGGATGGAAGAAGGGTATCTGCCAACAGCCCAAGTGCGAGGATTTGAAGTAGGGAACTTCTTTTCGAAGTCCTTGGTTGTGATAATATTTCTTGGGATGATGGTAGGAGGAGTGGCCTTATCGGCTTTGCCTTTGTTTTTTGAGGAACTAGGATTTTTGGAAGAAGAAGCCATTTTTTCGGAAAGGGAGGAAAGTTTTCTCTCAAAAAGAAGATCAAAGAAAAGTTTTAGACAAAGTACGAAATTGAGTAAAGAGGGTTTGAGAAAGTTCGATAAATTAAGAAGTGTAAATGAAGGAGTTTGATGTGTGTAAGCAAAGAAAAAAACGGCTAGAATCGTGGCTATAATTACCTCGATAACCGGCAAAAGTGATACTGAATCATGGGGTGCGCGTGTTCGGGGCATTAAATGCGGAGAGACGTATATCTAATCAACCGTCGGTAACTTTTCAAAGGGGGTCATTGAATTTCCTGCCAAAAAAGGTATTTCTACCAACTTTCCGGTGACACAAAGTTATGCCACCAGAAAGCAGGGGGACTATCTGTATAGGGTAAAATATGTTTATATTAAATGATCGCATTAGGAAGTGACACGTGGAGCCGAAGACAAAAGATAGTTGAATCCGAAGGCAATGATCCCATCTATTACCAGAGAGAATAACACTCATAAAGATGAAATTAATGCTTGCCATCCGTAAACATTTAATGAGGAATATTCTACAGCATTAAGTACACGGCCCGTTACAAAGAATATGACATTCACTGTCTGCCGTTATACATTCTTCAATGTCCCTCATAATTGACATTAAAAAGGAGCTTGATCCTAAGACCTTGTTCCCTAGGTGCAGCTATAAATAACGAGTTCTATTATCATTGTAATGGTGATGAACTTTTTGACAAACATATGCTACACTCTATTTAAAGCTCAATATAATTTTATCTTCATCGTTGCTATTGTCCTCGGAAGACCTGCTCCCGGAATTACAATTTATGCTATTTTATCTCCATCTCAAGGCTAAGTATTGTATTTTTGTCTATTTGATCTATTATTTTAGGAACAAATTAATTCACTTGTCTATAAACCACGTATAAATTTAACTATACCATTTTACGGATAAACAATCTTGAGTCATTTCTTTTAGAAAAAATTAACCTAAATAATCGTTAAGTCAACCGCTTAAATTAAAAATAATCAGTGAGCGTATAATATATGTATAATCGTGTATAATTATAATATATAATATATTTGTATAAAGATCCCTTATTTTTAAAATGAAATATTCAGCAACTTTTTAGACGTTTTGACAAGACTTTTTACAAAAAAATTCCGAAAACATATTTAGAAAAATTTCCCAAGAAGCTATCACGTCTGCTTTAATATATATTTTGCTGTCTAATTCCTTTTGTTTCTTTTGCAAAAGGAGTCGAGGGGTTGACTTGAAGAGGCCTTGACGTCAAAGTCGTTACATCAGATCGCCTTAGATCACTTAGAAGTTGGAATCCTCTATTACCTAGCTCTTTCTTTCATTATTCCACGAAACTTCCTTTACCTCTTTTTAATATTGAAAATAACATTAGCTTTAATACTTTTTAACTCATTTTCTCTTTTGAGATAAGACTATGACACCTTGTGCTCTACCCTTTATAAACCCTATACTACCAAACTTCTCTTCCTCAAATCATCGCCTCTCCTCTCTTTCTTAGTAGTTGTACTGAAAAAACCCTTGAGATTTACTTCACAATATATATATAGAAATGGCAGCTAAAAGATTCTTTGATGACTCTGCTGATCCTGATTCCAACCATTCAAATTACAAACGCATGAGAAAAACACCTTCTTTTGCTTCGTATGTATCCTCATCATTAGTTATTTGGTTTTTTTACTTTTCAATATTTCAAGATTTATTATCTTACTTTTTTTTTTTTTTTTTTGGCTTTGTAGTGTGATTAAAGAAGTGGTGATGGTGAATTTCTTAGATAACTTCTGCTCAGCCTTGGAACCCATGCTCCGAAGAGTGGTATGATTTTAGATTAGACATTAGAGATATTTTTATGATGAATTTTCGCTATATACACTAACAATGTAATTTTCTTTATACTATTATTGTGATTTAACATGTTATATCAGGTCATTTGTCATTTATTATAGGCTATCAACTAATACTATGAATAGAGTGATATACAATAATCTTTAAAGTGAAAATATATGTGCATAAAATTAAAACTCATTTTGATTCATAGATGCATATTGATGCAGTCAAAGAACCCGCTTGACTCTCTACCTAAATTAATTAATGAGTCTATACGCTATGAGTCATGAATACTAGTTCATCCTATTGTAATTAAAGAAATGTATATTTTAAGCTGCTTCCAAAAAGAATAGCCGATAAAATTTATATTTCTTTACTATATATATGTAATATATACAAGAAATATACATATTATATATATTCTTTTGGTTAGAGAATGCAATTAGTTTCGGCCGAACGATCAATTTTGTATTTTGTCCCTGTAATTTCTATTCTTATTCAATATCGTTGTTGAAATTATAGGTTCATGAAGAGGTGGAAAATGGACTAAGACGATGTTCTCGATCAATAGGGAGATCACCTTCATTAAGAATTAAAGCTATGGAACCATCAAACCTACGTTTGATATTCAACAAAAAGCTTTCTTTACCAATATTCACCAACAGCAAGATTGTGGATTCACATGGCCACCCTCTCCAGCTCCTACTTGTGGACGCAACTGGCGATTGCCTGGTTCCGACCACCTTAGCTTCTCCGATTAAAGTCGAAATTGTCGTACTCGACGGAGATTTTCCTATTGGAGAAAATGAAGCAACTTGGACAAATGAAGAGTTCAATAAGAACATAGTTAAGGAAAGGGTTGGAAAAAGACCATTGCTTACCGGTGAACTTAATATAACTATGAGAGATGGTGTTGTTTCCCTTGGTGATCTTGAATTTACTGATAATTCTAGTTGGATTCGGAGTCGGAAGTTTCGACTTGGTGCAAAGGTTGTTCATGTTGGAAAAGGTCAAAATAATGTTCGAATAATGGAAGCCATGACCGACTCTTTTATGGTTAAAGACCACCGCGGAGAAGGTAAGTTATTAATTATTTTATTCTGTCAGTATATATAACTTTATTTTTTTTTAAAATTAACTTGTTGAGTTACTTAGGCCACTTGAAGTTATTTTGTGAACCTTTAACTGAAAACAAAATCACTTGAAAACCGGGATAATATAATCCTTTTACAAGTAACATTTTTTTATTTTAGGGTATATTCCTTGTGTTTAGCTGAAAAGGAAGAAGTGCCGACGAGAAACATCACTTTGTTCAGTGATTTCTCTTGAGGCAAATAATCTAGGTCTTAACTCTCAAGTCAAACAGTGACATCTATACCTAACCCTAGTTGCATAATCTGTGCACTTTAACTAGTAAAATAAATAAAAAAGATTTGATCAATTATTCTTTCAATCGATCATCTAATACCAAGTCATATACTCCATTAATTAACAAGTATTAGATTGGGGTTTAAATAATTAATGTCTTCTTAGTCCATTGGTTAAGATATATAGTTCAAAGCATGTTATACTTGTTAGTTTGACATGTAAGGTATCTTTTAACTTGTCAATTCAATTACTTATTCAAAAACTTTAATCATTATTTTCCCGCTTCATGCTTATACAAAAGTACGTGAACACGTCATGTCCTCCCCCCCCCCCCCCCCTTTTTTTTTTTCCTCCCCTTCCTAAATCCTAAAAAATCATGTAAGCACGTCATTAAACCTAGACGTACATGCTTAAAAAGATTCTATTTAGATTCATGAAATCTAATTGAACATCATTATTCGGTGGTATGTAGCTTTTCGGCTACGGGTTCAACTGAACCCATAACTTTTGATACGAAACATGAATTTATATGTCAAAAGCTATTAAAATTTTGATAAGTATTAGATTTGAACCCATAATTTGAACAGTATAATGAGTTCAATACCAAAAATCTTAAAAGCTAAAACCATTAAATTAAATCCTGGATCCGGCTCTATTTGTACTATAACCATATTTCATATATTGAAATTAATTTATGTTATCGCAGTGTATAAGAAGCATTATCCACCAGAATTGGGAGATGATGTGTGGCGTCTTGAAAAGATTGGAAAAGATGGAACTTTTCACAAGAAGTTAACTTCACAAGGCATCAAGACTGTACAAGATTTCTTGAAGTTGGCAAATATTGACCCAGAAAAACTAAGAAGGGTACGTATTACAAATTAATTAGTAACACCATTTCTCTAGGGACACAAATTAAAGAAAAAAAAACTAAAATCATCAATAAATAAGTATAATTTCTAACATAGGTTTATATATAGTAAAGGTCAGACTTCTTGATTTGAATCAAAATACATGTGACAATTTTTGAAGTATTACAAATATTAATTTTGAACCTATAATTTCAAAGATGAATTCAATATAATTTACTAAATTTAAATTATGAATTTATCTCTGACAGATACTTGGAAGCGGGATGTCGGAGAAAATGTGGGAAGTAACATATAGACATGCA
This sequence comes from Nicotiana tabacum, assembly GCF_000715075.1. NCBI lineage: Eukaryota > Viridiplantae > Streptophyta > Magnoliopsida > Solanales > Solanaceae > Nicotiana > Nicotiana tabacum. Next base: position 123,969,115 of record NC_134094.1, on the reverse strand, counting down.
AAAACTTGTGAAATGGGCACCAAATTATACATAGCGAGAGGAACTACCTACACTCTCATCCTCAATCCCATATGTCAAGTTGTTAAGGCAATTATTAATGGGCAAATTTGCCACAGTCGAGAATTGCGAGGAATCCAAAGGGTAAGAAAAATCCTAGTTTTTTTAGAATTTTGTTTTAATGTTTAACACCCTGTTAAATATTATATATGCTAAACCTAAACATTTTTACTGATTTAAGAAATCTATTTATTCATTTATATTAGGCCTATATTGAGAAATTGGTGAAGGATGCCTACACAAATTGGAGTTCTTTAGAAGAAGTTGATGGTGGGCTGGTCATGAATGAACAAGCTCTACTTACTCAAGGTACCTTATATGCTTATATTTTAATCTTTTCCTTTTTTATTTGTTGTGTTATTATCTAATCTGATATAATATATAAACTTTGAGTAGTTAGCGAGCAAATATAAGAAAGGTATACTTGATTAATATCTATTCCCAATTGATACTGTTCTAAGTTTTAGTCCCTTATTTTAGTTGTACTTGCTAAAGATGATATGACAAATATTCTTCGGCTAAAACCTCATGAATTTGGATTTAAAAAAAATTGAAAAAAGTCAACCCGTTTTACTTGTATATTTTAGTATGACGTGTTTGTCACAAAAGACTAATTAAGTAATACTTCAATTTGACAATGTATTTAACTTTTATATATATACACACACTATATAAAGCTTTTGTTTACACTATCAGCAGATGCAAACTAGTTATATCGAATTAATTACACAGTAAGCAGGGACGAAGCTAAAATATTATTTACGGGTTTGGACGAACCTGATATTTTTTACTTTGATCTTATATTTGTATAAGAAAATCTACTAAATATGTATAAATATTTAATTGCGAAACAAAGTTATGAGTTCTATTGTAAATTCAAATCCTATAAACTTAAAATTTTGGCTCTATCTGTAACCGCTAAGTACATAAAAGTTGAATTATTTGACAATTTGTTGTGTGCTTAACAGGAGAACAGAATGCCTATCAACAGCAGCATACAATGCGAAGGAGTACACTTGTAATTGCAAGTGGATCTGAGCAAGCAGTAGAGTACAATGATTGGAATATTGTTAATTCAACAAACATTTGTTCCCCCGTTGAAAATGGAGTTCGTTATATCTCAGAATCTTCTTCTGAAGGGGAATTACATTACTTATGAATTTTTAAGGAAAATAAAAAATCGAGAAAAAAGGAATCAAAGGGATGAATTTTACTGTCATGACGTTGATCTCGGGAGGTTTAAGTAAATTGACATAGACAGTGATAATTTATGTAGTCGATTCCAACTTAGTTGTGATTGAGGTGTACTTGTTGTTGTTATTGATGTACATACAAATTATGTATGAACCCAATCCACCAAACGATGGGATATATATATATTTATATATATAGGAGTTGTGCCGCCCCTTTGTGAAAGGATGTGTGGTTTGGCAATATTATCAGAAGTCTCTGAATTTTGTTTCTTTGTTTTTTGTAAAATCATGATTCTTGATATAGTGATCGATTGTTGTATTCCCATCTATTTGTTTGTTTAGTTTCAACTTTGTAATAACACAATACAATTTCCGAACAAATATTTGTATGAGTTGTATGTAGAACGAAAACATGCTTTTAGCCATATTTTAAATATGTTTCATAGAAGAAATAAGTGTTTATAGAACGACAATTTATATCTTATAAGCATTTGATGAATATATATTTCAATATACCTTTAATTTATAAAGTTTTTGAAAATAATTACTTCTGTAGAAACCTTTTCTTTTCTTGCCTAAGTATATGGATCACCTCAAAGGACAATTTATTCCAGTACTATAAAAGTAAAAAAAAAAAAAAAGAACTTTTTTTTAGGTTAATCTTGTAAATTATCCAAATACCTTATACATCAGGGGATCAATTTTTTTTTTGGAAGGATTAAAAAATTAATCTCAGCATGAGATCACATAATAAAAAAATGCAGTGTTTGGTTAGATGATTATGAAACTGCGCATTGCAAAGCATGTGTTTGTACCGTCGTTGATTCTTTGATGTTTTGTGAATATTTTGTCATTGGAACAATAATTTGTGAACAATCTGTAATACCCCATGTTTATATAAGGGCATATTAGTTCTTTTAGCATAACTTAAACTAAAATAATAATAATAATAACAAAGATGAATTAGGGCCAAGTCACTACGTTAGCACAAGTAAAAGGGATAGGGGGCAAAGTAATGGAGCTCGGCAGAGGCAAACTCACAGGAGCGATCGAAGGGAACGGTGAGGTGGGTCTGCTTCTTTCTAGCGAAGGGATTCATGAAGCTGGAGAACAAATTAGGTAATTAAATTCTAAATTTTTCCATCGTAATCTATTAGGGATTCCCTTTACTCAATACCTAGCATATTATTAGTTATTATTTCACTAATTAAGAGTAGAAACAAGACTAACAACTTAATTAAAATATTCTTATATAGCAAAATAATGAATTCCTATTAAATTGACTGAAGATTCTTTTAGGTTATACCGACACTCTAATGTACAGGCTAGAAATATTTAGTACAAATATTAATTGAGGGGAAGAATACAGCTTTTGTGCAGACGAAATAAATTCTTCTTTCCTTATACAAATAGTTGTATCGATCGCAATGTAAGAACAAACAGAGAATCATTGCTCGGTTCCAAAGGAATAAAAATAGGGGAATTAATCTGATTTGAAGTATTGCACCAGCTATGTTGGAATTCACGGAGTTAATACATAGATTAGTTTTGTTACAAGTAGGTAGTTGAAGAAGTTGAACAAAGTGCCCGACGTGGCGTGTTGGATATTTCTGCACAAGTATTGTGAGTAGTAATCTTACCGCAACTTGTGTTTTCATAACCTGCATGGTTTATACATGATTTTGCAAATAGTAATTTTTACCGAATGTTTGAAATTTGCATGTGGGACAAGTCTTTTACTTGATATGATACTGAACAGTTTACTTGAGATGTTTACAGTTATTTAAAATGTTCTCACCGTTACTAGACATGTTTTACTGTTATTTGAGATATGATTACTATTACCGAAATGGGATTACATGATTTGATAAGAATTGAAATGTCATGTACTATTTTAAAAATGCATTCCTATGAATATTTACTGCTTACGAAGAAAAGTATAAATGGGAGGAGACTTTGAAGGATCCCGTAGCTAACGTCGGGTTCGTTAGACCTGGTGCACCTTGTATTTACAGATTACCGATTACAGTTATAACCCTCGCTAGTGGTAGAACTAGCATACAATTATAGTTTTCCCTCGAGTAGGAATCTATAGTTATATTTGACTACTTTTACGAAGGAGTCCACACAGTGATACAGATTACGTGATCCTTTCTTGGTAACCTCTCAAACATAAAGATTTGCTATGAGACAGTATTTACCGAGTTTATTACCGATTTGTTGAATTGTTTTCTGTTACACGAAACACATGAAATGTCTGATTATATTGACCGTTTTAGAAAGGGCATTTTTATGATATTTTCGGTTTAATATACTAGCATGGTTAAGTGTTATTACTCACTGAGCTAGCGACTCACTCTCCGTTATTATTTTTACGGAGGCAGCAATAGATGCAGGTGAGGATTTCGTTAATTAGAGTACACGAGTTGACAGATTTTGGTGAGCCCCGCAGTTATTCGCGTGGGCAAGGATTGTTATTTATTTGTTATAGCTTCTTTCTTGAAACTCTTAGAGTCGCTTCATAGTCTTTTTTTTTTAGTATCATGAGTATTCTTTTATTGATATAGATTTGTGACTCGTATTAGACTTTCCTATTGTATTTTTGGAGATGGAGTTAGTATTAAATTGTTAGGAGTACTTCGTTGATGAGGATTATAACTTGTTTTGGTGGATATTGGTTGGTTGTGTTGTTAATTTCTAAGACATGTTTATTTTTGGATAATCCTAAAACAGAAGAATCTCTGTCCGATTTTTTATAAAATGCCGATGAGGCTTACTTGGAAGCACTCGCTCCTAAGTGTCGGTTATGATCCTAAATTGGGTCGTGACACAATCCCAAGCACATTTTACTTCAAAATACTTTTCAAAAAACTTTTTTCAAAAGAGAAAATATTTTGATCACTCGTCACCCCCCCCCCCACAAATTTCAAAATATGGGATACTGCGCCATTTTATAAATGTCTCCATAAGTCACTTAAATGCCACAAACTTGTTTACCGACATTTATTTTATATTTATGTTAAATATCGAAAATTTCAATATCGTTAATTTTGCGACATTTAAATTAATATCGGCAACTAACTACCGACATTTATTTACGATATTTTCAAATGTCAATAATTTGAGCTATTAACCTATCTCGTTTGTGACATGTATAGAAATGCCACCAAATTATTTTGTTTACTGAATATCTTTAACTGTTTCTCATGCCTTTTATTATGGATATCTGTCAAATATCATAGTCCTCTCCGACATCATCCAAGCAGTTGACCACAAAGATTTCCATTAAATAAATAAATAAAAAGATACGCTTGTAAGTTATGTACACATATAGAGCAAATATATAGTAACTTTTACATTATCATATTGTAATTTAATTTGTTATAGCATATTAGTGGAGTACCATTTTTACTAAGTTTCCGATTAATGTTTATCATCAAAAGTTGAATAGCAACGCAAATGATCCTATTTGAAGGGGGAAAACATGGCTTGAAAGGTAGAGAGAAGCGATACAACGCGGCTATATATTGCAAATAAAGTTTGAATATGAAAGATACAGTATATGATGCTATTAAGAGTCAAATTAGTGACTAGACGAGTTTATATATTAATTGGCTTGGCAAAAAATTCCTAGAGTTTGTTTCATACGCGGAGCAAGCAACATCCATATGCAGATACTATGAAGCTTCTTCCCCCTCATTGTTCATCACTTTCCAAAAGTTATACTCACTCCGTTTCAATTTATGTAAATTTATTTCCTTTTTAGTCCATACCAAAAAGAATGACTCATTTTCTTATTTGGAAACAATTTATCTTTATGTAATGATTTATACCTATACAATATTTATGTGTCTTATATTACACCACAAATTTAAAAATCTTCACTCTTTTTTTAAACTATGTGCTCAGTCAAATAAGTTCACGTAAATTGATACAGAGGGAGAGTATATAGTTGTACATATAACTAAATGTCAAACCTTCAGTTTGTATTCAAGCCTACTGCGCGCTTTATAAATTCATTTACTCATAGTTCACTAATATGCATTTTTATATTCGGGGACATAAAAAGACTCAAGATAATTTAGTGTGTTAATTAAGGTACAAGGATCGAACGTGTCTTTTGTACATACTAAGGGTTCGTCTGGAATGATGTATTATATAAAATAATGTATGTATTAGCTTTGTGTATAAATAATATCTTGTTTGGTACACTTTTTGAACTTATGCATTAGTTATACAAGCATTAATTATACACACTATTTGGTATTATCCTATGCATAACCATGATATTAACTATTAACAATGCAATGAGTTTTAATGCATGCATTAACTTAGTTAAAGACAAAATTGCCTTCAAAATTTATGATTGATTAAAATATGCTATTATATTAATGCAAGTTTGATATAAAGTTTGATACTGAAATTGCTCCCGCTATTTATATCTATACTCCGCCAATTTCTTTATTGTAAATTTATAAATATGTACTCTACTACTACGTACTGGAATGCACTTGTAATCAATTCATTTTCCTTTTATTTTTTTAATTCAAATTTTCTTTGCCTAATAATCTAAGAAAGTGAAAAATAAATTATATCTCTCGTAGATAAATAAATACTTAGCATTTTTTTTTTATAAATAAATATTCATTTCTATACTACAATATAGGTAGGCAAATCAAATAATTTTTCTAAAACCTTTTTCAATATAAAAACATTCCTCAACATATGTTTCTTTTAAAAGATAAAGTGATGGACTGGTCATGAGGTGTTGGTGATGATACAAAATTTGGAGTTGATAATTGTAAAAATGAAGGTTTATTGATGGAGGTACAACATTCTATTGACAGAGATTCTGGATAGTTCTCATCTCTGATAAGCTTCGTATGTTTATGTCTGAAAGAGAGACTTTAGGTTTTAATGCTAATGGGCGGATGAGATGCAATTAATCAAATGGCTACAATGGTTTGGACTTAATGGGTCATCAGACATTTGGGCTCAAGCAGCTCTTTCTCAACTGTTGGATCTTAACAGTTTTGGGCCCAAATTGGATCAATATTCTTTGGGCTTACTAGAAGGAAGTAGTAGGAAACAGAAAATACACCTTATATATACAATTTGATTTATTTTTTGGATTATCCTTTAGTCTGTTACAAGACAGCTAATAAGAATTGTACAGCTGGCTAGGTAGTTAGAGAATAGATTCCTTTTTCAGTGTATTTATATAGTAGCTTGTACAGATGTTGATCGATCAACAAATATACAGAAAATTTTTCCTAAGTTCCTCTTCTATTTTGTCATGGTATCAGAGCAGGCTTGAAGTGCTTGCGATCCGATTTCTTTTTTTTTAGATCTCATTTCTCCCTCTCTTCTGTGAAATGTCTACTGAATCTCAGAGCAGCCCTTCAGTTGTTTCTTCCACTACTGTTGGAACTAGATCCCTTCCAGTAGGTTCCATGGCTAGTGGTGTTGTTGATTCAGCACACCCTTACTATCTTCACCTTTCAGATTACCCAGGAATGAACCTGGTTTCTTCAGTATTTGATGGCAGGAGCTATGGTGGTTGGAGAAGAGCCGTGGTGATAACTTTGTCAGCAAAGAACAAGCTAGAGTTCATTAATGGATCCCTAGCTGTTCCAGCTGCAGACTCAGGTCTTCAACAGGCCTGGGCCAGATCAAATGACATGGTGCTTTCATGGCTCCTTAACTCCCTTTCAAAGGAAATAGCAGACGGTGTGCTGTATTCCCAGAGTGCCAAAGATCTTTGGAGTGACTTGGAAGATAGATTTAGTCAAATAAATGGAGCTAATCTCTTCCAACTACAGAAAGAACTAAGTGTTGTGGTGCAGGGGAGTTCAAGTGTGTCTACTTACTTCACCAAAATGAAGAGCTTATGGGATGAGCTAGATGCTCTCAACACATTCTCTGCATGTGTGTGTGAATGTGACTGTGGAGTAAAGACAAAGAACCAGAAGGCTCATCAGGATGAAAGGCTCTTGCAATTCTAATGGGATTGAATGAGACCTTCATAGGAGTTAGGAGCAACATACTGTTGTCCTCTCCACTCCCCTCTATTGGACAAGCATATGCATTGGTAATGCAAGATGAAAAACAAAGAGAAATTCAAGCTAGCCCTGCTTACCTAGAAGACTCGGCCTCCTTCATTGCTTTCAATCAAGTAGAGGGTAAGAAATACAATGAACAGAGAGGCAACAAAGGAGTTTTTGATGCAAAAATAAACTCATTAATATGTGCTTATTGTAAGAAACCAGGACACAATATTAAAAAATGCTACAGGATTCATGGTTTTTTCACATACTTTAAGTTCACAAAACAAAGGAAATTTCAAGGAGGAGTGCAAGCAAATGTTGCATTCAACTCAGCTGAAGAAGCAGATCAAGGAACACACAATGCAGGGATTCAGACACTTACACAGGAGAATGTAACACAACTTCTGCAACTTCTCCATCAGGCAAACATGGGACAACAGACAACTTCCACTTCTGATGCTTTTGCAAACCTTAGTTGTGCTGGTATAGCCAATTTTTTTAATTCACATGCATGTTTCATTCAAATTGATAATGAGTCTTGGATATTAGATAGTGGAGCAACTGAGCATATGACTTTCAACAAACACTTTTTTCACAGAATATAAGGCTATGCCTAAACCCCTCATGGTTAAACTCCCAAATTCATATAGAGTTAGAGTTACACACGCAGGTTCAGTGTCAATTTTACCTAATGTGGTACTACATAATGTCTTGTATGTGCCCTCTTTCAGGTTCAATTTGTTATCTATACACAAGTTGTGTAGACAACTTCATAAGTATGTTCTTTTCACCCCTCTTTCTTGTTTTCTGCTGCAGGGCCCTTCACTGAAGAGCTCTCTGGAGATTGGTAAAGAAAAGGGAGGTCTCTACATCCTCAAGTCAAGAGTTTCAGCTGCAGTTTCTAAGAGTTTACCTAAGTCTAGAAATACTTTTGTATCTAGACTGAAATCTAGTTCTGTTCCTTTTTTAAATTCCTGTTTTAGTCTTTCTGATTCTAATGTAAAGGAAAAATTGTGGCATTATAGGCTAGGCCACATGCCTTTAAGCAATATGAGAAATGTTGATTCAGTTTCAATATCTTCCTGTTCAAAAATTTTCTACTCTATGTGTTATTTGTCCTATGGCAAGGCAATCTAAACTCTCTTTTCCTTCAAGTTCTATTTCAACAAAATCAATATTTGAGTTGATTCATGTGGACACCTGGGGACCCTATAGTAGTCCTACATATGATGGTTATAAGTATTTCCTCACTATTGTTGATGACTTTAGCAGAGGTACCTCGACTTATTTATTAAGTACTAAGTCTAATGCCTTCAAAGTTTTGAAATCCTTCTTAAACAGGGTAGAGAGATAGTTTCACACCAAAGTCAAAGTTATAAGGTCAGACAATGCTTTTGAATTGGGTAGTGGGCACCTTCAGTCAGATTATTTTCACTTACAAGGGATCATACATCAAACTTCATGTGTCTATACACCACAACAAAATGGAGTTGTGGAAAGAAAATATAGACATTTACTAGAAACATCCAGAGCCTTACTATACCAATCACATCTGCATATCACATATTGGGGAGACTCTTTATTAACAGCCACTTACTTAATTAACAGGTTCCCTTCTAAGATATTACACTTCAAAACCCCTTATGAAGTTCTGTTCAAAGCCAAACCCAATTATACAAACCTTAAGTGTTTTGGTTACTTATATTTTGACTCTACTATATAACACAACAGACCAAAGTTTGAGCCAAGGGCACTACCTTGTATTTTCTTTGGATATCCACATAGGAAGAAGGGATATAAGGTGCTTAATCTATAGACTCTTAAGACCTTTGTCTCTAGGGATGACATTTTTCATGAAGAGTTCTTTATTTTTGCTTCTATAAACACTGGTTCTTCCCCTAATCCTTCTCTACCTCTTGCTAAAGTTAATACTACTACTCTTTTTTCTGATTCTTCACCTATCATTCCCTCCACTCATGTTGTTTCCTCTCCACCATCTACTGCTGCTTATTCTCCTAAGTTCCCCATTCCTGCTTCTCCTCCACACACTCCCTTGTCTACCACTTCTTCTCATGGTTCCACTTCTCATCCACATTCCACTTTCCCTACCTTCTTCCTCCACTCCTGCTTCAGTACCTATGATAGAATCCCTCATTAGGAAATCCACCAGACCTCATGTCACACCTGCTTATCTAAAAGATTATGTTTGTAATGTAATTCACCTCACAGATGTATCTGATTCATGTTTCCTAGCTCCAGTCACTCCTACTTTTGTGTCCTTTACTGGATTAACCTCTTCTAACTAACATATGCTTAACTCTTTGTCTAATATCCAAGAACCTATCAGTTATGCACAGGCTGCTCATCACCCTGGTTGGCAAGAAGCAATGGCAAAAGAAATTGAAGCTCTTGAGCTTAATAAAACCTGGGATGTGGTAGAATTACCCTAAGGTAGGAAAGACTTGCCATGTAAATGGGTATATAAGGTCAAGCAACACTCAGATGGCAGCATAGAAAGGCTAAAAGCCAGATTGATCATTAAAGGTGACATACAACGAGATGGAATAGATTTCACTGAAACGCTTTCACCAGTGGTTAAAATGACCACTATCATGTGTATTTTGGCTACAGCAGTGAAGAGAGGCTGGGGACTTTACCAATTAGATGTAGACAATGCATTTTTACATGACGATTTAAATGAGGAGGTTTATATGAGGTTTCCTGCTGGGGTTAGTCCTCCTACTCCTAATCACGTTTGCAAACTGAAGAAGTCACTTTATGAACTTCGCCAGGCATCAAGGCAATGGTATGCCAAGCTCACAGCTTCCCTCAATTTCAAAGGCTTCACTCACTCTCTAAACGATTATTCCCTATTTTTCAATAAGACAGACTCCTCTATTTCTATAGTTGCAGTCTATATTAATGACATTTTGCTAACAGGCAATGATGATGCTGAATTAACTACATTGAAAGAGTTTCTTCAGCAAGAGTTCAGTATTAAAGACTTAGGTACCTTACATTTCTTCCTTGGTATGGAAGTCATCAGAGAAGCTCAGGGTCTGATCCTTTGTCAGCGGAAATTCACCTTGGACTTTTTGCATGAATTTGACTCCTCGCACTTGTCTCATGTTTCCTGTCCTTTAGACCCAACGGTAAAGCTTCTTGCTAAAATAGGAGATCCTATTGCTGATCCAACTATGTATCGCCATCTCCTGGGGAAACTCAACTACCTAACACATACCAGACCAGACCTCTCCTTCACAGTTCAACATTTAAGCCAGTACATGCAGGACCCTCGCCAACCACACCTTCAAGCCGCCTTTCGTGTACTTCGCTATTTGCTTAAAGATTTAGGTCTGGGCCTTTTTATGTCATCATCTTCCTCTTTCAAATTGATGGCCTTTTGTGATTCTGATTGGGGGACTTGCCCAGATTCACGAAAATCTGTCAGTGGTTTCTATATTTCACTTGGTTCTTCTCCTATTTTCTGGAAATCGAAGAAGCAAACATTCATTTCTCTTAGCTCCGCTGAAGCGGAATATAGATCCATGAGACGAGTTGTGGCTGAACTAACCTGGTTAGTTCGTTTTTTCGCAGATCTTTCTGTCCCTATCTCCCTTCTAGTACCGCTTCACTCTGATAGTTAGGCCGCGATACACATCGCCAAAAACTCGATATTCCATGAACGAACGAAGCATGTCGAGCTCGACTGCCATTTCGTGAGGCAACAGTTTCTTGCCGGTCTCATTTCACTCTCTTATGTCCGATCTTCCTCCCAACTCGCCGATCTCTTTACTAAATCCCTCACAGGACCCATCCATCACAATCTGTTGGGCAAGTTGGGGGTTCTTTCCTCCCCCTCCAACTTGAGGGGGGTGTGGGAGGTGTTGGTGATGATACAAAATTTGGAGCTGATAATTGTAAAAATTAAGGTTTATCGATGGAGGTACAACATTCTATTGACAGAGATTCTGGATAGTTCTCATCTCTGATAAGCTTCATATGTTTATATCTGAAAGAGAGACTTTAGGTTTTAATGCCAATGGACGGATGAGATGCAATTAATCAAATGGCTACAATGGTTTGGACTTAATGGGTCATCAGACATTTGGGCTCAAGCAGCTCTTTCTCAACTGTTGGGTCTTAACAGTTTTGGGCCCAAATTGGATCAATATTCTTTGGGCTTACTAGAAGGAAGTGGTAGGAAACAGAAAATACACCTTGTATATACAATTTGATTTATTCTTTGGATTATCCTTTAGTCTGTTACAAGACAACAAATAAGAATTGTACAGCTGGCTAGGTAGTTAGAGAATAGATTTCTTTTCCAGTGTATTTATGTAGTAGCTTGTACAGACGTTGATCGATCAGCAAATATACATAAATTTTTTTTATCATGAGGGTATTTTTGTAAATAAACAAGTCTTTTAGAAATTGTGCAATACTTTAATACATCAAACCGAACAATGGATAAGAAATATGTCAGCATAACTAATATCAACATTAGTAATACCCCTACCAAACGACCCCTAATAGTATTAGGACTATTCTCATATTTTTTATTCCTTATTGGTTCCTCTCCTTTGTTATATTATCTTCTTACCTTGAAGTTGTTGCAGCTTATGTTACTACTTCTTTTTTGCTTTTTACTTGAGTCGAGGGTCTATCAAAACAGCCTCTCTATCTTCCCGAAGGTAAGGGTAAGTTTGCATATATACTAGTCTCCTCATACCCCACTTGTGGGATTTTACGGGTTTGTTGCCGTTGTCGTTGTTGTATAATTTAGTGTGTGTACCGACTGCAAGTATTTTTTATTTTTTGTGCCGTGGAGGCTTGAATATTTCATGGAATGGTATATTGGTCATCCGTTTTAATTAAAGCAGGTCAAAGTCTTTGTTGAGGAAGCCGTAAGTGTTGACAATTCTGAGCCCATTAAACTAGTACCTGTTTCTTACTTGATTCAACTGTTTCAATTGACTTGAATTCAGCTCTTTAGCCAGATTGAGAGAGTGTTTTGATCGGTTCTTGATTCTGTAAACTTGAAATTTATATAGTATTCATATGTTCCAGAGCCAACAATGGTTATGTTATTCTTATATCAACTCTCAACCTGTTTCCTCCTAATTTTAGTCATCACAATTCCATCATCTTACAGCTTTTTGTTTGAAGGCGAGAGTATAAACTGCGAAGCTGCTTACAACTGTGGAAATATACATGGTATTAAGTATCCTTTCTGGGGAGGTAGTGTGCGATCAAGACTATGTGGCCGAGACGATTACTTTCTTGAATGCAAAGATAATCTGTCCACTTTGCCTGTTTTTTCCTTCTCACAAAGAAAATACTCGGGTTATCGACCTTCAAAATTTCATGTACTGTCTATTAACGAATCCTCAACTCGAATGAGGATTGTGCATGATAATCTTTGGCATAATGTTTGTCCAAAATCTTCTTCTTTGTTCAATCTCAACAAGTATAACACCACCTTAATCAACGGTCTCAGGTAAGTACTAGTGGCGGATCAAGTTATTTGGTTTGCATGTTTGATTCATAAGTATTGGATAAAGTTAGATATATATTTTAGTACTACAAACTATGTCAAATTGACTGAACTATGTTTGTGTCTCTTTTGGTATATTTCTCTTTTGTTATCTGATTTACCGTCGTTCAAGGTTTGCTAACTAGCTTTCGCATGACACCTGATTATTTCGATCCTAACAGGTACGTCCCTGGAACTAGATTTATAAACATATTCTACGGCTGCAATCCTGAGGTTCTGTCACAGGTACAGCTTCCAAGCAATATTAATTGTTCTGTGGTAGGAACAACCAACACTGGTGTTTTCTTTGCTGATGAAATTGTTGGAAATTATGATAAAGGATGTTCTTTCAGTATAGTGGTTCCTCTTGTTTCTACTGCTTATACGCAACTGTGGGACGCAACTCTAAAGCTGCAGGAGGCTGTGAATGAGGGGTTTGAAGTGGATTATAGTGATGCCTCAGGTGGCTGTTTGGCTTGTCAAGATTCAGGAGGGATATGTGAATTTGATATCGAGTTTCGTTGTCGTTGTGGAGATACAACTTTTCCTTTTACCTGTCCAGTTAATGTAAAGTCAGTTTTGATGCAACCAAACACTAATTTAGCAAGAAAGATTCATTTTCTCAAGTTGACAACAGGTATGCTAATATTTAATGAAACGATTTTCAGCCTACTTGAGATTCATTATTCCTCTCAAAGCCTACCAATAATTTTTCTTCCTCTGGTAATAGGAATTTCGGTTGCTGGAATTGGGATGTTAATCTTCTTTGGAATTATGTATACACAATATAGAAAATCATTCAAGAAGTGCATAAGATTAATTAACGGCGAAACAGAAGATCAGAGTCTAGAGGCCTTACTTAAGCAATATGGATCACTGGCAACAAAGAGATACAGCTATAAGGAAATCAAGAAAATGACACATGGATTCAACGATAAGCTTGGTGAAGGAGGTTATGGAGGGGTCTACAAAGGTATTCTTGCTAACGGCCGAGTTGTTGCAGTAAAGATTCTGAAAGCAACTAAAGGTGATGGAGAAGAATTTATCAATGAGGTCGCGAGCATCAGTCAAACTTCCCATGTCAACGTCGTGTCTCTTTTGGGATATTGTCTTGATGGGAGCAAAAGAGCTCTTATTTATGACTTCATGCCAAATGGATCCCTAGAGAAATACATTTATGGTAATGGCTCTCACTTGGGACTGCACAGATTGTATCAAATTGCAGTTGGAATTGCTAAAGGATTGGAGTATCTGCACCGGGGATGCAACACAAGAATTTTGCATTTTGACATAAAGCCTCATAACATACTCCTTGATGAGGAATTCTGTCCTAAAATATCAGATTTTGGTTTGGCTAAACTCTGCACAAGGAAAGAAAGCATTGTATCTATGTTAGGAGCACGAGGGACGATTGGTTATATTGCTCCTGAAGTCATCAGTAGGAGTTTTGGAGGAGTCTCACACAAGTCTGATGTCTATAGTTATGGAATGATGGTTTTAGAAATGGTCGGAGGAAGAAAAAATGTGAAAGAAGAAGTAAGCCATACAAGTGAGATATATTTTCCTTACTGGGCGTATCAGCACGTTCAGCTAGACGATGAGCTGAAACTACAAGGGATTATAAACAAAGAAGAAGAAGAAGAAACTGCAAGGAAGATGATATTAGTAGGACTGTGGTGCATACAAACCGATCCAGCAGTAAGGCCATCGATGAGCAAAGTTATTGACATGTTAGAAGGTAATTTGACCTTACAAGTACCACCAAAACCTTTATTATGTACTCCTTATTGTTCAGGAAGACATTCTTTGAGCGCGCGAGGAATGCCCCTCAACGCCTCCTTGATTTCTCCTTCAAGTTCAGCTCTTAGTTCTCTTGAAGCATCTGCTATTTTATAGCCCTTCATATATTTTCATGGCTACCAAAGAAGAAACTTTCTACAAGAGTTGTAATGAACTTCAATTTGTGTCTGTAATTGTGAGTTTTTGACTTGAATAATTCACCGCGAAAGATGTGTATTTCAGTATATTGTACTAGGGTGTATCTAAGGAAATGTTTATGATTTATGAAGACTAGTCTCTAATCCCCTTGAGCCTCGGAGCAACAGTCAAGTTGTTTCCGTGTGACCTATAAGTCACGGGTTCGAGCCGTGGAATCGGCCACTGATGCTTGGGTAGGCTGCCTATATCACACACCCTTGGGATGCAGCCCTTTCCCGGACCCTGCGTGAACGCGGGCTGCCCTTTTAGTCTCTAATCCCCTTCAGTATCTGAAACACTTCTCTATCAAGAAAACCACATTTCTAATTACACATAATGTGGAGAGTTTCATTAGAATATCAAGAACAGGCTCTCATTTATTTCCTCTTTTATGACAGTACAATAATTACATGAGCTGTTCTGCTTCTTCAGTTTATCAGATCAAGAATGGTCTCAGATTGATCACTGCATTAACCCCCGCCACAACGAAAAAAAGAAGAAGATATCACTGAGATGTGGTCTTGATGAAAGAGCACTGTGCTGAAAGCAACTCGAGTAACGAAAATAAAAGCTAAATCAATAGAAAGGAGCGATCACGTAGAATCTGGATTGTACAACAACAACAACAAACCCAGTGAATTCCTTGTAGAATCTGGATTGTAAAAAGTAAAAACACTTTGTCTTGCTTAGTAGCACTAAACTTTTATTTTATGTTCAAAATCAGTCAAGTAGGTCTACTACACTATGGTCTATGCAGATAATATATTCTTGACTAAACGCTCTTTTAAAGCTTTATCCTAATCTTCTATTGCAAGCTACAAAAATTAATCAGCAGACTTGAGAAGATGAAATCGAATAAGAAATGTCAAATTAAACGAGCTGCACTGAAATATATACATTCTACTTCACATAGAAAACCAAGGTAATCAAAGTTTATGAAATTCAGGTTTTGGCAACCAACATAGCAGGTGCTCAAGTACCACCCTAGAGAACAGCAGAAAACTTGCAATGTGAGCAAAAACTAGGAGTTGGGTGTCGTTGGACTGCTGCTCCATTTTGTAGTAACCGAATCAGGTGATACTAATAACGTGATACTATTCAACAACCCTGTATCATCATCAGGACATCCCTTATCTGTTTTCCCTGTTGTGTTATTAATTCTCTGAATTCTCAGCAGCGCCTCCACGACTTCCTGCATAGACGGTCTCAATTCCCTATCACTCTGCAGACACTGAAATGCCAACTCCGCCACTGCAGTAACCATTGACCTTACTTTGTCATCAGTGTCAAACCCAAGATTTGAATCCACCAACTCCTGTAATGCATTGCCTTGAATCTTGTTAATGGCCATATTCGACAAATTTATTTCATGTCGGTGCCTACAGATATCAACAGCAGGCAGTGATGATATAAGTTCAATTAGTACCACTCCGAAACTATAAACATCACTTTTGTCAGTGAGCTGATAGCACTCGTGGTACTCGGGATCAACATATCCAGGAGTACCCTGTGGAGCTGTTGAGACATGTGTAACATCCGATGGAAAAAGCCGAGACAAGCCAAAATCTGCTACTTTAACACAGAAATTGCTGTCTAAGAGGATATTGTTAGTTTTTACATCTCTGTGAATGACATCTGAAGCATGGAGATAGGCTAATGCACTTGCTGTTTCTAAGGAAATCTTCATTCGTGTATTCCAAGCAAGCGATCCAGGCTTTGAATGTACACCATGTAGATGATCAGCAACTGTTCCATTGGAAATGTATTCATAAACAAGTAGAAGCTCCCTGGAATGGCGAGATGTGCATCCGTAAAGGGTGACTAGATTTGGATGATGCAACCGTGTTAAGATATCAATTTCATTCATGAATTGCTCAACCCTCCTGCAGTTGTTTTCATATAAACGTTTTACAGCAACAACACGCCCATCTCGAAGTTTACCTATAATCATCATATCCTAGCTCAGTCACACGTTAGCAACTAGAAGTTCAATATAGGATCATTCTTACCTTTGTATACTGTGCCATATCCACCATCTCCAAGCTCTTTCTTGGAATCAAAATTGTTAGTGGCTTCATCTAGTTCGTTGTAATCAAAGAGGTGAACTCCGATTAAGCTAGTAGCCTTTTCGGGATCTTTTGTTGAGGAGGGATAGGAGAGAATGCTTGTCGAGAACAAGGACGAACCAGCATAAAGTTTCTTCTGTCTACGACGATAGAAAAGAAAAATTACACCTGCCATCAAAGCAGTAAATGCAGCTGCACCAACTCCTGCAAGAAGAAATGTACATTGGAATTTTTTTGAGCATTCTTGAGAATAGAAGGATAATAAGATAAATCAAGGTGAACAACTTCAATGGACAATCACCTATGCCAACCTTCAATCCGATTTTGTTTCTTCCTGAAACGAAAACATAGCAGGTGATCAACTGATACCAAACAATAATAATGTATCTCAGTAGTACTAAGTAGAACTAATCAGCTACTATCACTTAAATTGGAAACCTTTTTTTCCCTTAACATGATCAATAAATAATAGAATGGCTTGCCTTTTTTTATTTAGGATTTGACAAGATATTTTCTACTCAGTAAATTTAAACGTATAGTATCTATATTTACCATGAAGGCAAGTCCTTTGTTGGGGTTGGTCTTTGCAAATGCAAATAAATTCATTGTTTTGAACACCACAGTGCCCTCCACTATGCTGGCAATCTCTACAATTAGTCCCATCCCATTGTAGAAAGAATCCCTTTTGCAGAACTTGCATGTAATTCATTTTTAGCAATCTATCTAAAGAATCAGTCTCAACAAGGGCATAAACAGGATCTTGACACGATTCGACTGAATAGTTAGAGTGCTCCAAAAGCTCAGTATGGAAAACAGCAAAAGAATGATGAGTGGCATTGCTGGCACAATTAACAGCATATGTCTCCCTTTCATAAGGTTGAGTACATTCATAGAAGAAGAAGAGATCTGCAGTGTTAGGCCCTGAGCGAAACGGAGTACCCCTGAGGCTAAAATTATGTGTTGGTACTGGACATTTGTTGTTTTCATCAAACACATCTGCTTTAGCTAGGAGAATTGAGTTGTTTGTGTAAAACACTTCTTTAATGATAAATTCATCTCCAGAAATATGAAGAAGTGACTTATCCTTATTGCAGGCGACATTATAAGCTGGTAAGCCACAATAAGGTGGTTGTTTCTCAGGAATCCAAAAGGGGTATGATATCTTAACTCCATTACCACAACTATGTGTAATACAAGCAGTAGAATTGAGGTATATAGAGAGAGTGTCATCTGCTAAGGTAATGAAAAGAATAGCAATGACAAGAACAGAAACAGATTTCTTGACCATGAATAGGCTTTGAAGGTTCATATTATGTCTAAAACAAGAAGAAAGAGCAAAGGGAGAAGGAGGAACAGGACAAAGTATTTTGGTATAGAGGAAAGCATTAGGATTATAGTTGTAAGCAATTGGTGTAATTTATCTTTTATAAATCAAATATTTCAAACTTGTCTTTGTTTTGGTTTGATTAAATAATTGTGAGAGTTTGACAATTAGTACCTTGTTGCCCAATGAAGACAACCTATGTTTTAAAACTTGAAGCAACTATAAAAAAAAAAAAAAGTGGTCCCCATCCCCAGCTACACAGTTATTATTGACTTGACTCCAGTCCAGTATAATACAATGATTGGGTTGTTATATTTCATTTCTGACCACTTTAAGGTTGTTGTTACATTCCAGTTTTTGTTAAGTCTTTAAGGCCAAGTAATCCATCAAATTGGGACGCGTTAAAATGTTATTGTGTAGTCATGGAGATGAGTTTAAATTTTATGGACTGAGAGTGTAAGAAATATTTAAATTATCAGGTTATTTAAAAGGTAATTACAAGTAACTATGCATTGATCAATAACTTAAATTAAATGTTGACAAGCAAACCATGAATATTTGTGTTGATACACGAAAACTTCTGTATTAACTTAACACCAACAATAGAAAAGCCTGAGTCGTGAAGTCAGGTTAAAATGAAATTCAGGTGTGAAAGTAAAACATAGTAATTGCATTATGTAGAAGCAAATAACAAAAGATGCAAGTCTTACTATTAGCTGACGTCAAATTCCAACTACTACTTTTTAAGTAAGTCAAGATATAGTTAAAATATTAGTATAAGGAAAAGGGAGATTGGAAAAATTGAGATTTGAGCAATGTGGGGATAAAATGATTTGAGTTTAGATTGAGTGTAGGACCTTAGGTTTCTAAATTGAGTTGGTTGAACCGAAAGTGAAGAAATGAGGAGGAAAAAAGAGTACTCTAACTTCTGTTTAGTCACCATGTTCACATTCCCTTTTAAGGACTAACTATCTTAAAGGAAATATCGATGGCGACATGTAACGCTAAATGAGCTATTTCGGTAGATATTTTTCGACCGCCGATTTCGATCAGTCAATTAAATTTCACAAACGATCAAATTCTATTAAAAAAATAAAATTACTGATCGAATTCGGTTGGTATTTTAAAATGACCGGCCGAAATAACTGACAGTTTTCGGTCGGTTTTTTGAATATTAATATTAATTTATTTTAAATGAAAAACCAATCAAAGTTGATCGATTTCTTGAAAAATAAATTTCGCGGGATGTAAAATATAATTTCCCGCATTTTGTGCCAAAAATAAGGCATCGTAAAAGAATTTAAAAAATAAAATATTTTAAAAAATCGACGGCTGATTTTTTAACCGATCGAAGTCGGTTGACAGCGATAGGTTTTGACCGTAGTGAAACTTTTGTACAAAATGTCCTAGTGAATCAGCAGGATTTTCTAATAGATGGACTTGCCAAAAGGCCTGACAATTCATCAAAAGTTTGGTATAAATTGTATCGTAACTTTAAAATAAATTATTCACAGAATCTGATGGAACACCCAGAGTTTATGATTGATAGGCTTGCTATAAGTCTTGGCAGATTGGCAGGACTTTAGTCGAAATTGTATCGTAAATTTGGGACAAATTACTCACAATTGCTAACGAATCACAAGAAGTTTCTAAGAAATTTCACGTTAGGAGTTATCCTAATTTTCTTATCATATTTTGGGTTTCCTACCTCTTGAAGGAAAGAGAAACATGTTTACCTTAATTGGGTTTTCTTATTCTTAGAAGAAAACATAAATCTCCCATTTGGCGAGTCCCTTTTCTTGTAGGAAAATGTTTGGACTTCTATAAATTGAGGATCTTTCCTTCTCATTCAGTAGCATCTACAGTGTAGCCATATGAGGTTTGAGAGTCGTGTTTAGGGGGAGAACTTTAGGGGACAAGTGTTAGTGTGTCACTTATATTTGCCTATTCGTGAGATTATTTTCTCAATATTTTGTATTCTCTTTTATTACAGTGAATTGCTCATCTCCGCCCGTTGACGTAGGTCAATTGACTGAACCACGCTAAATGTTTGTCTCTTTTGATATATTTATCTTTTGTTATTGAATTTATCGTTGTTCAAGGCTTGCTTTACTAGCTCCCGCATGACACCTGATTTTTTCGGTCATAATATTATGCTTCAAAATTGATCCAACTGGTCCATAAATTCTAAATGATTCCAAATTTGATGTTCAATATTCTATTACTAATCCTAACAATTCCCAATGGTTGGATTAATCCTAGACCTTCAAATAGCAATAAACTTACGCTTCCTTCTTCAACATTTAAGCTCAAAAAATCTATTAATAATGTTCAAGTTTCTTCACCAAATTGACAACAAATAAGCAATGAGTCTTCAAGTTTTCACAATATATGTGAAGAAGACGGCAAAGAAGGGAGAAGGAGGGGGAAAAAGAGGAGGAGGAGCACAAGTTTTGCCGATATTTATATTTGTTAAAATTTAACGGGCCGGAAAAGTAATAACCAATAAGAGGACACCCGATGAAATTTTTTGAACTTTTTCCCAATAAAAATTCCACGGGACACCTAATTTAGTCACCCCTATTTTTCTTTACTAGAGTCGCCCCTATTTAACCTGTACTTAACTTCTTTTTTTTAAATAATTAGCACTCAAAGTAAGATAACTTCGGACAAAGCCGACTCCTCCTCCTCCTTCGCCGCTGAGGAAAGAACTTTAAACGCGAACATTAATTGAAAATTATAACTTTGCGTCTGAAGTTGCACTGTCACGAGTATAACTTCAGACGCGAAAACTACCCGAATTTTTCGAATTTTTGGAACTTAGGAGCGACATATGAAGTCTGTTCCAAGGTGGGTAAAAAAAACAAAAAAAATTGTGCAACGCAATTATAAGTTCAATAATGGCCCAAAAAATGAGTATGTCTGCACTCCCCCCTTGCCTATTACCGGGAAATGCTATCTAGGTTTATGGTATTGAAACGGGCATCGCTTAAATGGGCTTACGCTGGGTGGTCTCCAACTCTTACCTTATTATTTGGGCTAGCCTTTTGGCAGTCTCTAATGGGCTATTAGATTTAAGGCCTACATTGACCTCGTCCCTTTTTACCTAGTTGAAAAAATGACATTGTATAGTCACTCTTATATATATTTTATATTATATACAAACGAAATATACATATTCTATATACTTTTTCAGCTACCAGATGTAAACAGTTTTTGGTACGGGTTAGAGAAATGCACTTTGTGGTGGACCTATGAAGAGCTAGACGACTAACAAGTACAAAACATTACAAATAATGAATTATATTTGTTAACGGTCCAGCAAAAGTACAAAAATTAAATGGGAAACAAACGAAAGAGCTAAAACATATTTACATCGAATTATCATATGACTATAGGAGCAATTATAAATGGAGTGCCATTCATATTTTTTGCCACAGCATGATGAGGAAGTAATCAAAAAAGAATATGATGGTGAGAATGAGGTGGCGTAGAGGAAGAGGAAATTTTGGACATGCATTTGTGAGAGAAAGTTTACCTTTCTCGGTTTATGAGATTTCATTGAATTTATCTGTTTGTAGTTTCACAAGATTCAAACAGCCTGAGCGTTGCCCACATTTTACAACGTATTTACCACCATTTTGATATTAGGAGAATTGCAATATATAGCAGTACTTTTGTGTATTTTTAAATATTATATTTTTAAATATAATTAATTATTTTAGGGTGATTTAGATTTGACAGCTTTTGATAAGCTAAAAGTGTCAAATAAATTAGGAAGAAAGGAGTAGAACTTGCAGTTTCCAAATTAAGGTTCTAGGTTTGGAACTTAGCTAGCGTTTGAATATAAATTTGGTTAAAATTTAAAAAAAGAGTTTTTGAAGTTGTGTTGAAAAATAATTTTTGAAAGTTTAAGTTGTGTTTGGACATGCATTTTATTTGAAAAAAAAGTTGAAGTTTTGTGAGTGGAACAAAAAATTTCACCCAAAAGCTGTCCTAAACCAGTTTTTGGGAACTTGAAAATTGTTTTAATGTTTTTTTCAAAAATTAATCATATTTCAAGAACAAACAATTTTTTCAATTTTTTCAATTTATTTTTAAAAAAAAAGCAGCCAAAATTTATGACCAAACGGCAACTCAAAGCATTAAAGAGCATTTTAGCAGTCATGTAGTACTAGTTTGTTAATAAGTTGTTCAGCCACATTATTGGATTCATCAATATTCTTGCCTTTACTCGTTTACTTAATTTTTTTGTAAAGTTGAACCGTAAAGAATCCGCCTATTGCTGAGTTAGCTGAGTTATGAAGGCACTAATGTTGAGATGGTGATAGGGCTATGATATTTTGTGACAAAGTCAAAATTCTAAAGCCAGCTAGTCAATGAACCAAATACCCGTTAATGACTGTCCTACGAAACACCTAAGCCAGACATGGAAATGAGAGGAAAAAGTCTTCGCGTTACCTCTACCATTCAATCATACACCCACCAAAAGTTTAACTTTGACATAGAAAGAACAACAGCTACACAAAGCAGCAAAATAGGACAATTTTGATCACAATATTATTAGGAATGAAAGATAAATACCTAAGTACTCAAATTCATAATAGAACAAGGATTTAACACATAGACACAAACAATGTAAAGAGTTTTTACGGATCATTTAACAGGTAATTAATTACTCATAAAAAAAATATAGTTATCTGAAACATAAGACACACAATTTGCTGCATGAAAATTAAAAATTTTATGGCCAAACACTGATTTCGAAAAAAAGTAAAAAAATATTTTATGTCCAAACGGGCTCTTAAACTAAAAATCATGATTAACCCAAATAACCGCTCACCCAACCACTTAAACTAAAAATAGTAGGTTAGACATATAATTTATATATATAATTATGTATAATTAATGTATATGGCTAAAAAAAAGTAAATAATAAATATGACAGGTGATTTGTGTAAAATCCATCGGAAAGAAAACGTACCGTTGCAGTGATCAAACTTTAGGGTGCCATCTTTGCAATAGCACAAGGACTCGTTGGTTGAATTGTCGTAACCACAACGCCCCTCTGATGCCTCACACTTGCCGCACTCCGTTGCGACCCCCCAGTCCAGCACGAACCCCTCCTTCATAGCCGCGCTAAGTCCTCCAGTCAACTCCTCACCTATGACCGCACCGAGTTCTCGAATCCACCCACTGTCCATCACCGTCGCCACCACTTTCTTCTCACAAATTCCGTACCAATTCAAATGATCCGGCTCATTATCCTCAATATATAAATATGACTTGTTTCCACCTGAATTTAAGCAATCTAACGAAAGACCAGATGAAAGCGAATTGATACAGTTAAAATAGAAAGTAAGGTTTAGATCAAGCTCTGAATATTTCAATGGCAAATCTCCCAGAGTGAGGTTATGATGTGCCCTGGGGCAATCTCTGCTATCAAAAGCATCAATATCTTCCAGGGTAAAGGAGTACGTGGTGTAATTTATGTGTTTAACGGCGAAAGAAACATTTGAAATGTTAAGAATTGGATCGGTTTGAGAGCAGTGGATCCCAAATCCTGGATAACCACAGTACTGCGGAGATGATGAGTTGAAACTGTCATGGCTCCAAAAAGGATACGAAATATTACGTCCATGGCAAATAGATGAAGGGCAATATGCAAAGGACGTAATAGTATTAGTATTAGCTCCACTGGAGTTGATGAAGAAAAGAAGGAGAGAGACGAAGAAGAAGGAGAATAATTGACTTGGACACATGATGTTTGATGAAATGCAATACTGAGTATTGTGGTTTACATGTAGCTAAGAATATTAAATATTATATTTCTTATAATTGACTTAGTCATACAGAAATTAGTAGGAAACTTCGATTTTGGTAGCTAAATTTCTCTTCCATACCTTATAGTCAAGACAGTCACATATATATAGGATCCAGACAAATTTGGTTTGAAAGTGATCGTAATTGTGATTAGTAAAGAAAGACATGATGAAATTTCTATAATCGCACTATTATCCTCAGACTTCTCTATTTATTATGGGAATATAGAAATGTAAAATAGAGAAGAAGGTGACAGGCACCAAGTATACGTGTGGAAAATATGTAAATAGTTGAAATTGAAAAACAAAAAGAGTATTTGAAGTTGAACGAAAAAATAACTATTTATGCCCAATCCGTCCCTTAAAGGCAAAAATATTCCGGACTCCCCCAAACTTGAAAACTTTTGTTTGGTTCCTCCTTAAACTTTACATGGTCTCTAATACTCCCTCCCCTCCCCACCCCCCTAAACTTAAAAATTTGATAGTTTCGACCCACCTAAACGCTGATATGGCAAACACTACTAGAAATCCAGAAAAAACCAACCAAGCGATACCGACCAACGTTGGTCGGTCCACAAAAGCGATCAAAAAACAGTCCACAATGGACTGAAACTACCAAAAAATATTTTATATTTTTTTAAATTACATACCGATCGAAATTGGTCGGTATATTGGTCAAACATTTGACCACAATGGTCAGACTTGCTTAGTGTCACGACCCAAAATTCTAACCTGTCGTGATGGCACCTATCTCAGTCCTAGGCAAGCCGACAACATCAATAATCCATGATTTCCTTTAAATTTAAAACGTAACGTTTAACACAATACCAAAAATCTAGCAATTTCCGATACAACACTCTCAAAACCTGGTGTCATTGAGTACATGAGCATCTAATATGAGTACAAGTCTGGAAAATATGGTCTACAATAGTCTGAGACCAAATACAGTAAACAAGGAGATAGACAAGGAGAGACAAGGTCTACGGAACACGTCAGCTACCTCAAAATCTCCTAAAAATAAACTGCGCGAAATGATCAACACCCGCTATATTCAGGAACACCTGGATCTGCACACGAAGTGCAGGGTGTAGTATGAGTACAACCAGCTCAGCAAGTAACAATAATAACTAAGGAACTGAAGATAATGACGAGCTACACAGTCATAGTTCACTTTCAATAGTTCCAGCAAAGAATAGACATGCTTTCAAATCCGGCAGTTTAAGTCAAATCAATTTTATACAGTTCAATTTTAAGTAATCCGGATATAAATTCTTTTAGAGATTTCACAACAATGACAAGTAGCAACCAAGTGCAACAACATATTCAAAGCAAGTACAGCCTCTCAGGCAACAGTCACTCAGCTCATCACAACAGCACAATCACTCGGCTCTCAGCCCTCAGCACTCACACTCAATGGGTATCCGCGCTCACTGGGGGTGTGCACAGACTCCGGAGGGGCTCCTACAGCCCAAACGCCATAATCTGCACGGACAACTCACGTGCTATAATATCCTGCACGGACAACTCACGTGCCATAATATCCTTACCTCACCGACAGGCCCTCGGCCTTACTCAGTCCTCAACTTCTCAAGTCTCTCGGGCTCTCAGAAATCACAAAGATCAGCCCAAACAAAGATAACATAGTATATTAACAAATATCCAGAAAGACTGAGGTATAATACGCAAGAAAAATCATGACTGAGTACAAGACATCAATTAGCAATTAATTCAACAAGTATGTGACCTCTACGGGTCTCAACAGTACTATAACATAGCCTAAGCATGATTTCTAACATGATTTATAGTCAAATTTCTTCAACACATAGAGATCATATAGCTAACAATAAATTATTCAACTTTACAGTTTTTCGGAACGGACCAACTCACAATCCCCTCGGTGCACGCCTACACGCCCGTCACCTAGCATGTGCGCCACCTCCAAAATAATCACATGATACCAAAATTCGGGGTTTCATACCCTCAGGACCAGATTTATAATTGTTACTTACCTCAACCCGTATAATTATTTATTCCGCTATGCCCTTGCCATGAGAATTGGTCTCCGAAAGCCTCGTATCTAGCCACAATTAATTCGATTCAGTCAATACAAATTATTGTAATTAATTCCATAAGGAAATACTAATTTTTTCAATAAAATCCGAAATTAACTCAAAAATTGACCGTGGGGTCCATGTCTCAGAACCCGATAAAAGTTACAGAATATGAACGCCCATCCAACCACGAGTCCAACCATATAAATTTCACTGAAATCCGACATCAACTCGACCCTCAAATCTTCAATTAAAATTTATGAAGATTTCTGCCATTTTCAACCCAATCCTTACCCATTTGAACTTAACAATCCTTCCACAACCTTATTGGTATGTATACATAATACTCTTACACCCAAGAATCATACTATTAATCACCCATCTTTACTCCAAACCCGAAATTGAAGAATTGAGGAAAGAAATTCTTACCTCTTTGAAGCCCTAGCAAGATCCTTGTGAAATCTTCAAACCTTGAACAAGAATTGATGGATAAATGACCAAGTCTTCACTTTCTCTCTCTAAAATGCTCTCACCTCTCTCTAAAATATCAGATTTTGGCTCATAAATGAGCTTCAAGGGCTATAAATCGAAGATGGGTCGGGTCAAAAATTAGAAAGAATGGAAGCTCCAATGCAGTTATGCGGTCGCATATGCGATCGCATAACAGGTATGCGGTTTGCATACTGGCCGCATAATTTGGCCTCCAAAGTTGGGCGTTAATGACCCGGTCTGTGGTCATTATGCGGTCCGCATACTTGTTCCGCGGTCGCATAATGCACCGCAAAACAGGTCTGCGGTCGCATAGTGCACTGCAGATTTTTCTCAAATCTTGCCCCTCTCCTGATCCACTTTGCGACCATTATGCGATCTGCAGAGTGATTCTGCGACCGCATAGTAGTCGCAGAAATGACCCTTTTCCGACAAAATTTTTCTTTACACATCGGTGCATTGTTCAACCCAAAAAGTCCGAGCCGTGACGAGCTTCTTTGTACTAATTGATCTACCTCGGCACCACCAAACCTTAAATTCCTTAGCAAAATTTTTTCGGGGTCGCTACACATAAGTTAACATCCGGTCAACCTTTTCAACTTAAATTCTAAACCTTGGAACTAAGCGCTCCAAATCATTTCAAAACCTCACCGAACCCAAACCAATTACCCCAGCAAGCCAAATAACAACTGTAATTCACAATTTGAGTAGTAGATGGGGGAACGTGATTGCAATAGTCAAAACGACCGGTCGGATCATTACACTTAGTCAAAGCACATTTTTTATTATCGACCAACATCGGTCGGTAATGTGGACCCACATTTTAAATTTTAATAATTATATTATTATTTAAAATATTTTATAAAATTTATAGTTAAAGTTACCGTCCAAAGTCGGTCGGTTATTGCCGGAGAAGATTTTACCGACCAACTTTGGTCGGTAGATGTAATTTCTGGAAAAAAACCGATCAACTTCGGTCGGTTCATAGATCAAACATGGTCAAACTTTTGAATCACATTAATATTTACTATCTAAATAATATAAATGTCATTCGTTAACACTATTTTGTAATACAAATAATGAATAACCTAACATATACTATAACAAGCTATATATAGTTAAAGTCGTACAATAAAGTGTGTGTGTGTATATATATATATAGGTATAGCCGCATCTAAGAACACGAGGTTCTAGGGCCACAAGATCGGGTTCTTTTGGGGATAGACTTGTGAAGAAGCAATAATCTAATTAGTATATATAATTGATCATCATCAAATATATCTATTTGTAAATTGATTTATCGACTTATAACTTACTTAGATGCATCGATGAATATTAAAAATAAAATGTCTTGACCTATATCGATGAATATTAAAAATAAAACGTCTCGACCTATATTAATTAATCTTTGTCATGCATTATTAGTGATGAATGAATGAAATATAGAAGAATTAATACTAAACATCTTTGACATGTATATATGGATCACAAATAAAAGAAACGAAATAAGTTATTAGCATTACGTAAACGAGTTAATAATATAACAATCGACTAAACATATTTAAAATAGAATAATATTGGTTTATCAATTCATCAATTGATAAAGTTTTCGTACGTAGTAATGTATGTGATTGATCATCAATTACAATATAATGTATGTGTGTGTGTTTGTGTGTGTGAAATTACTCATATACTTAATTATAACTTAGAAACTTAACTTAGATAGATGAATACAAAAGGTAAAACGTCTTGACTAATATTTATTAATCTATATAATTTATAATTAGTTATAAAATAAATAAATATATAAGACGAAATGTGGAATTCGAATAAAATAAATGTCTCATATATATACCTTTTTATTACTCACATACTTAATTATAACTTAGAAAATTTACTTAGATAGATGCTATTATAATTTATTAAAATTAAATAGATTATATAATTATTTATAAAGATTATGCTTATAGTTTATAATTATTTATAGTAAATATATATGTGAATAAAAGAAATGCTTATAGTTTTTAATAATTTTTTATAGTTTATAATATTTTAAGAAATAAAAACACAAAAAAAATAATATTTTTTTAAAAAATAACTGTGATGACCCAAAATGTCATCTTTAAATTTAATGATTAATTATGTGGTCTAAGCACTATTTACCATTACTCGACTTGCGTGTGCAGTCCGTAAAAAATTTTCAGAAAGTTTTCAGGTGAAAAATGGATTAAAATGTGAATTAGATGTTTAAAACACAACTGAGTTGACTTTGGTCAACATTTTGAGCAAACGGACTCGGATTAGTATTTTAACAGTTCCGGTAGGTCCGTATCGTGAATTTGGACTTGGGCGTATACCCGGAACCAAATTCCGAGGTCCCTAACCCGAGATATGGAATTTTGATAAAAATTTAAAGTTTGAGTTCAAATAGTGACCGGATGTCGAATTATGTGCAAATGACCCCGGAATAGAATTTTGATGATTCCAACAGCTCCGTATGGTAATTTTGGACTCAGGAGCGTGATCGAAATTTTATTTGGAAGTCTGTAGTGAAATTAGGCTTGAAATGGCTAAAATAGGAATTTAAAGTTTGAAAGTTTGACCGGGGAGTTGACTTTTTGATATCGGGGTCGGAATCCAGTTCTGAAAATTTTCACAGCTCCGTTATATCATTTATGACTTGTGTGCAAAATTTGAAGTCAATCAGACTTGATTTGATAGGTTTCGACATCGAATGTAGAAGTTGGAAATTCTAAGTTTCATTAAGCTTGAATTGGAGCATGATTCGTGATTTTAGCGTCGTTTTATGTGATTTGAGGTTTCAAATAAGTTTGTATGATGTTTTAGGACTTGTTGGTATATTTGGTTGAGGTCCCGAGGGCCTCGGGTGAGTTTCGGATAATTAACAGATCAAAAGTGGGACTTAGCTGCTGCAAAAGCTGCTGCAATTTTTCTGCTGGAAATGCTGTCAAAATCGGGCTGCCTGTCAAAATCGAGCTCCCTGACAAAAATCGAGCTCCCTGACAAAATCGAGGTTCCTGACAAATCGAGGTCCCTGACAAAATCGAGGTCCCTGATCGAACTGGACAGATCGAGCTCCCAAGATCGAACTCGACAGATCTGTAAGTTATAAAAACAGTGGCATTCAACATTTGCTATTTTTGACAAACTTGAGCTTGAACAGAGGCGACTTTTGACAGATTTTTAAGGAAAGACATTTGGGGTAAGTGATTCCAACTCGAATTTGGTCTATTTACACAAATATATCATTGTTTTCACCATTTAATTAGTGTTTTGAGATTGAAATTTGGAAAATTTTAGAAATCTCAGAGAATTGAATTTTTGAGATTTCGGTGTCGATCCGGAGTCCGATTGGAGTGAAACTGGTATGGTTGAACTCGTAATTGAATGGGTTATCGGATTTTATAAGTTTCGCCGGATTCCGAGCCACGGGCAAATTTTGAGCTAATTTTGGATTTTATTGAAAAATATAGTATTTTCTTATGAAATTGATTCCTATAATTTTTGTTGACTGTATCGAATTACTTATGACTAGATACGAGTCGATCGGAGTCAAAAAATTGAGGAAAAAGCATAATACTTGGTTAAATTGGAGCAAGTCGAGGTAAGTGACTTGTCTAACCTTGTGTGGGGAAAATTTTCCTAGGATTGGTATTAATTATAATGTGATGAAAGTCGTATACACGAGGTGACGAGTGTGTACACGGACTAAATGTGAAGGATTATGTGTTCAAATTATGAAGATCACTGTTATATATTAATTAAATTATTAAATCTTGTTATATTCTCCATTAATGATTTGATTTGTATACCTTAAATTTGCTTGACATTTTCCAGCTAATTGTTTTACCTGCTTGATTGAAACTTGATTTCTTTTATACTGTGCATTATTTGAAGGTTGATTTTCTTTAAATTAAGTATTATTAATATGAAATATTATTTTCCTGAATTATTTTATTCCTGATTATTTTCGCAAGATTTTTGGTACTCATTGTGATGGAGCCGTGAGCTCTTTATTGTGAAAAAATATTATTTTTGAAATATTTTGGCATGAGCCGTGAGCTCTTTATTATTGAAAAATATTGTTGTTGATTTATTTTTGGAAAATTAAAATATTGGAAACTTGAGGTGCAAATTGTGATATTGATACGCATGCGGTGGTATAAGGTCTGGGGATTGAAATGTATGCGATGAGATAAGGGTGGCTTGATACGCGTGACTAGTAGGGGTGACTACTAGAAGTCATGCGGTATGATAAGGGAGGCTAAAACGCGGGATGCTATTTCGGAAAAAATATTTTTTTTAAATAAATTATGAAGGCTCCCGCGGTGATATAAGGAAATGAGATATTGTGAATTTATTTATGATTTAGGACTACGAGGTGGTACCTCGGTAGTGTCCTTGTTGATATTGATTTATGGTCATAGTTGCCTTCGATTAATTATTGTGATTTTCATAAAGCTGAAAGAAAATTGTGTTTTGATTCCACGAGATATTATTTACAATTAATTGGTGTCATTAAATGTGACATACTATTTGATTCATCTCCGCAGTCATTTTTATCTTATTAAATTATTTAAATATTTTTTCATGTCATTATCTATTCTCCAGTAGGGCTTGATCTGACCTTGTCCCTACTCTATTGAGGTTAGGCTTGGCACTTACTGGGTACCGCTGTGGTGTACTCATACTACGCTTCTGCACATCTTTTTATGCAGATCCAGGTACATCTTACCAGTTTAGACGTCAGTGAAGCTACCTGCGCACAGAGACTTCGAGGTATATTTGCCAGCGTCCGCAGACTCAGGAGTCCCCTTCTATCATTTTATGTTGTTTCCTTATTTTTTTTCTTTAGATCATGATACATAAAAATATTGAGAATAAATTTTAGAAGCTTGTGACTTATTTCTACCAGATTTTGGGAGTTTTAATTATTTGAATTGTAGTTTATTTATTTCAGATATTTATGATTATTCGGCATTGATAGGCTTACCTAGTCTTAGAGACTAGGTGCCATCACGACCTCCTACAGAGAGAATTTAGGGTCGTGACAATAACCGACCAAAGATGGTCGGTTAATGGTCAAACATAGTCAACGCGCGGTCACTTAGTGTACCGACCAACTATCGGTAATTTTAATTCTAGATCCCAAATACGGGATTTCCCCCTCATTTCTGTTATTCTCTTCTCAAATTTTTTTAACTCCACACACTCTTCTCCCTCACACACACAACACTCTTCTCCCTCACACACACAACACTCTTCCCCCTCTCCTTCTCTATTTCCCTCACACAAATCCCATTCTCCACCCCACGTCGCCACTGTCCCTCGCCGCCGCTGCCCGTTGCTATGGCCTCCACTGCCCCTCCCCCTCCACCTCCTAAAAATTTCAGGTTTCGATTTGAACTTACATTATTTATATAATTTTAATATTTTGTTATTTCGTTATGAATTAGTAAATTATTGTTTAAATTTGAATTTTATTAAAATCTAGGGTTTAGGTCATGTTAAAATTGAATTGAATTGAATTGATTACCTAGGGTGTAAATTCAATATTTAAGTTTGTATTGATTTAAGTAGTTTTGTTGGGAATTGAATATTTAACTTTGAATTGAATTGTGTTTTTAGGATTTGTTCTTGTGAATTTAATTTTTAGGGTATGAATTTAACTTTGATTTGTTCTTGTTGGATATTTGGTTAGATTTGTGGTAATTAGGGGTTGCATGTGGTGAATTAGTGGCTATTAGATGTGAATTGGGGGTATTGGTATGCTGTTTTTATTTGGCAGGTGGTGTAGCTACCAAAACAGGTATTTTTTGCCAAATTTAAATTTAAAAAACCGACCAACCTTGGTCAGTAACTAAAAATAAAATAAAAAATTAAAATTACCGACCAATATTGGTCGGTTAATACACATTGAATTCCCAGACATTCAACATTACCGACCAACTTTGGTCGGTAAGTTGCCTGCACTGTCCAGTTTACCGACCAACGTTAGTCGGTATTGTTAATTTTTAATTATTTATAAAATATATATTTTCTAATACCGACCAACGTTGGTCGGTAAGCAAAATTAATAAATTTAAAACATCGACTAAGTTTGTTCGGTAAAATTAAATTGTTAAAATAATATTCCGACCAATGTTGGTCAGTAAGTCAATTAAATTGTCAGATGGTCATGTAGAATATACCGACCAATGTTGGTCCGTAATTTCCGACTGTCTTTGGTCGGTATGTTCCTCCGACCTTCAAAATACCGACCACACGTTAATGGTCGTATTTTGGACGGTTATTGGCCATTACCGACCGACATTGGTCGATTTTTGTGGACAGTTTTTTCTGAATTTCTAGTAGTAAAAGAGCGTAAATATACTCCCTTTTATGCGCGTGGGAAGGAAGAAAAATCGAGAAATCAGCTTCCAAGTGATTTATTTTATAAATATTAATTGTACATAATCAAATATAATAATTTATTTGTTCCAACTGTAATTTGTCGTTGTTTCTTGCATAGTGTATCTCAATTGTGTTGTTCTAGATAAAATGAATATTTATTTTAACTATGTATTTTTTTTCGGTCCAAATCTACAAAAGTTAGTTGAAATTCTATTTCTTTTCGCCAAATAAAAAGAAGGCTTAGCCAAAGTAATGAGTTTAAATTGTGTATTTTCCATTTTTTTTAAAAATGCACAGTATATTTTTCTTTTTCATGCAATGGATATTAATTTAAACTATGCATTATTCTTTTTCGGGTCAAATTCGTAAAATATTTGATTGAAATTTTACTAATTTTAGAAAATATGGAGTTCCAACAATAATTTTTTTAATTTTTTCTTTAGATGCAATGATTATATGTTTTAACTGTATATTCCTTCTTTTCTTGACCAAATATGTAAAAATAACTTGATTAAAATATTATTTTCTTTAGCCAAATAAAAAATTATAGTCAAAATAATATTGTTCCAAGTTATTTTTTACAGATTTGGCACAAAAAAGAAATTAAATAATTGGTGTACTTAAAAGATAAAAATATATTTTTTATTATAAAAAAACTCCACATGAACTAAAAAAATTCATATGGCGTGTGTCACACTTTAGGGGGTTGAGACTATTAAAATACAAAGTTTAAAGGTGTATTAAAGATCACATAAAGTTTAAAAAGGAACTAAATAAAAATCATCAAGTTCAAGAGAGTAACAACTATTCCGCCTCCCTTAAATCTTTGAATCAATTTACCCGAGAAAAAGAGAGTCAATATCGTGTAGGGGAAAAAATCGAAAAGCATCATTGCCAAACAGCAAAGAAAAAGAAAGCGAGAAACTGCAAAGCGGCTTCCCTAGTTCTCATGGAACAGTAGAACACTACAAAACATTGTGCTACCAGAGGAAAATCATAAATCTAACGATCAACTCCAAAAACAACAAATAAACAATACTGACTGATTACAAGAGTAAAGAGGTCGGAGTCGAAAATAACTTTCAAGAACTATTAAAATTCCTATTTTCACGTTGAAACGTTAACACTAAGTAACAAATTAAATTTTTTAGTCAAGGTTGATTCTCTCCTCCGATCCCACTGTATTTGGTTGTTGTACTTTAGGTAGAAAATTAAATAGCAGCAAATGTAGGCCCACATTAAATTATTACTCCTTTAAAGATAACTTTGTGAGAAGAATTAATTAAGGAAGGAGTTAGTCAATTAAAAGAAGAAATACGTACTAATTATAATGGAGTCCAAAGAATATAATGTATTTCTTTGAATATCTCTTTAAAATATTTTTGTCTTTATATATATCTTAAGCTGTATATATAGTATAATATAGTATATACTATACTATATATACATATATATAGTATAGTATATACTATATTATACTATATATACAGCTTAAGATATATAAAAAGACAAAAATATTTTAAAGAGATATTCAAAGCAATGCGTTATAATTTTATTATAGTATTAAAAAATCATGGCAATATCTTTCTTAGTCTTCCCCCTTATGGAATGAGCACAACAAGGTGCTAATACCACCATTGAGAAGAAAAAGAAACTAATCAAGATGTGCCAAAATATAAGTTACATATTAATTTACATGGTATCTCTTATAAATTTCATAAATCCTTCAAGGTCCGGAAGAATTTCCGTTGGTGGTGGCGGAAAAGAAGCTTGGTCATCACCGCTTCCAGGCGAAGCATCATCCTCTGCAAGTTCAGCTAGCATTTCTTCGTAAGTTTCGTCTACCTCTAGTTGTGATTCAGCAAGTCCAAAATTTCTTCTTTCTGAACGGATCCAATCTCTGAAAAGTACTGATTTTTCCAAGCTCTCCCTCATAGACGCTCTATAATCACCGAGTTGAAGTATTGCTTGACTGAAAGCGCTCTCTGATGCCACTGTTGAAGCTTGAATAGTTAAAATATCTCGGGCCATCCTTGAAAGAATCGGAAAGTATTTTTCTTTGTCCTTCCATCATTCCAAAATATTAAAGGAGCCGTCGGGATTCACTTCCTCAATTCCCTGTGACAAATAAACTTTAAGCTCATTTAGTTGTGAAAAATCACTAGTACTAGAACCTTGAGAACCCCTGAACCCTGCCCAAGCACTAAGTGCTCTTACTCCCGCAGTTCTTTTAGATGATTGAGAACTAGAAGAAGAATGAGTTGGAATATTTGGTCTAGCATGATCTAATGCAACTTGATAAGCATTATAAATTGTTTGAACATTTATTTTAATTGAGGCTATTGCGTCCGAAAGTTTAGACAACTCCTCATCTTCAAGTGTTAAACCATTATAAACCGTTTCATATTAAAATTGAGCACCTCCTAATTTCATAGTAGGATTTAACAATGCAGCAACACCGTAAATAGGGGGAATAAGGAAAAAAATATTTTTAAATTTTTTTTCTCATAGAATTAATAGCAAATTGATAAATTTCCCCACCCTCTGAAAAATGATCAAATAAATTTGCAAGTTTTGCAATATAAACTAAACAGTTAGAAATAGTAGGATAATATTGTCCAGAAAATTCATTTGTAGCAATATGAAATTTTTCTAAAAAATCTACAAGTATTTTAACATTAGCCCAATCCGTATTTGTAAGGTGCTCATCATCATCACTTACATGAGCATTAAACGTTGAGTTTATGGGGTTTCTATATTCATATGCAATAACTAAACTTTCATACATGTAATTCCATTTAGTCGGACAAGGTTTAGGAACCTTTCTTTCTCTTAGGTCAAATTCATCGCATCTTTTAAAATATTCTCTAAGTCTACTTCTACGGTTTGAATAAAAAAGCCAATTAAGAGCCATTTTAACCTTTTCAATTTCAACATTTAAAATTCGCATACCATCACCCACAATTAAATGGTAAATATGACAAATATATCTAACATGAAAAATGTTACTAAATGCAGGGCTTAGTGTAGTGGTAAGCAAGGCTACAACATTTGTGTTACTAGTAGCATTATCCATTGAAACTTAAATTATTTTATCATTAATGCAAAAATATCTACAAATATCCGTAATCGTGCTAGTAATAAATTACCTTGTGTGACGTGAATTAATTATTCTATAAGCAATAATGCGCTTTTGCATTATCTAATCCTCATCAATCCAATGACTGGTAACAGTAAGGTAATCACAGTCATTACCACTTCTACCAATATCAGTTGTAATAGCAACACAATAATTTATATGAGTAAATAAATAGAGTAAATATTATTCATATTCATGTTTATATTTATAAATATCGCTCTTTACGGTTGTGTGAGAAAAACTTTTATAAGTAGGATTATAAACTTTTCTAATATAATGCACAAAGTGAGGGTTAGAAGGAAAACTATAGGGTAAGCACATAACAGTAACCATTTTTGCTAATTCTTCCTGATATTTTTTTGATCATAATATAAAATACCACCGATAATAGTGTTAATTCCCGGTTGAAATTGATTTGACCCGGTACTAAGGTCAGCCAGACTAGGTGCACTTCTCCCTCGGCCAAAGCTTTCATACGAAAATATCTAGCTTTATCTTGAGGGTGTAGCAATATGTGTCTAGTCAAACTTCCCCCCTCCCCCCCTCTCCCCCCCCCGACTTCCAACATATTTAAAAACTAACTCTTTGCCACAAGTTTTACACTTAGCCCTATTTTTTTCTCTTAGTTGAGTAAAAAATGGCCAAACAAGAGATGTTTCTGCCCGTTTAGAAGGTTGTCTAGAAAAAGTAGGGGCAGTAACAGGAGGGTCAGACGGGGCATCATTTGGATTATTATTAGTTGGGTTAACTTCAGAAGCAGGACTAGTGGGTGTATCATCATCCGGTTGCGTTTCATCAAAATCTATTTCTTCATCATCATTTTCATCAATAGTTGGATTACCATAAAGAGCATTCATATATTCATGGTTTAATTGTTCATCGGGTGCAGTATTATGGCAAAATTGACTCTCGGTAAATTGTAATAAACTATTATCACTATCAAGAATAGGAGGTGTAGGA
Organism: Nicotiana tabacum; assembly: GCF_000715075.1. Taxonomy (NCBI): domain Eukaryota; kingdom Viridiplantae; phylum Streptophyta; class Magnoliopsida; order Solanales; family Solanaceae; genus Nicotiana; species Nicotiana tabacum. Next base: position 123,932,040 of record NC_134094.1, on the reverse strand, counting down.
CGGGTAACAAGTTTGGGTAGGGGAGTCGGGGAAAATAGAGGAGGAACAGATTGGCCACTAGATTCACCACTCTTGGATTTTTTCTTATTTTTACTAAATATTTTTTTTAAGGAATAAGCCATTTAATTAATCAAGCAAAGTAAATAAAACAAACAAAACTATAATATTAAAACTTAAGAGTTCGAACGAGTTTACCGAATTGACGAACAACTTGTTGAAAATTAATTATCGTTGAAGACTTGAAGACTTCAATTCACCAACTTCACAATTTTGCACAAAATGTAACAATTAAGTAAGCAATTATAGAAGAATATTAGAGAGAGATTGAGAGAGATTGATGATTTTGTGAGAAAAATAAAAGAAAGAGGGGGTATTTATAGTTGAAAATAGAGAAAAGTGTAATTATAAAAAGTTTGGGAGGTTAAATGGATATTTTGCAAATAGCCAACGACTATTTTGGCAGACCAAACGGCTAGTTTCTAAATGGCCAAACGGTTAATTTTTTTTAAAAAATTATCCGTTGGGCCCGGATAGGCCCGTTTAGGATCGCTTGAACCGGCCCACTTCTCAGCCGGTCCCGGTCTCGCAGGCCTCCCCTATAGGACCGGCCCACTACCCAGCCCACCTCCCCACGGTCCCGGTCCTATCCGGTTAGGATCGTTTAGGCCCACCACCTATTTGGGCTTGCGGTCCTGGGCTGGTCGCGGTCCTAATCGGCCCACATGCTACCCTTATAATGGACTCATAATATACCGGCAAAAATTCAAAATTAATACTCACTTTCTTTTTAATTTGTTTGAACCTTGGAGTATGAGAGTCAAATGTAAAACATTTTACACAATCTAATGAACTATTCAATTTCTGAGGCGAAAAATGTAACATAGTATCAGCAAATCAAATAAACATTTTAAGACATTGTAGTCGAAATTTGTGGCCAAACAAATAGAAGTGTATGAGAGAAAAACTTTACATAGTTAACCTGGTCAACGATTATAAAAGCCTTTGAAGGATGCTATACATTGGCACTACAACATATCAGAAGGTCGAGGTCATATAAAGAAGGCAGATCGTCGTCGAGGTCGAGGTGGCTTAATAGAAGACGAGGTCGGGGATGAGCATCCGTCTTCTACGTGCAGTAACGAATAGTTTAAAGATATTCCCTAGAGAATATCCTAGCAAATATTTCCCTATGTTATACTATCTAGGGTTTTAAGGCCCATGTACCCTTATAAATAGAAAGAGATGTAGTTTTAGAAGTGGCATTGGAATATTTTTGTAAATAACAACAGTGACACTCTCTGAAGATTCTCTCTTTATTGAATACATCAAAGTTTGCCTTTATACCCCTTTTTCTATCTTTCTCTCCCGATCGAAGAAGAATCGGAATATTCAAGTGCTTATCATTATCTATCATTGGTAAAAGAGTCAGAGGAAAATATCACCCTTGTCGGGTGAACCTTGTTCCGTTATTTACTTAAATGTCATCTATTGTTATTTATTGTTATCTTTCACATTCTTAAATCATTATTGCTCTGTTATTACTCTAGATATTACTATCTAACAGCATATGTTTGGTACTCTTCAAAAACACACTAGATCTGTCATTTGGGTACTGATATTGACTTAGATTAATCTTTTCCTCTATAAATCTAATTGTATAAAAATCTTGATCTACATTTTGGGTCATACAGTTTGGCACCGTCTGTAGAGATTTTCTTAGTCAAACTTTTAGTTTCCATCCAGATCTACAACTTTCATGACTTATTAACTTAAGGTGCAATAGGGTTATTTTTTCTCTCTTTGTATATAAGGATTCCATGGCATGTAACCAAAGAAATAGAACAAAAGCAACAGAAAACATCCCACTCAACCTTATGAGTGCCATCGACGAAGGGTATGACATCCAAGATGAGGAGGTAACCCCCACAGTGTCCCCCAGATTAGTGAAGTCGCCCATGCCTCTTTCTATAGCACAACAAAACCAAATGGAAAAGGAGCCTCTACGTCCACGAGAAAAGGGGCACCACTCGCTATGAAAAAGCTCATTGAAGCGTGGCTAAGAGACACTCTAGTCAGCGTGATCAACAAACAAGCCCCATGCATGACGGTAAAAACCACAAGGGCCCATATAGCACAGTGCAGAAATGGCCAGGAAGACCAACTAAACCCTCCAACCCCAGGTAATACTCACATAATTGTTGATAGTGTAGGTGACAACGTCCTCGCCGTTGTGTTAAGAAGAATGGAGAAAATGAAAAACGAGAACAAGGCGCTCAAATAACAGATAAAGGAGCACCACGAACGGGTAGACAAAATACCAGGTGCTCCCAAATTGTTACCAAAAAAAGATGCCAGCAGGTTCGTGGAACAGCCATATAGGGAGGAAGCGGCTCCCAATGCTATACTAAAAACTTTGAAGATGCCTTTGTACCTCCAAATCTATGACAGAATGACTGATCCCGAGGACCATGTAACCTACAATGTCACTGTCGTAAATGCCAACGACCTTACTAAAGAACATGTGTCCTCCATCTTATTAAAAATATTTAGTGAAACCCTCACATGAGGGGCGTTGACATGGTATTCACAATTGCCAGCCTATTCCATAGGAACATTTGAATAAATGGCAGATAGGTTCGTGACGGCACGTGCTGGTGCCAAGAAAGCTGAAATAAGGGTGAATGAAATCTTCGCCATCAGACAATCCCTATGGGAAGGACTGAGGGACTTCCTTACCCTATTCAACAGGGTGAGAATGACTTTACCAAACGTACGACTCAAAAGGAATGGCCATGGCAGCCTTTCAAAATAGGTTGAATAGAGAAGGTTCAAAGGCAACCAGAAAGCTACTGATCTGATTGATGAAGTACCCACCGGATACTTGGGACGAGATCCACAATGCCTACTATGCCAAAGTCAATGCAAATGATGAAAACCTCAATAGACCAACCCGAGACTCACCTCAGTATAATCCGAACTCAAGAGGAAACGTATGGAAAATGTGAGGAGAGACCCTTCGGTATTGAGACCATGTAGAGAGCGACATCAACCCTACATCAGGGCACCCTTTTCTGAACTTCCGCCGCAAAGACGGCCACTCTAGGCCGAGATCAGATATTCATAGAAACGATTGAGGTATGCCCTCCCCCTGCTATCTCATCATAATTTTTGTGTGTTACCTACATAGGTGGTCTACACACTTGAGAAAATCGGAACAAAGGTGAAGTGGCAACCAAATATGAGGTCTGACCCAAGCAACAGAAAGTCTGGCGCCTTCTGCAAGTTTCACAAAGAACGTGGACACAAAATGAAAGGTTGACACGCTCTGAGATTAGAAGTAGCAAACCTACTGCAGCAAGGACACCTCAAAATATTACTCAGCGATAAAGGCAGGAACACCTTAGCAAGGGTTGGAGAACACCCAGGCCCACCGAAGCCGCCTTCGCCCGCTCGCACCATCAACTTGATTATTGGTGGAAGCGACGACACCTCCATCAACGACATCAAGTTCACCTTCACTCACAAACTGAAGAGATCAATCACCCACGAACTATATGACAGCCTCGAAGAAAGTATCATCTTTGATGAGTCAGATGCGACAGTTTGACTTTCCATTAAAATTTAAAAAATAGAAGTGTATAGGCAAAAAACTTAACGTAGTTAACCTGGTCAACAATTATAAAAGCCTTCGAAGACTGCTATATATTGGCATTACAACATATCAGAAGATCGAGGTCGTATAAAGAAGGCATATTGTCATCGAGGTAGCTTAATAGAAGACGTGGACGAGCATCCGTCTTCTACGTGCAGTAATGAATAGTTTATTTGATTCCCTAGAGAATATCCTAGCACATTGCCACGACCCAAACCGATGGGCTACGACAGGCACCTGGTGCCTTACTCAACCGAGTACCAATGTAATATATCTTTCTTATCATACAACCATGGGTAAATGGGCCAGAAGGGGCGTTATGAGATAACCAGAATAAAACAAAAGGAAATACTCGACATAGGACGACCCAACATGTAATACAAACTTATACCTGTGACATATGGGCCTATAAGGCCGACATGATCATTTGTATACTTAAAACATAGGCCGACAAGGCCATACAAGTATCCATATATATGACATCTATCTACAAGCCTCTAAGAGTACATAAATGTCATAAAGGCTGACATGACATCTGCATTTCAGATGATTGTTTCCGCTAAGAAATGGTGGAGAGATTATTTGTTGACCAGACCAGCTGGGTCGCATGCTCTTACTTGGGATAAGTTTTCTCAGCTCTTCCTAGAGAAGTTTCTTCCTATCACATTGAGAGAGGAGCATGCCTGTCAGTTCGAGCGTCTCCAGTAGGGCAGTATGATTGTTACTCGGTATGAGACCCGTTTTGTGGATTTGGCCCCGTCATGCTCTTATTCTACTTCCTACCGAGAGAGAGGGGGTGAGGAGGTTTATTGATGGACTTGCTCATCCTATCAGATTGCAGATGGCTAAGGAAACTGGGAGTGAGATTTCTTTTCAGGCGACTGCTAATGTTGCCAGGCGAGTCGAGATGGTTTTAGCTCAAGGGAGTGGTCAGGGGTCTGACAAGAGGCCTCGTCACTCCGGTGGATTCAGTGAAGTCTCATCTGGAAGCCGGGGTACTTATGGCAGAGGCCATCCTCCCAGGCCGTTTCATTCAGCACTCCAGGCATCCCACGATGCCTCAGGTGGTCGTGTGCCTCAGATGCATTATTCCGACCAGCTAGCCTATAGTGCACCACCAGCCCCTATTAGTGCACCTCTGCTCCAGAGTTTTCAGGGTGGTTACTCAGGTCGACAGGGTCAGTTTCACGGCCAACAGTCACAGCAGCCGAGGTCTTGTTATACTTGTGGTGATCCGAGGCACATTGCTAGATTTTGCCCTCGGACATCGGGTAGCTCACAACATTAGGGTTCTCATGCCATGGTTCCGGCACCAGTTGCTGCACCACCTACTCAGCTAGCCAGAGGCAGGGGTCAGGGAGCTAGAGGTAGGGGACAGACTGTTAGAGGTGGAGACCAGCCAACTAGAGGTTGTCCCAGGGACATAGTTCGGGGTGGTAGGGCCCAGCCCCGGTATTATGCTTTTCCAGCCAGGCTTGAGGCTGAGTCATCTGACGCCGTTATTATAGGTATTGTTTCAGTTTGCAGTAGGGATGCTTCAGTTCTATTTGATCCGGGATCTACTTACTCTTATGTGTCATCCTACTTTGCTTCCTATTTGGTCGTGCCTCGTGATTCTTTGAGTGCTCCTGTGTATGTGTCCACACCAGTGGGAGATGCTATTATTGTAGATCATGTTTATCATTCGTGTGTGGTCACCATTGAGAGCCTTGAGACTTGTGTAGATCTTCTACTTCTTGACATGGTTGATTTTGATGTCATTCTAGGTATGGATTGGTTGTCACCTTATTATGCTATATTAGATTGTCATGCTAAGACGGTGACCTTAGCCGTGTCGGGGTTTCCTCGATTAGAGTGGAGAGGGACTCCTGGACATTCTACCAGCAGGGTTATCTCTTATGTGAAGGCTCAACATATGGTCGAGAAGGGGTGTCTAGCTTATTTGGCTTATGTCCGTGAATCTAGTGTGGAGGTTCCTTCCATGGATTCAGTACTGGCTATTTGTGAGTTTTTAGAGGTGTTTCCTGCACACTTGCCGGGGATGCCACCCGTCAGGGATATTGATTTCCGCATTGATTTGGCTCCGAGCACTCAGCCCATTTCCATTTCTCCATACCTCATGGCCCCGGTAGAGTTGAAAGAATTAAAGGAATAGTTACAAGACCTGCTTGATAAGGGCTTCATTAGACATAGTGTCTCTCCCTAGGGTGCACCTGTGTTGTTTGTGAAGAAGAAAGATGGATCGATGAGGATGTGTATAGATTATCGGCAGTTGAACAAGGTCACCATTAAGAACAAATATCCATTGCCAAGGATTGATGATTTATTTGATCAGCTTCAGGGTGCCAAGGTGTTTTCGAAGATTGATTTGCGATCTGGCTACCATCAGTTGAGGATTAGGGCATATGATGTCCCTAAGACGGCTTTTCGGACTTGGTATGGGCATTATGAGTTTCTAGTGATGTCTTTTGGGCTGACAAATGCCCCAGCAGCATTCATGGATTTGATGAACCAGCTGTTCAAGCTCTACTTGGATTCCTTAGTGATTGTGTTTATTGATGATATCTTGATCTACTCCCGCAGCCGAGAGGAGCATGAGCAGCATCTTTGGATCGTTCTTTGGACTCTGAGAGACAGTTAGTTATATGCTAAGTTCTCAAAATGCGAGTTTTGGTTGAGTTCAGTTGCTTTCTTGGGTCACGTTATATCAGCAGAGGGAATTCAGGCAGATCGTAAGAAGATTGAGGCAGTTTAGAACTATCCGAGACCCACATCACTTACAGAAATCTGTGGTTTCTTGGGATTGGCGGGTTATTACCGTCGGTTGTGGAGGGGTTCTCATCTATAGCAGCCCCATTGACCAGGTTAACCTATAAGGTTACCCCGTTTAGATGGTCGGACAAGTGTGAGGAGAGCTTTCAGAAGCTCAAGACTACTTTGACTACGGCACCGGTATTAGTGTTACCGTTAGGTTCAGGATCCTATATAGTATATTGTGACGCATCTCGTATTGGTCTGGGTGTCGTATTGATGTAGGGTGGCAAGGTTATTGCATATGCTTCGCGATAGTTGAAGGTTCACGAGAAGAATTACCCTGTCCATGACTTAGAGTTGGTAGCCATTGTTCATGCGCTAAAGATTTGGAGGCACTATCTTTACGGTGTGCCATGTGAGGTATTCACGGATCATCGGAGCTTGCAGTATTTGTTCAAGCAGAAGGAGCTCAATTTGAGGCAGAGGAGGTGGTTGGAGCTATTGAAAGACTATGATATCACCATATTGTATCATCCCGAGAAGGCCAATGTGGTGGTCGATGCTTTTAGTAGAAAGTGAGCTAGTATGGGTAGCCTTGCATATATTCCAATTAGTGAGAGACCGCTTGCACTAGATGTTCAGGCTTTGGCCAATCAGTTTGTGAGGTTGGATGTTTCTAAGCCCAATCGTGTTCTAGTTTGTACCGTCACTCGGTCTTCGTTATTTGAGTACATCAGGAAGTGACGATGACCCTCATTTGCTTATCCTTAGGGACACGGTGCGACACGGTGATGCCAAGCAGGTTACTGTTGGAGATGATGTAATTTTAATGAAGCAGTGTTGTATTTGTGTGCCTAATGCGGATGGACTTCGTGAGTTGATTCTTGAGGAGGCCCATATTTCTCGGTATTCTATCCATCCATGTGCCGCCAAGATGTATCAGGACTTGCGGCAGCATTATTGGTGGAGGATAATAAAGAAGGATATAGTTTCTTATGTAGATCGGTGTCTAAATTGTCAGCAAGTAAAGTACGAGCATCAGAGACCTGGTGGTTTGCTTCAGAAGATAGAGATTCCTGAGTGGAAGTGGGAGCGTATCACTATGGATTTCGTTGTTGGACTCCCACAGACTCAGAGGAAGTTCGATGCCATTTGGATCATTGTGGATAGGCTGACTAAGTCAGCGTACTTCATTCCTATTGCAGTTTCATATTTTTCAGAGCGGTTGGCTGATATTTATATCCGTGAGGTCATCTGTATTCACGGTGTGCCCGTGTCTATCATATCTGACCGAGGCACGCAGTTCACCTCGCACTTCAAGAGAGTAGTACAACGTGAGTTGGGCACGCGGGTTGAGTTGAGCACAGCGTTTCATCCTCAGACAAACGGACAGTCCGAGCGCACTATTCAGATCTTGGAGGATATGCTCTGGGCATGTGTTATAGACTTCGGAGGATCGTGGGATCAATTCTTTCCCCTTGCAGAGTTCGCCTACAACAACAGCTACTAGTCGAGCATTCAGATGGATCCCTCTGAGGCACTATATGGAAGACGGTGTCTATCGCCGGTCGGATGGTTTGAGCCGGCGGAGGCTCAGATATTGGGTACATATTTGCTACAGGATGCCTTGGACAAGGTCAAGATTATTCAGGATAGATTTCGCACAGCTCAGTCTAGGCAGAAGAGTTATGCCAACCGCAGAGTTCGTGATGTTGCATTCATGGTCGGGGAGAGAGTGTTTCTTCGGGTATCACCCATGAAGGGTGTAATGAGGTTTGGAAAGAAGGGCAAGTTAAGCTCTAGGTATATCGGATCTTTTGAGATTCTGGAGAGAGTGAGAGAGGTGTCTTACAGGCTTGTGTTGCCACCGGGGTTCTGATCAGTTCATCCGATGTTCCATGTGTCCATGCTTCAAAAGTGTCACGGCGATCCGTCCCATGTGTTAAAAGTTTCAGCTATCTCCAGTTGGACAAGGATTTGACTTACGAGGAGGAGACGGTGGCCATTCTAGCCGGGTAGGTTCGCCAGCTGATATCAAAGATTTATCCTTTAGTTTGAGTGTAGTGGAGAGGTCAGCCCATCGAGGCAGCTACTTGGGAGTCTGAGTCGGACATGCGGAGTAGATATCCACATCTTTTCACCAGCCCAGGTACTTTTCTATGTCCGTTCGAGGATGAATGATTGTTTTAGAGGTGAAGAATGTGATGACCCGATAGGCCATCCTATATTTTAGAACCTAATTCTGTGTTTCGTGGTCTCAAAACCTCATCTTAGCCTTCCTCGATTTGCATGCGCAGTCCGAGTGTTCTTCTGGAAGGCTTAATGTTAAAAGCTTATAAAAAGAGATTTGTTTTGCTTTAAAAATTAATTTAAGTTGACTTCGGTCAATATTTTTAGCAAACGGATTCGGATCCATTTTTGACAGTCCCGGTAGGTCCGTATCATAATTTAGGACTTGAGCGAATGCCCGGAATTGAATTTCGAGGCCCCTAGCTCGAGATATGAATTTTTATTGAAAAATTGAAAGACTAAAAATCTAATGGATTTAAGAATTTGGTTTATGTTTGGCCTTATGGATATCAGGTCCGTATTTTGGTTCTGGAGCTCGGTACAGGTTCATTATAATATTTAAGACTTGTCTCTGAAATTTGGTGAGAAACGGAGTTGGTTTGACGTAATTCGGACGTTCGGTTGTGAAAATAGAAATTGTAAAGCTTTCTTGAAAATTTCATTCGATTTGGTGTTCAATTCGTAGTTTTAGGTATTATATTGGCGATTTGATCATGCGAACAAGTTCGTATGATGTTTTAGGACTTATGTGCATGCTTGGTTTGAAGCCCCGAGGGCTCGGGTGAGTTTCGGACAGGCTACGGGATGTTTGAACTTAGAAAATCTGGTATTTTTGCTGCAGCAACTGTTCTGGTGTGTTCTTCTTCGCGTTCGCGAAGATACTCTTGCGAACGCGAAGGGTAAGCTGGTCAGGGTGAGGTTTTCCTCTTCACGAATGCGAAGGCCTGGTCGCGAACGTGGAGTGATGGGGGCATTACCCTTCACGAACGCGACCGGCTCATCGCGAATGCGCAGTATTTGGGACATGGGGGAGGGGTCAGACTTTCCTTCTATGCGAACGTCAGCACGGGCTCGCGAACGCGAAGGCCAGGGGGCATAGCCTTCGTGAACATGGTGAGGGTTTTGCGATCACGTAAGCCTGGCATGGCAGGTCTTCGCGAACTCGACAGTGTCCTCGCGAACGCGATGAACACTGTCGTCCAGTTCATAAAACAGTCCCAAAACGGGACGTAAGCTATTCTTTCACATTTTCAAAATCTAGACGACCTAGAGGCGATTTTCAAAAGACATTTTCTTCCCCAAAGTTTTGGTAAGTGATTATAAACCATATTCTTTCAATTTCCCATTACATTTTATGAATCTTCAACCCAAAATCTAAGGTTTTCATGGTGGAGTTGGGGAGTTTTGGGTAGAAACTAGGGATTTCAAAATTTGAGGATTTAGACCTCAAATTGAGGTAGGATTTCAAAATAAATTATATATCCGGGCTCGGGGTGAATGGATAAATGAATTTTGGTCTGAACCTCGGTTTTGATCAAGCGGGCCCGAGGTCGGTTTTTGACTTTTTGGGGGAAAGTTTGGAAAATCTAAATTTATACAATGTAATTGATTCCTTTAGCAATATTTGATATTATTGAGTCGTTTTTGAATAGATACGAGTGGTTTGGAGGTGGATTCTAGAGGAAAAGCTATGATTGAGTATTGAGTGGCCTTCGGAGCGAGGTAAGTGTTTGGTTAACCTTGGCTTGAGGGATTAGGCATTATTCGCTTATTTGCTATGTGTTTGTATGTTGAGTACAACGTATAGGTGAGGTGACGAGTACCTATGCGTTGTTGTCAAGTCATAACATGCGAGTGAGTCTTATTATTGTAATCATGGTATTCCTTGATCATATTGTTCATGATTAGACTAGCTATTCGTTATGTTGAACCACTCTTATTATGTTTTACGGAAATTGGTATTGATTGAGTATTGACTCAAAGTTGAGGTTAGTAACGTGGAATTAGATGTTGAAGTAAGACTTGTTCTTGATATTTCTATCTCCCTATTGTTATTGTTCATTGTCTTGGTACGGGAGAGTGTTAAAGCAAGAAGAGTGATGTCGTTCCATGTTATGAGAGAGAGAGAGAGTTAATGCACGAAGGATGATATCGTGCCATTTCTATTATTTCGTATGGTGAGGTTGAGAGTAAAAACACGAAGAGTGATGCCGTGCACTTTCCTTTACTGTGTTTACTTGTTTCTTTCTGTTAAAGATATATCGATTGATCATGTTCTCATTCCTGTTGTGATTCCTTGCCATGTAACCCCCTCAACATGTCCCCTTCCCAATATTTCTTGCCTTGCTTCTTTAATTGTTATTATGGTTGTATATATTGATATAGTGGACAGGTTTGTTTGTAGGTGTCTTGTGCTAGCCTCGTCACTACTTCACCGAGGTTAGACTCGACACTTACCAGTACATGGGACCAGTTGTACTGATACTGCACTATGCACTTTCTGTGCAGATTTTGGTACCGGACCGAGTTGACCCTGTGTCTAGCTGCTGGCTTGATCCATTTGGAGACCCAAGGTAGTCTTGTTGATGTCCGCAGGCCCTGGCGTCCCCTTCTATGCATTTCCTTTACTATTTCATTTGTATCGAAAACAGTTGTATTTCCTTCAAACATTTACTTTTAGTGAAATCTTAGAAGTTCGTGAATTGTGACTCCAGATCCAGGTGATAGTAATTAATGCAGTTTTTATATTATTCCGCACTAACTATATTTCATCTTAGCTAATTTGCTATTATTTACTGAATGGAATAAGGATTGATTTAATGATTCTCTAACGTTGGCTTGCCTAGCAAGTGAAATGTTGGGCGCCATCACGGTCCCGACGGTGGGAATTCCGGGTAGTGACAACTTTGGAATTTTTATCCATCTATTGTTGATTCACCTTAATGTTGATCTATATCTACCACTGATAACTTGAGACCTCTTACGTAATACATTATCACTAGGGCTTACGTCTCATCGGGGAACATCTGAAGTGATTTTCTTGATCCACCTAGGGGTGATACTATATTTTAATAACCGTATTTCATAGCATCCCTACGTGATTCATTTTATATGGGTATTCTAATACCATGCAATTCATGAAATCCCTTTTTTTAAAATCATTACTCATTCAAAAGCCTAAACAACTTCCTCTTATCTATCACCATTACACTCTTATTCTACTACTAGGGCAGCATTTCATCTCTTTTAATTGCTGCTAGTCTTAGACTCCTTCGAGTCAATTCAAGCTATACTGAGATTCTATAACTTACAGAAACCATCGGCTCTCTTATTTTGATGGGCTTAATCACAGGCCTTACCTATTCTTGTCACCTTCTCACTCATCTTTACTTGTCCTTACTCCTATCTACCTAAACCCCTTGTCGTTCTACGATACTTTAGCTTGCGACCTACACATATCTATTCATACTACTCGCAACCTTTCTTTAACTTGCTAGCACCATAGATTTCCTTTCCTTCCTTCTCAGTTACCTTTAAATGTAAGCAATTACTTTTCCTGATCGTTCTGCCACTTGTTGCATGAATACAAGGCTTATATCATTGCCCACGAATATTGGAATTTCCTGTAACTCATATGATCTCAAATATCCCCTTTTGATTTTATTTCTTTTTCCCGTTCATTAGCCATGATAGGTGCCACTTTCTTATGGAGTACATACAATGTTGTAGTGAGACTGTTGTTACAAGACCATTTCTTCTTTATGTCACTATGCTTAAGTTGAAGTCGTCTTCCTTATTTCCTCAGCTAGTCTTTCTTTGTAGTACTTAAGGGAGACCCTTTGACTCATATAAATCTGCGATCTTATTACATCGTATACCCGAAAGAATTTTTGATGTTCTTATTCACCTATAATTATCCTTAGTTATTTACCTCTGCGCCCTTGTGCTTGTAGGGTTGCTTCTGAACTAAAATTGTTGACTGTTTTCTCAGTGGCGCCATCTATTTTTTTGTAACATTTATACAGTACCTTTAACAACCCCAACTCCTATCTAAATATTTCTCAAGGATTACGATGTCATCATATTTGCAAGATTGAATTCCCTATGTTGGGTTTCACTATGTTTAGTTTGCATAATCTGTTGATTTGTCTATGACCTCTTGTCTAGCCATAACTAGGCTCTTCCTGAATCAACTATAGACTACTCATTGGTCCATTCTCATATCTACATTCCGCGTAACCCCTCTTGCGTTATGTCCTTTGTCTTAACTTACCTCTCGTACGAGCTCCTTATGTATCAAGTGTTCATTCCCACTTATTTATCAATATCATCGGGTGCAGAACCCTTACTGCTTCTCCCTGGCATCATGCTTGCATAATGTTCTAGAGTCATATCATATCTATAGGATCTGAATAAATGCAATCTCATTCCTTTCACCTTTTTACCGCATTCTTCCTTTACTATTCCATAGTTATCTATTCATCTTTGGCATTTTTTCCCCATATCTTCACTGACATCTTATTCGCCTTGAGGTAACCCTTCTATACCAGGGATAATTGAATTTCTTATGCACAAGGGTGACACTTAGTGTAACTGACACACTTAGTCCCTTAAGCTTAACTCTGCTCACCGTGCTGGCTTTTGGGAAGCGTCTTCCTGAATGAACTTTAAAGGTTATTCTTTTGTTGTCCATTATAATATTGTCGGAATGATATCTCTGAAATTCTCACGATGCCGACTATTATAAAAATCCTTCGGTCCCTAATTCATGTTCAGTGTATCTTATTCACTAGCCCATACCGATTTCTATTACTCCGGGGGGGCCTAACATTTCCTTCTGGTAATCACATTAGAGTCACCAACTCATTTCTCGAAATGAGAATATGACTTTATGGCTTATACTCTTCTATTGTTTCAAGGCATGTATCCTCTTGTCTTTTCCTTCACTTGACTATAGACTTTGTCATCGTGTCATATTTCGATTTGCCGTTATCATCCATTTATCACATCTTACTCTTGATGCTTCATTTACTCTCTTCTTATTCTCCTGCTAATATTTTTGTCTATCACTTTATTTTGAAAACTTCAACAAATTATTCTTTCACTTTTAGCTCCCCTTGATCTATCCGCTGGCTCTTCGGGTCGCCTAACATTCTCTCTTTACTACGGGCGGATCCATACAAAGGTAAATATTTATCCCTTCTAGGATTCCACTGTCTATCTTCTGAAATTTCTGAACATTTTAGTATTCATATCTGACTGTACTATTCTAGAGTTCACCATCTGGGTATCTCACAAGGAGATCTATTACCACATTTGCATTATCTTCAAAAATATTAGCTAATGATAACAATCCATCCACCATTTTTGGGTTACTCTAACCCCAGCTGGATCCTGATATCCTATCGTTCTCTTAAACTATATCTGTTGGATCCCATAGGGCATAATTAAGACGGGTATGGTCAATTGTATATATCTCTGTTACTGTTGAAAGTAACTCATAATGCTTGGTTTTCTCTGTCTGTATTGCATATACTTATAATCTTCATTAACTAGGTACCTCGTGCCCTTCTTCATCTTGCTTCTTCTACTTGCCGAAACTTGCATCTACCTTCTAATTCTCTTATTTATTTTTACCATATGGTTGGATAGATATTCTTTCCTTAGGGCTCCTTATCAAGAAGCTTACACATCTTAGTACACACATGATATGCTGAATACCTCACATTTACTCATCATAAGCATGATGCAAAATCGAGTTCCCCTTACTCAACTCTTCCACAGCCACATTCAATCTCTTACCAACTGTCTTTCTGGATGTAGGTATCGTTGTATTACGAATAAAATAAAATTTAGGTGTTTGAATTCTTACAACTGAGATCTACCACACGATCTAGAGTAAGAAGAAAGAGTGACAATCCTAAATGCCATGTAGCCTCCTGCTTATAAGTGTGGTGCACAACACACCCATAAACAAGACTCTACTAGACACGACTTGTGGACTCCCTAGGACAGAACTGCTCTGATACCACTTTTGTCACAACCCAAACCGATGGGCCGCGACAGGAACCCGGTGCCTTACTCAACCGAGTACCAATATAACATATCTTTCTTATCATACAACCATGGATAAATGGGCCAGAAGGGGCGTCATGAGATAACCAGAATAAAACAAAATGAAATACTCGACATAGGATGACCCAACATGTAATACAAACTTATACCCGTGACATATGGGCCTATAAGGCCGACATGATCATTTGTATACTCAAAACATAGGCTGACAAGGCCATACAAGTATCCATATACATGACATCTGTCTACAAGCCTCTAAGAGTACATAAATGTCATAAAGGTTGGGACAGAGCCCCGCCATACTAATCAATACATGTCTAAATCATACTGACTAAATAGGCAATACGGAGCAAGTGAAGTGCACAAACACCTTCCGTTGAGCTGATAGCCTACTAGGACAACTCTCAACCTATCTATCAGGACCTGCGGGCATGAAACACAGCGTCCCCAAGAAAAAGGAATGTCAGTACAAATAAAGTACTGAGTATGTAAGGCATGACAGTAGTATATAAAAGACATGAAAGAAACATGGAGTAAAGAACTCAACCTGTAATTTTGAATTGCTCTTTGAATCATGAAAAATTTATAATGTCATGCATGTGCGTATAAATATCATACCATGCATAGGTAAATACGTACATAACATCATCAAGCCGCTGCGGGCATCCCATCATATCATCTCAGTCACTGTGGGCAAAATCATCAATGTATACCAGTTGATCAGGTGGTGGTGTGTATATAATGCCATAACCTTTTTCCATATCCCATATACATATAATATACGTGTATATAACGCCATCTGGTCATGGGTCAATTTATATGTATAAATGAATGCAATGCATAATGAAGTAAGTCAGTAAGATCTCTCGGAATGTCATAAGATCAATATGCTTTCGGTTAATATCATGAAATAAACTTTATCAACTTACGTATTTTTTGAGACCCATGAACAAACGATAGAATAATAGGACACATAGGGAATCAAGAACATAGGCAACCCTAGTACTTCTAGGAATAGAATCATTTGTGAAAGTTGAGTGTTTGCTCATTTCGTTGCATCATATGGATCATGCCAAAAGGAAAGAAGGGATAGCCTTAACATACCTTTTCAATCTTCTCTCCAATCGTCAACCAAGCTCAATATGATCTTCTTACGTCTACAATGAGTAACCCAACTTCGCCGCCATTATATAAGCATTGTAACTCTCATATTTCAAAACTAATATTCTACAAGAAAACGGACAGCACCTCCCCTGTTCTTATTACATCCCATAAGTTACTTAAAGTCACCAAACATCCCAAACAACAACAATATAATTCACAATAAGCTCTCTGATTACTTCAACAACCATTTTGAGCGGCAAACTCGATTTACAATTAACAAAAAATATAATTTAATCTAATTCATTTTCCATGAATATGCCTACAACTTGTACAACATCATACTTATGCTTACCATATTATTTTCACCCCAAAACATCATAAGAATAATTTTCAAAAATAGTCCACACGCCTAGCACCTTAACCTTTATCGGCAACCTCTTGTTTTTTATGTTATCTTCTTCAATCCACTGAATTAGCACATAGATAAGCTTGACAACAACAACCACAACATAATCAAACCACTTATAACAATTTCCAGCCACAACCAACCATATATATAGCCTCAACACAACCCAAAAAAAGAAATAACGATTCCTTATGCCATGTCAATTACTATATTGAAGATTTTAACTCAAACAACATATGATTAACCTTAAGCATAACTTAGAAAGTAGATACAACTTGAAATTTCAGCCATAACAACATATATGTATATAGCCTTAAAATAACCCAACAAAAGATAATAACAACTCTTCCCATTTCAAGTGTTATCTTGTAATCTTCATCCAATAACTTAACCAACACATATAATATTAATCCAAGAAATAAGGTGTTATACATACCTTAAAGAATCTGAAAAAACTCGAACCAAAGCTTTCCTTATCTTATAACTACCCTTAATCACATCACAACACCATAGAGACTCTCTTCTTCACTTAGGCTAACCTTTGATGATGATTTGAGTTGATTTCTCTTGAGTTTGGTTCTTGGGATCTTAGGATATGTTAGAGAGGGTTTTGGAGAGTTGTTAGATAACATTTGGGTTAGAAATGACCCGAAATGAGTCTGAAACACCTTTAAAAAAAGTAAGGTCGGAGGTCGTCTCAAGTGGGTCCCAACCGAGCTGCTTGCGTAGTCTCACAAAAATACGGATATCTCTCTATTTCGATGTCGTATCAATAAACGGTTTAATGCGTTGAAAAATAGACTCATAGACCTTTAATTCGGTATATAATATGTCCCCAAAAGACCTCATATAATGCACGAAATATATTTCTCAAAAAGCTTCATTACAAGGCAAAGTTTTAGTCGGTTTTTTCACAACTTAAATACGATTTTTTCCAAACTTGATATTTTATATCCAAACATCATATAGTCATATCATGACTTTAAACTCATTTAAATTATGATTAACAAGTCTTATATTCATCTTAACTTACTTAAGACTTCGGTAAACCCTTATTATCCTTGTAGAAGGATTTCGTCCTTTTTGAGCTTACATTAGATAATCCTATAATGACAGCGACGTTTGAAGTATGGGGTGTAACAACATGTCCCCTTAAAAATATTTGTCCCCGAATGATAGCTCTTAAAGGCTTACGAAAATGGGACGTAACATTATTAAATCACTTTATATACTTTCAAAAAGGATCTCATTTTCAAGCTTACATCAATTGACTTACGACGTACTTTCACGTACAAAAACATGGGGTGTAACACAAATATTCCCCTTTTTTGTACTATCTAGGGTTTTGAGGCACATCTACCCTTATAAATAGAAGAGCTGTAGTTTTAGGAGGGGGATTGGGAGATTTTTGTAAAGAACAACAGTGATATTTTTTGAAGATTCTCTCTTTGTTGAATACATACAAAGTTTTTCTTTACACTTCTTTTTCTATCTTTCTCTTCTGATCCAAGAAGAATCGGAATATTTAAGTATTTATCATTATCCATCATTGTTAGAAGAATCAAAGGAAAATCTCACCCTTGTCGGGTGAACCTTGTTCCGTTATTTACTTAAATGCTATTTATTGTTATTTAATGCTATCTTTTACATTCTTAAATCACTATTGCTTCATTATTACTGTAAGATATTACTATCTAACGGCATATGCTTGGTACTCTTCATAAACACACTAGATTTGTCATTTGGGTATTAATATTGACTTAGATTATCCTTTTCCTTTATAAATGTAATTGTATAAAAACTAAATCGAGATTTTGGGTCATACAAGAAGCAAACCAAAAGTCTTGAACTCCAAAATAAATACACCTTATAAAGGTTCTTTAGAATTTTTACACCCTTTAGCTATTTAGTAGGCAAAGAATTTTAGTTGTGAAGAATCTGTGGAGTGTACCTCAATCTTTTAACGACATTTTGCCCTTGTAATCCTTGTTTGTCCATACCTGTAAAATTAGATGAGGGTGAAATTTTACATGCTGCAAATATATCCAAATAAGGTATAAATATATGGTGAAGTATATGTATGAAATGATTTTATATCGAAATTTGTGGAGCGAATAGAAATATTTGCTGAATCTAGACCAATAAATTTTAGATTTGGGAGTTTTAAATTTTACATGCTAAAAATATATCAGAATAATAGTCTGTTTGACCAAGTTTTTTCAAGGTTAAAAGTATTTTTTTCTTTTCAAAAGAAGTGTTTTTTTCCCCAAAGTTGAAGTGTCTGGCCAAGCTTTTAGCAGGAAAAAAATATATTTTTGAGTAGAAGCAGAAACAGTTTTGGAGAAGCAAAGAAAAGTAGTTTCTCCGCAAAAGCACTTTTTTAAAAAGCAAATTTGAGAAAAATAAGCTTAAAATACTTTTTAAAAACTTGTCAAACACTAATTGCTGCTCAAAAGTATTTTTTTCAATTAATTAGCCAAACACAAACTATTTCTCATCAAAAGTACTTTTAGAAAAGAGCATTTTCAAGAAAAAATACTTCTCAAAATAAGTTGATTTTAGAAGCTTTGATCAAACGGGCTATAAGGCATATATAAATGTGGAAGTTTAAGAATTATATACCGGACTCTGTGAAGTGGAATAGCAATATTTCCTTAGTCCATGCGCAGAAGTAGTTAATCTTTCAAATATTAGAGATTAGTTGTTATGGTATGGAAAGCGAGCGCAGAATTGTCTCGGGAAGAAAAGGACGTGCATGTGAAGGAAAAAAGAGAGATTAAGGCCCGTTGGGCCATAAGAAAATTTTTATTTTTTCATGTTTGTCTATGAAAATTTTAAATTTTATTTTATTTGAAGTTGAATTTCGAAATTTTGTAAAAATTTTAAAAACTCAAAAAAAACTATTTTTCAAAATTAACAATTCAACTCACTCACAAAAATTCCAAAATATCTCCAAATTGTATTCATGTCCAAACATGACTCTAATTTCAAATATCATTTTCACTTCAAAATATATTTCACGTTTTTCGGAATTTTACAATTCTTATGTCGAGACGCCCACTTAACAATCTTCGTTTGAAGAGAGGGATAGGTATTATTTGCATCGGTCTGTTTGTATTGTGCGAAGAATTGTGTTGTTTGGGGGTGAAATTTTAGGTTTGAAAGACGAAAAAACGTAGAGGCTGAGAAAAGCATCTTCTGCTAAATGGGAGTGCCATGTAATCGGGTGTTTTGCCCTCAATTATATATATGTTTACCCGTAAAATAGTACAGTTGAATTTATACGTAGTTTCTAGATAAGTGAATTAATTTGATCCTGAAATAAATAAATAATTGAAAAGTTACGCAATACTTAACCTTAAGATATAGACGAAACAACAGAAGCAACAATTCCGGGAATAAGGTTTCCGGGCAAAACAACAAAAGAATCGAGAAATCAGAAGATAAGATTGGATTAAGCATTGTATAAAATATAGTGTAAGTTTGCCAGAAAATCCGTGCCCTTTACAATGATAACCCATCTCACTATTTATAGCTATGAAGAAGGTCCTAAGGTCGTGCCCTTCTTTAGTGTCAATTATGAGGGGCATTAATGAAGATGTAACGGTGAACATAAATATCAAATTCCTTCTAACGGGTAACTGCTCTTAATACTATGAATATTCTCTATTGAATGCTACCGGAGAAGAGCATTTATCACATCTTTATGAGCATTATTCTTTCCGATGACAAAAGAAACAATTGTCTTCAGTCTTAAGTCATCCCCCTGTCTTGGGTTCCACGTGTTCCTTTCTCGGACGGCCACATGTCATAACATATTTTACCCAAATATATAGTCCCCCTGCTTTTTGGTGACATAACGTTTTGTTACCGGGATGTTGGTAGAAACACTCTTTCGGCGGGAATTACTATAATTCCCTCTGAAGGCTTCTGACGGTTGATTAGATGCATGTCTCTCCGCATTTAATGCCTCGAATACGCATTTTCCCATGATTCAGCATATCTTTTGCCGATTATCGTGATAATCCTGGCTATGAATTTAGGCGCCAAAACTTTTACTAATATGTATCAACTTCCACCCTTATACTTTATAACTTTTCAAACTTCCTTCGTCTAACTTGCATATTATTTCTTCATCTTTTTTCTAATTCTCTTCAAACGAAAGGCCTTTCCTTTCCTATAATGGCTTCTTCCTCAAAACGTACTGGTTCCTCAAAAAGCAAAAACAAAGCCAAGGACTTTTCTCCTACAACAGTGGGCTTCATCATCCCTAGAAGTCTTATTACCACAAAAGACTTCGAAGATAAATTCCCTACAGCTAATTCTCATACATGGGCTGTTAGCAGGTATCCTTCTTCCATACGTCCTTCGAGCATTCCTGCTGTGAATGAAGATTGTTGCTGCCATGTAACGACCCGACCGGTCGTTTTACTTTCTAGATCCCTTTTTCCCTAAATAAGACTCCCCGTATATGCTTTTATTATTTTATGACTTGTGGGGATCATTAGTTTGGGATTTGGAAAGGTTCGGGTTGAAATCGTAATACTTGGTTCCTTGGTTTGGCCTAAAAAGGCTAAGTTTGACTTTGGTCAATATTTTGGGTAAATGACCTCGGAATCGGGATTTGATAGTTCCAATAAGATCGTATAATAATTTAGGACTTAGTCATATGTTCAGATCGGGTTTTGGATGACCCGGGAGCATTTCGGCGCTTAATAGTGAAAGTTAGCACATTGGAGGTTTTAGAGTTCTTTAAATTTGATTTGAAGTAGGATTTAGTGTTATCAAGGTTCGTTTGGGATTCTGGGCTAGGGAATAGTTTCGTATGGTTATTTAAGACTTGAACGCAAAATTTGGTGTCATTCCGAGTAGTCTAAGTATTATTCGGCGCGTTCGGAGCGATTTGGGAACTTGAAGTTCATAAATTGATGCAATTATGTTTTGGGGTACGATTCTTAGTTTCGTCATTATTTTACGCATTTCGAGAGTTCGAGCAGGTCCGTATTATATTTATGGATTTGTTGGTGCATTTGAACGGGGTCCCGAGTAGCTCGGGTGTGTTTCGAACCACCCGGAGCTAAGTTAGAAAAACCAGATTTTCCAGTTCTAGTTTCCTTCTTCGTGAATGCGGAGGACCCTCGCATTCGCGATGAAGGAATTAGGCTAAGGGAATTTTGTGCTTCACATTCACGTGATGGGGTCCGCATTCGCGAAGGGTAAGGCGAGCTGGGTAGGGGTGGCACCGTTGTTCTTCGCGTTCACATAGGGCAGGACAGGTAAGCCTCCGCGTTCGTGAGGCCCTGATCACGTTGGCGATGGCCAAGTTTTCTGGGCCTGGGCCATTTGCCTTCGTGAATGCGTGTCCCTTTACGCACTCGCGAAGAAGGGGCAGTTGGGCAGTGTCTTGTTTTAAATCGGGACTTAGGCTATTTTGAGCTCATTTATTATACTTTTGGGCGATTTTTGAGCTTTAAAGAGGGGGATTTCAACTTAGCTTTTGAAGGTAAGTAATTCCTACCTAATGTGAGTTTAATATATAGATTATGGGTAAATTTTAACATGTAAAATTGTGAAAATTATGGGCTTAGATGAAAAACTTAGGTTTTGATAGAAATGGGATTTAACCACGAAAATGGTTATGGAATTGAGTGAAAATTATATATTTGAGTTCGTGAGGTTATGGGTAACATTTATCTTTGAAAATTTTCGGAATCCGGGCACGTGGGCCCAGGGGTGTATTTTATGAATCTTTTAATTGGGGTCGGCTAATCACTCTAATAGTTAGGATACGACCTTTTGAGCATGTATTAATTAATTTATATAACATTTTCACTAGTTTCGGATTGTTCGGCACCGAATCGAAGCTTATGAGTGAATTTGAGGCTGGAAAGTGAGTTTTGAGATGAGGTAAGTCTCTTGCCTAACCTTGTAAGAGGGAATCTACCCCATAGGTGATTTAAATTAATAATTGCTTCTAATTGTGGTGGCTACGTACGCACGAGGTGACGAGAGTCCTTACGTAGCTACTAATTATGCTTATGTCTAGGTAGTTTAGGACCCCAAATCATGAAATACTTGTAATGTTTGTGCCCGTCCTGTTAATTAAATTATCCAAATCATATTGGAACTTGATAAAGGAATTGTAAGAGACCGAATTTCACTTGCTTGAATTTAGAGCGGATTACTTGACTGTCAATAGAAAATATTTTACATTGTGTATTAGCCTTGTAATAATGATTAAGTCAAATGCTTATAAAATATTCTCATTTCCTGTGGAGTGGGCTGAATGCCTCGGCAGTAGAATAGATGTATCTATGGATCGTGCCGCACGTCCCTCGGCACTGTACACGTTATTCTGGATCGGACCATACAATCGTGGCATAAATCATGCTTAATTGTACTCGGAGCCTAATCATACTTGATATTATTTTATTACTTGTGAGATTACAATTATTAATAACAGGAATTTACTTGGAATTTATTTAATTGTGAAAGAATTATTTTTTCCTGATTGTTAATGAGTTATTATTGTTATTACACATCCCATGCTTATTTAGAATTTATGTATTATTATTGTTAGCCCATAGTAAGTGTCGATGTCGACCCCTCGTTACTACTTCTTTGAGGTTAGACTTGATACTTACTTAGTACATCTTGTTTATGTACTCACGCTACACTTCTGCACTGACCGTGCAGGATATGAGGCAGGTGCATCCGGCGATCACACCGGCGCGCTTCCTCGTTACCCGGAGGCCTAGTAGTGAGCTGCTTCCTGAGCCGTTACGCAGTACCTAGAGTCTCTCCTTTGCATTCATTCTATCTATTTTTATTTCAGATAGTAGCTAGAGTTTTGTATAATCTATTAGTGCTCATACACTTGTGACACCAGATCTTGGCACACACTTTAGTAGACTTTATGATTTTGGATCATTACTATGGTTATGATCGCACTCAGCTGCTTTCATTTTACTTATTTAAACCTGTTGTTTCTTACGTCTTTTAATTAAGGAAAGTTTAATTACTTGGAAATCTAGTAAAAAGTTAAAAGGGGAATTACGGGGTTACTTCATTGTTGGCTTGCCTAGCGGCGGCGCTGGGCGCCATCACGGCCTATAAGAGAATTGGGTCGTGACATGCCATGACTTAGAAATTATTGCTCCTGATCTATCAGAGCGAGTAACCCTTCCCAAGGAGGGTTTTACATATGTTTACGCGTATCCCTTATCTTTGGGTGCATTTTCTTTGAGCGGAGAGTTTGACTCCGTGATTGCGGAGTTTTGCCTTCGTTATCAGGTGTGTTTGGCACAAGTAATTCCTTCTATGTGGAGAACGGTTGCTTGCCTTCGGCGTTTATGCCAGGAAACTGGAGAGGAGCTATCCTTAGCTCACATGATGAATCTTTATTCTCCCAAAATCTTCAGCGGGGGAATGATAAACCTTTGCAAGCGTAGCCACCATGCTTTATTGTAGAGCATGGATGATGACAACGACCGTGAGTGGATGAAACGGTTTATTGCAATTGCCACCAACGATATCATTCCAACAATGGCTTCATCGTTTCTGGCTGCTTGGAACCGCACTCGTAAGCTCTTTGTTTAGTATTTCATTTTACTAAAAAATTTTAACGGTCGTATTGATTCTCCATCCTTCGTTTATTTCAGCAACTCGAAGGGTCCCACCAGTGATTGAAGGTTTGGACCAGTGGGTGCAATAAATCTTGGAAGTTACGATGCCCGAGACTCGCTTGTTGAAAGAATTGGCCCCTAAATACGAGTGGAAGGCCAAGAATCATGGTAATTCAAACTCATCTTGTTTCAATTTTTCATGTAAGGAACTTGATTGATCTCTTCTAACCTGTCTATGAAATTAGGTCTACCCGCGGACTCTGGTGTTGTTCCCGAGGAGGATGTCTTGGCTGATCCTGCTGATGCAGCGAGGCTGCTTCAGGAGGAGCTTACTCGAACAAGTGGCATCAGGCCTGCTTCGTGAGCAAATGCTTCTTTTCGGAGTCCCCCGATGGAAGACAAACAACCAAAGAGAAGACGCTCATCTGCAGCCGAGGAAAAGAATAAAATGGCGAGGACCGATGCCCCAGAGTCATCTCTGGTAGCGATGATGGATGGCCCTCCTTCCGAGCCGGTCATAGACACCATGATGATCGATGATGATGAAGATGCTAGTGATGAGAGAGCTTCTCTACATAGAAGACGATGATCCTCATCATCTCAACAGGATGCTCAACCTGTTAAGAGAGTTACACTAACCAAGGATGATGCCTCGGCACTTTGGGGAGAATTTGATTTAGTAGATAATGTCAACTCCCATTTTCGGGACCCAATTGATGTGTCCGGTACTGCGAAGCGGAGTACAGGACCCTTGCCGTCTTTGGTTAGCGAGCATCCAACAAACAGAACTGCATTTGACGCAACTGCTTCTCACTCTGCAACTCCATCAGCTTCATCTCCATCTTCACCAACACCAGCAACCGCTACATTACTTCCATCTTCATCCATTCTTCTACCAACAATTGTTACACCACATGTGTTGGCCACGTCTGACCACGAAGAAGGTGTTCCTCTTCCACAGTCCCTAGTTCATGGGAGTCACGACCCAAATTATCCCTCCGTAAGAGTTTGCAAAGCCAAAAATGATAAAAATCGCGAAGCCCTTCGGTTTTAATCACTGCCCAGGTATTTTTGCACCTGCGGAACCTGGGCTCGCACCTGCGGGTACGCTTATGCGGAAAACGTGCATATCTGCGCAACTCAATTACCCCCTCTGCCTTCGCACCTGAGACGAAAGGGCCGCACCTGCGCGCTCGCGCCTGCGGACATCCCTTCTGCTTCTGCGCATCTTGCGCATTTGCGAACAGCCTTGCGCATTTGCGGGCATCGCAGATGCGGAACTCCCTCGCACCTGCGACCCCAGGCCACCTCTCGACTTCTCGCATCTGTGCTTCCATCTTCACATGTGCGGCTCGCGAACCTTCGGTCTATTTTCCGCAGGTGCGAAACACCAGAACCAGCAAAGGCACCAGATTTTCCTAAGTCTAAATTTCTTCCCGTTAAGCATCCAAAACACACCCGAGGCCCCCGAGACCTCGACCAAACATATCAACCAATCCTAAAACACCATACAAACTTAGTTGAGCTCTCAAATCCCATCAAACAACGCTAAAATCATGAATCACCCTCCAATTCAAACTTAAAAAACTTGAAACTTCAAAATTCTACAACTGATGTCGAAACCTATCAAATCACGTCCGATTGACCTCAAATTTTGCGTACAAGTCATAATCAACATTACGGAGCTACTACAACTTCCGGAATCAGAAAACAACCCCGATATCAAAAATTCCACTATCGGCTCAAAACTCCAAAAATTCAACTTTCGCCATTTCAAGCCTAAATGAGCTACGAACCTCCAAAACACAATCCGGACAGGCTCCTAAATCCAAAATCACCTAACGGAGCTAACGGAACCGACGGAATTCCATTCTGGAGTCGTCTTCACACAGTTCTGACTACGGTCCAAATCCTAATGCTTAAGCTCTCATTTAGGGACTAAGTGCCCCAAAATACTCCGAAACTCAAAACTAATCATCCTGGCAAGTCACAATAGCAGAAAAAGATTTGGGGAAAGCTGTTAATAGGGGATCAGGGCTATTACTCTCAAAATGACCGGTCGGGTCGTTACATCCTCCCCCTCTTAAAATAATCGTTCGTCCTCGAACGAGTGTAAAGACATACCTATAACTTTGAAAAGATGAGGGTACTGGCTGCGCATATCCTGCTCGATCTCCCAAGTCGCCTCCTCGACCGGCTGACCCCTCCACTGTATCTTTACTGAAGCAATATTCTTTGACCTGAGCTTTTTGACCTGCCTATCCAAAATGGCTACTAGCTCCTCAACATAAGATAGATATTTGTCCAACTAGACTGAGCTGAAATCCAATACATGAGTCGGATTACCGTGATACTTCTGGAGCATAGACACGTGGAATACCGGGTGAACTCCTGCTAGGTTGGGAGGCAAGGCAAGCTCATAAGCAACCTCCCCAACTCGCTGCAATATCTCAAAAGGACCAATGAACATCGGGCTCAGCTTGCCCTTCTTCCCGAACCTCATGACGCCCTTCATAGGCGATACCCGAAGCAAGACCCGCTCACCAACCATAAATGCAAGTCACGAACCTTCCGGTCCGCATAACTCTTCTGCTTGGACTGGGCTGTGCGAAGTCTCTCCTGAATCACCTTTGCCTTATCCAGGGCATCCTGGACCAAATCTGTACCCAACAATCGGGCCTCGCCCGGCTCAAACCATCCCACAGGGGACCGACACCGCCTACCATACAAAGCCTTACACGGTGCCATCTGAATGCTGGACTGATAACTGTTTTTGTAAGCGAACTCTACAAGTGGCAAGTATCGGTCCCATGACCCTCTGAACTCCATCACACAGGCACGAAGCATATCCTCAAGAATCTGAATTGTTCGCTCGGACTGCCCGTCCCTCTGAGGGTGAAAGGTTGTGCTCAATTCCACCCTAGTACCCAACTCCTGCTGTACGGCTCTCCAAAATCGAGATGTGAACTGTGTACCTTTGTCTGAAATGATGGATACTGGAATACCATGAAGCCGGACAATCTCTCTGATATAAATCTCAGTCAATCTCTCTGAAGAGTATGAAGTCAACACTGGAATGAAATGGGCTGACTTGGTTAGCCGGTCCACGATCACCCAAATAGCATTGAATTTTCTCAAAGTCCGAGGAAGTCCAACCACAAAGTCCATGGTGATCTGCTCCCACTTCCACTTTAGGATCTCTAACCTCTGAAGTAATCCACCTGGCCTCTGGTGCTCATATTTGACCTGCTGACAGTTGAGACACTTGGCCACAAACCCAACTATATCCTTCTTCATCCTCCTCCACCAGTAGTGCTGTCTCAAATCCTGATACATCTTCGCGGCACCGGGATGAATGGAGTACCGCGAGCTGTGGGCCTCCTCGAGAATCAACTCCCGAAGCCCATCTACATTGGACACACCGATCCGGCCCTGCATCCTCATCACACCGTCATCACCAATAGTCACATCTCTGGCATCACCTCGCCGAACCCTGTACTAAAGAACTAGAAGATGAGGATCGTCATACTGGCGCTCCCAGATACGGTCATAAAGAGAAAACAGAGCAACCACACAAGCTAATACCCGGCTAGGCTCTGAAATATCCAATCTCACGAATTGACTGGCTAAGGCCTGAACATCCAAGGCTAAGGGCCTCTCAGCTGCCGGAAGATATGCCAAGCTCTCCAAACTCTCTACCCAGCGACTCAAGGCATCGGCCACTACATTGGCCTTCCTCGGGTGGTATAATATAGTGATATCATAGTCTTTAAGCAGCTCCAACCACCTCCGCTGACGCAAATGAAGGTCCTTATGCCTGGATAAGTACTGCAAACTCCGGTGATCAGTGTAAATCTCATAAGAAACACCGTACAAATAATGGCGCCAGATCTTCAGGGCATGAACAGTAGATGCTAACTCGAGATCATGAACCAGATAATTCTTCTCATGCACCTTCAACTGTCTAGACGCGTAGGCAATCACCCTACCGTCCTGCATCAATACCGCTCCAAGGCCATTCCTCGAGGCATCACAATAGACAGTGTAGGACTCCGAACCTATAGGCAATACTAATACTAGGGCTATAGTCAAAGCTGTCTCGAGCTTCTGAGAGCTCTGTTCACACTCCTCGGTCCACCTGAACGGAGCACCCTTCTAGGTCAGCCTGGTCATAGGTGCTGCAATGGATGAAAATACCTCCATAACGCGACGGTAATACCCCGCCAAACCAAGGAAACTGCGGATCTCCGTAGCTGATGACGGTCTGGGACAACTTTGCACTGTCTCCACCTTCTTAGGATCTACCTTGATCCCATCACAAGACACTATGTGGCCCAAAAATGTCACTGAATCATGCCAGAATTCACACTTAGAAAGTTTTGCATACAATTTCTTCTCCCTCAAAGTCTGAAGCACGGCCCTCAGGTGCTGCTCATGATCCTCCCGAGACCGGGAATATACCAGGATGTCATCAATAAACACGATGACGAAGGAATCAAGATAAGGCCGGAACACACTATGCATCAAATGCATAAAGGCTACTGGGGCATTGGTTAGCCCAAATGACATGACAAGAAACTCATAATGACCATATCTGGTCCTGAAAGAAGTCTTCGAGATATCCGGCTCCCGGATCTTCAACTGATGATAGCCAGAACGCAAGTCAATCTTGGAAAACACCCTAGCACCCTGTAACTGATCAAATGAATCATCAATGCGAGGCAAAGGATACATGTTCTTCACTGTAACCTTGTTCAACTGCCGATAATGAATACACATACGCATAGAACCATCCTTCTTCTTTACAAATAAGACCGGAGCACCCCAGGGTGACACACTGGGCCGAATGAAGCCCTTATCAAGCAACTACTGCAACTGCTCCTTCAACTCCTTTAATTCAGGAGGAGCCATACGATATGGAGGAATAGATATGGGCTGAGTGCCCGGCAACAAATCAATGCCAAAATCAATATCTCTGTCGGGCGACATGCCTGGAAGATTAGCTGGAAACATAACTGGGAAGTCCCTTACTACTGGGACTGACTCAACTGTAGGGGTATCAATACTGACATCTCTCATATAGGTCAAATACGCATCACACCCCTTCTCAACCATTCGCT
The DNA here is from genome assembly GCF_000715075.1 of Nicotiana tabacum. Classification (NCBI taxonomy): domain Eukaryota; kingdom Viridiplantae; phylum Streptophyta; class Magnoliopsida; order Solanales; family Solanaceae; genus Nicotiana; species Nicotiana tabacum. The sequence goes on along the minus strand of NC_134094.1, from coordinate 123,903,234 downwards.
GAGCCTTAAGAAATGAAATGACCCTGCGGGGAGTATACTCTAAGGTACCTCTCCACTCTAATCTCGGTAAACCTGGCATAGCCAGCGTCACGGTCTTAGCGTGACAATCAAAAATAGCATAATGGGGCGTCAACCAGTCCATGCCCAAGATAACATCAAATCTACCATACTAAGAAATAACAAATCGGCTCTGGTCTCAAAACTACTAAGAGCAATCAAACACGACCGATATACGCGGTCCACAATGAGAGAATCTCCCACGGGAGTAAATACATAAACAAGGGAACTCAATGAATCCCGAGATATCCCCAAATGTGGAGCAAAATAAGAAGACACATATAAATACGTAGAGCCTGGGTCAAATAATACTGATGCATCCCTATGACAGACGGGGACGATACCTGTGATAACTGAATCTGAAGCAACGACCTCTGAATGGGCTGGAAGGGCATAGTACCTGGCCTGGCCTCCTCCTCTAGTGCGACCTCAACCTCCCCGACCTCCACCTCGAGCTGGCTGAGGAGGTGAGGTAGTAGCTAGTGCTGGAAGAATGGCCGGAGGACCCGGTGGAGCACATGGAGGCTGATAAGTCTGTGGAGGTGCACCCCTCCTGGCTCTAGGGAAAACTCTAACCAGGTAACGAGTGTCGCCACACTCAAAACAACCTCTCGGAGTACGCAGCGGCTGAGACTGACTTGGACCTGGCCTGTTGGACTGGCCGGTAATAGCACCTTGAGTAGGAGGCATACTGGATACTAGCGATGCATAATAGGGCTCCTGAGGTCTAGGAGGAGCTGGGACACCGCTGGCTGCTGGAAGAGCTGAATGAACAGGGCGACTCAAAAAACCCCTACTATAGCGTGCTGCTGGTGCACGAGCTCCTGAATAATGACCAGTCTCTCGAGACCTCTTGGCCTCTCTCTCCTCTCGGTCCCGGGCGAACATGCCCTTCACTCTCCTGTCAATGCTCATTGCCTGCTGATAAGTGATGTCCATCTCCAACTCCCTGGCCATACTGGTCCGAATACTGGGGTGGAGTCCCTCAATGAAGCGACGAACCCTCTCTCTGACTGTAGCAACCAGAGCCGGCGCATGGCAAGCTAACCCACTGAAACAGACTGCATACTCTGACACAGTCATAGAACCCTGACGCAACTGCTCAAACTCTGCGCGCCAAGCATCCTTGAGGCTCTGAGGAACATACTCACGCAAGAACATCTCTGAAAATTGAGTCCAAGTGAGTGAGACTGCTTCGTCCGGACTACTCAGCTCATAGGCATGCCACCACTGATATGCTGATCCCTCGCTGGAAAGCGGTGAAAGAAACCCCACTCGTCTCCACAATTCCCATAGTGCGGAGAATATGATGACACTCCTCAAGAAAACTCAGAGCATCATCTGAAGCTAGTCCACTGAAAGTAGTTGGGTGGTACTTGTTGTACCTCTCAAGTCTGAGCTGCTCTGCCTCAGAAGCAGCTACCCTGATCTCATGATGAACCGAAGCCACTGGGGGCATAGGAGTATACTTTGGGGCCTGATCAATCTGGACCCTCTACTCAGGGGTGCGGGCTGTGGGAGTCTGTGCCCCTCCCCCGGCCTGAGATGTAGCGGGAGCTATCGGAAATAGTCCAGACTGAGCCAGAGTGCTGAACATGCTCAAGAACTGAGCTAAAGTCTCCTGGAGGGCTGGAGTAGCAATAGGGATCTCCGGCGTTGGCCCACCAGCTGGCCCACCAGCTGGAGCTGGTGGGGGCTCCTCTGACGCAACTCTCGTAGGTGCTCGGGCTGCATCGCGTGGTCGTCCTCTACCCCGACCCCGGCCTCTGGTGGCTCTAGCAGGGGGCTCGGGTGCTTGATCGTTGGTCCTCCCATTGCAGGTTCTCACCATCTGTAAGAAAGAATAGAATAGAATCTTAGAATTTTTGGTGTCAATAACTCGCACGACAAGGAAATCAAAGAAATGTGATTGTTCTAAACAGTTACATAGCCTCCTAAAGATAAGTACGGACGTCTCCGCACCGATCCACGAGACTTTAATAAACCGGCTTGTGACTCGCGACTCCTACGAACCTAGTGCTCGATACCAACTTGTCACGACCCAAATTATCCCTCCGTAAGGGGTCGTGATGGTACCTAGTCTTTACGACTAGGTAAGCCTAATATTGCAAAAAATATAAAGAAAACACAACACTTTAGAGATAAACAACATATTATAAATAGCCAAGAGTAGCACCACTCGGCATATACAAAATAGTTTTCCCAAGACCCGGAATATCACTAAGTCACAAGCTGCTATAATCTATGTAGCTCTATACAAAAGTCTAAAGATAATAAGGAAAGTCTTTAGACGAGGGAGTAGAAGGGGACTCCGAAGATCTGCGGACGCAAGAAGAAGTACCTTGAAGTCTCCTAGAATCACCAGCACGCACAAACCCTAAGGGTGATAGCTCGTACCTGGATATGCACATGAAAACATGTACAGGGAAGGGCATGAGTACACCACAATGGTACCTAGTAAGTGCCAAGCCTAACCTCGGTTGAGTAGTGATGAGGTCAGGTCAAGGCCCTACCGGAGTAAATATAATAAATTAAACAGTAAAAGATATAAGTAGAATTTACGGTAAAACAGTTAAAGATACTTTCGAAAATTTAACAGTTAAGGAAGCCCTCGGCTCAAAATAAGGTAAACACAGTGGGAAATCTCTCGGGATAACGTCCGTAGTCTCAAAGTAAATATGCAGTGCTGGGTGATCTCCCCGAATACGTCCGTAGTCCTAAAGTAAATATGCAGTACAAAGGGATCTCCCGGAATACGTCTGTAGTTCCAAAGTAAATATGCAGTACAAGGGGATCTCCCGAAAATACGTCTGTAGTCCCAAAGTAAATATGCAGTACATGGGAATCTCCCGTAATACGTCCGTAGTCCACAAGTAAATACACAGTACATGGGGATCTCCCGAAATACGTCCGTAGTCCCAATTTAAATATGCAACGCAAGATGAAATGACAGGTATGACATCGAGTTATACAGTTTATACTGGACACAGATAAGGAAAATAAGGACTTAACTAAACATGACGCACAAAATGTCAATTGGGTAGTTAAAACACGTAAGCATGCTTTTCTAGTCTAAACTACACAATTAAACATATTAGTACAACTTAATAAGAGAAGCAATTTATGATTTAAAAAGGTTAAATAGGATTTCTGCAATAATAGCCCGTGTACGTACTCGTCACCTCACGTACACGGCGCCCACACACCAAATAATATCAAGATATCCTAAGGGGGAAGTCCCCAACATAAGGTTAGGTAAGCCACTTACCTCGAACCGCTCAAATCAACTCGATATCACGTTCTTGCCATGAGTATCCGACTCCAAATGGCCAGAATCTATTCAAAACAGTACAATACCATCAATACACGCTAATGGAATGAATCCCACAAGAAAAACTACAAAATTAGGCCAAAACCTGAAATTGGCTGAAACTCGGCCCCCGGGCCCACGTCTCGAAACCCGACAAAATTTACGAAACTAGAAAACGCATTCACTCACGAGTCTAACCATATCAAATTTACTAAAATCCGACACCAAATGGTCCTCCAATCCACAATTCAAACTTTCAAATCCCTAGCCTCCAACTTTCAATTTCCACCTTAAATACACATTAACTAGGTGGGAAAATATATGGCAAGGCAAGATTATTGACAAAAAATAAGCACAAGGAACTTACCTCAATAAATGCCTCAAAAATGCTCTCAAAAGCGCCCTAACCCGAGTTTGCAAAGCCAAAAATGATAAAAATTGCGAAGCCCTTCGGTTTTAATCACTGCCCAGGTATTTCCGCACCTGCGGAACCTGGGCTCGCACCTGCGGGTGCGCTTGTGCGGAAAACGTGCGCATATGCGCAACTCACTTACCCCCTCTTCCTTCGCACCTGCGACGAAAGGGCCGCACCTGCGCGCTCGCGCCTGCGGACATCCCTTCCGCTTCTGCGCATCGTGCGCATTTGCGGGCATCGCAGATGCGGAACTCCCTCGCACCTGCGACCCCAGGCCAACTCTTGACTTCTCGCATCTGTGATTCCATCTTCACATGTGTGGCTCGCGCACCTGCGGTCTATTTTCCGCAGGTGCGAAACACCAGAACCAGCAAAGGCACCAGATTATCCTAAGTCCAAATTTCTTCCCGTTAAGCATCCAAAACACACCCGAGGCCCCCGGGACCTCGATCAAACATACCAACCAATCCTAAAACACCATACGAATGTATTTGAGCTCTCAAATCCCATCAAACAACGCTAAAATTACAAATCACCCTCTAATTCAAACTTAAAGAACTTGAAACTTCAAAATTCTACAACCGATGTCGAAACCTTTCAAATCACGTCCGATTGACCTCAAATTTTGCGTACAAGTCATAATCAACATTATGGACCTACTCCAACTTGCAGAATTGGAAAATGACCCCGATATTAAAAATTCCACTACCGGCCCAAAACTCCAAAAATTCGACTTTCGCCATTTCAAGCCTAAATGAGCTACGAACCTCCAAAACACAATTCTGACACGCTCGTAAACCCAAAATCACCTAACGGAGCTAACGGAACCGATGGAATTCCATTCCGGAGTCATCTTCACACAGTTCCGACTACGGTCCAAATCTTAAGGCTTAAGCTCTCATTTATGGACTAAGTGTCCCAAAACACTCCGAAACTCAAAACCAATCATTCCGGCAAGTCACAATAGCAGAAAAAGATTTGGGAAAAGCAGTTAATAGGGGATCAAGGCTATTACTCTCAAAACGACCGACCAGATCGTTACAATGGGAATTCGGGGCAAAATTATGCTGCCCTTCTGAAGATCCACAAAGGAGGAGGAACGTTACTTCTTCGGTCTCTACCAGATGCAACCTTCTATCCCGGCCGATCGAGCTTGCTAATTATCTGAAGCCTTTGGCTTCAGAGATAGACTGGGAAAAGATTCAAGCACTATGGGGAGAGTGCTTGTTGAACAATGCTATGCATAATGCCGCAGTGGTACGTTTATTTCTTCCTTTATTACTTCTTCTATTTTTGGGTGTGAACATCTCCTGAATTTTACCCTTGTTACTTTGTAGGCCAACTTTCTTCCTTTCGAGGGCCTTCACAAGTACACGAGCTTCTAGAATAATACAAATAAGGGTCTGAATAAAAATAAAGCTGTCTGAAAGAAAGCACACAGCTAAGATAAAGTAGAAAGGGACTTCAGAGTTGCGAACGTTGTGCAACTATACCTCAAGTCTCCTCTGATAGCTGAATCCGAGAAAATCTACAGTGCGCCGCTAGGACCAACTTCGGTATCTGCACAAGAAGTGTAAAGTGTAGTATGAGTACAACCGACCCCATGTACTCTGTAAGTGCCAAACCTAACCTCGACGAAGTAGTGACGAGGCTAAGGCATGTCGCTTACATTAACCTGGGACTCTAAAATATAATAATAATAATAATAATAATAATAATAATAATAATAATAATAATAATAATAATAATAATAATAATAATAATAATAATAATAATAATAATAATAATAATAATAATAATAATAATAATAAAGGGAAAATAGTTTGTCTTCCTCTGAAAAATGACAATGAAAAAAAAAAGGTCTTATTTTTAAAATAGTTTTTTTTTTTCCCACAATATAATCCTTTAATTAATTTTCGTTATGGCGTGTAACCCACTCCAATAATATAATTTTTTAATTAAATTTTGTTGCGGCGTGCAACCCGATCTAATAATATATTCTTTCAAATAATTTCCGTTGCGACGTGCAACCTGCTCCAACAATATAATTTAACAACACTCAGGGTAAAACTACTTCAATAAATTCAGAAATTAATACGTAAATATGTGGCGTCAAAGCATACAATAATTATGATTTATTTAGGAGACAAGTAATGACAGGTAACAATTAATTGTGGAAATCAGGGAGAAATAGGTAATTTAATATTTAATATGTTAAATGTCAAATAGCAATTAAGACACATAAGTCAAATAAGCATGTATCAATTATAGCATAAATTCAAGACATAATATTGGGCAAGGAATATGAGAGAAATAATTAATATAATAATTAATTCATGATTTAAAATAATTTATAATTTTCACATAAATATGCAAACAATAAATATGACAATGTATAGGCACTCGTCACCTCGCCTATACGTCGTTACATATGAAATTCACGTAACAAATAATTCGAGGGTTCTATTCCCTCAAGTCAAGGTTAACCACGACACTTACCTTGTTTCACAATTTCAAGTGATCACTCGACCACAACTTTTCCTTTTGAAGTAGTCCCCAAACCAATCAAACCTATCAAATTATTGGCAAACAATTCAATTGGAGCTTTAAAAATTATTCACAATTCGAAAGAGACTTAATTTAAGCCATTTTCGGAAAAGTCAACCAAAAGTTAACGCGGGGCCCACTTTTTGGAACCCGACAAAATATTACGGAATCCAAAAACCCATTCTGATACGAGCTCAACCATACAAAAATTATTGAATTCCGACATCGGATCACCTTTCAAATCTTTATTTTACATTTTTGGAAGATTTTATAAAAAAATATGATTTTCTTCAATTAAATTCACGGATTCATGAGAGAAATGAGTATGGAATCATAAAATTTAATCAATATAGGATAAGGAACACTTACCCAGTTCGAACTTGTGAAAACCCCTCTGAAAATCACCCAAACCGAGCTCTAAATCGCGCATAACGAAAAATGGGACGAAATCCCATTTTTTGGACTGTTTTAATTCGTTGGCATCAGGTGTTCATCGCATTTTCATGAAACCTGATGCGTTCGCAAAGAGCATGGCCTAACTGGATTACGCGATCGCGAATAACTCCTCGCATTCGCGAAGGTCTAGCCTACCTCACCTCCGCGTTCATGTAGAGTTACCTCAGCTCCCGTGCCCGGCCTATCTAACGCTACGCGTTCATGTGTGCCAGGCCGTGTTCGTGAAGAGTAACCACCAAATGCTTCGCGTTCGCGACTGTTGTCTCGCGTTCGCGTAGAACAATTTCCTCTCTAGTCCCAGATCCCCTTCGCGATCTTGAGAAGAGTCCGGAACCAAAATGTTATTCTTTTGGACACAAACGACCGAAATGTGTAGAAAAAAGAGATGGTAACCAAAATATGTATAACGCCCTTTTAAAGGGCGCTATACCTTAACGGTCGTTTGCTCGTTAAGGTATAACGCCCTTTAAAAGGGCGTTATACTTGAATTTGAAAATACGGGGAAGTATAACGCCGTTTATTAAGGCGTTATACATATTTTGTGGGGCCACAAATAATTCTTCTGGGCTTAACTGACATAACAATAATTCAACTGGGTATAGGCCCTTATTTAAGGCGCTATACCTAAAAATAATTATACCCCGGACTGGGTTTTTTCCCTATTTAAGGAGGTTAGGAATTTTTTAAAAATCCATTCATAAATATTCTCAAGTCTTCTGAAATTTCCTCGTTAAGTTGTTTGGTATTTTGTCATAATGTCTGAAGAACGAAAAGTAAGGGATTTATTATATTGGGGGGGGGGGGGGGAGGTTGTGGTGGCGAATAACTCAGTAACCTATAGTTTATCTCCACAGTGTCATGTTAAGTTGCCACTTACAATGGAGTACGATAAATTGGTATCGTTGTTATGTAAAAAATGAGTGTGAGCAAATGTTCGGTGAACCTTAAAGTAACTAGAAGATATCCGTATTCTGTCACTCCGCAAGGGGTTGCTTGTTATGCTGAGTTTAACATCGAGGACGATGAAACTCTGAGAGATTTTTTGAGGACTCTGGATGAATACTGGGAATTTCTTGCAATAAAAATGTTGGAAATGTACATCAAGGTTGAAGAAGTTTGCAATAATGAGGTTGCGCAAAGCAGGGATATCCCTCAGTCATCTGGTGGTTATTTTGGAGCAGATTTAGCCAAACAGGTTCCGGCTGAAAGAGTTTGGCCTGATCTAAACTAATCTCCAAGGGCGAATGAGGAGCGAGGAAATAATTTCTCTCCTAGTTTACATAATCCACAAGACGAGTGGTAAACTTCAATTTTTCTTTGTGTTACGATATTTATTTTTGCTGTATTGAATTTGTATTAACACTCATATATTCCACAAGGGGTACCGGCCATATATGAATTTTACAAGTTATGAACCAATGCCTAGTTAGAATATGTCTAGTTCTGGTGCATTGGATTATAGTGGTCCATCTGGGAGTCATCACCAATAGGATAATGTCCATCATGGGATGTCAACACATTATGATTTATAAGTGAAGTGATATAGCTATATGTAAAGTATTTATCAATTTGAGTAACTCATTATTTTGTTGGTTGTGTTGTGAAAACGAGCATCCTGAAGGTCCTGTCCTTACTCAATTGCCCGAAGACGATATATTTAATCGGGTTCTGGCAGATGCACAGAGTCAAGAAGAGAATAGTGATTATGAAAACAATGTCGATGAGTTTGGAGATGACACACCCTTCCCTGATGAGGGTGATGATGAGGAGGAACAGAATGCTGGACCTGATTTGACGAGGGAGCATTCTCCATCCCCGTTAGACCAAGAGTGTACGAGTCCCACATGTTGTTTCATTCAAGGGAGATTCCCTACCTTGATCATTTTCAAAGTATGCCGGATGTGGATGCCCTCAAAAGGGATATTGACGAAATTCGGACATCAATGTGGGATGAATCTAGAGCAACAGTGTTGTCAAAGGGCATTCTTTTTCCCAATAAAGCGCGCCTAACCAGGGCGGTGCTAATGTACATCGTAAAAGAGTGTCATGAGATCACGGTACGCGAGTCATCTCTAGATGTATACAAGGTAGTCTGCCGTAGATGGTTTACGGGTTGTAATTGGATGTTGTGTGCGAGGAAGAAGAAAACAAATATGTGGGTTGTGGGTAAATACATTGGCACCCATAATTATGAAATGGACACATTCAGTGGGAATCATTTTAACTTGAATGCTGACTTGATTTCTCTTGTCTTGATTTCACACATTGAAGCGTCCATAAGGTAAAAGATCAAAGAGTATATAACATCCGTCCACCAGGAATATGGATGCACCATTACCAAAAGAAAGGCATTTCTCGGGCGCAAACGTGCTTTTGAAATTGTTTATGGTAACTGGGATAAGTCCTTCTCTACCCAAATACATGGCTGCATTGCAACACTTTAACCCCGGGACTGTTGTTGAATGGAAGCTTGAGCGGAGTCCGAGAATACCAGAACATATATTCAAATATGTGTTCTGGGAATTTAAACCAGCAATTGATGGTTTTCTGCATTACTGGCCGGTAATATCCGTAGATGACACTCATGTCTATGGAAAGTATGATATTAAGTTATTGATCGTCATTGCAGTAGATGCTAATGGAAGTATTTTTCCCTTAGCTTTTGCTATTTGTGTCAATGAAAGCCAAGAGACGTGGACACTATTTTTGAACCACTTGAAAGAGCACGTTATCAAACAACATTCAGGTATTTGTCTAATATATGATCGGCATGGTGGTATTTAAAATTCGGTACAGAATTTGCGTGCATGGAAGGAACCGTATGCCTACCACCGTTACTGTGTGAGGCACCTGAAGGCCAATTTCAAGAAGGCATATCCCAACAAGGATTTGCATGATTTAATGTGGATGGCTGCAACAAATCATCAAGAGTGTAAATTCAGGAGGCGCATGGAATCTATCAGGCAGGAAGACGAGGGAGCCTATCGTTGGTTGATGCGACATGATCTTGACAAGTGGACTTTGTATGCGTATAATAGAATAAGATGGGGAATTATGACTACAAATGTGTCAAATTCTTTCGACAGGTTATTAAAGTCTGCATGTGGATTGCATGTCACTGCCATAGTGCGGATGTCATTCAAGAAGATGGCGGAGAGGTTTGTTGAAAGGGCTAGAGGTGCATCGTCATTGATGGAAATGGGTGTTGAATTTATGCCAATACTAATGAAAAGATTTGAGAAATACAGGCGGCGAGTACATTGGCATTCATATTTACAGTATTGCAACGAGCAAAATATTTTTGAAGTTCGCACCGCTATCCATCAAAATCGGGAGAATAATACACACACCGTAAATGAAGCCAGAAGGTTATGCTCTTGTGGGAAATGGTCCATCTACCACATGTTGTGCTCACATGCCATCAAGTGCATTCAACATACAGGTTAAGGGCCCACCAACTACGTTGATAAAGAATATAGTGTTGTTGCATATTTAAACAACTATAGTGGGCAGTTGCAGCTAGTTGGTGCTGAGCATTATTGGCCACCGGAATCATTTAAAATGGCATGTAACAAGGACTATGTACGTCAATGACAAGTGCAAAAAAGAACGTGTATACGGCACCAAATGGATGTTGGTGATACCGTTTATGCACGTAAATATGGCATATGCTCGCAAACAGGACACGACCGTCATAAATGTCCTTCAGCTGGTTTGGGTGGCGGTGGTAATCCAGCTCCTGGTGGAAGTTCATCTAATGTGCCCAACTATCAAGTATACACGTAGTGTTTTGTTTCCATAATGTGTTGTAATAAGTGTCTGTACTTATTTATCTTGCAGAATGTATGAAATAAAATTATGTTTCCATTGCTGTTAAATCTTATTGATATTTAACATTAATACTTCAGTACAACAATCTAACATAAACCCATTTTTAAAAAATAATTGTCTTGTCAACATGAAAAAGTTGATCGCCTGCAAAAACTATCTTCTGGAAAAGATGTATTGTACCCGAAAGAATCTTTAACACGCGAAGCATAGCGCGGTGAAATAATATATTGTGTGGGTTATGTTATTGAATTAAAAGGTTGCTCGCCTGCAAAAGCTAACTTCTGAAAAAACTGTATTGTACCCGAAAGAATCTTTAACACATGAAGCACGGTGCGGTGAAATACTACGTTATGTGGGTTGTCTTGCCTATAAATAACTAGCGCATTTTAGTTATTGTCTGCGCTTAACCAAAACAATAGCAAAACTTTTCATAAATTTTTCATTTTTCTTGCATTAACAAATGTCCAGACGCAATAACCAACCAAGGTGCTATTGTGGCAAACGTGCGATTTTGAAGGCATATTGGTCCGATGGTAATGTTGGGCGGAGATACTGGATGTGTCAACAATTGTTTGGACGCAATGATGGAAATCATTGTATGTTTGAGGAATGGTATGATGAACCCATTAACCAGGAATATTAGAAATCATATTTGTAGTATGTTTGAAATATGAACGGTGAATACCAACACCGGATCTCTGAAATGCAGCAAAATATTGCGGCAGTGCAGGAGAAACTAAAAGAGGCAGAAGAAGAAAAAAATAAAATGGAAGAGAAATTTAAGTGGTTGGAACAGAGAATAATAGGCGGTAGTGACTAAACAAACACATGTATGTATTGAGTGTAGTATTTTATCTTTATGTTTTCCATGTCATGTATTTTCATTAGTTGTACTGAATTTAAATTATGTTAAGTTGCTATGTTTGTATTTGTATTGTAGTATTAAAATAACGAAGAACTGGAGAAATAAAAACATAATGCACATATAATGTAAACAATAAAAATTGTTGCTATTATTTACTGAATGCATATGTACATAAAATACAAAAACAATCAATGTGTCCCACATCCTGTATGCTTTAATGCAGCCGTTGGCCTGAGGTGCATCCCATCCCGCCCGGCTACGCTATCAGGATCATCCTCATCAGATCGCCTCTTTATTGGAGGATGCGCTGCAGCATGATCGTTAGTAGGACTGGCAGGCTAGGTAGAAGCGGTCGTCGGTCTAGTAATAACCTACAGAATAACAAAATATTTTAGTATATGAAATATATATTAGTAACGTACGTGTTAAGTCACAAAAAATTAAATTATCTTACCAAGGTCTCGTCGGGCTCCTAAATATAATCATCAGTCGCAGCCAGGTCAGTATCGCACAAAGTGGCCTCCGTGACGGGCGAGGATGAAGCCTTAATAAGAAAAACATAAAGATATTTATGGCTAATCAATGAGATAAAAAAATTTAAATTTAATAGTAATACAAACATACCTGCGCCTGTGAAAGATCCCCAGCATCCCTCGATGATGAGCCATAACTCAACCGGCGCCCACTATCCATATCTCGTGTCGGCCGATCATCAGAAACAGTCGATAGGCCGGGAAGATCTGGAAAATACTGATCCCAATCCTCTCGCGTAATAGTCGTGCCCGCGATCAACAATGGAGCAGACGGGGTCACCTGCGAAGTCCCTGGAGTGAGCTGAAGCTGAAGGCTGAATGACGGCATGCTGCTGTGAGAGTGGTCTGGCTCATGGAGGTCACCCGGCTGATCAACTCCAACATCCTCAACATGTGACTTAACGCCCCTTGCTGGGGACCACCTCCTCGCCGACCCTCACGACCTCGTGGGATACCCCTACTTCGTGGGGCACGCCTACCACGTCGACCACATTCTGACCCTACTGGTGGCCTATGATGGTACTGCTCTGGCGCCACATACTCAGCCTCGTATCCTAATCGCTCATCATCTCGGGCTCGCCTCAATGTCTGTATCCTAGAGGCGTCTTACTATACGGAGATGGAGAGAGAGGGTGGTCCCTGAGAAAGTCCCACATATCGTCTACTCTCCTGGCACGGAATGTCTGGGCCAGTGACTGTCCCTCCCATATGTGCGACGACCTATGATCGCCTAGTAACAACAGTAACTCGAGACTGGAAGGTCCGGGATGCAAAGGCGGAACCTCCATATCGTCTACTGTAAATTAAACAATATTAATTACATTATTTTACTTTAATATGTTAGTTTTATTATTTTACATGTTAGTTTTATTATTTTATATGTTTGTTTGTAAATTAAATAATTAATTTTCATAATTATACAAGATTTAATTATTAAATATTCACATATGGGTTCCGGGCTCGATATTTGAGGCCCAGTAGTACCAAGATATCCTGAATTCTTGTGTTCATGATGAGAAAATTTTCTCGATTTATCACTCAACATGTGTGTTATTTTAAATGTTAGTTTATTATTTATATGTTAGTTTAATATTGTATATGTTAGTTTTACTAATTTATATGTTAGTTTTATTATTATATATTTTTGTTTATGACATTTATTATTATATATTTTTGTTTATGACTCACTTATTTTTGACTATAATAAAACTAAATAATTAATTTTCATAATTATACAAGATTTAATTATTAAATATTCACTATGGGTTTCGGGCTCGATATTTGAGGCCCAGTAGCACCAAGGTATCCTGAAAATATTGTTGTTTTCTCATGTTATTTTCTTACGATTGTTGACTAGAATTGGACAGAGTTTGTGTTTGAACTATCAACTTTTTTGACGTATTTTTGGGTATAAACAATACTTAAATGATTAATTTCAATAACTACAAGGATACTACGCTAAAGGGCACTACATTTTACTACGCTAAAGGGGCACTACATTACAAATACAAGCACTACATTAGGCCACAAGATACCACTAGAGGGAACTAAAGTAATAATTTATCTATTTTACTAGTCTTTAAGCAAATAAATAATCTAAATCGGATAAAAACAACAAATAAATTTAATCACAAAACATTCAAGAAAATACATATACCACAGTAAAAAGTAACTAATTAACATTTTTTTTAACAACTAATAATAATTTCTCTATTTTTACTAATTTTTTTAGCACACTAATATCATAGTTCGGATAAAAATAATAAATTAGTTAAATCGCAAAACAATCACAAAACAACATAGAACACATTAAAAACAACTAATATGCATTTTTTATACGAGTTTTAACAAAAACTAAGTCGGAATACCTCGATTTAAAGTTTTTGGAAAGTTGAAGATTTGGTGATTTGGAGCAGAAACGAGCAACCCACAATGAGATAACGCCTTAGCTAGAATGTGGGATCGAGAATTTTTATTTTTTGTGGGACGGGTGGGATCCACTCAAGCTTTTTTGGTCCTTAATGGGGGGGACCGCTGATTTTTTAAGTTTTAATTTGGGGGGGGGGGGGGGAGGTTCTGGTTTGGTGGGGAAGGGAAGGCGTTATACTATAGCGCTTTAATAAATGACGCTATACTTGCCCGTCTTTTCAAATTCAAGTATAACGCCTTTTTAAATGGCGCTATACCTTAACGGGCAAACGATTGTTAAGGTATAGTGCCCTTTAAAAGGGCGTTATACATATTTTGGTCACTATATTTTTTTTCCACACATTTCGGTCGTTTGAGTCCAAAAGAACCACATTTTGGTTCTGGACTCTCTCGAGAATGGCTTCGCGATCGCGAAGCACAACGCACCAGCTAACAGTTGTAGCAGAAAAACCAGATTTTTTCAAAGATCAAAAGGTCCGTAGGCTATCCGAAACTCATCCGAGCCCTCGAGGCTCCAAACCATACATGCACACAAGTCCAAAAACCTCATACGAACATGCTCGCTCGATCAAAACACCAAAATAATGCCTAAAACTACGAATCGAACACCAAACCAAATGAAATTTTCAATGAAACTTAAGAATTTTTATTTTAACAACCGAACGTCCGAATCACGTCAAATCACTTCTGTTTGGCACAAAATTTAGCAGACAAGTCATAAATATAGTAATGGACCTATACCGAATTTCGAAACCAAAATACGGACCCGGTATCAACAAAGTCAAACATCAGTCAAACTTGAAAACTCTTTAAGCTTTCAAACTTCTAATTTTCAAGAAATGGCGATAACTCAAGCTAGGGACCTCCAAATTAAATTTCGGGCATACGTCGTAGTCTCAAATCAATATACGGACCTACCAAAATTGTCAAAATACAGATCTAGATCCGTTTGCTCAAAATATTGACCGAAGTCAACTCAATTAAGTTTTGAAACTCCATTTCATATTTTAATCAAATTTTCACATAAAAACTTTCTAAAAAATTTTACGGACTACGCACGCAAGTCGAGAAATATTGAAAGGTGCTATTCGAGGTCTCAGAACATAAAAATAAATGTTTAAAATTAAAGATGACATATTGGGTCATCACAACCAATGAGGTCAAGCAGACACATCCAGTGGTGTATGTGGCTAATACATTTCAAAACTCGGTGAAGGATAAGGCAGAAACAATTAATGCTAATGAAAGAGTGAAAGGAGGGAGTGGTACTTTCTTCCTTATAGGGGATGGTTAAGCTAATGAGTAGGAATACAAGAGGCCTCAATGACCTTAGTAAGCAGAAAGAGGCTAAACTCTTCTCCAATGATCAGAATGTTGGGTTAGTTGGGCTACTAGAAACTAGAATAAAAAGTAATAAGGTGGAGAATATTATTAATTCTATATTTGTAGGGTGGCAATACTATAGCAGCCATATCTCACATTATAATGGTAGAGTATTGGTAGTGTGGAAACCAGAATGGTATGAGGTGAGGATCATAAATGAAATTGCACAGGCAGTAACTTGCCAAGTAAAGTATATTCCTACGCAAGTCACATTCATGGTCACATTTGTGTATGCACATAATCTCAGAGATGAGAGGAAAGCATTGTGGGACTATGTACACCAGAAGAGCATAGGCTGCCAGCTCCCATGGATAATCATGGGCGACTTTAATGCAGTATTGCAGCAGGAAAACAGAATTGGAGGAAACCAAGTAGCACTAAGTGAGGTGATGGAACATTGATAAGTGCATACTTATGGAGTTACCAAATAATGGATATAAGTACTCATGGAATGACAAGCAGGGGGCAAATAGAAAATGCTTAAAAATAGATTGGGTATTTGTTAATGGGGAATGGATAGATACAATACAACAATGTAAAACTCATGCACTTCCAGAAGGGGTGAGTGACCACTGTCCATTAATGGTAGAGATGATCCAGACACATGCAAGAAAGGGGAAAGCTTTTTGATATTGCAACATGTGGAGCAAACATCATGACTTCATACACATTGTTGAAGAGGGATGGACAATGCAAATGGGGGGGGGGGGTCTAAGATGTATCAAATAGTAAAGAAGTTAAAGGCTTTGAAACAGAAACTTAGAACACTAAACAAGAAAAACTTTAGTAATGTCATAAATGAAGCTAACAAAGACATAGAGGAAGTGCAGAAACTGCAAGCTATGCTATAGGAAACACAACTAGATTAGAATCTTCAGTAGAAAGAGAAAGATGCAATGGATAAGTTCAGAGAATCATCACTTATGGCAGAAAATTTCTTAATGCAGGAAAGTAAGGCCACATGGATTAGACTTGGGGATGATAATACCAAGTTTTCTTCTCCATTATTAAACAGAGAACATTAGTCCAATCAATGACTCAAATCAATGACGAGTGGAATCAACTGCAAACTGATCCTGAGATGATTGCTGATATGTTTGTCCACTATTATAAGAAGCTATTAGGTACTAATTGAGGAATTAGAAGAAATACATGGAAGGGGTTCCTAAAGCAAGGACATGTGTTATCTGTACATCAGCAATTAGAGTTGATAGAGGGCGTAACTGCACAAGAGGTCAAGAAAGCAATGTTCAGTATCAATATCAATAAGAGTCTTGGGCCTGATGGATATGGAGCAGGGTTCTACAAAGATGTATGTAGAGTGGTTGGAAAAGATATCACTGATGATGTGATAGAGTTCTTTAGCAATGGACAAATGCTCAATCAACTTAATGCAACTATGATAACTTTGATACCTAAGGCGACTAATCCAACATAAGCTAGCCAATTTCGACCTATATCTTGTTGTAATATACTCTACAAGTGTATATCGAAGGTTCTTTGTAACAAGCTTACTGATGTGCTTCCTACCATAGTAAGTGAAAATCAAGCAGCATTTATGAAGGGAAGTACATTAGTTCATAATGTCCTTATGTGTAGTGACTTACTGAGACACTACAATAGGGAAACTACACCTAGATGTCTAATGAAGATTGACTTAAGAAAGGTGTATGATATGGTACAATGGGAGTTCATTGAAGAAATGTTAAAGGGATATAGTTTTCCTGCAAAGTTTATTCAGTTGATCATGGCATGTGTAACAACAACAAAGTTCTCAGTGAAGGTTAATGGGGAGGGGTATGGATATTTTGAGGGGAAGAGGGGTCTAAGATAAGGGGATCCAATATCCTCATTGCTCTTTGTTATCGTGATGGAATATCTATTTAGGATTCTGAAGAGGATGAGCCAGCTGTCAGATTTTAGATTCCGCCCCAATATATAAGGAAAAACAACTCACTCACCTGACATTTGCAGATGATTTAATGCTGTTTTGCAAAGGGAATGAAGCAGTTGTAAGGAGAATAATGGAAGCACTTAGACACTTCTTAGAGACTACAGGCCAGAAGGCAAATACGAATAAGTCAATCATGTATATTGCAGGAGTGGATGATGAGCTAAAACAGAAATTATTGGACATCAGAGGCTACTCAAGTGGCACATTTCCTATGAGATACCTTGGTCTCCCATTATCCCCAAAGAGGTGGAGTAAAATGGATTGTCACCAATTATGTGTGAAGATTACTGAGAAGTTGAACACAATATCAAATACACTTTTCTTATGCAGGGAGGTTACAAGTGGTTGTGCTTGTACTAATTCTCACTGCATAACTTTGGGGGAGCAGTGTTCATCCTCCCACAAAGTGTGCTGAAGAAAGTAGATAAGAAATGTAGGGACTTCTTATGGGGAAGCACTACAGAGAAGAAGAGGATACCTTTAGTAGCCTGAGAGAAAGTATGTCGACCTAAGAACCAAGGTGGGCTGAATATCAAGAACTGCAAACTGTGGAACATAGCTTCTGTTGGAAAGTTAGTATGGCTACTGATTAACAAGAAGGAAGTACTATGGGTGAAATGGATACATCGCATCTACATGAGAGCAAATGATGATTTCTGGACACATCAACCAATACAGGATAGCAGCTGGTATTGGAGGAAGCTACATGGTATAAAGCAACAATTTAAAGGATGGTACATGAAAGGCAGATACTGTCTCACTAGTAATGGGAGGTACTCGATCTCAATGGGGTACAACCAACTAATAGGAGAAAGCCTAAAGTGAAATATTGCAGATTTAATTTGGAACAGAATCATGCAGCCCAAGCATAGGTTTATACTATGGCTGGCAGTGCAGAAGAAGCTATTAACAAAAGATAGAATCATTAGCATGGGAGTTCTGTGTGCAGATGGAACATGTGGACTATGTGACCTGAACAGTCGTGAAGATGTGCAACACTTGCTCTTACAGTGTGCATGGACAAAAAGGTTATAGGAAGAAGTGAAGGAGTGGACTAGAGTGCACATTACACAACATGATCTCCCGATCACATTGATGAAGATCAAGCGCAGAAGATGGAGTAAATTCAGAAAAGAAGTGATGGCTGCAGTGGTTGGGGCTGTGATATACAATATTTGGCAGAGTAGGAACTTACTCTTCTTTAGGAAACAGAAAGTTAGTAGGGATTTTGTATTACAACAGATAAAGAGTATAGTTATAGAGAGGATTCAAATGTATAGGGAGGAAAAATTAGCTAGGAGATGCATAGATTTCATTGAGCAAATTTGTAAATAGATTGCGAGACCTACTGCTGCCAGCAATGCGAGGCTGGTGTTTGGGGTGCTCTTTAGGTGTATGAGTTAATGTGGTTTGGAAATGGTAATATTTATAGTTATTACCAAAAAATAATAACACGTTTCTCAATTTAGAGTTTAGTTCTTGATAGCAAGTGTTGCACTTAAGAACTTCCAAAAATCTTGTTTAAGATTCTTGATTAGATATCTGCACATAATACACAAAAATATATAAATAAGCATTACAATTTTGGGGATTAGATTTTTCAAAGAAAAAACCCAAAAATAATGAACCACACTATTCCTTGTCAAATCAATCCACCAACAACAACACCACGGAACAAATTAAATTGGTCACGCAAGTTGGACGGATATCATTGTTTAATGCACACATCCTCATCTTACGAAAATCAAACATTGTTATATTCATATATATGATGTATGAGGAAAGAAATAAATAGAAGATTCGATATTCTAACATATTTCTGAAGTAGAAGGAAGGTGTAATAGCAAGATTACCCTGCATTTGAGATGGAGTTGACATGATTTGTGTTTGCAAGAAGATGATTTTCTGTTGCCTCTCTACAATTGAGGTGTTGTTGCAACAACAATGCTGCTTTCTAAGGCATTGTCATATGATAATAGATCCCACAATTTTTGATATTCTTATCATGAGCTTCTTTCACCATGTGAGGACTTCTTTTATCTGTCAAAAATCCATCTATATGAGCATTCATTTTTGTCCAAGAGTCAATACTATAATCCTACTGAAAACCTATAACATTATGATTATTCTTTTTTATTATGCATAAAGGAACATTCACAACACCACAAAATATAACCAGTGTAGTCAACTTCTCATATTATTTATTATATATAAAAAAAAATAGATAGCACCTACATAGAAAAATAGCAAATAATCATAAGAATATTCGTTTTTTTTTTCCAGAATTAAGTAATTAGAACACGCAAATGAAAATGCTCATGAGGAAAGAGTAGAGTAATTAGCAGAGGAAAGAATAAACCAATAAGTTCAACAAAGGTAAAGCAACAGAATAAAAATTAAAACTGAAAAATATCAGATTTGAACCAGAAATTTTGGATCAGAAGTTTCAAAAGAAATACACCTTTTAGTTTTTGATCGAAAAAAGGAAGAAAGTTACCAACTTCAGTGTCAATAAATTAAATCTCAATTCAGATTATTTTCATTTTCCTCGGCTGCAATTTTGACAATATCGTAATGAAATTTCCAGCGGTTGGATCAACACTTGATGAATTATAAAGCAAATAGAGAGAAGGGACAAATCAAAGTTTATGAAAATTAGAAGGAATACATGAAACTTTCATGATAAAGGATGGGAAAATCAGGGGTATTAAATAACATGATAGAAAGAAAAAGAAGAACAATGAAAGGGATAAAACTAAAATGGGAAAGGAATACAAAAATAAATTTCGTTTTCTCCCCTATTTTTTGTTTCATTGCTTTTCCTTTCATTTTCTTTTACTTGAATAGAAGAAAAGTTCATTAAATAAAAGTTATATCATCTAATGAATGCAAAACTAAAAGAAAATACAAGTTCTTAGTTACATGTTTTTGAAATTAGACTAAGAGGATCCTGATTAACCCCTCCTAACACAGAATATACGAAGAACTTTTTAAGGAATATTTGATATTAAAAAAAGTAGTTCATTTAAGCTCTGATTCTATTAAAAGCATTTATATTGTAATCTATTAATATATAGAATTAATTTTCTTGTTCATATACAATAACAATAACAACTATATGCATATAATTTTTGACCATCTCTCAAATTTTATACCATTTAATGCTTAGATATTTATTTTAGGTTTAATATTGATATTTTAATTTTTAGTTCATTTTTTGCTTTGTTTTATCGTAAAAATGAAAACTACTTAATATTTTTTTTATTTTAGCTAATTGGTATTTTATCTAGTTAATTTTAGTTTATCTTACTTTTCATAAAAGTGAAAATACTAATATAGTTTCAATATTTTGATTTCAAAAGATAAAATGAAAAGTTTCAAAAATATTTTCACTTAGTTCAGTGTTACTTTTAAGGTGTAGGCCTTTAATAAAAAATTTAGATTTTTAAATATAGTTATTTTGTTTCTTTCTTTTAATGTCCTATTAGTTTAGATAATTCACAATTTTGTTTCATCTTGAAAACAAACAAAAAAACAAAAGAGGAAGAAAACGGAAAAAAGCAAAAGGAAAAATCAAGAAAAGAAAGGAGACCACACGCTTTTGGGGATAAACCTTTCTTCCCTTTCAAGAATTTTCCGAAGTTCAATCTCACACCATAGCTTCTGTAGCAGATCCCCTCGCCGTTAATCACCAAAATCAACATCATCACCGCCGTCCTTTTTTTCCGGAACTGATTCACTCACGTACTACACCGGTGTAAAACAAACACCTTAGAAATCAATCCAAATAACACCAGAAAAACTATCAAATAATTAATACCATATAAGCATTGGGTCATCAACAGACAGAGTCGATTTGGCGTCTTAGTCCAGCTGAGTTGAGTTCCTGCTCGTACCACTTGCTGTCGCACCTTGAGGTCCATTCTTCCTTTGACTCTGTTTTGATTATGTTTATTGCGTGTTATTTTGATTGAGTCAGATATGATAATTACTTGAGTTGTTGATTGAATCTTCCCTGGTTGAATACACGTTGGGTATTATCAGTTAATAGGTTGTAGGTGCTAGATTAACTAATTGTAACTCTTCTGTGTTAGCATACCTTTCCCTTGTTTAATTATTCTGTTTATGTTACTTGACTATTCATTTTCCTGATGTTGCTTAATTAGTTAGTTGCCATGGATTATATTGATATGATTTTATTTAGTTTGTATTAGCTTAAAATTTGTAGACACCATAGCTCATCAAGTAATTGAAAACGTGAAGGAAACAATGAGAAGAATTTGACCTCAAATGGACCTCAAGAAGAATTTGGCCATGGGATTTATAAATTTAAAGAATTTGAGCTGAGATGAACACAAATTGAAAATGTTTAGATACGGTTTGGGTGTGGGTTTAAAGTCATATCTTGTTTTCGACTGCTACTTTATTGTGGGTACGATAGGTGCATGTCTTAGGCCGTCAACACTTGGATAGGCAAACTTTAAGATTTTCTGTTTCTCTTGAGGTTAGAGGTTGTCCCTTAGTTTATTTTTTTTTCCGAGGAATGCCCCCATGAACTCATAAATATTTTTAGCAGGGGAATACCCATAGTATTATGTAATTGAAGGCTAAAGGCGGACATCGTTTGAGGAGGCTAGAGATAGGACTCTTAGTACTTTTTTTATTATTTTATTTTCCTTTTTATTTTTCCTTTAATTAGGTGGGGACAACCTCGAACCTTTTTTGTGCTTATTTTTCCTTTTCTTGTGTTTTTACCTTAATTAGAGTATTCTTAAAAGTCAACTAGATCATAGATGCAACCATGTCTTTCACGGGACATGGGAAATGCCTAATACCTTTTCCCTGAGTCAAATGAACCCCCTTATTTGGAATTTCTGGTGCAGACTATGTTTTAGAGTCTAAATATGTTTTAAAGGGAAAAATCATTTTTCTTTTTAAAATGGTAACTTGACACACCGAAACCAAATGTCAAGTGACGACTCTGAAAATCTTTTGAAATACAACTTTCGTCACTTTCTGTTGAAATCCCTTTGAGCTTTACAAATTACATTATCTCTCTTTCAAAGGGGTTATGGTAAAAAAAAAGGGATGTGACAACAATTATGCCTCAGTCCCAAACAAAGTTAGGATTGGCGATATGAATCATAACTTCTTCTTTATTTATATAATTGAAAGATATTATCTCTTCCAAAGATTTTATAAAATGAGTAGATTTTTCAACCACCGCGCGAAGTGCGAAAAATTCCCTAGTTTGGATAATAAATTCATATTCATAATACTATCAATAAGGAGGTTCTTTTAAACAAAAAGGTTTGGATCATAATAGTGGTAAAAATTAGATATTCGTTTCTCTTATTCACACATCCGCACATTCTCATTTAGTTGTGGATTTAACAATACTAAAATAATAAGTGGAAATGGTGGTTGCATTTTAGAAATCTGTAGTTTCGTACAGGTAGCAGAACTTCAGAAGCATAAGAAAAAAGTCGGAGCATGAATTGGGGAACAGCGTCGGCATCCATTTCACTTTCACTTTTCATAATCTCGGCACCAAATCCAATTATAAAAGCGAGGCCTCAATTACGATGCAAACCCATAATTACAAAATCAAACTTTGACGGCAAGTGCAGGGCGCTGGGAGAGTCACAGTCCCAGACGACCAAACCTACAGTTTATCAAGGGGTTTATGGCCCTTGGACTATTGAAGACGCCGATATTCGAGAGGTAAAACCATCTGCACCTACTTCTTGAGTTGTTCTATTCTAGTCCGTTCCACCACATTGTTGCTCCAAGTTTAAGGAGAAACTTATACAATTAGTTATCTCGGTGTTATATCAGAATTTACGCATAGCGCAGTTGATCAATCCTAGCTCACTTTGTTAGTGACGCCGCAATTTAGCTATCTAATAGACTGAAATCGGTAAGCATCCATTTTCACAATGTTAATGAAGAACAGGATTCTTCCTGAATGAATTTTGCAAGTCAAAACAAATGATGAATGCAAAATATTTTACCACATATTTCTTCTATCAACAATCATATAGCTAACTTTCGATGATGCATATCAATTTTGCAGGTAATTTTATATAGATCGGGATTAGTAATTGCGGCTGCATCATTTGTTCTTGCATCTTCTACGGCTTTGCTTCCCAATGATTCAGTCTTGAGCAACTTGATTGGGAGAAATCTTGATTTATTTTATGCAATTGGATCTTGCGGACTTGGTCTGTCATTATATCTTATTCACATTTATGTGACTGAAATTAAACGTACTCTTCAAGCTTTATGGTTGCTGGGTGCTCTCGGTTCATTGGCAACATATTCTACCCTTGCTCAACCGGCTGGCATGAATTTAGTTCAATATGTTATCGAGAATCAAACAGCTGTTTGGTTTGTCGGACCGCTATTTGCAGCATTGACAGGACTTGTCTTCAAGGAAGGTTAGGTTTTTAGTTACATCTTTATAAACATGCAGTTATGAGGCCAATTGAGTTTGCTTATTATTTATCTATTGTTGTTCTTTTTAGATGAAATCTTTTATGATGAAATGTTAGAAAACTCTGAATCCCATGTTACAAATAACAGATCCTCAAATATCTTATCCAACCCAAACCTGAAATTCAAGATGGAATTTTTTGTGTTTTAAGGGCCAAATAGATTGAAATAACATTAGCATGCAATTATTTTAAAAACACCCTCAAATAACATGGAATGGCTCCAGCAAGAAGATCTTTACAGTTAGGTCAGCTTACTCCCTATACACGGGACAATCAGGAAGGATCCAACTGGCCTTGGAAACAGATTTGGAAAGTCAAGGCCCCATTCAAAGTTAATTGCTTTGTCTGGATGGTGGCACGGAAATCTTGTTTAACCCAGGAAAACTTAATGAGAAGAGGAATCCTACTGAGCTCCAGATGCTACTTGTGTAAGGTCGAAACAGAGAGCAACAACCACTTATTTTTGCACTGCAGAATAACTCTGCAACTCTAGCACTAGTTTTTCAGTAATTGGACTTAGATGGACTATGCCACAGTCAACAATAGCTCTTCTGCAATGTTGGAACAATTGTGGGTAACAATGTCAGGCAGAAGAAATGGTGGAATTTGATCCCAGCCTGTATCTGGTGGATAGCCTGGAAGGAGAGGAATGTTAGGTGTTTTGAAGAGAAAGCAGTTCTATCCAGAAGATGAAGTTGGATTTTTTTGGATAACCGTGGTGTTCGGGCACCTTGACTAATTTCACGAGATACTTGCCACCTTCTGCCAGCAACATGTACCAGGTAACTATATCCACCAAGGCTTGGATAGATGGGAAGAAATCACATAGTATTTTTTGCCTCCACTGGGATTTGAACCGGAGACTTGATGGTTCTCACCCACTTCATTGACGACTAGGCAACACCCTTGGATGCAAGATGAAGTTGGATTGTATGCTGCTTTTTCATTTTTGGTGTAAAGAAAGCTATTTAAGTGATGATGAATCCATACTAGACATTTTAGAATCCTTGTAACATGAACAAGGCATGTTTAGTTAGCTGTTTTTGCTCTTTTTGTTTCGGAATATGTACAGGGGCTACAACATCCCCTTTATGCTGTCGATATATACAAGTGTAACCATTCTAAAAAAAGTGCTTTAATAAAAACTAGTACAAAATAATGATAAGTTAAACTAAAAGGACTTCGTAATGCTGAGGTGATGATCACTTATAAGATTAGAAATCTTATACTTAAGCTAATTAACAAGGCCGATAGTTGAGGATGCAAAAAAGATATTAGAGATCATAGATCTTTGTATTGTTCCCTACAAGAGGCTTCTGAAATTGTATGGAGAAGTCAACATTATCGTCTGCTCTCTGCCCTACCATCTGAAGGATCTAATCAAACCAAGGATGTCTGGATATGTGCATGGCAACAAGGTGTCATTATTGGCGAATCTAACAACTTACCAAATTGGACAACTGATTAGCTGATTCACATCATCCTCAAACTATATCTGTGGAAAACAATTGGCAACCTTGAGATTGAGTGTTTTCCATCAATTATATCTCTACAATTTCACCTACAACAGCATAATATTATCCTACGGTTACTGGTTTAGAACTGATTTGTTGTACAAATATAAATTTGGTTTGCAAGTTTTAGGTTTGGAGATATAACAAAATATATGTTGCTTTTCTTTCAGAATAAAAGAACATACTGTTTGTCCCTTAGTTGTAGTTGTCATGAGCAGTTATTATATATTATTTATATGTCCAAATTTTACTGCTTTTTAACTTCGACTTTCTGTAAAACAGTCTGCTCATTTGAGGATCTCCGAGTTAATTTTTTGTTATCTTTGAAACAGGACTTTGCTATGGAAAGTTGGAAGCTGGCATTCTGACATTTGTCATCCCTTCACTCCTACTTGGGCACCTGGTAAAGTTTGCAGCTATGCTGCTAACCCTAAAATTTCATTCTATATAGAGCTATTTAGTTTTAAACTCGAAATATACTTTCCCAAGCTTTGCAACTGAAGCGTCAATCCTCCAGCGACAGGAAACGACAACTCCTGTATTTTACCCCTGAAGATCTTGAGATGCTCCAATTCAAACTTCTTTTTCCTCTTTTGGCCAGCACTCAGATTGTTGGACTAGCCTCATAACAGTTGAGAAACAAAGGAAACGGCCAAGAGATGAAAACATGACTGGTTTTCATTTTCAATTTCACTTTATAATATCTATTTGTCCAAAAGCTATGTTCAATCTACGAATTAGGGTCTAAAATCATATTTTCTTGTTGAAATAGTTTTTTATCAAATATTATAATGATCTTAGGTGTATCTTTTGGGTTACAGACTGGTCTGATGGATGATGGAGTAAAGATCACCCTATTGAGCACATGGATGGCACTGTTTGTGCTCTTTGCTGGGAGGAAGTTCACTCAGTCTATCAAGGTAGATCCCATCCATTTGCTTAGTTGTGATCTTTAAACCTACCCGTTTTACTTTTTCAAATTTAATAAAAAACCCAGCTTAATCTCGTACGTGGGGTGTGGGGAGGGTAGTGTGTACGCATCCTTACTCCTACCCTATAAAGACAAAGAGGCTGTTTCTTATAGATCCTCGGCTTAACAAAAACCACCAAGTATCATGTAGTTATCAATGTAGATCCCCAAGAATAAATTCCAGTGACAAGTTCTAATCACTTCACGGGTACTCTCTGTCTCTCTTTGTATTTCAGGATGATATTGGAGACAAATCAGTATTCATATTCAACGATTTGCGAGAGGAAGACAAAGCTAATTTGATTGAGAAGCTTGAGCAGCAACGGCAAACTATGAAAGAGCCTTGATTAGGATGTATTACTGATCTTATCCCTCATTGAAAATATTACTTGTATAGTTGTAAACGACTTGTCCAAATATCTCTATAAGAAAGAGCATTGGCAGGTAACACTTGCATCTCTCTTGAAGATTTCGCTAATTTAGCCAAAGATAACTAGCCATATCTACAGCTTCAAATGATGAACTGTGATTTGGTCGAAAACTCTACTTATCTGTGAATACCCACTACAAATCATCTATATCCATAACAGTCACCCACGATACTGATTGGGACCTTTGTTATTGTTACGTATGGGTGTAGTAGTCAGAGACATGGTAAATAACTAGTAATCCTCAACATAAATGAAATTTCCTTGAATCATAACTCCATAAAGAAAGTGCAAAATGGTTGTGTGGTTCAAAGTCTTAATCTGCATTGGGAAAGAATACTAAAAGATCAGCAGGCTACTCAGATATATATCCTTTTAACATTCAAACACGCTGCATAAATGGGTAGGGGAGAATGTTTTTGAAATCTAACAAAAACACCAAAGAACTACTTTATATAGGTCAGAAAGGGAAAAAAGGAATTGGCATGATTTGTGTTTGCAAGAACACGATTACTTATTGCCTCTCTATTATTGAGGTGTTGTTGCAATAATAGTGTATCTTTCTCAGGCATTGTCATATTATTGAGGTGTTGTTGCAACAATAGTGATCCCACAGCTTTTGACATTCTTATCATGAGCTTCTTTCACCGTGTGTGGGACTTCTTTTTTCTGTCAAAAATCCATCAATATGAACATTCATTTTTGGCAAGTGTCAATACTATAATCGTACTAAAAATCTGTAACATTATGATTATTCTTTTTTATTATGCATAAAGGAACATTCATAACATCACAAAATATAACCGGTGTAATCAATTTCTCATATTACTTAGGATAAAGGTTCAAAAATACCCCTTTACTATGCGAAAAGGTTCATTTATGCCCTCAATTATACTATCGATCCACCATTACCCCCGACATTATAAAACTGGTACAAAAATACCCCTCCTCCGATAAGGCCCTCTACCATGACCAACACCATCCCACATGGCCTGACATTTTGCTTAGGTGGCTGCCACCCAATATGCCGTCTCACCGCTCCAACTCCATTTTATCCCCCCCCCCCCCTACTTCTTCTTCCACCACCATATTCCCCTTCATCCAACATCTCTTTAATATAAAATCCCAACAGTTTTTGGGTGAATGAGCCTTTCTCCTACTGAACCTTTGATTTCAAGCATACCCTCCATCAGCATATTTTTTAACATCAGCTAATTAAATGTTGAATGAACTACAACATTTTTCTCTTCGACTATCACCAACAGTGGGTGTGCCTTTATGATTTTGGTAAAAACAAGAAAAGTACAGTACATCATGTACATTTAGAAGACATCCCCTTAAAAAAATTAAATAAATCAAAAGGCTTTCATTGAAAACACACCAAAATCATAGCTAGTGTGTAATCATGAGAAAGCAGTACGTTCAAAAGCCATTAATTGGGGAACCTCAGTTTCACGGAGCAAAAACAGTGATTTTGGTGAAAACTTAAACACATTAGCAGACATGCCAATTGCTTAAATAAACCAAAATATAAGCCTCAAATTCCTTTTAAGAATAGAGAATAATGTGTTTAATTTATAAAAAAGAAAATTTAAGAAATGCAGCTTTGCCAATTGCAAACCGTACTCTATGGAAGCACTAATATTTAGCATGGATGTCAAACACACCCTGGGCTTGGCACACATTATTAGTTACGGTCCTAAACTATTCGTGGTCTTAATTGCCCCCTACGCTTGGCATTTTGAGAGTCATCACTCCTAGACGCTGATGTGGCAAAGCGTGTGGGTGCACTCTCATTTAAGCGCGTGAGAGCGAAGAAAAATTAAAAAATCAACTTTCAAATAGGTTATTTTTTAATTTTTAATTATCATATAATCATATATAATGATTATTTGTTACAACTATGTATTTCTTCTTGCTTCATCTTAACA
This sequence comes from Nicotiana tabacum, assembly GCF_000715075.1. Taxonomy (NCBI): domain Eukaryota; kingdom Viridiplantae; phylum Streptophyta; class Magnoliopsida; order Solanales; family Solanaceae; genus Nicotiana; species Nicotiana tabacum. The sequence goes on along the minus strand of NC_134094.1, from coordinate 123,874,614 downwards.
TACAATGTGTACTTTACTCTAACTTTTATTCTTTTTAATTTCTTCTAAGATATAATGTTTATTTGTTCCAACTGCATATTTCTTTTATTGTTTTTGGCTGAATTTGTAAAACGTTTTGTAGGAACTGCATAATTTAGCCAAATAAAAAACTTTTAGCAAAAATAATGGAGTACCAGTTGTGTATATTTCCTATTTTTTTGTTTCTTTATATATAATGTCTATTTATTTTAATTGTATATTTTTATTTTCGAGTCAAATCAATAAAACGAATTGGATACAACTTCAATATTTTTTACCAAATAAAAAACGTATAGCCAAAATAATGAACTTGCAATTGTACACTCTTTTTATTTCTTTTTTTGATGCAATGACTATTTATTTCAACTGTGTATTTTTACCTTTTCAAGTAAAATCTGTAAAAAGAAAAAAATAAATTTAGAGCACCATAATTTAGAGCTATATAAAAAATTATAGCTAAAATAATAAAGTTCAAATTATGTATTTTTTATAAATTTTTAGATGCCTTGATGTCACGACCCCAAATTCCCTCCGTAGGATGTCGTGATGGCACCTAGTCTCTAAGACTAGGTAAGCCTATCAATGCGGAATAATCATAAATATCTGAAATAAATGAACTACAATTCAAATAATTACAACTCCCAAAATCCGATAGAAATAAGTCACAAGCTTCTAAAAATTTATTCTTAATGTCTCTATGTATCAAGGTCTAAAGAAAAATAAGGAAGCAACATAAAAATGATAGAAGGGGACTCCGAAGTCTGCGGACTATGGAAGATATACCTCGAAGTCTCCGTGCGCAGGTAACTCACTGGCGTCTAGACTGGTAAGATGTACCTAGATGTGTACAAAATAAATGTGCAGAAGCGTAGTATGAGTACACCACAGCGGTACCCAGTAAGTGCCAAGCCAAACCTCGGTAGAGTAGTGACGAGGTCAGGTCAGGCCCTACTGGAGAATAGATAATGACATGAAAAAATATTTAAACAATTTAATAAGATAAAATGACTATGGAAATGAATCAAATAGTATGTCACATTTAATTACACCAAATAATTGTAAATAATATCTTGTGGAATCAAAACAGAATTTCTTTCAACTTTATGAAAATCACAACAATTAATCGAAGGTAACTATGGCCATAAATCAATATCAACAAGGGCACTACCGAGGTACCGCCTCGTAGTCCCAAATCATAAATAAATTCACAATATCTCATTTACTTATCTCACCGCGGGAGCCTTCCTATTTGAAAGAAAATATTTTTCCCGAAATAGCATCCCGCGTTTTAGCCATCCTTATCACACCGCATGACTTCTAGTAGTTCCCCCTACTAGCCACGCGTATCAAGCCACCCTTATCTCACCGCATGCGTTTCAATACCCAGACCTTATACCACCGCATGCGTATCAATATCACAATATATCACAATTTGCACCTCAAGTGCTCAAAATATTTTAATTTGCCAAAATAAATCAAAGATATTTTTCACAATAAAGAGCTCACGGCTCATGCCAACATAAATTATCAATAATATTTTTTCACAATAAAGAGCACACGGCTCCATCACAATGAGTACAAAAAAATCTTACAAAAATATTCAGGAATAAATAATTTAGCAAAATAATATTTCAAAATCTTTAATACGTTGCTTCAATACCAAATTTAAAATGTCAAATACTTCATATTAATAATATTTAATTTAAAGAAAATCAATTTCAAATAATGCACAGAATAAAAGAAACCAAGTTTCAACCAAACAGGTAAAACAATTAGCAGAAAAAGGTCAAGCAAATTTAAAGCATACAAATCAAATCAATGATGGAGAATATAACAAGATTTAATAATTTAATTAATATGCAATAATGATCTTCATAATTTAAACACATAATCCTTCACATTTAGTCCGTGTATACACTCGTCACCTCGTGTACACGACTTTCATCACATTACAATTAATATCAATCCTAGGAAAAATTTCCCCCACACAAGGTTAGACAAGTCACTTACCTCGACTTGCTCCAATTTAACCAAATAGTATGCTTTTTTCTCAATTTTTCGATTGCGGTCGACTCGTATCTAGTTATAATTAATTCGATACAGTCAACAAAAATTATAGAATCAATTTCATAAGAAAATACTATATTTTCAATAAAATTCGAAATTAACTAAACATGGCCCGTGGGGGCCACGTTTCGGAATCCGGCGAAAGTTACGAAATATGAACGCCCATTCAACTACGAGTCCAACAATACCATTTTTACAAAAATCCGACATCAACTTGACCTTCAAATTTTAAATTCTCATTTTCAAATCCCTAGGCCCAAATCCTCTAATTTCATCTAAAAAATATGTAATCTATTCGAAATATTCATTGACTAACAATGATCACATGTGAGTACCTCAAGTTTTCCCATGAGTTCTCTCTGAAAAATTGCCCAAAACCGTGTTGAAAATGTCCAAATGACAAAAATATCGGAACCCCTCTGTTTTTGTAATTTGGTCAGTGCTTTCGCACCTGCGGACAAAATTCTCGCACCTGCGGTCCCGCATCTGCGGTGAAATACTGCATCTGCAAAAGTTGCTCAGCCCAGCTGCCTTCGCTTCTGCGAGCTTTGGACCGCATCTGCGCCTTCGCAGGTGCGGAAAATCCCATCGCACCTGCGGACATGCCCGCACCTGCGCCCTTCCTCTCGCTTCTGCGCAACATGACCCGCATCTGCGGCTCCAACTGGGCAGCCCTTCGTCCGCTTCTGCGAGCCACAGCTCGCATGTGCGAGTCCGCACCTGCGGTCAGTCCCTCCGCAAGTGCGATGATACGAGAAGCTGCAAATTTCAGAATTTGCCTACGTCCAAAAATTGATCCGATTTCGATCCGGATCGCACTGGGGGTACTCGGGACCCCGTCCGAAAATACCAACAAGTCCTAAATCATCATACGAACTTAGTCGAGTCTTCAAATCACATCCAACAACACTAAAAACACGAATCACACATAGATTCAAGCCTAATAAATTTTACGAATTTCTAACTTCTACATTCGATGTCGAAACCTATCAAATCAAGTCCGATTGACCTCAAATTTTGTACACAAGTCATAAATAACATAACGGAGCTGTTAAAATTTTCAGAACTGGATTCCGACCCCGATATCAAAAAGTCAACTCTCCGGTCAAACTTCCAAACTTAAATTCCCTATTTTAGCCATTTCAAGCATAATTTCACAACGGACTTCCAAATAAAATTTCGATTATGCTCCTAAGTCCAAAAATACCATACGGAGTTATTGGAATCATCAAGTTTCTATTTCGGGGTCGTTTGCACATAATTCGACATCCGGTCGCTATTTGAATTTAAACTTTTAATTTTTCTTCAAAATTCCATATCTCGGGCTAGGGACCTCAAAATTTGATTCCGGGCATACGCCCAAGTTTTGATTCACGATACGGACCTACCGGAACTGTCAAAACACTGATCCGATTCCGTTTTCTCAAAATATTGACCAAAGTCAACTTAGTTGAGTTTTAAAGCTCAAATTCATATTTTAATCCATTTTTCACATAAAAATTTTCCATAAAATTTTACAGACTGCGCACGCAAGTCGAGAAATAATAAATAGTATTTTTTGAGGTCTTAGAATACAGAATTAATTATTAAATTTAAAGATGACATTTTGGGTCATCACATTCTCCACCTCTAAAACAAACGTTCGTCCTCGAACGGAGTTAGAAAAAGTACCTGAGCTGGTGAATAAGTGTGGATAATGGCTGCGTATATCATGCTCAGTCTCCCAAGTCGCCTCCTCGACCGGATGACCCCTCCACTGAACCTTCACGGAAGCAATGTTCTTTGACCTCAGCTTTCGAACCTACCTATCTAAAATAGCCACTGGTTCCTCAACATAAGATAGATCCTTATCCAACTGAACCGAACTGAAGTCTAACACATGAGATGGATCGTCGTGATATTTTCGAAGCATAAAAACATGGAATACCGGATGAACTGCAGAGAGACTAGGTGATAGCGTAAGTCTGTAAGCCACCTCTCCAACTCTTTCAAGAATCTCAAAAGACCCAATATACCTAGGGCTCAACTTTCCCTTCTTCCCGAACCTCATCACACCCTTCATAGGCAAAACCCGGAGCAATACTTGCTCACCAACCATGAATGCAACATCACGAACCTTCCGATCCGCATAACTCTTCTGTCTAGATTGGGCTGTATGAAGTCGATCCTGAATCAACTTAACCTTTTCCAAGGCATCCTGAACCAAGTCTGTACCCAATAGTCTAGCCTCGCCCGGTTCGAACCAACCCGCTGGAGACCGGCACCGCCTACCATACAAGGCCTCATACGGTGCCATCTGAATGCTTGACTGGTAACTGTTGTTGTAAGCAAACTCCGCAAGTGGTATGAACTGATCCCAAGCACCCCCAAAATCTATCACACACGCACGAAGCATATCCTCCAGTATCTGAATAGTGCGTTCGGACTGCCCGTCCGTCTGAGGGTGAAATGTTATACTCAACTCTACCCGAGTACCCAACTCAAGCTGTATTGCCCTCCAAAACCGTGAGGTAAACTGTGTACCCCTGTCAGAGATGATAGATACCGGTACACCGTGAAGTCTGACAATCTCGCGAATATATACCTGAGCCAGCTGCTCTGAAGAGTAAGTAGTAATCACAGGAATGAAATGAGCTGATTTGGTCAGCCTATCCACAATCACCCAAACCACATCAAACTTTCGCTGAGTCTGTGGGAGCCCGACAACGAAATCCATAGTGATCCGCTCCCATTTCCATTTTGGAATCTCTAACTTCTGAAGTAATCCATGTGGTCGCTGATGCTCATATTTCACCTGTTGACAATTTAGACACCGAGATACATACTCCACTATGTCTTTCTTTATCCGCCTCCACCAATAGTGCTGTCTCAAGTCCAGATACATATTTGCAGCACCCAGATGAATGGAGTACCGCGAACTGTGAGCCTCCTAGAGAATCAACTCACGCAAGCCATCTACATTGGGTATACATAGCCTACCCTGTATTCATAGTACACCGTCATCTCTAATAGTGACTTCATTGGCATCACCGTGCTGAACTGTATCCTTAAGGACAAGAAAATGGGGGTCATCATACTGACGCTCCCTGATACGATCATAAAGAGAAGACTGATAAACCACACAAGCCAAAACTTAGTTCGGCTGGGAAACATCCAACCTGACAAACTGGTTGGCTAAGGCCTGAACTTCCAAGGCTAAAAGCCTCTCTGCTACTGGTAAATATGCTAAGCTTCCCAAACTCTCCGCCTTACGACTCAAGGCATCGGCCAATACATTGGCCTTCCCAGGATGATAGAGAATGGTGATATCATAATCCTTAAGCAACTCCAACCATCTCCGCTGCCGCAATTTAAGATCATTCTGTTTAAACAGATGTTGTAGATTCCGGTGATCGGTGTAGACCTCACAATGGACACCGTACAAATAATGCCTCCAAAATTTTAAGGCATGAACAATAGCTGCTAACTCCAGGTCATGTACAGGATAATTCTTCTCATGCACCTTTAACTATCTGGATGCGTAGGCAATCACCCTACCATCTTGCATCAACACTGCGCCAAGACCAATATGCGACGCATCACAATACACAGTATAAGACCCTGTACCTGTAGGTAATACCAATACTGGGACTGTAGTCAAAGCTATCTTGAGCTTTTGAAAGCTCTCCTCACATTCCTCGGTCCACCTGAACGGAGCACCCTTCTGGGTTAATTTGGTCATAGATGTAGCAATAGAAGAGAAACCCTTTACAAATCGGTGATAATACCCTGCCAAATTAAGAAAACTCCGAATTTCCGTAACTGAGGACGGTCTGGACCAATTCTGCACTACTTCAATCTTCTTCGGATCTACCTTGATCCCCTCGCATGAAACTATATGACCCAAAAATCCCACCGAATCAAGCCAGAATTCACACTTTGAGAATTTTGCATATAACTTCCTTTCTCTCAAAATCTGAAGCACAGTCCTCAGGTGTTGTTCATGACCTTCCCGACTCCGGGAATACACCAGAATATCGTCAATAAACACAATGATGAAGGAATCAAGATAGGGCTGAAATACACTATTCATTAAGTGCATAAATACTGCTGGGGCGTTGGTCAGCCCAAAAGACATCACAAGGAACTCGTAAGGACCGTACCGAGTCCTGAAAGCAGTCTTCGGGATATCTGGCTCCCGAATCTTCAATTGATGATAGCCTGAACGTAAGTCGATCTTAGAGAATACTCTGGCACCCTGAAGCTGATCAAATAGGTCATCATTAAGTGGCAATGAATACCTGTTCTTCACGGTAACCTTGTTCAGCTGGCGGTAATCAATACACATCCGCATAGAACCATCCTTCTTCTTTACAAATAAGCCAGGAACACCCCAAGGCGATACACTAGGCCGAATGAAACCCTTATCAAGCAACTCCTGTAACTGTTCTTTTAATTCTTTCAACTCTGCTGGGGCCATACGGTATGGTGGAATAGAAATGGGCTGAGTGCCCGGTAACAAATCAATGCCAAAGTCAACATCCCTGTCGGGTGGCATACCCGGAAGATCCGTTGGAAATACATCAGGAAATACCCTTACTATAGGAACTGACTCTACAGTAGGAGTATCGATACTAACATCTCTTACATGGGCTAGATACGCATCACACCCCTTCTCAACCATTCTTTGAGCTTCAAGAAATGAAACAACCCTAGGAACATGATCCGAGGTACCTCTCCACTCTAGCCGTGGTAGACCTGGCATAGCCAACGTCACCGTCTTGGCGTAACAATCAAGAATAGTGTGATAGGGCGACGACCAGTCCATGCCCAAAATAATATTGAAATCCACCATACTGAGCAATAATAAATCAGCTCTGGTCTCAAAACCACTGATAACAATTAAACACGACCGATACACATAGTCTATAATAATAGATTCACCCACGGGTGTAGATACATAAACAGAAGAACTCAAGGAATCACGTGATACGCCTAAATACGAGGCAAAATAAGATGACACATAAGAATAAATGGATCCTGGATCAAATAAGACTGACGCATCCCTATGACAGACCGAAATAATACCTGTGATAATAGAATCGGATGCAACAACATCTGTCCTAGTAGGAAGGGTATAATATCTAGCATGGCCTCACCGTCTAGGGCGACCTCTACCTGCCCGACCTCCACCTCTAGCTGGATGTGCAGGTGGAGTGGCAACTGGTGCAGTAATCATGGTCTGAGAAGCCTGAGGACCCTGTGGAATAGGTGGGGCCTGAGAAATCTGTGGAGGTGCACCCATCCTAAGTATGGGGCAATCCCTCATGATATGATGAGTGTCACCACACTCAAAATAACCCCTCGGAGTACATGGCTGCTGGGACTGGCTCGGGCCTGATCGACTAGACTGCCCGCTGAAAGCACCCCGTACCGAAGGTACAGAAGATACTGGTGGTGCATAATATGGAACCTGAGGTCTGGGAGTAGTCGGAATACCACTAGAAGCTGGAAATGCTGAATGAATAGAACGGCTCACATAACCTCTACCATGACGGGCTGCAACTGGGGCACGAGAATTATTACATGTGCCAGAATCTCGGGGTCTCTTAGCATCTCTCTCTTCCCTCTCCCGAGTCCGCATACCTTCCAATCTCCTAGCAATTGACACCACCTGTTGGTATGTGATATCCATATCTAGCTCTCGGGCCATACTATATCTGATACTAGGGTGGAGACCCTCAATAAATCTGCAAACCCGCTCTCGAACAGTAGCAACTAAGGCTGGTGCATGCCTAGCCAAATCACTAAATCGGACCGCATATTCTGACACGGTCATAGAACGCTGGCGCAGCTGCTCAAACTCTGCGTGCCATGCATCTCTAAGACTCTGAGGAACATACTCCCTTAAGAACATATCTAAAAATTAAGTCAAAGTAAGTGAAGCTGCCTCAGCCGGACTATCCAACACATATGCCCGCCACCACTAGTAGGCTGCTCCTCTAAACTAGAATGCTGTGAAAGAAACCCCACTGGAATCCACAATACCCATAGTACGAAGGATATGGTGACATTCCTCCAGAAAACCCCGAGCATCCTCTGAAGCTAAACCGTTGAAAGTGGGAAGGTGGTACTTCTTATATCTCTCGAGCCTGAGCTGCTCCCCTTCTAATACTGCTGTCCTAATCTCAGGCCGAATTGGGACAACTGGCTGCACTGGTATAACCTCTGGGGCATGGTCAACTTGGGTCCATGGCTCTGGAGTACGGGCGGCGGGAGTCTGTGCTCCTCCCCCGGCCTGAGATATAGCAGGAGCAAGTGGAATTAACCCTGCCTGAGCTAAAGTGCCAAACATGCTCAAAAACTGGGCAAGAGTCTCCTGAAGTGCAGGAGTAGTAACAGGCGTCTCAGGTGCCTGTTCTCCAACTGGAGCTACTGGCGGCTCTGGTGCAGCAGCTCGTGCAGGTACTCTGGCTGCACTACGTGGTCTTCCTCGGCCTCTGCCCCGACCCCGGCCTCTTGCGGTTCCAACAGGGGGCACGAGTGTCTGATTATCGGATCCAGTTGTGCGTGTCCTCACCATCTATGAGAGAATAGAAAGACAATTGTTTAGAACTTTGAAATCAACAAAGGCGCACGATAAGGAATCAAAGAAGTGAATATTTCCTAACAGTTTCATAGCCTCTCGAAGATAAGTACAGACGTCTCCGTACCGATCCGCAAGACTCTACTAAACCTGCTTGTGACTCATAACACCTATGAACCTAGTGCTTTGATACCAACTTTTCACGACCCCAAATTTCCTCCGTAGGAGGTCGTGATAGCACCTAGTCTCTAAGACTAGGTAAGCCTATCAATGCAGAATAATCATAAATATCTGAAATAAATGAACTACAATTCAAATAACTACAACTCCCAAAACCCGATAGAAATAAGTCACAAGCTTCTAAAAATTTATTCTCAATGTCTCTATGTATCAAGGTCTAAAGAAAAATAAGGAAGTAACATAAAAATGATAGAAGGGGACTCCAGAGTCTGAGGACGATGGCAGATATACCTCAAAGTCTTCGTGCGCAGGTAACTCACTAACGTCTAGACTGGTAAGATGTACCTAGATCTGCACAAAAAAAAAGTGCAGAAGCGTAGTAAGAGTACACCACAGCGGTACCCAGTAAGTGTAAAGCATAACCTCGGTAGAGTAGTGATGAGGTCAGGTCAGGCCCTACTGGAGAATAGATAATGACATGTAAAAATGTTTAAACAATTTAATAAGATAAAATGACTATGAAAATGAATCAAATAGTATGTCACATTTAATGACACCAAATAATTGTAAATAATATCTCGTGGAATCAAAACAGAATTCCTTTCAACTTTATGAAAATAACAACAATTAATCGAAGAAAACTATGGCCATAAATCAATATCAACAAAGGCACTACCGAGGTACCGCCTCGTAGTCCCAAATCATAAATAAATTCACAATATCTCATTTCCTTATCTCACTGCGGGAGCCTTCACAATTTATTAGAAAGAAAATATTTTTTCCGAAATAGCATCCCGCGTTTTAGCCATCCTTATCACACCGCATGACTTCTAGTAGTTCCCCATACTAGCCACGCGTATCAAGCCACCCTTATCTCACCGCATGCGTTTTAATACCCAGACTTTATACCATCGCATGTGTATCAATATCACAATATATCATAATTTACACCTCAAGTACCCAAATATTTCAATTTTTCAAAATAAATCAACGATAGTTTTACACAATAAAGAGCTCACAGCTCATGCCAACATAAATAATCAATAATATCTTTTCACAATAAAGAGCCCACGGCTCCATCACAATGAGTACAAAAAAATCTTACAAAAATATTCAGGAATAAATAATTTAGCAAAATAATATTTTAAAATATTTAATACGTTACTTCAATACCAAATTTAAAATGTCAAATACTTCATATTAATAATATTTAATTTAAAGAAAATTAATTTCAAATAATGCACAGAATAAAAGAAGCCAACTTTTAACCAAACAGGTAAAACAATTAGCAGGAAAAGGTCAAGCAAATTTAAAGTATACAAATCAAATCAATGATGGAGAATATAACAAGATTTAGTAATTTAATTAATATGCAACAGTGATCTTCATAATTTAAACACATAATCCTTCACATTTAGTCCGTGTATACACTCGTCATCTCGTGTATACGACTTTCATCACATTACAATTAATACCAATCCTAGGGAAAATTTTTCCGATACAAGGTTAGACAAGTCACTTACCTCGACTTGCTCCAATTTAACCAAGTCTTATGCTTTTTTCTCGAGTTTTTGATTCCGGTCGACTCGTATCTAGTCATAATTAATTCGATACAGTCAACAAAAATTATAGAATCAATTTCATAAGAAATTACTATATTTTTCAATAAAATCTGAAATTAACTCAAAAATAGGTTTTGGAATCCGGTAAAAGTTACGAAATATGAATGCCCATTCGACTACGAGTCCAACCATACCATTTTAACAAAAATCCGACATCAACTTGTCCTTCAAATCTCAAATTCTCATTTTGAAATCCCTAGGCCCAAATTCTCTAATTTCATCTCAAAACCATGTAATCTATTCGAAATATTCAATGATAATCTAATATAATTGACTAACAATGATCACATGTGGCTTACCTCAAGTTTTCCCGTGAATTCTCTCTGAAAAATCGCCCAAAACCGTGTTGAAAATGTCCAAATGGCAAAAATATCGGAACTCCTCTGTTTTTGTAATCTAGTCAGTGCTTTCGCACCTGCGGACAAAATTCTCGTACCTGCGGTCCCGCATCTGTGGTGAAATACCGCATCTGCGGAAATTGCTCAGCCTAGCTGCCTTCGCTTCTGCGAGCTTTGGACCGCATCTGCACCTTCGTAGGTGCGGAAAATTCCATCGCACCTGCGGACCTGCCCGCACCTGCGCCCTTCCTCTCGCTTCTGCGTAACATGAACCGCATCTGCGGCTCCAACTGGGCAGTCCTTCGTCCGCTTCTGTGAGCCACATCTTGCTTGTGCGAGTCCGCACCTGCGGTCAGTCCCTCCACAGGTGCGATGATACTAGAAGCTACAAATTTCAGAATTTGCCTAAGTCCAAAAATCGATCCGATTCCGATCCGGATCGCACTTGGGGTACTCGGGACCCCGTTCGAAAATACCAACAAGTCCTAAATCATCATACGAACTTAGTCGAGTCTTCAAATCACATCCAACAACACTAAAAACACGAATCACATATAGATTCAAGCCCAATAAATTATAAGAATTTCCAACTTCTACATTCGATGTCAAAACCTATCAAATCAAGTCCGATTCACCTCAAATTTTGTACACAAGTCATAAATGACATAACAGAGCTGTTAAAATTTTCAGAACTGGATTCCGATCCCGGTATCAAAAATTCAACTCCCCGGTCAAACTTCCAAACTTAAATTCCTATTTTAGCCATTTCAAGCCTAATTTCACTACGGACTTCCAAATACAATTGCGATCATGCTCCTAAGTCCAAAATCACCATACGGAGATGTTGGAATCATCAAAATTCTATTTCGGGGTCATTTTCACATAATTCGACATCTAGTCACTATTTGAATTTAAACTTTTAATTTTTCTTCAAAATTCCATATCTCGGGCTAGGGATCCCGAAATTTGATTCCGGGTATACGCCCAAATCCTAATTCACGATACGGACCTACCAAAAATATTAAAATACTGATCCGAGTCTGTTTGCTCAAAATATTGACCAAAGTCAACTCAGTTGAGTTTTAAAGCTCAAATTCATATTTTTAATCTATTTTTCACATAAAAACTTTCCAGAAAATTTTACGGACTACGCACACAAGTCGAGGAATGATAAATAGTGCTTTTTGAGGTCTTAGAATACAGAATTAATTATTAAATTTAAAGATAATATTTTGGGTCATCACACTTGACTTATTTATTTCAATTGTATAAATATTTATTTTCAGGTCAAATTCAAAAAGAATAACTAAAACTTTATTATTTTTAGCCAAAAAAAAAATTAGCCTAAATAATGTAGTTATAGCCAAGTTTTATTATAAATTATATTAGAATAAAATTATCTAAAAAAGTAACATACTTAAAAAAAAAGTAAATGTTTTTTTAAAATGCAACATAGATAGAAAAAATCCACGTGGCAGGCGAGTGCATGCCACTTTCCTGAGATGAGATCGTCCAAGAGGGTAACAACTATCGAATAATCAAGTATAAGGGGATAATTAAAATCATAAATAGTACAAGGATGTAACCAATAATGTGTGTCAAGTTTAGGGGAGTTTAAAGGTATTTTGCCAAAATGTATAGCGGATTTGTCCAAAACATCAGATACCCAATGACTATTGGGGAACAAGGAGATGGTGGTAGAAGAAGAAGTGGCAGAGAAGACGGTAAGGTGGCATGCCATGTGGCGTCCACTTTAACAAAATGTCAGGCCATGTAGGATGATGTTATCCATGGTGGAGGGCTTTAACGGAAGAAGGTATTTTTACACTAATTTTTTAACGTCGGGGGCAATAGTGGACCGACAGTATAACGGAGGACATAAATAAACCTTTTCTCATAGTAGTGGGGGGGGGGGATTTTTGACCCTTTTTCCTATTATTTATTATAGGCAAATTACATAGTTTACCCCCGGAACTTAGGACCAAATTCCCGTGACACATTTTTTTCCCATCTTCTTTTACCATCTGTTACCGTCGCCGGAGACCACAAGAAAAAGCCATAACCACATCGTGATGTTCAAGAAAATTCACTTTTGCATTCTTGCATAACAAACCATATACAAAGAATGGAAGATATGAAAACTAAAATTAAAAATTCTCTGTTCTCTACCTTCCCCCTCTATTTACAGATTTCAGACCAAAATAAAACAAAGCAAATAAAAGCTAGTCCTACTTCATGAATTAAAAAACTTCACTGTCAATGCAATAATATCTTCCGTTGGATACATCTATAGAATACAAAATGGGTTTGTAACAAGACTCTCTTGATGAGACCTATCAACATCTCTAGGTCATAAAAATTGTGTATTACTGATGGAGCTTGACGATGAAAGAAATGGAGTTGGGGGATTGTATAATTTCAGTCATTTTCAAGATATAAAAGAAAAAAATTGATTTATGTAAAGTGAATTTTAATGGTAGAAAAAGAAGCAAATTTTTTTGGTATGCACTCTTAGAGAAAATTTACAGCAAGTTGTGTAAATTTCATATAATGCAATTAGTTTATTACATGATAAGAAGATAAAAGGGAGGAGGGGCTTGGAAAAAACCATAAAGGAAAATTGGGGATGGGGAACGAGGAAGAAGAAGAGAAGAAGAGGGTGAGGTTATGGGGACCATTTGCTTAAAAAATAAAAAAATACAAAATTTTGACAACTGGCACTTAACAAAGGATTGAAAAAAACATTTAAATGGTTCATGCTCTTATCTTTTTGGTTACACACGTGTCTGTCACGTAGCAAAAGAGGTGTGTCTTAGGCACACTTTGGAAAGGTTGGGTGTGTAATAAATTATCCGTGCTCAGAAAGTGTGTCATAGATATTTAGTCTTAAGTTTCGGGGGTAAACTATGTAATTTTCCTTTATTATAAATAAAAAAAATAGATAGCATCTACATAGATAAATCTATATATGTATTAAAAGAATAAAGTTACCATATATAATTGGATTTGTGGTTAAGCCAAGTGGCAAGCTAATAAATGTCAATAGTATATGGTAACTTTATTCTATATTTTGCTATGTTAGTCAAATACCCGGCCGGTCGTTTTGAGAGTAATAGCCCCGATCCCCTAGTAACTACTTTCTCCAAATTTTTTTCTGCTATTGTGACTTGTCGGGATGATTGATTTTGAGTTTCGGAATATTTTGGGACATTTAGTCCCTAAATGAGAGCTTAAGCCCTAAGATTTGGACTGTAATCGGAAATATATGAAGACGACTCCGGAATGGAATTCCGTCGGTTCCGTTAGCTCCGTTAGGTGATTTTGGGTTTAGGAGTGTGTCCGGATTTTGTTTTGGAGGTTCGTAGCTCATTTAGGCTTGAAATGGCGAAAGTCGAATTTTTAAAGTTTTGGGCCGGTAGTGGAATTTTTGATAACGGGGTCATTTTTTGATTCCGGAAGTTGGAGTAGGTCCGTAATGTTGATTATAAATTGTGCGCACAATTTAAGGTCAATCGGACGTGATTTGATAGGTTTCAACATCGGTTGTACAATTTTGAAGTTTCAAGTTCTTTAAGTTTGAATTGGAGGGTGATTCGTGATTTTAGCATTGTTTGATGGGATTTGAGAGCTCGACTAAGTAAGTATGGTGTTTTAGGATTGATTGGTATGTTTGGTCGAGGTCCCGGGGGCCTCGGGTGTATTTCGGATGCTTAACGAGTGAAAACTTGGACTTAGAGGAATTTCTGAACTTTGCTGGTTTTGGTGTTTTCACACCTGCGGAAAAGAGACCGCAGGTGCGCGAGCCGCACATGCGGAGATGGAAGCGCAGATGAGATAAATCGAGGGTTGGCCTGGGGTCGCAGGTGCAAGGAAGTTTCCGCATCTGCGATGCCCGCAAATGCGCAAGATGCGCGGAAGCGGAAGGGACTCCGCAGGCGAGAGGGCACAGATGCGGCCCTTTCATCGCAGGTGCAAAGGCAGAGGGGGTAAGTGAGTTGCACAAATGCACACGTTTTCCGCACAAGCGCACCCGCAGGTGCGAGCCTAGGTTCCGCAGGTGCGAAAATACCTGGGCAGTGATTAAAACCGAAGGGCTTCGCGATTTTTATCATTTTTTGGCTTTGCAAACTCGGGTTAGGGCGATTTTTGAGAGCATTTTCGAGGCATTTCTTGAGGTAAGTTCCTTGTGCTTATTTTTGGTCAATAATCTTGCCTTGCCATGTATTTTCCCACCTAGTTAATGTGTATTTTAGGTGGAAATTAGAAGTTGGAGACTAGGGATTTGGGAGTTTAAATTGTGGATTGGAGGACCATTTGGTGTCGGATTTTAGTAAATTTGATATGGTTAGACTCGTGAGTGAATGAGCTTTCTAGTTTCGTGAATTTTGTCGGGTTTCGAGACGTGAGCCCCGGGGGCCGGATTTGAGCCAATTTCGGGTTTTGGCCTAATTTTATAGTTTTTCTTGTGGGATTCATTTCATTAGCGCGTATTGATGGTATTGTACTGTTTTGAATAGATTCGGGCCATTTGGAGTCGGATACTCATGGCAAGAACGTGATATCAGGTTGATTTGAGCGGTTTGAGGTAAGTGGCTTGCCTAACCTTGTGTTGGGGACTTTCCCCTTAAGATATCTTGATATTATTTGGTGTTTGGGCGCCGTGTACATGAGGTGATGAGTACGTACACGGGCTATTATTGCAAAAATCATGTTTAACGTTTTTAAATCATAAATTGCTTCTCTTATTAATTGTACTAATATGTTTAATTGTGTAGTTTAGACTAGAAAAGTATGCTTACGTGTTTTAACTGCCTAATTGACATTATGTGCGTCATGTTAAGTTAAGTCCTTATTTGCCTTATCTGTGTCCAGTATAAACTGTATAACTCGATGTCATACCTGTCATTTCATCTTGCGTTGCATATTTACTTTGGGACTACAGACGTATTTCGAGAGAACCCCTTGTACTGCATATTTACTTTGGGACTACGGACGTATTCCGGGAGATCCCCCTGTACTGCATATTTACTTTGGGACTACAGACGTATTTCGGGAGATCCCCCAGCATTGCATATTTACTTTGGGACTACGGACGTATTTCGGGAGATCCCCCTCTACTGTATATTCATTTGAAACTACGGGACGGTATCCCGAGAGATTTTCCACCGTGTTTACCTTGTTTTGAGCCGAGGGCTCCCTTAACTGTTAAATTTTCGAGAATTTCTTTAACTGTGTTACCGTAAATTCTACTTATATCTTTTACTATTTAATTTATTATATTTACTCTGGTAGGGCCTTGACCTGACCTCATCACTACTCGACCGAGGTTAGGCTTGGCACTTACTAGGTACCATTGTAGTGTACTCATACCCTTCCCTGCATATGTTTTCGTGTGCAGATCCAGGTGCGAGCTATCAGCCTCGGGGTTAGTACGTGCTGCTGATTCTAGGAGACTTCAAGGTACCTCTGCTTGCGTCCGCAGATCTTCAGAGTCCCCTTCTACTCCCTCGTTTAGAGAGTTTTCCTTATTATCTTCAGACTTTTGTATAGAGCTACATAGATTATAGCATCTTGTGACTTAGTGATATTCCGGGTCTTGGAAAATTATTTTGTATATGCCGAGTGGTACTACTCTTGGCTATTTATAATATGATGTTTATCCTTAAAATGTTGCGTTTCCTTTATATTTTTCGCAATAGTAGGCTTACCTAGTCGTAAAGACTAGGTGCCATCACGACACCTTACGGAGGGTTAATTTGGGGTCGTGACAGTAATAATATTAAGCGTTGAATAATATAATAGCAACACCAAGGAACAAATAGAGAAAAAAATCAAAACTTTCATCATACTAAAGAAGAAGGATAAAACTTATTTAAATTTGAGATGATTTTGTTTAAATTTGATAAGAAATGACATGCATGTGGATAGGGCTATATAACCAAAGTCTAACAGATAAAAGAAAATAAATTAAAAGTATTGAATAATAAAATAAATTAGATATAATGTGAGGATATTTACACTAAGAATTACTTTATAAAATAAAATAAAGTAAGTATACACAACTTAAAAATATTATAAAAAATTTAAGTAATTTAAGAATTTCAATCAATAGTTTAAAAATAAAATAAATATTTAATTTAATTACAATTAACAAAAGGATAGGGATGGAGAGATAAGGTCTGTGAAACATAGCAGATACCTCTGAATCTCTAGAAAATAAACTGTGTGAAAAAAAATCAACACCCGCGGTGTCCGGGATCACCTGGATCTGCACACGAAGTGCAAGGTGTAGTATGAGTACAACCAACTCAATAAGTAACAATAACAAATAAAGAACTGAAAGCAGTGACGAGCTTCAATGTCAAGTCCAAATACAATAATTTCCAACATGAAAAGGTAGGCATGCTTTCAAGTTCAACATTTAAAACTCCACAGTAATTTCATATCAAATTTGACTGAAACATAAATAATGTCTTTTGGAGTTTTTCCAAAACAATGATAAAGACAGCTGAAATGCTGCAATAATGGAATCAATGCATCCGCTCAGAGTAACAATCACTCAGTCCTCCTATTCACTCCAACCTCACAGTCACTCTTTCCTCACAGTCACTCATTCCTCACAGTCACTCGGCACTCGGCACTCGCACTCAGTAGGTACCTGCGCTCACTTGGGGTGTGTACAGACTCCAGAGGGGCTCCTTCAGCCCAAGCGCTATATCAAGCCAATCATGGCATATAACAATGAAATATGATGCGGCGTGTAGCCCGATCTCTTAAATATCCTCACAATTAGGCCCTCGGCCTCACTTAGTCATCAACCTCTCCAGTCTCTCAGGCTTAAGATGTCATGAAAATCAGCCCAAAATGATAATATGATGCATCAATAAATAGCAACAGAGACTGAGATATGATATGAAATGAATGAATATGACTGAGTGTGAAATTACAATTTGAACATATAATTCAACCACAGAAATGACCCCAGTGGGTACCAATAATAACAACATATGTCTAAGAATGATTTTTAATATGAGTCTCATCTCAATTTTCTCTAACACGTAGAGAATGTACGGATATCAATATATTATTCAACTATACAGTTCCATGGAATTTGACCAAGTCACAATTCCTATGGTGCACGCTCACACGCCCGTCACCTAGCATGTGCGTCACCTCAAAACCAATCACATAGCACATAATCCGGGGTTTCATACCCTCAAGATCAAATTGAGAACTTTTACTTACCTCAAATAGTGTAATTCTTTATTCCGCTATGCTCTTGCCATGAGAATTGGTCTCCAGAAGCCTCGTATCTAGCCACAATTAATTCGATTTACTCAATACCAATTATTGTAATTAATTCCATAAAAAAATACTAATTTTCTAATAAAATCCGAAATTTAACTCAAAAATCGTCCGTGGAGCCCACGCCTCGGAACCCGACAAAAATTATAAAATATGAACGCCCATCCACCCACGAGTCCAACCATACAAATTTCACACAATTTCGATATCAACTCGACCCTCAAATCTTCAATTAAAGTCTTTGAAGGTTTCTACCATTTTCAACCCAATCTTTACCCATTTAAACTCAACAATCTTTGCACAAACCTTATTGGTACGTGTATGTATAAATGATACTCTTACACCCAAGAATCATACTCTTATAGTTAGGGAGCGAGTGGAATAAACGAGTTCAATACGCTGGATAAATCTCCCATATTTTACCCCAAAAATCAAAATTGAAGAATTGGGGGAAAGAAATTCTTACCTCTTTGATGTCCTAGCAAGATCCTTCTGAAATCTTCAAGTCTTGAACAAGAATTGATGAACAATTGACTAAGTCTTCACTTTCTCTCTCTAAGATGCTCTCACCACTCTCTAAAATATCAGATGAAACCCTTCAAAATGACCCCAATAGTGTTTTATAAGAATGTGGTCCAGTTTATAAAACCAGAAAAATGAAGCTCCGAAACACACTCTACGGTCGCATATGCGATCGCAGAATTGATATGCGGTCCGCATTTCGGTCTAAAAAAAGGTGCCCAAAAACTAAAGTTGTCTGCCTGGGTTTGCGGTCACTATGCGGTCCGCAGACCTGTTCTGCGGTCGCATAATGAACCGCAGAACAGTTCTGCGGTCGTATAGTTGACCGCAGAATGGCATCCAAAGCTGCCCCTTTCCTGCCTCACTCTGCGGCCATTTATGCGGTCTGCAGAGTAGTTCTGCGACCGCATAGTGGGCCACAAAAATATTTTCTTCTGCCAAAAATTTTCTTTTACTCCCAGTGCATTGTTCAACCCAAAAAGTCCGAGCCGCGGCGAGAGAAATTTCTATAAACTTTGTACTAATTGATCTAAATCGGCACCACAAAACCTTAATTTCCTTAGCAAAAATTCTCCGGGATCTTTACACATAAGTCAATATCCGGTCAACCTTTTCAACTTAAGTTCTAAACCTTGGAACTAAGTGTTCCAAATCATTCCAAAACCTCACCAGACCCGAACCAATTACCCTGGCAAGCCAAATAACAATCGTAAATCACAATTTGAGCAGTAAATGGGGGAAGGGGGATGTAATAGTCAAAACGACCGGTCGGGTCATTATAATTTTTGAGCATTAGTAGAGAGTTTTTTAAATTATTATAATAGAAGTCATATTATGGATAAACTCAAAAAATTGAAATCTTATGGAATATTTACATAAATATCCGGCCAGATTTATTATTTATTTTTTATAGCTAATATAAATAGATGATACACCGACAACACACGATTATACACATATTATATATGGATTATATATAAATCACACATCCTTTAATTTTTTAATTTAAATAGTCAGGTGAGCAGCTATTTAGGCTGATTAGATAGAGCCAAAAGAAAAATATGAAAGAATTTCAACCAAAGACTAAAAATATAAATAAAGTTCTATATAAACAATTTCTATTAAAACTCATCCTTTTATAGTGAAATAATTTTTTTTTGTAACAAGAGAAAGAATGACATAAAAAATAAGATAAAAGAAAATAAATATTGAAATAAATGTATGAAAGATCTAAAAACCATAAATAAGAGATGACAACTAATTTCTTCTTATGTTTCATTTTTGTTGAGTATAAAAAATTTGGAAGCTAATCTCATCGATTTCAAATATTTTTTTCAACTCCAATACATAGATTATAAGATAAGGATATCTTAGAATATATTTTTTTGTTTACATTGTGTGTCATTTTAAAAAAATCACTATTACTAACAAACTGATATGATATTCGAATTTGAACTTAAATGCAATTTGAGTAGTTTGCATTGAGGGTAAGCCAAGTATGGTGTCGAAAAATAAACTACTTGGCAATTTTAAGACAATAAATGCAATGTTATATAATAACAATTAACTAATTTAACATTAAATGATTCAAAGAATAATATTTTGTATATATAGGGTATTAAAAATTCAAAATCTGTGGCTAGAAATATCGATAAACTTAAAATAGAATGATACTGAAATAAATTTTTTCGGCTAAAGAATCATTTAAATTTTTAGATAGCCGATTAAAGTGAATTTTAAATTAAGGATAATATCTTCACTTGCATCATTATAAAGATAATTATTATTAAAATATATATATAAAGTTTCGGAAATTGAAATTTCAAAATAGAAATATTTTTTGAAAGATAATATCATACCAAATAAGAGTTCAAGTCGTAGTAAAAGAGTCACGTCGTAATCAAAGAATCATTTATATTGTGTCAACCTTTATGCTTTGCCATAAATATGAGTTATTATTTCGCTTTGTGGCTATTTTTAGGTTCCAATGACACCAATGAGAATAATGCAAAAATAAAATTATCATTACGAGATTTGAGAAAATGTTAGTTTTTTTTTCATGTAGTGTTTCTTAATTAATATCTAACGATCATCTATAATTATTTAGAAGGTTTAAATTTTAAGGTTATTTACATATAATTCAAATAACTCAGATATTTAACATGCTTAATGTCAAATATCACAATGGAGTCATACTGGAAAAAACAATTCAGTGGCTAAAGAATTTTTAAATTTTTTAGATAGCCAACTAAAATGAGTTTTGAATTAAGGATAATATTTTCACTTACATTATTAAAAAAATAATTATTATTGAAAAATAAAGTCTTAGAAACTGAAATTTTAAAAAAGAAATATTTTTTAAGAAATATCAACACATCAAATAAGAGTTCAAGTACATGTAACGACCCGACTTGTCGTTTTAAGAATTTAAGCCCCGTCTGGCCGCATAAGGCCCTGTGCAGCTTCTTATTATGTATATTGACTTGTGTGTGTGGTTGAATTCAGTTACCGGATGATTTGGAGTGATTTGGGACACTTGATCCCCAAAACGGAAGCTTAAGTCTTAGGATTTTTATCATAGTCGGAACTGTGTGAAGACGACTCCAGAATGGAATTTTGATGATGTTAATAGCTCTGTATGGTGATTATGGACTTAGGAGCATGTCCGAAAAATTATTTGGAGGTCCGTAGAGGAATTTGGCTTAAAATGGCGAAAGATGAATTTTTGGAAAGTTTGACCGGGGATTTGACTTTTTTATATCGGGGCCGAAATCCGATTCTGGATATTGGAATAGCTTCGTTATGTTAATTATGACTTGTATGCAAAATTTGAAGTCATTCCAGATTGATTTGATGTGTTTCGGCACAAGATATAGAATTTGAAATTTCAAAGTTCATTAGGCTTGAATTGGGGTATGATTCGTGGCTTTGATGTTGTTTGATGTGATTTGAGGCCTCGAGAAGGTTCATGTTATTGGACGGAGTCCCGGGGGCCTCGGGTTTGATTCGGGGTGATTCTGGACCGAGTTTGGGTGTTTTGATGCTGTTGGTTGCTGGTTCTGGTGTTGTTCTTCGCGTTCGCGAGGAGCCTCTCGCGTTCGCGAAGAAGGATTTTGCTGTTAGGACTTTGTTCTTCGCGTTCGCGAAGAAGGAAATTTTGTTGTTCGTTGTCTAACTTTAGAGGCTCATATCTCGCAATCTATAAGAAATTTGGAGATGATTCAAAAAATGAAAGTTGTAGCTCTTTGTGTCTAGTTTTCAGAAAGGTAAACCATTTGTCATTTGGAGTTGTGTACAAAAAGTTATGTTAGATACACTATAGGTTGTCCGGGAAGAGTTTGGAAATCTCTGTTGCATAGGGCTGATTTTGGAAGCTTATATCTCGTAATCTATAAGGAATTGGGAGATGAGCGACAAATGAAAGTTATAGTCTTGGAGTCTAGTTTTCAGAAAGGTAAACCATTCATCATTTGGAGTTTTGTGCAAAAGGTTATGACCATTATACTAAAGGCTATCTGAGAAGAGTTTGAAAATGACTTTTGAAGAATTTGTTCATCGTGAACGCAAGGGGAGTCTCGCGAACGCGAAGAAAAAATTCCTGGGCAGCAGAATAAAGTCCAAATTCATGTCATTCTTCCATTTTTGGACCAGGGAAGCTCAGGTGAGGCTATTTTTCGAGAGTTTTTCAAGGAAAATATTGGGGTAAGAATTCCTAACTTGATTTTGGTTAAATTACATGAATCTATTGTTGTTTTTATCACTAAATTAGTGAATTGGGTTAAAAAATTTAGAAAACCTTCTTGGTTTAAATTTAAGATTTGGAGGTTAATTTGTTATTGAAATTCGATAAAATTGGTATGGTTGAACTCGTATCAGAATGGGTGTTCGGATTTCATGAAAATTATGTCGGGTTCCGAGAGGCGAGTCCCGCATTGACTTTTGTTGACTTTTTGGAATAAAATTTTAAGTCGACGTATTATTATCTGGAATTGTTTTCGATGAATTTTAATGAAGTTATACAATTAATTTGGATAGATTTGAGCTGTCCGAAGTTCAATTCAAGCAAGAAGGCTATTTTGGAATATCGGCCTAACTTCAAAAAGGTAAGTATCTTGCTTAACCTCGAGTGAGGGAATTACCCCTTAGGCATCGAGTCTTATATGCCATTTTGTGAAATG
This sequence comes from Nicotiana tabacum, assembly GCF_000715075.1. Classification (NCBI taxonomy): domain Eukaryota; kingdom Viridiplantae; phylum Streptophyta; class Magnoliopsida; order Solanales; family Solanaceae; genus Nicotiana; species Nicotiana tabacum. The sequence continues at coordinate 123,851,819 of NC_134094.1, read as the reverse complement.
TGAAAAGCCGTGTACAGGAGGTGACGAGTACGTACTCGGCTTATATGTGTAAATTTTATTGAGTTAAAGTTGTAACGACCCAACCAGTCGAGAACGAACGTATATTTAAGTGGGAGAGAATGTAACGACCCAACCAGTCATTTTGACTTTTAGAACCCCATTCCCCTAAATAAAACTTTCCGTATGTGCTTTAAATGATTTATGACTTGTGGGGATGGTTGGTTCGGGATTTGGAAGTGTTTGGGTTGAAATCGGAACACTTGGTTCCTTAAGTTGGCTTTAAAAGGCTAAGTTTGACTTTGGTCAACTTTTTGAGCAAACGGACTCGGATTAGTATTTTGACAGTTTTCGTAGGTCTGTATCGTGATTTGGGACTTGGGCGTATGCCCGTAATCAAATTTCGAGGTCCCTAGCTCGAGATATGGAATTTTGATGAAACAATTAAAAAGTTTAAGTTCAAATAGTGATCGGATGTCGAATTATATGCAAACGACCCCGGAATAGAATTTTTATGATTCCAACAGCTCCGTATGGTGATTTTGGACTTAGGAGCGTGATCGAAATTTTATTTGGAAGTCCGTAGTGAAATTGGACTTGAAATGGCTAAAACAAGAATTTAAGTTTGAAAGTTTGACCGGGGAGTTGACTTTTTGATACCGGAGTCGGAATACAGTTCCGAAATTTTTTATAGCTCCATTATGTCATTTATGACTTGTGTGCAAAATTTGAGGTCAATCGGAGTTGATTTGATAGGTTTTGACAACGAATGTAGAAGTTGGAAATTTTAAGTTTCATTAAGCTTGAATTGGAGCATAATTCATGGTTTTAGCGTCGTTTTATGTGATTTGAAGTTTCAAATAAGATCGTATAATGTTGTAGGAATTGTTGGTATATTTGGTTGAGGTCCCGAGGGTCTCGGGTGGATTCCGAGTGGTTAACAAATCGAATTTGGAATTTGAAGAAGAGTTGAGGCAGCTGATATCTGGTATGATCGCGGGTGCGAAAAAATCCATCGCGGGTGCGAAGCCACGGATGCGCAAAATCCATCGTGGGTGCGAAGCCGCGGATGCGAAAAATTCATCGCTGGTGCGACGCCGCAGGTGCGAAAAATCCATCGCGGGTGCGAAGCCGCGGATGCGAAACATTTTGCCGCGGGTGCGATGATCGCTGGGCAGTGAGTGTTTAAAGCGGGGATTTGAGCATTTTTGCTCATTTCTTCATTCTTGGATAATCTTGGGAGCTTCTTGAGAGGAGCATTCACCTAGCAACTTGGAGGTAAGTTAATTCCCACCTATTGCAAGTTAAATACATGGTTTATATATGGATTTAGACATGAAAATTTTTAGAAATTCGGAGTTTTGAAGGAAAACTTAGAAAATTGGTATTTTTTATTTTTCACCACGAAAATGGTTATGGAATTGGATGAAAATTTTATATTTGAGTTCTTGAGATTATGGGTAACGATTTCCCCCGAAAATTTCCGAAATCCTGGCGCGTGGGCCCGGGATGAATTTTAGATATTTTACCATTTTGGATAGGGTAATTTATTTAATAGATAAATTTCGAATTTTTGAACGTGTATTAATTATTTTATATAACTTTTGGATAGTTTCGGATTTTTCGGCATCGAATCGAAAATTTTACGCGACACGATAATTGGAAAGTGGACTTTAAGACGAGGTAAGTCTCTTGTCTAATCTTGTGAGAGGGAAATTACCCCATAGGGATTAAATTGAATAATTGTTGCTAATTGCGGGGGCTACGTACGCACAAGGTGACGAGAGTCCGTGCGTAGCTACTATTAATGCTAAAGTTCGGGTAGTTTAGGACTCAAAGCAAGAATTACTTGTGTAAATTGTAATTCTTGATTAATTAATATTAGTTGATATATATGAATATATTGTGAATTGTTAGATAAAGATATTAAAGAATGGAAATCTCATATGCTTGATTTTCTTTTTAAATCAATTAATTGTTAAAAGAATTGTTCTCCTCCCGAATTTATCTCATAATAAATACTCTCCTTCCGGAGGTACATAAGAAAATGTCATCCTTTCTTATGGAGCGGGCCGAACGCCTCGGCAGGATAGATGCATCTATGGATCGCGCCGCACATCCCTCGGCAGTGTACACGACACTCTGGATCGGGCCGTACGACCTCGGCAGAAATCGTGCTTAATAATAGTAATAATTACACGATACTTTGACAGTTTATTGCAGCTTGTAAAGCTATTTGATAAGTTGGAAATTCATTGAAATTGAATTGCAGCTTGTAAAGTTATTTGATAAATTAGAATTTTTATTGAAATTGAAGGATTTAATATATATATTGAGAATTGTTGCATTTTGAAGGAATTTAATTATTTTTGCTGGTTAAATAAATTATTTTATATTCTGTGAATCATGCTGATTTAAATATTCTAATTTTATTTCAATTATTATTATTGACCCATAGTGAGTGTCAAAGTCGGTTATCTCGTCTCTACCACTTTGAGATTAGGCTTGATACTTACTGGGTACACGTTATTTTCGTACTCATACTGCACTTGCTGCATATTTTATTATCCAGGTACATATATGTATAACAGCCTTGTGGGTGCAGAGGTGTGGTTAATAATTGTGGGGACATAGGTGAGCTGCATTCTATATTACGATCTACAGCTAACAGAGTCTCCTTCAGAGTTATTATATTCTTCCTGTCTAATTGGTATTCTAGACAGATGCTGTATTTTATTTTTAATTCCCTAGTAAATGCTCATGCACTTATGACAGCGGGTTTTGGGAATGGTTGTGAATTGTTTAGAAATTTAGCTGCAAAAATATTTATCATTTACTCTATGATTTTTATCTCTACAGTTTTATTAAAGAAAATTTTTATTTCAAAAATATTAAAATGGGTAATTAAGTTAATTGATTATGGTTGGCTTGCCTGACAGTGGTGTCCGGCGCCATCACGACCTTTTTGGATTTTGGGTCGTGACAAAAGTCCTGAGCATATTGTGTGGTAAATTGGGTAATTGTTGGTATATATTTAATCATCTAATTGTCGTGCCTAAATCCTTGTTGTTGTTGAATCTGTTGTTATATGACAATTTGATGTGATTGTTACTTGATTATTTATTTAATTCCGTGAATTTGTTAGTTTGATAATTATTGAAATTTAATTTCATTATGGATTTTTCCTCTGCAAATAATTAATTAAATGAGCTTAAGAAGAGGTGTTTATATAATTATTTAAAATTTGAATTTAATGAAGACTTTGCTTTATGTTGAGTAATTTCTATCTCTATTGATTATTTTTGAGTGTTGTACACATTGTGTGGAGCTTTTGACTATTTATTGTGAAATTAATTGACTTGATTGTAGCTTTGGAATTGGTTGTGGCCATTGGGCAAATTGTGATATGAATTGATTTTGTTATGTTGTTGTGATAATTTCCTGTGTAAATTATTATGTTGTGTGAGTTGTTATTTTGGGGAGATAAGGATGGCATTTCACCGTTGATATTATGTGGTTATAAGGGTGGCATTTCACTGTTGTGTTTGTTGGAATATTGTCTGGGCGGAGCGATAAGGGTGGCTATAGGAGCGATAAGGGTGGCAATAGGAGCGATAAGGGTGGCTATTGGTATTGTCTGGGCGGAGCGATAAGGGTGGCTATAGGAGTGATAAAGGTCGGCTATATGAGAGATAAGGGTGGCTATTGTCAGGGACGATATGTGATGATGTGGAGTTGTGGTGTTGGTGATTTTCATGTGATGTTGTGATTTTCTTGTGTTTATTTTATACCTTGTTCAATTTGTCTTGTTGTTGGTAAATTGATAACAATCTGATTTATGTTGAAATTGAGAGCATGTGGCTATTGCCAGGTGGATTATAAAATGAAATGTGGGCACGAGGTGACGTAAGTAAATAATGATAATTGACACGTGAATTGTCCGTGCAATTGTGATATGAAACGAGGGCAAGAGGTACCATAGAAATATGATGATTTAATTATGGGCACGAGGTGCCGTGGAAATATGAAAAAGGGCCGAGACCCGTATTTTTATGATTATGAAATGAGGTGTCACATGGTGACTTTTTAATTGAAAGAATTATATTCAAAATATTTATTTGAAAGAATTTTTACTTAGAAAGTATTAGATGAAAGAATTGTATTTGAAAGATATTTATTTGAAAAGATTTATTGAAAGAATTATATTTGAAAAATAATTATTTGAGAAAATTATATTTGAAAGAGAGTTATGTGGAAGAATTATATGTGAAAGACATTTATTTGAAGGACTTGATTTAATTAGGTGTAATTGTATTTATTAATTGTTGAGTGATATTAATGGTATTCTTGTTGTCTGTTATGCATATCACTGGTTGTTTTATCCTGCCCTTATTATTATTTATTTCCTATTATTTTGTATATTATATTGCATAGGTTATTAGACTAGTGAGTGTCTTGACTGTACCTTATCTCTACTCCATTGAGGTTAGTCTTGATACTTACTGGGTACTGACCGTGGTGTACTCATACTACACTTCTGCACATTTTTATGCAGAGCCAAGTATTGGAGACATCGGACTTGAGAAGAGTTAAAGCGGGATCGTAAGGATTTAAGGTAGAGCTGTTTGGTCGTCGCAGTCCCTTGGAGTCATTTCATTTCATTGTACTATTAATTTTAATCAAACAGTATTGTATATTCGGTGCTCGTGATCATTCCATGTATTCAGTTAGAGTTCGTGACTCAGTACTACCAATCTTGTGAGGTTGTACATTCATATTTGTTCCGCTGTTAGTTTTGGTTACTTATTTAATTTAAAAAAATGGCTCCAAAAATATAATTGAAATCGGCTTACCTAGTCTTAGAGACTATGTGCCATCACGACACCTGTGGTGAGATTTTGGGTCGTGACAGTACAGTAGTAGTAAAAGTGGCAAGTCGTATCCAAAGAGTCATTCATAGTCTCAACATTTGATTATTTTGCCATAAATATAAGTTATTAATTTGTTTCCTGACTATTTCTAGGATCCAATGACACTGGCAAGAATGATATAAAAAAGAAAAATAGAAGAAATGGTTAATTGTTTTCATGTAGTGTTTTTTATTAATATCCAATAATTATCTATATTTACTGAGAAAATTTAAATTTAAAGATTATTTACATATAATCCAAATAACTTAAATATTTGACATGATTAGTGTCCGCGCAGGTGCTAATACTAGTAGCAAATAATCATAAGAATGTTCATTTTTTTCCAGAATTAAGTAAAAATTTGAATATCAGCAGTCTATCAACCATGTGAGTACCGCAATACTAATTAAACATCTGTAACTCAAAATACAATGCGCCTTCTGAAATATGTACCCTTCTCATACACCTAGTAGTAATCGTATTCATCTAGTCATTTGGAACCGCCCATTTTGTCTAAGAATTCATGACCATTCTGCCCAAACTTCGTTACCTTCCTTCAAGACTGAACTGTCACCTTGTACATGTAAATTTAACTTCTGCACAACACATAACATCTATCTTGACATTATGTGAAAAACACAAGAATCTCATTATCAACTCTGGTCACCAACAAATTACATATCCAGTTAGTTAGAAACCTTTATCTTGCTTCCTTCCAAGAGGAAATCATAATACACAACACGTTTCTCACACCAGTAGAAAATATCTGGTTCCAACCATGGCAGAAACCATCAAGAATACTTTGAAATCCATCTGCACATAACCAAGCTATTAGAACTAAATTCCTCTAACTCGACCAAACCACGTAGGTCACCAAACCCAAGAATATTACCACCAAAATATCTGTAGAGTCTCACCACATCATAATTACCCATATAAATACCACAACCGAAATAACCACTCTGAAAATACCTTAGTTGAGTCTAAGGTCGTTTCATTCACCTTCCAGATACCAAAATATAAAATCCATAATGATATACAAAAATGCCACAAGTCTCGACACCATCCAACTTAAATCTCAGATTTTAGCCGCAAACAAATCCGCCAAAAATTCTCAATGGTTACATATAAATCTCGAATCCATTAGAACTTTCTCGAGAATTACCCCCTTTGCTCAAATCCACATTACACCGCCCAAATGGGCCAAGAGACACGTGCCCCATTAGCACCACAACACTTAAAGAAGTAACTCTACTTTAACACCACATATCAAATTCATACTCCATGCGTACTACATCATTCACCAATAACAACTCACTCATCCCGCGAATTTCATTTACTCATACGTGCAATATAATCCTTAACCAGGAATTTCCTTATTCGAGTCATCCTCGATCTCAACTTTTGCAAGTCATAGCTAACCCACAAGTATGCCTCAGACCAAAATTAAAATTTAACACCTAACCATGAAATCAAATTGTCAATAGCAGACTCCCCCAATTGGTTCAAAGCCATAGATTAAAACATTCCATAACTCACAATACCAATACTCTCTTACTGCCATAATGCCACAGTCAGTCCAACGAAACTTCTTCCCAAGTTCATACAATGCCAACCATAAAAATACCTCAATCATCCGCTAAGCTCGTATTCATCCTCTTAACACACAAGTCAACTTTCTCAACCAGATTCAGATTCCAATCTCCACCCATACACCCCGTCAACAGAAAAAAAACTCTTTATTCACATCATAAGGAATACTCCTACGTAGATTACTCCGCAGGGGATAACCCACCTGCTTAGCCTCAATCTGGTATCTTGTTATACCCTTTCACTGTCACAATTACTATGCAATCACTTAGTCTATCTGAGTCCAAACTCACTAACCAGACATGAGAATTAAATTTGTCCCAAAATTTAACAATATGAAAGATCCTTCAAAACATTCATACTTGAGACTATACTTCACATTAAAATGGAAATCAAGCACCCAATGGTCATTTCTTTACATTTCAAGGAAACACTTCTCATCACATTCAAATCATCTTAACACATCCTGCGGTCACATCATACCCATCATACCGCCATTCCACTGCTCATCGAGCTATAAATTCCACTGTAGGGTCATTACCGAACATATGAGTCCAATTGTACAAGTTATAACTGAAGCTACCGAGCTTAAACTGCGGTCTAAACATGGCCTAAAGTCCTCCAGACTAGCCCATCACCAAAACACAGAATACTCACCTCGAACCTCGTTCATAGAATCACAAGCCGGCAAAGCACAGCTGATACCGAATGCTCATGTGCCCATACGAATACGTGGAAGGAATTCAAAGAGTTATGTCCCAAGCTGAATCAATCCCGCACGATAAGGAAATAAAGATGGGAAGTATATATCCTAAATGCCCGGTAGCCTCTCGAAGATAAGTATGGATGCCATCATACCGATCCACAAGACTCTACTAGACACTTGCTCATGACTTGTAGAACCTGTGAGCACCTAATATTTGACTATATTTGAATTTTTATCACCTTCTACTATGTAAATATTTTCAGAATTTAATATATATATATATATATATATATATATATATATATATATATATATATATATATATATATATATATATATATATATATATATATATAGAGAGAGAGAGAGAGAGAGAGAGAGAACATTATCAATAATTTAAAAGGTCAATTATTACTATTAGTATTATTTTTATTATTTTTTTAATCTTTATTTTTAAATAAAATGAATTAAAAACCGAAAATAAATAAAAATTAATTATTTTTTTTTAAAAAAAAAACAAATTTCGGATGGGAATTAAATAAAAGGAAAAGTAGAAATATAAAATTAAAAAGTAAAAGTAAAAGTAGGTAGAAATTGTTTAATAAAAAAAAGTAAAAGAAAGTGGAAAATTAAAAAAAATAAAAGTAAAAGAATGTGGAAATTTAAAAAATGAAAAGTAAAATAAAGTTGGAATTAAAAAATAAAAGTAAGGGTATCTGATTTTTTTTTTTTAAAAAAAAGTAAAAGTAAGTGGGAAATAAAAATAGAAAAGTAAAATAAGTGGGAAATAAAAAAAGAAAAGTAAAAAAGTGGGATTTTAAATATATTAAAAGTAAAAAAAAGTGAGAAATTAAAAAATAAAAGTAAAGGAAAGTGGGGAATTATTTTTTTTAAAAAAATAAGAAAAATGGGAAGTGGAAATTCTTTTTAATTTAAAATAAAAAAATAAATAAAACATAAAAAATAAAAATCTGAAAATTTCGAAAAACATTCTATAAATAGAAGAGAAATGTGATGAAAAAAAGGAGGGAGAAAGGAAAAAATAGGGAGGAAGGAATTGAGAAAAAAATTATTTTCTTCTTCAAGGATAAGAAAATTTCTACTCGTGTCATTCTTTCTTCGGCTTTCTTTCAAAAAATCCAGCAATACACCACCTAAACTCCAGCCCCGAACCAACTGGAAACCAAGCTAAAAATCACCATAAAAACGAGCCGAAAACCCAGCGAAATAGTCCCCTTTTGTATAGAAAATAATAGCTCCAAAGTTGAGTCGTCGTGTTCGAGCTCCATTTGTCAATTTTGGTCGAGGCTCCATTTACATCCTTGTCCATTGTCCGAGCTTCAAAACAATCTTGTAAAGCTCCATTTATCTCATCATTGTTTTATTAAGATATTATGCTTGAATATATAATTTGATCTTATTTAGATTCATGAAGCTCCATTTATCTCATAATTTGATCTATGTCTGCTAGTTGAAATTGAAAAATGAGGTTTGGACTTTAAAAAAAAATAATGATTGGGCCCGGTGGTTGGGTTGTGCTTAATGAAACATGTGCTACTGCAATTGACTAATTGATAAGGGAGTAGCTTAATGAACTAGTATCTGAGCATACTCATTAATTAGCTTTAAAGGGCAAATTGTACAACGATCCAATTTAATTTATCTTGTCCAAAATAGTTTCTGTCATGCCCAATTTAGTAAGAGCAAAAGCTGACCCATTTTCTATAATTGATTTCCATAGCTCTTGACCTTACACAGATCTCAAACCCGTAAGGAAAAATAAATCATGAACACGTGCTAGTTGCTTTAGGCATGATTAATAAATCATCGTGACTATGGGTATGGTTCATGTGGCATGGTCACGATACGTAAACTCCAACTCAATTGCGCGCTTCACGCGACTTGACTTCAACTTTGAATAATAATAAAAATAAACATGTTGTAAATCGCGGGTGCATTTCACGTGACGCGATTCGCAATATGTACAAAAACAAATGAGTTTGCGATATCGCGACTTATTCAAATAAGTTCCATAAATATTAAAAAGCGGTAAAAGACAAAAATGCACAATAGGTTTAAAACATGTAATAAATCAGATAATTACGCCAAGTATTAATTGTTAAGCGACCGTGCTAAAACCACGGAACTTGAGAGTGTCTCACACCTTCTCCCAGTTTAACAGAATTTCTTACCCGATCTTCTGTATTTGCGGACCAAAAATAAGAGTCAAATTTCCTCGATTTGGGATTCTAAAATAAACTGGTGACTTAGGACACCATAAATTATTCCAAGTGGCGACTCTGAATTAAATAAATAATTCCATTTCGAATAATGTCACTTAAATTGGAAAAACTCCCTATCCCATATCCCCTCGGGAAAAAGGAGGTGTGACAGCTCTGGCGATTCTGCTGGGGACCAAAACCCAAAATCTCTGGTTCAAGGTTCAGAATTCGAGCTTAGAATAGCTGTTATACTTGCATTTTGTTTATTATCTGATTTTTATGTGTTTGAGCCTAATGTGCTAAATGCTGCTTTTTACCGCTTTGATATTATTTGAACTGTATATAAACTGTACGAAACCCTCTTCTCTTTGAGTCTTCTGAATCTTCTGGGAAGCGTGCGCTTCGCGTGGCTTCTTTTTTGTTAGAGTCATATCCCAATTTTAGAACGAGGTTAGGACAAGTTGCAAAGCCGGTGAAGCTTCTGTATTCCCGGTACGCTGCCCCCCCTCGGCTAGAGTTGTCCGCTCGGGTAAGCCAGGTTGAATAATACACCCAGGATTTAAACTTAAAATGACATAACCTCATGCCGGATCCCTAGTAGGTACGTTTGTTTGCATCAAGTGCATTTGACTTTGGGGACTCAACACAGGGATTGGGTCCGTCTAGAAGAGGTGTACCCAAATCAAAAGACCATCCTGATGCATTGTTACGTGTTACTTGTACATTTATTTGTTTCGGCTTGCATGTTGACTGACTTCTAGAATAGGGAAAAAAAATCAAGAAAACACAAGAGTGAGGCAAGAGAGAGAAATTTACCTGATTTCTGAAAATTCAGGTATATGAAAATCCCAAAACTCTGTTGACATTTTGAAAAAAAATAATAATTAAAAATACGTCAAATATTTTCAAAAAAAAAAGGTCCTATTTTGATCTGACCGAACTACGCGGGTCTGATTCTCACCGGATGTGAGATACGTAGGCAAACCTCATCGGTTCCGGCCCCAATTTTCAAAAAAAAATCAAAAATATTTTCCTTTAATTCCTTCTTTATAAGTTTTTCTTTGACACATAAAATCCAAATAAATTCCTTCTTTTATAGAAGTTTTTCTTTTGGAATTTTTTTTTAAAAACAAAAAGTCAAAATCCAAAAATATTTTTCTTTAATTCATTCTTTAGAAGTTTTTCCTTAGAAAATCCCAAATAAATAAAATTTTAAAAACCAAAAAAAAAAAAAAATCTTTATAGAAGTTTTTCATTTGGAAAAAGAAACAAATCAATTCAAAATCCAAAAATATTCTCTACCTTTTTTTTAGAAGTCTTTCTCCCAAAATATTTTTAAAAAAAATCCAAAATAATATTTTCTCTCTTTTCAAAAATTCTCAAAAAAAAAAAGAAATCGAAATAAAAAAAATAAAATTTTTTCTTCTTTATAAGTCTTTCGAAAAAAAATAAATTCAAAATTCAGAAAAAAAAAGAGTTAGTTTATTTACTTTATTCCTAATCTTTCCGAACTACGCAAAATCTTATTCATGCGGCGTCATGATACGTAGGCAATCCGCATCGGATTCGATCATAGCCATAAATAAATTGAGTGAAAAAATAAACCGAAAAAAAAATTGAGTGAAAAAAAAGAAGAAAAGAGTGACAAAAAATAACAGAGAAAAACAAAGAGCGAGTAAGAAAAAGATATCAAGATATGAAAAAAAATTCAAAAAAAAAAAACAAAAAGAAAAAAAAGAAAAAAAAGTCTCCCGAGATGGAATCAGTTCACCCCTGTTGGTGAATCATTCTCGAGCTTATTCTAAAAGCTTGTCATGCTAGGTCTACTACAGCCATTAGCCCCGAACAGGCCAAACCCCGAGTCCCCTTGCACCGAGTTGATGCTAGATGTAAATACTACTCCGGAGTAGTGAGACATGATACTGAAGATTGTTGAACTCTCAAAAGAGCAGTGGAAGAAAAGGACCCTAATATGATGAACAATCCTCTGCCTACTCACACCAATGTGCCATTAGTCGGAATGATTTGTGAAGATGAAGAATTTGATCCGGCACGGAAGGCTATTGCATCCATTGCCGAGACAGAAGAAAAGCTAAAAAACGGTCGCCAAGCCTGAAAGTTCCCCATCAGACGGGAGTTTCGGTAGCCAGTCTTGCTGTCCTTTCTGCGTCTGGATTATCTCAGGATGTGATCTGCATGTTTTACTTTATTGTCTTACTTTTCGATGTAAACCCTTCTATCTTCAAAAAAAATTTAAAAAAAAAAAGCAAAGAAAAAAAATCAAATGAAATTAATATTTCATTGTCTAGGAATGTCTATTTCTTTTAATCTTGTCACTTTCTTATTCTCTTTTCAGTTTTGATTCATGCAGATTTTAATAACATGACATGCTTGCGGACTTCATGACTAGATCCTAAAACTCTGTCAGACTTCGAAATAATGAATCAAGAAGCAGAATGCAATGAAAATGAGGTTAAGGAAATAAAACAAAAAATCGGAACAGTATGAGAATAAGCCTATGCCAAGCCCGATTGAAACCTGCAGAAGTTGAAATTCCCTCTCTTCGGGTCATTGTCGAAGCCGAGATTGAGGATAATGATTGGGTCACGAACCGATTGGAACAATTGACACTAATTGATAAAAAATAATTGGCCACTATTTGCCACAGGCAGTTGTACCAACAAAGAATAGCCCGTGTTTATAACAAGAAAGTGCGGCCCATGAAATTTGAAATAGAACAACTCATTGTGAGACGTATCCTCCCACCTCATGAAGAAGCTAAAGAAAAATTGGCTCCAAATTGGAAAGGTCCATACATTGTAACGCGAGTACTGCAAAAGAGAGTGTTGTATCTGGGAAGCAACAAAGGAAATGTCCCTGAAACAACTGTCAACGCGGATGTAGTCAAAAGGTACTATGTTTGACCCTCTATGTAGCATTAATGTTCTCTGATTGGGATGACGAAGGCTTTCATTCTCTCTATCCAAATATCATCAACCCTTTTGCTAACCATTTTGAGCTGGTTACCTTTCTTTGATTACCCTCTTTGGAACCTGAAGATGTTATTAAAAATTAAAAAAAAACAAGAAAGAAAGAAAAAAAGAGAAGAAAAACAAAACAAAGATGAAAAAAAAAAGAGAAAGAAGAATAAAAAGAAAACAAAACAAAAATCCAAACAAGTTCATGTTCCTTGAACTACGTTTGACTTGATTCCGAAAGGATACGTAGGCAGCCTCTCTCTGGGGTTCAGTCATACCAAAATAAAAACTCAAATTCCCTCAAAAGTGAAACTGGGGCAGATGTTATAATGGTTTGGCGATGGTTTTGTCTGAAAGGTTCCAAAGTTGTAATTCAATCCAAATCCTTTTTACCCAAATCCTTTTCAAGTCCTTCCGATCAATCGGCAAAGAGATTCAAAATGGGAGGATACAGTTACTCGGATCTGATACAACAAAATGAGAGAAATAAAATGAGAGAGTCTTATTGGTGAAAACCCTCACGGGCACCATAAGGTGATGGTAAGCAAAGAAATTCGAAAATGAGAGAGTCTTGTTAGTAAAAACTCACAAAGAGCACTATAAGGCAATGGTGAGAAGAGAAATGAGAGAGGCCAGCTGGTGAAAACCCGCAAAGGGCGCCGCTGATCGAAAAGAGGATCCTCACAGTCACTGGCATCGACACAGTCCTCGGCAAAGTTTCTCAGTCTCAAAGCAAGAGTTGTGATGAATTTCTGAGAGTTGGACGGTTTATAAAGATCATGCATCTAGTCCAAGAGGCATGTCATGTTCATTGAAGTCTGTATACACTCCAGATAAGTCCTTCTTTCTTTTCCCTGAAAGGGATACCTCTTGTCCAAATTCATTTGTCCATTCCATTGTTTGCTTTTTTTTGAATCCTTTTCGGTTTAACTCTGTTCTGAAACTAAGACAAAGAAGGGAAGGCAGGACTGATTTACAGGGTTCTCACTTGATACAAGCCAATATGCAAAATAAAAGGCACCCAATCTCGGCAAAGGCATCAAGTTGACTCCAACTGGCCATGTTAGCCGATGTTTCGAAATCAAAAACTGTTGAAAGAGGAAATTCAAAGTCAAATGCCCACAAGGGCAAAATAAAAGTTGAAAAGGTTAAGTCCCACGTGACTAACCATCATGGCAAAGTCCGGAAAAGCCAGAGGTTCTCCGAGGTTAGAAATGCAATCGATATTCAGGAAACAACCAGTTGCAACTGAAAGGACCGAGACCAAGTGACTGAAACAATCAAGGCCACAAAACCAACCACCGTTTCAAACTGACAAATTGTTCTTTGTTTGAAAAAAAAATAATAGGGAAACAGGTGCAATCCAAAAGCAACCTTGCAAGAAGCAGGTGCAACCAAAACGAAATTACGCAAAGGCTAGAAACAGTTTTGCAGCAACTACTGCAAAAGGGAAGTCTTCTCCAAACTCTTTCCCGCATTTTACTCATTATCTTAAAAAAATATATGAAATTAAAAAGAAAAAGAAAAAAATCATGGTAGTATAGGGTCTCCAATCACTAGCTGTGCTTTCCAACCTAGGGTCTCCACTTCCTAGTTGATGATTTTTAGACACAGGGTCTTCACTCCCTAGTCGATTTTCCAACATAGGTCTCCACTCCCTAGTTGATTTTATTTTAGACATAGGGTGTCCACTCCCTAGTCGTTTTCCAACATAGGGTCTCCACTCCCTAGTTGATTTTATTTTAGACATAGGGTCTCCACTCCCTAGTCTCTTTTCCAACATAGGGTCTCAACTCCCTAGTTGATGTTTTTAGACATAGGGTCTCCACTCCATAGTTGATGTTTTTAGATATAGGGTCTCCACTCCCTAGTCTCTTTTCCAACATAGGGTCTCCACTCCCTAGTTAATGATTTTCCAACATAGGGTATCCACTCCCTAGTTGATAATTTTTAGACATAGGGTCACCACTCCCTAGTCTCTTTTCCAACATAGGGTCTCCACTCCCTAGTTGATAATTTTTAGACATAGGGTCACCACTCCCTAGTCTCTTTTCCAACATAGGGTCTCCACTCCCTAGTTGATAATTTTAGACATAGGGTCACCACTCCCTAGTCTCTTTTCCAACATAGGGTCTCCACTCCCTAGTTGATGTTTTTAGATATAGGGTCTCCATTCCCTAGTCTGCTTTTCCAACATAGGGTCTCCACTCCCTAGTTGATGTTTTTAGACATAGGGTCTCCACTCCCTAGTCGTTTTTCCAACATAGGGTCTCCACTCCCCAGTTGATGTTTTTAGACATAGGGTCTTCACTCCCTAGTCGCTTTTCCAACATAGGGTCTCCACTCCCTAATTGATTTTATTTTTAGACATAGGGTCTCCACTCCCTAGTCGCTTTTCCAACATAGGGTATCCACTCCCTAGTTGATTGATATTTTAGACATAGGGTCTCCACTCCCTAGTCTGATTTCTAACATAGGGTCTCCACTCCCTAGTTGATGATTTTTAGACATAGGGTCTCCACTCCCTAGTCTCTTTTCAAATATAGGGTCTCCACACCAGAGTTGATTTTATTTTTAGACATAGGGTCTCTACTCCCTAGTCGCCTTTTCCAACATAGGGTCTCCACTCCCTAGTTGATTTTATTTTAGACATAGGATCTCCACTCCCTAGTCTCTTTTCCAACATAGGGTCTCCACTCCCTTGTTGATGATTTTCCAAAATAGGGTCTCCACTCCATAGTTGATGTTTTTAGATATAGGGTCTCCACTCCCTAGTCTCTTTTCCAACATAGGGTCTCCACTCCCTAGTTAATGATTTTCCAACATAGGGTATCCACTCCCTAGTTGATAATTTTTAGACATAGGGTCACCACTCCCTAGTCTCTTTTCCAACATAGGGTCTCCACTCCCTAGTTGATAATTTTTAGACATAGGGTCACCACTCCCTAGTCTCTTTTCCAACATAGGGTCTCCACTCCCTAGTTGATGTTTTTAGATATAGGGTCTCCATTCCCTAGTGTGCTTTTCCAACATAGGGTCTCCACTCCCTAGTTGATGTTTTTAGACATAGAGTCTCCACTCCCTAGTCGTTTTTCCAACATAGGGTCTCCACTCCCTAGTTGATATTTTTAGACATAGGGTCTTCACTCCCTAGTCGCTTTTCCAACATAGGGTCTCCACTCCCTAGTTGATTTTATTTTTAGACATTGGGTCTCCACTCCCTAGTTGCTTTTCCAACATATGTTATCCACTCCTTAGTTGATTGATATTTTAGACATAGGGTATCCACTCCCTAGTTGATGATTTTTAGACATAGGGTCTCCACTCCCTAGTCTCTTTTCCAATATAGAGTCTCCACTCCCTAGTTGATTTTATTTTTAGACATAGGGTCTCCACTCCCTAGTCGCCTTTTCCAACATATGGTCTCCACTCCCTAGTTGATTTTATTTTAGACATAGGGTCTCCACTCCCTAGTCTCTTTTCCAACATAGGGTCTCCACTCCCTAGTTGATGATTTTCCAACATAGGGTATCCACTCCCTAGTTGATGATATTTTAGACATAGGGTCTCCACTCCCTAGTCTCTTTTCAAACATAGGGTCTCCACTCCCTAGTTGATGATTTTCCAACATAGGGTCCCCACTCCCTAGTTGATGATTTTTAGACATAGGGTCTCCACTCCCTAGTTTATTTTCCAACATAGGGTCTCCACTCCCTAGTTGATGTTTTTAGACATAGGGTCTCCACTCCCTAGTCGCTTTTGCAACATAGGGTTTCCACTCCCTAGTTGATGTTATTGTAGACATAGGGTCTCCACTCCCTTGTCGTCTTTTCCAACATAGGGTCTCCACTCCCTAGCTGATTTTATTTTTGACATAGGGTCTCCACTATCTAGTTGTTTTTTCCAACATAGGATCTCCACTCCCTAGTTGATTTGATCTTAAATGCAGGGTACACCATTCCCCGATATCTTTGCCAATATAGGGTATCCCATTCCTTGGCCATATTTTCCCAACATAAGGTACACCAATCCTAAGTTGAGACATCCTTTTGACAATAAAGAACACAATCCAAAATAAAACATGACATTTTCAGGGTACACCACTCACGACCTTTTATTGTTTTCAATAAAGAAGTAGTTTATAATTTAGTTACAATAACTCACGAAATTTTCCTAGTGCAAACTAGTGCAGAAAAATTTTGTTTGATTGTTTGTTTTGATGTCTGAGTAGGTTTTACCTCGAGGCACAAGGTTCGAGATGACCAAAAGAAGAAGTCTCAATTCAGAATAAAAGAAAAGAAAAAAAAAAGTGAATCCAAAATGCAAAAGCAATTGAAAAGATGTGGAATGCTAAGACATGACTGAAGCCACGAGCATTGGAGTTCCGGTTTGATTAGAAGAAGCTATAGAACAATGAACTAGAACCTACAGCTAGCGAGCATCAAGGTTTAGATCAGAGTCTGCATGAAGAACCAGTCAAGACTCAAGATCAAGTTTCTGAAGACTCATAGATAGGAATCTTGTAACTCATAATTGATAGGCTTGTTTATTTTTTTGATATAATAGCAGGACCGCGGACCGGAGCCTCGACGGAACCTCACTCGACTCCTCAACTCATCATTCCACCATTCTCCTTGAACTACACGCGACCTGATTTTCCTATAACCCGGGATATGTAGGCTGTCCAAAACCAGGACTCAGTTGCACCCTATCTTTTATTTCTTTTCCTTTTGAATAATGGTTTGATAAAAAATTAGTCATGTGGTTCACCTAGTCTTTGCCTGAAAACTCTTCATATTTCCAAGCAAAGAGGGGCAGCTGTGAGCACCTAATTTTTGACTATATTTAAATTTTTTTCACCTTCTATTATGTAAATATTTTCAGAATATATATATATATATATAGAAAAAATTATTAATAATTTAAAAGGTCAATTATTACTATTAGTATTATTTTTATTTTTATTTTTATCTTTATTTTTAAATAAAATGAATTAAAAACCGAAAATAAATAAAAATTAATTATTATTATTTATTTTATTTTTATTTTAAAAAAACAAATTTCGGATGGGAATTAAAAAATAGGAAAAGTAGAAATATAAAATTAAAAAGTAAAAGTAAAAGTAGGTAGAAATTGTTTAATAAAAAAAGTAAAAGAAAGTGGAAAATTAAAAAAATAAAAGTAAAAGAATGTGGAAATTTAAAAAATAAAAAGTAAAATAAAGTTGGAATTAAAAAATAAAAGTAAGGGTATCTGATTTTTTTTTAATTAAAAAAAAGTAAAAGTAAGTGGGAAATAAAAATAGAAAAGTAAAATAAGTGGGAAATAAAAAAAGAAAAGTAAAAAAGTGGGATTTTAAATATATTAAAAGTAAAAAAAAGTGAGAAATTAAAAAATAAAAGTAAAGGAAAGTGGGGAATTATTTTTTTTAAAAAAATAAGAAAAATGGGAAGTGGAAATTCTTTTTAATTAAAAATAAAAAAAATAAATAAAAAATAAAAAATAAAAATCTGAAATTTTCGAAATTTTTTTCTATAAATAGAAGAGAAATGTGATGAAAAAAAAGGAGGGAGAAAGGAAAAAATAGGGAGGAAGAAATTGAGAAAAAAATTATTTTCTTCTTCTAGGATAAGGAAATTTCTACTCGTGTCATTCTTTCTTCGGCTTTCTTTCAAAAAATCCAGCAATTCATCACCTAAACTCCAGCCCCGAACCAACTAGAAACCAAGCTAAAAATCACCACAAAACGAGCCGAAAACCCAGCGAAATAGTCCCCTTTTGTATAGAAAATAATAGCTCCAAAGTTGAGTCGTCGAGTTCGAGCTCCATTTGTCGATTTTGGTCGAGGCTCCATTTACATCCTTGTCTATTGTCCGAGCTTCAAAACAGTCTTGTAAAGGTCCATTTATCTCATCATTGTTTTATTAATATATTATGCTTGAATATATAATTTGATCTTATTTAGATTCATGAAGATTGAAATATTTTTTTTTGTATTAATTGTTAGGTCTCATTAGCTTTGTTAAATTTTGCTACTTTCTTGATGATTAACATGAAGATTTATAAAAAATGATTTTTGGGCACGTAGTGAATGTTTGAATTTTGGGGATAAAATCTATGTCTGCTAGTTGAAATTGAAAAATGAGGTTTGGACTTTAAAAAAAAATAATGATTGGGCCCGGTGGTTGGGCTGTGCTTAATGAAATATGTACTACTGCAATTGACTAATTGATAAGGGAGTAGCTTAATGAACTAGTATCTGGGCATACTCATTAATTGGCTTTAAAGGGCAAATTGTACAACGATCCAATTTAATTTATCTTATCCAAAATAGTTTCTGTCATGCCCAATTTAGTAAGAGCAAAAGCTGACCCATTTTCTACAATTGATTTCCATAGCTCTTGACCTTACACAGATCTCAAACCCGTAAGGAAAAACAAATCATGAACACGTGCTAGTTGCTTTAGGCACGATTAATAAATCATCGTGACTATGGGTATGGTTCATGTGGCATGGTCACGATACGTAAACCCAACTCAAGTGCGCGTTTCACGCGACTTGACTTCAACTTCGAATAATAATAAAAATAAACATGTTGTAAATCGCGGGTGCATTTCACGCGACGCGATTCGCAATATGTACAAAAACAAATGAGTTTGCGACATCGCGACTTATTCAAATAAGTTCCATAAATATTAAAAGCGGTAAAAGACAAAAATGCACAATAGGTTTAAAACATATAATAAATCAGATAATTACGTCAAGTATTAATTGTTAAGCGACCGTGCTAAAACCACGTAACTTGGGAGTGTCTCACACCTTCTCCCAGGTTAACAGAATTCCTTACTCGGTCTTCTGTGTTTGCGGACCAAAAGTAAGAGTCAAATTTCCTCGATTTGGGATTCTAAAATAAACCGGTGACTTGGGACACCATAAATTATTCCAAGTGGCTACTCTGAATTAAATAAATAATCTCATTTCGAATAATGTCACTTAAATTGAAAAAACTCCCTATCCCATATCCCCTCGGGAAAAAGGAGGTGTGACAGAACCTATGAACCTAGAGCTCTGATACCACCTTGTCACGACCCAAAATCCAACTAGTCGTGATGGGACCTAACCCATCCTGTTAGGTAAGCCATTTTCCAACTAACCAATTTCAATAATAATTATTAAAGCAATTTCAGTGAATAAAGATCCTGATCTTATACAATCCCCAAGAACTGGTAATACAAATCATGAGCTTCTAAGAATAGAGTATACAAAGCGGAAATAAAATAAATACATAGTCTGTTTGAATAATACTTAAAAAGAGCTTTTATAAATCTAAGGCATCCCTAAACAAGAGGCAGCTACAACGGAAACGCAGGCACATCTTCAAATCTCGCAACCATCGAGCACAGCAACAACAACAGTCAACATCTGCACGCAATGTGCAGAAGTGTAGTATCAGTAAAACCCCCCATGTACTGAGTAAGTAACAAACCTAGTCGTAGGTTGAAAGTAGTGACGAGCTTCTACCAAGGTCAGAGTCCAACTTCCATGACCAACAATAGTTCATAACAATATTAAACAAGTAATACCAGAAGTAACTCAAGAATAAATGCTCAGCTAAATCATGACTTCTGAAAATAGTTCTGCCTTTCAAGTACATCAATGAAAACCCGAATCGTATACCGAAGTTACCAAAAATATGAATAAGTTTGAAAACAGTAATTTTTCCAAAATCCTTTCAATAATAAATAAAATATCTCATTTTCTTTCCCAGATAACCAGTGTAAGAACAAATGCATCACTATGCCCATCTGTTAATATGTGAGAGAAATCATGAATAATGTGATACCGTACAACATGAGGAAAACACATCTTTATGCATATATGTCATGTGTGCATGTCAATGCAATGTATCTCAGAGATTGCACTTATGTACTCACATTCTCTCTCACTGTGCTCAGCACACTCAATCACTCAGCGCTATAAAATACTTGCTGCGGCGTACAACCCGATCCCTATTTATAGTCGACTGCACTCACTGGGGGGGGTGTACAGACTCATGAGGGGCTCCTACAGCCCAAGCGCAATAAGCACGGACAACTCACGTGTTGCACGGACAACTCACGTGCAATAATAATATAAGGATCCGCACGGCCAACTCACGTGCTGCACAACCAACTCACGTGCAATAATAAGTCAATAAGGCCTGCTGCAGGCGGGCAGTCCCGATCCATATAGTAGTAATAATATATATAAAGCCAACATGGCCTGCTGCGGCATGCAGTCGGATCCCAAAAATATCCTCACAATCAGGCCCTCGGCCTCCCTCTGTCATCAATCTCCCAGTCTCTCTCTCATGGGTCATAATGTCATGAGAACATCCAAAATGATAATATGATGTATCAATAAATAATAACAGAAACTGAGATATGATATGTAATGACATGAATATGACTAAGTATAATTTTTCAATATAAAATAAATCATTCACAACAATATAACTTCTGTGGGTCCCAATAATACTGGCACATAGCCTCAACATGATTTTTAATATGCTTTTCAGCTCAATTTCTTTAACTCATAAAACCGCATGGAAAATGCCAAGATCATTTAACTAAAAAATTTCACATAAACAATTATGTCACAATTTCTATAATGCACGCCCACACGCCCGTCACCTAGCATGTGCATCACCTCCCAACAATTCACATAATACATATATTCAGGGTTCATACCCTCAGCTCCAAGATTAGAAGAGTTACTTACCTCGAACAGGCCAAATCTAATGTCGAGCAAGCTAAGCAATGCACCAGAAATTCCATTATGCGCGTATAACTTCCAAACGGCTCGAATCTAGTCACAATTAATTTGATTCAGCTCACAAAAATTATAGGAATTAATTCTATATCAAAATACTAATATTTTCCAAAAATCCGAAATTACGCCCCAAAAATCACTCGTGGGTCCCACGTCTCGGAATCCTATAAAACTCACAAAATTCCGAACCCCCATTCAACCACGAGTCCAACCATATAAAAATTACTCAAATCCAACCAACACTCGGCCTTCAAATCCTCAATTTAAACTAAGAGGGTTTTCAAACTTTTCCAACTTAATTCACCAATTAAATGATAAAAACAACCATGGATTCGGGTAATTTAACCAATATTGAGTTAAGAACACTTACCCCGTTGTTTCCTCTGAAAATCGCCCAAAATTTGCCTCAATCCAAGCTCCAAATCGTTAAAAATGGAAAATGGGAACTTAAACTTTCTGTCCAGGCCTCTCTTCTTCGCGAACGCGACAGGTCCCTCGCGTTCGCGAAGCACAAATCGACTGCCCACAAATTTAACTCTTCGCGAACGCGAAGCTTTAACAGCTCAGACCTTCGTGAACGTGACCGCCACCTCGCGAACGCGTAGAACAAGGACTCGGGTTCCCCAATTGCCTCACTCCTCTTCGCGAACGCGACACCTTTCACGCGTTCGCGAAGCACACACAGACCATACCTTCGCGTTCGCGTCCTCCCTTTCGCGAACGCGAAGAACAAAACCTCACACTCAGAAAACACTCTTCGCGAACGCGAGGGCCCACTCGCGAATGCGAAAGAGAAAATCAGAAAAATGCAGCAACAGATATCAGCAATCTCACCCAGGCCAAAAATGATCCGTCAACCCCCCGGAACTCACCCGAGCCCCTCGGGGCCTCAACCAAATATACCGACAAGTCCTAAAATATCATACGAACTTAGTCGAGCCCTAAAATCACCTCAAATAATGCTAAAACCATGAATTGCACCTCAATTCAAGCCTAATAAACTTTGAAACTTTCAATTTCTACAAACGACGCCGGAACCTATCAAATCACGTCCGATTGACTTCAAATTTTGCTCACCAGTCATAAACGACATAACGGAGCTATGAAAATTTTTAGAACTGGATTCCGACCTTGATAACAAAAAGTCAACCCCCCGCTCAAACTTTTCAAAATTTTAACTTTTGGCATTTCAAGCCAAATTTCACTACGTACTTCCAAATAATTTTCCGGACACGCTCCTAAGTCCAAAATCACCATACGGAGCTATTGAAATCATCAAAACTCCATTCCGGGGTCGTTTACACATAAGTGTTCCAATTCATTCCAAAACCTCACCGGACCCGAACCAATTACCCCGGCAAGTCACACAACAACTGTAAAGTACAATTTGAGCAGTAAATGGGGAAACGGGGTTATAATACTCAAAATGACCGGCCGGGTCATTATAGAACCCGTTATTTCAATTCTGATTTCAGAATTACCGACCAATGTTGGTTGGTAATTTTGGTCGGTACATTAAGTGTTGACCGTTTGACCAAAAACCGACCAACTTTGGTCGGCTTTTTAAAAAAAAACTAAATTCTTTTTTTTGTGTGTTTTTTCTTAAAATATTATAAACTATAAAAAAATATTATAAACTATAAGCATTTATTTTATTTAACTATACAAATATTATAAATAATTATAAACTATAAGCATAATCTTTATAAATAATTATATTAACTATTTACTTTTAATAAATTATAATAGCATCTATCTAAGTAAATTTTCTAAGTTATAATTAAGTATATGGGCAATTTCTCTCTCACACACACACATACACTATATTGTAATTGATGCTAATAACTTCTTTTTTCATTCGTTCATCACTAATAATGCATGACATAGATTAATCGATATATAGGTCGAGACATTTTGATGAATCATCGATTAATATTCATCGATGCATCTAAGTAAGTTATAAGTCGATGAATCAATTTACAAATAGATATATTTTATGATAAATATATATATACTAATTAGGATTTTTACAAGTCTATCCCTAAAAGAACCCGACCATGTGGTCCTAGCGCTTCGTGTTCTTATATATATATATATATATATAGTTATACCTATATATATATATATATACACACACACACACAAACACACTTTACTGTAATACTTTAACTATTTATATAGCTTGTTATAGTATATGTTAGTGTGTATATATATAGCTTGTTAAAGTGTCACGACCCAAAATCCCACCACAGGCGTCGTGATGACACCTAGTCTCTAAAACTAGGTAAGCCGATTTGAATTACATTTTGAAGCAATTTTTTTTTGAATCTAACAGCGAAAATAATTACAATATACAACCTCCCAAGACTGGTAGTACTGAGTCACGAACTCTAACTGAATACATGGAATGATCACGAGGACCGAATATAGAATATTGTTTTATTAAAATTAACAGTACAATGAAATGAAAAGACTCCAAGGGACTGCGACGACTAAGCAGCTCTACCTTAAATCCTTACGATCCCGCCTTAACTCTTCTCAAGTCCGATGTCTCCAATACCTGTCTCTGCACAAAAATGTGCAGAAGTATAGTATGAGTACACCACGGTCGGTACCTAGTAAGTATCAAGACTAACCTCAATGGAGTAGAGACGAGGTACAGTCAAGACACTCACTAGTCTAATAACCTGTGCAATATAATATACAAAATAATAGGAAATAAATAATAATAATAATAATAATAATAATAATAATAGGCAGGATAAAACAACTAGTGATATGCACAACAGACAACAAGAATACCATTAATATCACTCAACAATTAATAAACACAATTACACCCAATTAAATCAAGTCCTTCAAATAAATGCCTTTCACATATAATTCTTCGAGATAACTCTCTTTCAAATATAATTTTCTCAAATAATTATTTTTCAAATATAATTCTTTCAATAAATCTTTTCAAATATAATTTCCTCAAATAAATATCTTTCAAATACAATTCTTTTATATAATACTTTCTAAGTAAAAATCCTTCCAAATAAATATTTTAAATATAATTCTTTCAATTAAAAAGTCACCATGTGATACCTCATTTCATAATCATAAAAATACCGGTCTCGGCCCTTTTTTATATTTCCACGGCACCTCGTGCCCATAATTAAATCATCATATTTCCCCGGCACCTCGTGCCCTCATTTCATATCACAACTGCACGGAAAATTCACGTGCCAATTATCATTATCATTTCATCACAGCACCTCGTGCCCACATTTTATATCACAACTACACGGACAATTCACGTGCCAAATATCCTCATTAAGTACTCACGGCACCTCGTGCCCACATTTCATTTTTTAATTCGCCTGGCAATAGCCACAGGCTCTCAATTTCAACATAAATCATATTGTTATCAATTTACCAACAACAAGACAAATTGCACAAGGCATAAAAATAAACACAAGAAAAATCACAACATCACATAAAAATCATCAACACCACAACCCCACATCATCACATATCGTCCCTGACAATAGACACCTTTATCGCTCCTATTGCCACACTTATCACTCCTTTAGCCACCCTTATCGCTCCGCCCAGACAATACCAATAGCCACCCTTATCGCTCCTATTGCCACTCTTATCGCTCCGCTGAGACAATATTCCAACAAACACAACAGTGAAATGCCACCCTTATAACCACATAATATCAACGGTGAAATGCCACCCTTATCTCCCCAAAATAACAACTCACACAACACAACAATTTACACGGGAAATTATCACAGCAATATAACAAAATCAATTCATATCACAATTTGCCCAATGGCCACAACCCAATTCCAAAGTTACAACCAAGTCAATTAATTTCACAACAAATAGCCAAAAGCTCCACACAATGTTTACAACACCCAAAAACAATCAATAGAGATAAAAATTACTCAACATAAAGCAAAGTCTTCATTAAATTCAAATTTTCAATAATTATATAAATACCTCTTCTTAAGCTCATTTAATTAATTATTTGCAGAGGGAAAATCCATAATAAAATTAAATTCCAATAATTATCAAACCAACAAATTCACGGAATTACATAAATAATCAAGTAACAAACTAACAATCACATCAAATTGTCATATAACAACAGATTCAACAACAACAAGGATTTAGGCACGACAATTAGATGATTAGATATATACCAACAATTACCCAATTTACCACACAATATGCTCAAGACTTTAACTCAATAAAATTTACACATATAAGCCAAGTACGTACTCGTCACCTCGCGTACATGGTTTTCAATTACACAAATTGCACATAAAACTCAATGCCTAAGGGGAAATTCTGTAACGAGCCGGCCAGTCGTTGTGAATATTATAACCATGTTCCCCCATTTACTGCTCAATTTATGTCTTGCAATTGATTTATAACTTATTGGGTTAGTTGGTTCGGGTCCGAAAGGAACTCGGAGTGAAATAAGACACTTAGTCTCATAATTGAGAAATTCAAGTTAGAAAAGTGGAGCAGATATGGATCTATGTGTAAACGATCTAGGATTTAAATTATTATGGTTCCGTTAGCTCTGTTAGGTGATTTTGGACCTAGGAGTGCGTCCGGAATATGATTTAGAGGTCCGTGGTAGAATTAAGCTTGAATTGGTGAAATTGGAAATTTGGCGATTTCGGTCGGCAGTGGAAAATTTGATATTGGGGTCGGGATGGAATTCCGTAAGTTGGAGTAGGTTCGTAATGTCATTTGTAATGTGTGTGCAAAATTTGAGGTCATTCGGACGTGGTTTGGTTGGTTTCGGCATCGGTTGCCGAATTTGGAAATTTAGAAGTTCTTAGGCTTGAATCCGAGGGTAATTTGATGATTTGATATTGTTTTGAGTGATTCGAAGGTTCGACTAAGTTGGTATGTTGATATATGACTTGTTGGTATTTTTGGTTGAGGTACCGAGGGCCTCGGGGTGAATCCGGGTGGTTAACGGATTTGTCAAAGTTAGAATTTGCAGCTGGAGCTGCTGCTACTGCTATTTTCGCACCTGCAGAAGAAATCCTCGCAGGTGCGAGGCCGCTGGTGCGAGTGGGTAGTGCGCAGGTGCGGACGACGCTGGGCCAAGGCTGGGAATGCAGGTGCGAAGAATTGGCCGCATCTGCGAGCCTGCAGGTGCGAGGCCTTGAGCGTAGATACGGAGATGAGGAGTTTGGGCTGGTTTCGCAGATGCGCACCTGGGACCGCAGATGCGAGTCCGCAGGTGCGAGAAAGGTGTCCGCAGGTGCGGAAGCTGGGGAATTAAGTGAGTTGCATAGGTGTGGCTCCTTGAACCACAGGTGCGGTCGCGCGGGTGCGAGGAATATGGCCGCAGGTGCGAAAAACCTGGGCAGAAACCATAAATAGAACCCTTCGCCATTTTGGTGCATTCTTCACCATTTCTATTCGGTTTTTGGAGCTTTTGGGAGAGATTTGAAGAGGGAATCAAGGGAATTTCGTTGAGGTTAGTTACTTGAGCCCTAATACTTGTATATATGGTGATTTTGCTTTGTTTAGTCATTGTAATTAGTGAAAATGAGGGGTTAGGGCTTGGGATTTTTGGAGAAGTAATTTAAGGATTTGAAGGACCA
Organism: Nicotiana tabacum; assembly: GCF_000715075.1. NCBI lineage: Eukaryota > Viridiplantae > Streptophyta > Magnoliopsida > Solanales > Solanaceae > Nicotiana > Nicotiana tabacum. The sequence continues at coordinate 123,824,978 of NC_134094.1, read as the reverse complement.
AACGATGTCGGATTTTGATGAATTTGGTATGGTTAGACTCGTGAGTAAATGAGCTTTCCAGTTTTGTGAATTTTGTCGGATTTCGAGACGTGGGCCCGGGGGGCCGGGTTTGAGCCAATTTCGAGTTTTGGTCTAATTTTGTAGTTTTTCTTGTGGAATTCATTCCATTAGCGTATATTGATGGTATTGTACTGATTGTGATTAGATTCGGAGCATTTGGAGACCGAGTCCAGAGACGAGGGCATCCCAGAGTAGGATTTTTACGTTGTTAAGGTAAGTAACAGTTTTAACTCTGGCTTTGAGGGTATAAACCCGGAGATTTGACATCACGTGATTGTTTGGAAGTGATACCCACGCTAGGTGACGAGCGTGTGGGTGTGCACCGCGAGGAATTGAGACTTGGTCCGTCCCGTGAGATTGTGAGGCCTAATGGCTATTATCTGTGGTTATGGGTTTATTTATTATTGAACTTGTTTGCCTTCATGTTAGAGATCATGCTTAGGCTTTATTCATGCTCACATTATTTGTACTCAGTCCTAAAAATTATTGTACATGCTTACCTCAGTCTCTATTAATTGCTAATATACGGTGATACTTGATATAGGTTGTGTTCCCTTATTGTTGATGATGGTGAGGCTAGTGAGGTACATGATTGAGTGAGGCCGAGGGCCTGGTTGTGAGGATATTGATACCATAGCACGTGAGTTGTCCGCGTAGCACGTGAGTTGACCGTGCGGGTCCAGGTATTGATACCATAGCGCGTGAGTTGTCCGCGTAGCATGTGAGTTGACCGTGGGGATCCAGGTATTGATATGATGGCACGTGAGTTGTCCGTGCTTAGCGCTTGGGCTTTGGGAGCCCCTCCGGAGTCTGTACACACCCCCAGTGAGCGCAGAGTGCTGAGTACGAGTGATGAGTAATGGAGTGACCCTGTTGTGAAGTTGTATTTATTGTGTTGTTGCTGCATTTATTTGTTAAACTTCTTTGTGGCATTTACTGAGTTATGGAATTTACCTGTTTATTTCTGTTTATTTTTTTTAAATTGTGAAAAATAAATAATTGGACTGTTTTATTTAGCTCGTCACTATTGCTCAGTTCCTTAGTTATTTCTGTTACTTGCTGAGGTGGTTGTACTCATGTTACACCCTGCACTTTATGTGCAGATTCAGGTGAGTTAGAGCACGGCGATCGTTGAGTTCACGCCGGCTATCTGTAGAGATTGCAAGGTAGTTGCTAGCGTCTGCAGGACCTTGTTACTCCTTTTATCATTTCTTCTTTTGGATTGTATTGACAGTTAAACAGTTTCATTTCTTAGTTCATAGATTTAGACGCTCATGACTTTGTGACACCCTGATGTTTGGGGCTCGTTTCGGTATTTCAAAAATTATATTTAAAGTTGATTTAGTTTATGAAAAATTCAAATATTGAAATATTTTATTAAGTTCTTATAATCGGTTTAGTAGAAATATTTTGGGAAATAATCTTGCCTTGTAACACGATTGGCGTCATCACGACCATGGCTAGATTTTGGGTCATGAAAGTTGGTATCACAGCCCAGGTTACATAGGTCTCACGAGTCATGAGCGGGTTTAGTAGAGTCTTGCGGATCGGTATGGAGACGTCTGTACTTATCTTCGAGAGGCTGCAGAACCTTTAGGAAAATTTCACATTCTTGGATTCTTATCGTGCGTTATGTGTATTCTAGTAACTAAACATCTGTATTTCATTCTCTCACAGAAGCGAGAGGCCGTGGTAGGGGCAGAGGTGCAGCCCGTACAACAGCTGGGGCAGTACCTGCAGATCCACCCGTTGTCCCAGATCAGGACCAGGTTCCAGTTGTTGATGCGCCAGCTCAGGCACCACCTGTGCCTATTGTGATTCCTGGCCTTCAGGAGGCCCTAGCTGATATTCTGACAGCGTGTACCGGCCTTGCTCAGGAGGTCTCTATTTCGATGGCCGCAGCCACTTCTCAGGCTGGGGGAGGCACTCAAACTCCCGTTGCTCGCACACCCGAGCAGGTTATTCAGGGACTTTAGACACCGGAGGCACCACCAGCCCAGCTGGTTGTAGCTGCACAGGATTATGTGGTTCCTTCTATGCCTGAGGATGATCAGCGTAGGTTGGAGAGGTTTGGGAGACTCCAGCCGCCACCTTTCAGTGGCATAGAGAGAGAGAGGACGCTCAGGATTTCTTGGACAGGTGTCAGAGGATAATCCGTACTACTGGTATTTTGGAGACTTGTGGGGTCTCATTCACTACCTTTCAGTTTTTTGGGGCTGCACTCAGATGGTGGGAGACTTACGGGAGGCGTAGACCTGTTGGCGCAGCACCCCTTACTTGGCAGCAGTTCTCCTTTCTTTTTCTGGAGAAGTTTGTACCTGAGTCCCGCAAAGAGGAACTACGCAGGCAGTTTGAGCAACTTCGCCAGGGTGAGATGTTTGTTACACAGTATGAGATGCGGTTCTCCGAGTTAGCTCGTCATGCGGTCTGGTTGGTTCCCACAGACCGAGAGAGGATCGGGAGGTTTATAGATGGCCTCGGTTTTCAGCTTCGGTTGCTTATGACCAGGGAGAGAGTATTTGGGGTTACCTTTGATGAGGTTGTCGACATTGCTCGACAGATTGAGATGGTTCGAGGTCAGGAGAGGATTGAGAGGGAGACTAAGAGGCCTCGTGGTCAGGGCAGTTTCAGTGGTGTTCCTCAGAGAGGTCTGTTTCAGCCGGACCAGTTTCAGCAGAGTCAGTCATCATTCAGTGCATTGCCAGCACAGGGTTCTCATTATGCCCCGCCCGCTCAGGTATCGTCGGGTAATTCTTTTGGGCATCAGGAGCAGCAATTTCGTCAAAGGAGGGGTTGTTTCAAGTGCGGGGATTTTTGTCACATTGCGAGATATTGCCCTAGGATGTTGGGTGGGACTCCGCAGTGGAGTACTCAGCCTCCGACTACAGCACCAGTTACCTCACCACCCGCCCAGCCAGCTAGGGGTGGAGTTCAGCCAGCTAGGGGCGGAGCCTAGTCAGCTATAGGTCGCCCGAGAGGGGGAGGCAGATCAGGGGGTGGTCAGGCCAGTTTCTATGCCCACCCAGCCAAGCCAGACGCTATTGCTTTAGATGCTGTGATTTCAGGTACGTTCTTCTGTTAGACTCATTCGAGGACGAACATTTGTTTAAGAGGGGGAGAATGTAACGACCCGGCCAGTCGTTTTGAATATTATAACCATGTTCCCCTATTTACTTCTCAATTTATGTCTTGCAATTGATTTATGACTTATCGGGTTAGTTGGTTCGGGTCCGGAAGGAACTCAGAGTGAAATAAGACACTTAGTCTCATAATTGAGAAATTCAAGTTAGAAAAGTGGAGCGGAAATGGACCTATGTGTAAACGATCTCGGATTTGAATTCTGATGGTTCCGTTAGCTCCGTTAGGTGATTTTGGACTTAGGAGCGCGTCCGGAATGTGATTTGGAGGTTCGTGGTAGAATTAGGCTTGAATTAGTAAAATTGGAAATTTGGCGATTTTGGTCGATAGTGAAAATTTTGATACTGGAGTTGGGATGGAATTCCGGAAGTTGGAGTAGGTTCGTAATGTCATTTGTGATGTGTGTGCAAAATTTGAGGTCATTCGGACGTGGTTTGGTTGCTTTCGGCATCGGTTGCCGAACTTGGAAATTTAGAAGTTCTTAGGCTTGAATCTGAGGGTAATTTGATGATTTGATATTGTTTTGAGTGATTCGAAGGTTCGACTAAGTTGGTATGTTGATATATGACTTGTTGGTATTTTTGGTTGAGGTCCCGAGGGCCTCGGGGTGAGTCCGGGTGGTTAACGGATTTGTCAAAGTTCGAATTTGCAGTTGGAGCTGCTCCTACTACTACTGATATTTTTGCACCTGCGGAAGAAATCTTCGCAGGTGCGAGGCCGCTGGTGCGAGTGGGTAGTACGCAGGTGCGGGCGACGCTGGGCCAAGGCTAGGAACGCAGGTGTGAAAAATTGGCCACATCTTCGAGCTCGCAGGTGCAAGGCCTTGAGCACAGATGCGGAGATGAGGAGTTTGGGCTGGTTTCGCAGATGCGCACCTGGGACCGAAGATGCGAGTCCGCAGGTGCGAGAAAGGTGTCCGCAAGTGCGGAAGCTGGGGAATTAAGTGAGTTGCGCAGGTAAGGCTCCTTGGACCGCAGGTGCAGTCACGCGGGTGCGAGGAAGATGGCCGCAGGTGCGAAAAACCTGGGCAGAAACCATAAATAGAACCCTTCGCGATTTTGGTGCATTCTTCATCATTTCTATTCGGTTTTTGGAGCTTTTGGGAGAGATTTGAAGAGGGAAACAAGGGGATTTAGTTGAGGTAAGTTACTTGAGCCCTAATACTTGTATATATGGTGAGTTTTCGTTGTTTAGTCATTGTAATTAGTGAAAATGAGGGGTTAGAGCTTGGGATTTTTGGAGAAGTAATTTAAGGATTTGAAGGACCAAACGATGTCGGATTTTGATGAATTTAGTATGGTTAGACTCGTGAGTGAATGATCTTTCTAGTTTTGTAAATTTTGTCGGATTGCGAGACGTGGGCCCCGGGGGCCGTGTTTGAGCCAATTTCGTGTTTTGGTCTAATTTTGTAGCTTTTCTTGTGGAATTCATTCCATTAGCGTATATTGATGGTATTGTACTGGTTATGTTTGCCTTCATGTTAGAGATCATGCTTAGGCTTTATTCATGCTCACATTATTTGTACTCAGTCCTAGAAATTATTGTACATGTTTACCTCAGTCTCTATTAATTGCTAATACACGGTGATACTTGATGTGGGCTATGTTCCCTTATTGTTGATGATGGTGAGGCTAGTGAGGTACATGATTGAGTGAGGCCGAGGGCCTGGTTGTGAGGATATTAATACCATAGCATGTGAGTTGTCTGCGTAGCACGTGAGTTGACCGTGCGGGTCCAGGTATTGATACCATAGCGCGTGAGTTGTCCGCGTAGCACGTGAGTTGACCGTGCGGATCCAAGTATTGATATGATGGCACGTGAGTTGTCCGTGCTTAGCGCTTGGGCTTTAGGAGCCCCTCCGGAGTCTGTACACACCCCCAGTGAGCGCAGAGTGCTGAGTGTTTTGAGTATTGAGTGCTGAGTACGAGTGATGAGTGATGGAGTGACCTTGCTGTGAGGTTGTATTTATTTTTGTTGTTGCTGCATTTATTTGTTAAACTTCTTTGTGGCATTTACTGAGTTATGGAATTTACCTGTTTATTTCTGTTTATTTTTTTTAAATTGTGAAAAATAAATAATTGGACTATTTTATTTAGCTCGTCACTATTGCTCAGTTCCTTAGTTATTTCTGTTACTTACTGAGGTGGTTGTACTCATGTTACACCCTGCACTTTATGTGCAGATTCAGGTGAGTTAGAGCGTGGCGATCGTTGAGTTCACGCCGGCTATCTGTGGAGATTGCAATGTAGCTGCTAGCGTTCGCAGGACCTTGTTACTCCTTTTATCATTTCTTCTTTTGGATTGTATTGACAGTTAAACAGCTTCATTTCTTAGTTCATAGATTTAGACGCTCATGACTTAGTGACACCCCGATGTTTGGGGCTCGTTTCCGTATTACAAAAATTATATTTAAATTTGATTTAGTTTATGAAAAATTCAAATATTAAAATATTTTATTAAGTTCTTATAATCGGTTTAGTAAAAATATTTTGGGAAGTAGGCTTGTCTTGTAACACGATAGGCGCCATCACGACCATGGCTAGATTTTAGGTCGTGACAAATTCCCCCACTCGAGGTTAAGCAAGACACTTACCTTTTTGAAGTTAGGCCGATATTCCAAAATAGCCTTCTTGCTTGAATTGACCTCAGGACAGCTAAAATCTATCTAAATTAATTGTACAACTTCGTTAAAATTCATCAAAAATAATTTCGGATAATAATACGTCGACTTAAAATTTTATTCCAAAAAGTCAACAAAAGTCAACGCGGGACCCGCCTCTCGAAACCCGACTTAATTTTCATGAAATCCGAACGCCCATTCCGATACAAGTTCAACCATACCAATTTTATCGAATTCCAATAACAAATCGACCTCCAAATCTTAAATTTAAACCAAGAGGGTTTTCTAAAATTTTCAACCCAATTCACTAATTTAGTGATAAAAACAATAATAGATTCATGTAATTTAACCAAAATCAAGTTACGAATTCTTACCCCAATATTTTCCTTGAAAAACTCTCGAAAAATCGCCTCACCCCAGCTTCCTTGGTCCAAAAATGGAAGAATGACACGAATTTGGACTTTATTCTGCTGCCCAGGGATTTGTTCTTCGCGTTCGCGAGACTCCCCTCGCGTTCGCGATGACCAAATTCTTCAAAAGTCATTTTCAAACTCTTCTCAGACACCCTTTAGTATAATGGTTATAATATTTTGTACAAAACTCCAAATGATGAATGGTTTAACTTTATGAAAACTAGACTCCAAGGGCTATAACTTTAATTTGTTGTCCAATTCCTTATAGATTATGAGATATAAGCTTCCAAAGTCAGCCCTGTGCAACAGAGATTTTCAAACTCTTCCCAGATAGCCTATAGTATATCCACCATAACTCTTTGTACACAACTCCAAATGACAAATGGTTTACATTTATACAAACTAGACACAAAGGACTACAACTTTTATTTTTAGATTATCTCCAAATTTCTTATAAATTGCGAGATATGAGCCTCTAAAGTCAGACGACGAACAACAAAATTTTCTTCTTCGCGAACGCGAAGAACAAAGTCCTAACAGCAAAATCCTTCTTCGCGAACGCGAGAGGCTCCTCGCGAACGCGAAGAACAACACCAGAACCAGCAACCAGCAACATCAAAACACCCAAACTTGGTCCGGAACTACCCCGAATCAAACCCGAGGTCCCCGGAACCCCGTCCAATCGTACCAACCAGTCCCAATACATAACACGAACCTGCTCGAGGCCTCAAATCACATCAAACAACATCATAGTCACGAATCATACCCGAATTCAAGCCTAATGAACTTTGAAATGTCAAATTCTATATCTTGTGCCGAAACACATCAAATCAATCTGGAATGACTTCAAATTTTGCACACAAGTCATAATTGACATAACGAAGCTATTTCAATTTCAAGAATCGGATTTCGGTCCCGATATCAAAAAGTCAACCCCCGGTCAAAATTTTCAAAATGTTGAGTTTTGCCATTTCAAGCTTAATTCTACTACGGACCTCCAAATAATTTTTCGGATACGCTCTTAAGTCCAAAATCATCATACGGAACCGACGGAACTCCATTCCGGAGTCGTCTTCACACATTTTCGACTACGGTCAAAATTTTAAGACTTAAGCTCCCTTTTTAGGGACTAAGTATCCCAAATCACTCTGAATCATCCGTAAATCAAACTCGACCACACACGCGGATCATAATACATATTGCGAGGCTGCTCGAGACCTTAAGTCACTGAACGAGGCGCAAATTCTTAAAACGACAAGTCGGGTCGTAAATTAAAAGTTTGACCATGTTTGACCTATTAATTTAACTCGTTTACTTAATACTAATAACTTCTTTCGTTTCTTTAATTTGTGATCCATATATATATATATATATATATATATATATATATATATATTTAATTTGTGATCCATATATATATATATACATGTCAAAGATGTTTAGTATTAATTCTTCTATTTTTCATTCATTCATCACTAATAATGCATGACATAGATTAATCGATATAGGTCGAGACGTTTTGTTTTTACTATTAGTCGATATAGGTCAAACGTTTTATTTTTAATTTTCACCGATGCATCTAAGTAAGTTATAAATCAATGAATCAATTTACAAATAGATATATTTGATGATAAATTATATATACTAATTAGGATCTTCACAAGTCTATCCCTAAAAGAACCCGACCATGTGGTCCTAGCGCTTTGTGTTCTTATATATATATACGACTATACCTCTGTCTCTATATACATATACACACACATACACACACACACTTCATTGTAATACTTTAACTATATATATATATAGCTTGTTATAGTATATGTTAGTGTGTGTGTGTGTATATATTATATATATATATATATATATATATATATATATATATATATATATATATATATATATATATATATAAAACACGCTTCGTTGTACTACTTTAACTACATATATAGCATGTTATATATAGTATATGTTAGTGTATTTATTATTTGTATTACAAAAGTGTTAACGGATTACATTTATATTATTTAGATTAAATATAAAAGTAATTCAAAAGTTTGACCAATGTTGACGTAATAACCGACCAACTTTGGTCGGTTATTTTCCAGAAAATAAAAATTACCGACCAAAGTTGGTCGGTAAATGCTTCCCCTTCATTAACCGACCAACGTTGGTCGGTAATTTTAAATATAAATTCTTAAATTTTATAAAATATTTTAAATAATAAAATAATTATTAAAATTTAAAAAATTGGGTCCAGATTACAGACCAACGTTGGTCGGTAATTCAAAATTTTCTTTGACTAAGCAAGTCTAACCAGCTGGGTCAACTTGTTGACCAATTTACAGACCAACGTTGGTCGGTATTTATTTTTAAAAAATTATAAAATATTTTTTTTCCAGTTTCCGTTCAAGCTGGACGATTTTTGGTCGCTCTTTTTGACCGACCAACATTGGTTGAAAATTTTTGGTCAGTTTTTAGCGGATTTCTAGTAGTGTAACTACCCGGACGACTCACGTGCCAATTAGAGTCATTCACGCATAGAAGGCAAGTTCAACAAAGGTATCTATACTCAACAATAACACGGAATCCCCTTAATCTGATAAGAGTGCTAATCTACGTGTATGATTGTGCAAGTGTCCTAACATAGTTCAAACCAACTAGTAAGCGTAAGAAAAGGAAAAAGGACAACACGTAAAAATATTTTCTCACAACTTTCACAGAATACGCTCACACAGGTAAGTGTACCACTACACAATATCAACAACAAGAATGCCCCCAGGCCAACACAAGTCATCACAAAATAATCCCTGACATAGCTCACCTTGTCTCGCCATGTGTACAATAGTAAAGTAAATGCTCGCCTTGTCTCGTCACACGCGCATAATCATGTTCCCACCTTGTCACGCCACATGCGCAACCCATATATATATATTCCGCCTTGTCACGCCGCATGTGCAATATCAATAGAAATCACAGCACGGCAGAAACCTCGTACAAATCCCCATATTAACAACCGCACGGCAGAAACCTCGTGCATCACCACAACAATGATAATAAAATAAGATACGGTAAATAAATCAACTCAAGAACCTTCGATCACAAAAAAAAGGTAAAACTAGTTAACAAGGAAGAACCACAATAAGGAAAACTAGGCCTAATAGGAACAACTCAACAAGAAAGAAGATAACATGTAACAATAGTCCACACTGTAAGGTTCAACAACAAGAAACTAGCACGAGTTTAATAATTTCCAGATAAGGGTAAGTATACTAAGGCATGGAACCTCTAAGCTTATTCTAAAGTTGGACAATTACGGGAGAGATACATCCAATTGAACTAAAGGTAAGCAGCAAGAAGATCACCATAACTTCAATTAAGGGAGAACATTTACAAAACAGAAATAACTACAACTTCAGATAGGGATAAGCAGTTAGGGAGAAGGAAACATGGAAATGGAAGAGATAACAGTCTTAATTAAGGCACATATGAATCAATATAAAAAAGAGTGAATCATGAAGCAATTAATTCTAATTAAGCAGGTAAAGGTAAAACTAGTAATTGAGGAAGTAATCATGACAAGAACAACTGCATATTCAATGAATACAAGGACCTAAGAACCCCAAAAGGTCAATTTCCACAACATAAGTCCGAGCACGTACTCGGCCTTAATGGCTTGCTCGGCGGCTCCATATTGTCAAGCCCCGGTCGACCTCGGCCTAGTCGCCCATGATGAGCCGCAGTTCTCACACTTGATTACCTCTTCATGCCGAATTTCCTTAACCGAATTTTGACCCATACAAGCGACGTTTTGTTTTATTGTATTTTTTTTTGGAATTTGACTTAATTTATTTTATTGTGTTTAGATGAAATTGTTGAGGCATTTGGCATCCATGTCCCAGGAAGCAGAAAGACTGCGTATTGAGTACCAGAAAGCTGTAAATGAATAGCAGATGCTAGCATGGGTGGCTCAAGGGTGAGGCTAGTAAAGCCTTTGCTTTAGGCCCCAAAAATTTTGAGGCCCCAAAAAGTGTTAATGGTAAAATACGTAATGATATTTTGACTTAGACAGTTTTGAACTTTGTAGAAAAAAGTATAAAATCCGTGTTAAAAAGGTTTTTAAAAAACAAAGAATATTTACTTTTTAACATAAGAAATATTTTAGAACTTCGAATTAAACTACTCAAATTTTTGTATTAGCAAATAAAATTTTTTACATCAAGATCCAAGGTAATGTATTGCAAATATATGGTTAATATCTTATTAACTTGAATTAATCCTTGATAATATAAATAATAATAATATTACTAAATGAAGCTAAAAGTCATATATCTTGTATGAATACTATTATATAAATAAGTACGGAAGGAAAAAAGGCAACATCAAAGTTTTTGCATATACTTGTATAGGTGTATAAAATTTAGATTCTTATTAAAATTTGACTTTATGCCACTAAATTCGTTGAGCCGCCCTTGAATGCTAGCCCTGAAAATGACAAAATTCAGCTATCATGTGGTCACTACGGTCGAAGAGGTGCAGATTTTGGCTAGACTTGACAATATGGAGGCAAGACTCATCAAAATTGTACTCATCCACTCGGACGATGAAAGAGTGATAAACGTCGCTCTTAGGGAAGGATTTCACATTTTGGGTGAGGGGTGGTTTCTTCCAGCTAGGTGTGCTGTGTTAAGTATAATGTAGTACTAGTGATTAGAAAGTCGGTTTTAGTGTCTACTTAGTATATTGTTACTTATTAGTCTATGGTGAAGTGATTAGAAAGTCGGTTTTAGTGTCTACTTACTAGTCGGTATTAGAGTTGTTACTTCTCTCTTATGTAAAAACCAAGAGTAAAATTTATTTTCTGCTTTGTCAACAAAAGTCTGAATCAGAAATCAATATAGTCATTGCATGGTTCTTCGTCAAAAAATCTTGTATGTTTGTGTATTGTTGTTTAATGTTTTCATTTCTGTATTTTTATTTTATTTTTTGGGGTAAATTTTCTTTGTTATCATTGTTCATAAAATTCCTTTCTTCTACTGTGCCATTCAAATAAGGTTAAACATTAAATTATTATTATTATTATTATTATTTTTTAAAAAAGAACTTTTATATAGATTCGACATTGCTGACATTGTTTGCTTTTTTTATACTATAGAAGGAAAAGTGAGAAAAAACACCCAAAAATATAGTCATTGTTATAAATAATATTATTATGAAATTATTTGGGAGCAAGTTAGTTAGTAATAAACTAGTATAGTTACTTGGTCACTAACATTGGTTACTTGCTCACCAAAATTTGTTACTTGACCACAGAGACTATACTTGGTCACCAAGCAACATTGGGAAGTGAAATTGAGATATATTTTTCTAATTTATATTAATTGGAAGACGAATTTAGCTACAATGATGGGACTTCCCACCTCTTACATAACTATTGGAACTTGGAAGTAAAATTGAGATACTTTCTCTAATTCTGATTAGTTGAAAAGACGATTTTAGCTACAGTGATGAGAATTTACATACATATATAGCTGGATCAGACAGATCCCACTAATTCCAATTTGTTGCCTATTTTGCAATACACAATATGCAACAGAATCTTGCATCTATTGTTTATATACTAGACTAGATAGTAGTTTCCAGGCTTACGGTACCATTTGCTATTTATTCTAGTGTTTGACCCCATATAAAATACCAAAAGTTTTAAAAGTAATGATTATTTTCTTATAATTTCGTGGGAAGTCTAACTGTGCCTTACAGATAGAAAAAAAAAATTTTTTATTGAGTAACAAGCTATAGTAATTAATGAATTAATTTGAGCAGTTTGATATTTGATAGTCAAATATATCAACACGATAAAAAAAATACTATTATTTATTACTGTTAAATATTTTCTCTTGTAATAACATCTAAAATTGGAAATATTGTACTTTCATAAATTGAAAGGATGAAATAAAATGGCATTGGAGACTTTGGTGCTTTTTGATTATCACATTCTTCAATGGAGAATCTGGCCGGGCCCGTCACGAGCCCAACCTCCACCGCAACCACGCCGCAGACGGCTGACACCACCACCCGATCGCCGGCGTCACCGCCGGCAGCCCCGAAGAAAAAGACTCAAAAAAATCCCCTCCCAATCCACAGCTCGAAACCCTCTGCAAGACGATGTGCGGCAAGGGACTACGAACTTACATAACTTCGCAACTCCCACTCCCAGAGCAAAAAAACACACTACGCGAACAACTCCCCGAGGCATTAAAACTTGCACCCAACGCAGCGAAGCTTGTACTCAGCTCTATGGGAGACTTTTACGCTAAAAGGGGCAAAGATCATGATAAGGATACACAGATGATTTCCTATAGGGAAGCATCCGTATTGATTTTGGAGTGTTTTTTGTTAATGGGTTTCGACGAAATTAATGAAGTGGTCTCAAAAGAAGCTGAACAAGCAGCGGTTATATGGAGAAGAAGGTTGGTTGATGAACGAGGTATAAAAAAGGCGAGTGAAATGGACGCGCGGGGGCTGTTATTGCTTATTGGGTGTTTTGGGATTCCACAAGTTTTTAGGAATGAGGATGTTAGGGACTTGATTCGGAAGAGTAACATCAGGGAGATTAAAAGTGCACTTAGGAGATCAAATGTGCTCATCCAAAAGATTCCTGGTCGGTCCTCCACTCTATCTATTTGTCTGCAAGCTACATTTGCATTTCATCATTTTGCAGTACATTTTTTTAAAGGATTTAAGTTTTATACACCCACAATGTAAAGATTTTTTACACTTACGATTTTCTACATTATCATAATCTGTGATAGCAGGCTTGTTACCATTTTTACTAGATTGCCAATAAATGCTTATCAAAAAGTTTGCTTGTAATTACCTAATAAGTGTCACCATCAGTGCGTAGAACTCTTAGGACTCACTAGCACACTCCTTGCTGCTTTCGTGCTTGATGGCTTCTGATGAACCAATGATAGAGATCCTTCCCTAACAGCTGAAACTCTTTTCTAAATAATAGACGTGACGTGCCAGATGCATCAGTCCGTGTATGTGACAATTTGATGATTGAAGATAGTAAAAAGAGGCGAGGTAGACCTAAGACCACATGGTGAGAAGTTGTTTTAGAATATCTAAGATCTCTTGAACCAACACAGAGTTAGCTACACATGTAACATGATGGTGCTAAAAACATAACACAATAGGAGCTGGTTGAATGTGTAGAGATAAGTGTGTGATTAGGGGATTCTTAAGATTGCTAACAAAGATATTATTTGGTATTGGAGTGAAGTAAAACTGTATAGAACAAAATGGACATACGAGATTCATCTAGCTGACTGGAATTGATTGAATGAGTATGAAGTGCATTTGAACTAATCGTACTTTCAATTAGTGAGGTGAGCGTTGCATACATCAGTTTACTCCAAAGGACAAAACTAGAACAGAGTGCCCTGGATGAAAGCGTAGAAAGGCCTGACGTGGAAAGAGAACACGTGAAGTAAGAAACTTGTTGTGGGAAAATAAGAAATTTTGATGGACCTATTAGGTGGAAGATTACTTATTCTGCTTCGAGATAATTGTGGATTTGTGGGAAAATTAACTGGTTTGTTCTTAGGAGTACTGGGTTTAATCAGACCACAATACAACACATGTAATATAATTTGTGATGGTAAATTTTAGTCTTGGACTTTATTGTTATACCTGGCGACTATGCTATTGCTGAAGTTCCAGCCTTGGGTTTACGGGAAGCTCCTAAAATCCATAGTCTTCAAAGCAGTCTGACTATGGTAATTTCTTATGGAAGTTAGAATTTTCACTGCAAAGGATTTAATAAGATTGCAGCACATGGTGGGTGAGTAGTGAGAGAGTTGTTCCTTAACTTTTGGCGGTTCCTAGCGACAAGTTTATAAGGTACCGGAGCATAGCTGTTCACTTTGTCCTCTACCCTCTTTCTCTTTCTTTCTTTTGCCTTGACCTGTAGGGAACCCCTTTTCTAGTGGTAATGGATGTCATTATATCAAAGTTGTTTACTTGTTTATATGTCACTCTATTTTTGTTTCTTATGTATCAATAAATGCAATGTCGCCTATTGAAGTTGCATATATTGCTACTATTTAATATCTATCTTCTGTTAGGCCCCTAAAGATTTTTATATTTAGTTTAATAAAATATTTTTTTCATAACCACAAAATGGGTGATATATCTTTGTAGTGGAAGTTGTAAGGAACTTACGAAGCAACTGTGGACACTCAAAAAGAGTTGATGGACCAGAGGGAAACCCCTTAATTTCCAATAATACAGACTAGTATCCCAGTAAGACTGCCATTCATTTTAAAATTAGCTAGTTACCTAGCTGTTTATGCATAACTTTAGTTTTAGATTTGGCTGACCATAAAGAATAATTTCTTTCACTTGCCTTAACTGGTGTACATTGCTATTTCTACAAAAGTTTTCAGCCTTTATCCTGTTAAACATTGTTGCTCGTCTCAATATACTCAAAAGTGTTTTTGCTTTTCTCCACAATGCCATAGAGAGACGCTAAGAGCTTCCTACCCTGTTTGTTTTTTTAATTTGTGAAACCGATCTTTATTTGGTTGCTTCGACTTTGTAGCCTTGTAAACAAATCTCGAAGCATTAATCTCTCCAACTTATGGTACTTCATGGCCAACCTTGCGAAGCGCATCAGCTTCCAGGTGTCTTCAAGATCCTCCTACAATTAGTTTATAAGCAATGACAACAGAAGTATGATTTTTCATACAAAGTTCTCTAGTAGAAGCTGGTGCATAGGGTTCTTTTGAAAAACCTAAATGGGTTAAGAAACTATACTAAACTTTTACCTCAAATGTTAATGACAATGTTGTGCATGCATATTACTTGCAACAAAAAAATCTGCACATGCATATCTGTACTAACTTGGGGAGTTATAGTTGACTAGAAATGCCATGCTTCTACATTTTTTGCTCCATAATGGCCTGTGTTCGGATGTCGGTTGTCAACTAAACGTCAGTAGGGTCCGATATTCATTCCTTTGTTCTACACAAACAACCAAAGATGCTACTGAAGAAGCTTTTCTTGTTATTGCTCTCAGTTGTCACTACCCACATTCAGCAGTTAACCCCCTAATTTCCTATCTATCTTTAGAAGTAGGGTCGGGTGAGTCTGTTGCTTTCCCATGAAGGAAGTGGGATATGTTAGGTTGTGGACTAGATGACTAAATTGACTCTGTGCTTTCTTCATTTGCGTATTTTGTTTTGGTAGGAAGAATCAAAAGCGACTCAATCAGGTAATTGGAAGTAGATGATTTCAGTAAACGTAGAGAGGCTTTTATTCCGGAAAAAAAAGGCTTTTATACTGTTTAGGATGACGCTATTGCATTAGTTGCTAATTATTCCAACTAAGTTCTTATATGTGGAGAAGAAATGTTTAAGGTGATAATGCTAGAAAACCACGAAAACTGTATCTTCGGAGGTAAAATCAGCACCTTTGTTCTTTCTGTGGTAGGTAACCATTTTTATAGGCATTGAAATGATCTAGGGCATGGATCTGTTACCTTCTTCAATAGGATATGGGCTCAGTTTTCAAGGGTAGTAAAAAATTGATAATGGATAAAGCAGTGTTGTCAAAGGTTCATTTAAGACGCGCTTAAGCCCTAAAGCTCAAAAAAACTCGGGAAGGGCACTTTGCCTAGCTTAAGATGTGCTTCAGTGTAGGCGAGACACTAAGGCGTGCACACTCATTGTCCATGAGTTCTGTTTTGAATCGAGCGGTACTAAACAACAAATCTAAATAAGTGTATTAGTTGTTAAGGAAGACAATATGAATTTGTTGCTTTTTTTCTTAAATATACATTTTTATTTTTTTCCTTCATTGCGCCTAAGGGTGGCAAGTGGGCCGGTCCAGGCCCGGGACCGCGAGCCAAACGGGCCAGGACCTTTGGCCCGATTTTAGCGGGCCTGGGTCGGTCTCGTGGGCCGGTCCTATGATTTGGGCCCGTCAGGCCCGGGACTGTTTAGCCCGCCAGGGCCCGGGACCGGCCCGGTCCCTTAGCGGGCCAAACGGTCCCAACGGCTATTTTTTTTTTTTTAAAAAAAAAATAGCCGTTGGGCTGTCAAAAATAGCCATTTAACCCCCCCTCCCCCCCCCCCCCCCAACTTTGTTTTAATCCCAAACTTTTTATAATTACACGTTTTCCCTATTTTCAACTATAAATACCCTATTATTCTTTCATTTTTTGTTACAAAATCATCAATCTATCACAATCTCTCTCTAATTTTCTTCTATAATTGCTACTATTACTTACTTTATTATTACAATTTGTGAAACAATTGTGAAGTTGGTGAATTGAAGTCTTCAACGATAATCAATTTCCAACAAGTTGTTCGTCAATTCGGTAAACTCGTTCCAACTCTTAAGTTTTAATATTATAATTTTATTTGTGTTTATTTATTTTCTATTACTTTATTAATTAAGATGACTTCCTTAAAAAAAATTTTTGGTAAAAATAAGGAAAAATTCAAGAGTGACGAATGTAGTGCTCAATCTGTTCCTCCCCCACTGCCTCGGGATCCCCGAACCAAACTCCATATACGTCCTACACCTGCTATTCTTGATAGCGATAATAGTTTATTACAATTTACTGAAAGTCAATTTTGCCATAATATTAGATCTGGTGAACAATTTTATTCTAATCCAACTATTGATGAAAATGATGACGAAGAAATAGATTTTGATGAAAGTCAACCGGATGATGATACACCAACTAGTCCTGCTCCTCATGTTAACCCAACTAGTGGTAACCCTACTGATCCAAATGATGCCCCATTTGATACTCCTGTTACTACCCCTACTTTTTCTAGACAACCTAGCAAACGGACGGAAACATCTCCCATTTGGCCATTTTTTTTTTATTTTGCACCGGGTGTCCGAGACTCTTTGAGCCCCGACTAGTCTCGGGGGTGCACAGGCCCTCGGCAAGGAGATTCCCGCAAGTGCACCACGGTTAATTCAGGTTTTATCCAGTCCGATGGCCCTCAGAAATTGTTTGCACCCAGTGGGTTTCGAACTTGAGACCTTGAAAGGGAGCAAACCCCAAGGCTCAAGTCAATTGCCACCAGGCCAACCTTGAAAGGGAGCAAACCCCAAGGCTCAAGTCAATTGCCACCGTTTGGCCATTTTTTACTCAACTAATTCCAGAAAATAAGGCTAAGTGTAAAACTTGTGGCACAGAGTTAGTTTTTAAATATTTTGGATCGCGGGGGGAGGAGGGACGGGAACTTTGGCTAGACACATAATGAAACACCCTTAAGATAAAGTGAGATATCTTCATCTGAAAGCTTTGGCCGAGGGAAAAAGTTTACCTACTCCTAGTCAGGTTGACCCTGGTACCGGTTCAAATCAATTTCAACCGGGAATTAATACTGTTACCGGTGGTATTTTATATTATGATCCAAAAAAAGATCGGGAAGAATTGGCAAAAATGGTAACTGTTATGTGTTTACCCTATAGTTTTCCTTCTGATACTAACTTTGTGCATTATATTAGAAATTTTTTTAATCCTACTTATAAAGGTTTTCCTCGCACAACCGTAAAGAGCGATATTTATAAATATAAACATGAATATGAACAATATTTGCGCTATTTATTTACTCATATAAATTGTCGTGTTGCTATTACAACTGATATTGGTAGAAGTGGTAACGACTGTGATTATCTTACTATTACCAGTCATTGGATTGATGAGGATTGGATAATGCAAAAGTGCATTATTTCTTATAGAATAATTAATTCACGTCACACAGGGCAGTTTAATGGTTGGGCGGGGTTTAGGGGTTCTCAAGGTTCTGGTAGTAGTGATTTTTCACAACTAAATGAGTTTGAAGTTTATTTGTCGCAGGGAATTGAGGAAGTGAATCCCGACGGTTCCTTTAATCTTTTGGAATGGTGGAAGGACAAAGAAAAGCACTTTCTGGTTCTTTCAAGGATGACCCGAGACATTTTAACTATTCAAGCTTCAACAGTGGCATCAGAGAGCGCTTTCAGTCAAGCAAGACTTCAACTCGGTGATTATAGAGCGTCTATGAGGGAGAGTTTGGAAAAATCAGTACTTTTCAGAGATTGGATCCGGTCGGAAAGAAGAAATTTTGGACTTGCTGAATCACAACCAGATGAAGACGAAGCTTTCGAAGAAATGCTAGCTGAACTTGCGGAGGATGTTGCTTCGCCCGAAAGTGGCGATGACCAAGCAACTTTTCCGCCACCACCAACGGAAATTCCTCCGGACCTTGATAGATTTATGAAGTTTGTATCGATACCATGTAACTTGTATGAACAAAAATTAGTATGTATTATGTAACTTATATTTTGGCACATCTTGATTAGTTTTTTTTTCTTCTCAATGGTGGTATTAACACCTTGTTGTGCTTATTCCATAGGGGGATGAAGACTAAGAAAGATATTGCCATATTTTTTAATGCTATAATAAAATTACAAGGCATATCTCTTTACAATATTTTTGTCTTTAGACTTAGATATTATTTTTACAATATATAGACACATCTTATATATATACTATATATACATTTAATATATATACTATACTATATATACATCTTATATATAGTATATAAGATGTATATATAGCTTATCGAATATAGCTTTTATATATATACTATATATACATTTAATATATATACTATACTATATATACATCTTATATACTATATATAAGATGTATATATACCTTATCGAATATAGCTTATATATATATACTATATATACATTTAATATATATACTATACTATATATACATTTAATATATATACTATACTATATATACATCTTATATAGTATATAAGATGTATATATAGCTTATCGAATATAGCTTATATATATATACTATATATACATTTAATATATATACTATACTATATATACATCTTATATCTATACATCTTAGATATTTATTTTAACATCCTTTTGTCTCTAATATCTATTTATTTATTTTTAAAAAAATATTGGGCCCACTTAGCCCGCGGCCCAGTACCGTTTAGCCCGGGACCAAACGGTCCCGGGGCCGGGCCGGGCCTTAGAAAAAGCTCGTTGGCCGGGGCCCGGGCCCGCTTGGGACCGGGCCCAGGACCGTTTGGACCAGCCCACTTGGCCCCTTTAGGCCCGGGACCGGCCCACTTGCCAGCCCTAATTGCGCCTCTTTTTTACTAAAGCCCACACTTAAATTGCTTTTTGAGCGTAAAGCTGCAATTGACCTGGAGCGTTTTTTCGAGCTTTTCGCCTTTGACAACACTGGATAAAGACTTTTTCCTCAGGTGCATCAATAAAGAGAATCTTGTGTTGCTTTCATGTCCGGGTATGGTAATGGTATTAAAATCGTAAAGCAGCTTACAGGTATTGAATTGGTGAAAACCACTTATCATATATCTCTTCTGGTACCTTTGCACTTCCCTTTTCATTTTCTCCCCTTTCTGTGGTGCTGCTACATTCCTTTCATTTCTCTCCTTGCTGTGGTGCTACAGTTTTCTATATCTTGATATTCCATGCAAGATCGTATCAGAGGTCGCAGTGTGACCTTTGCTTTCCTGTTACTCTACCTGAATTTGGTTCTCTAGTTTGCACTTTTATTCCACACCTCTTGTTCGCTAATTCTTCACTGTTCAATTCCGTTTGTTGCAACTGCTACTGATTCTTGTTCCCTTCTTTCTTTGTTTTAAAGATATATTTCGTTTAAAGCTATTTTACTTTTGTCCTATTTTTTTTCTTTCAGTTCTATTAAACCTTTGTTTTCTTATAAGAAATCAGCTTGAACTTTAAAGATTGGTTTATATGTACATAAATTTTTGAGACTCTACTTTTTAGCCTTTAAATTGAAAGATTTATATATATATATATATATATATATATATATATATATATATATATATATATATATATATATATATGGTTCACTTCTTTTGTATTTAGTTATTTACTTATCTGCGCAAGGTTCATTTTGGTACTTCTATAAAAATGTCGCTTCACTTCAATGAAGCAAGCACTTCACTTCTCGCTTCAAGGGAAACGAGCCCTTGTTGCTTTTTTGCGCTTATGGCTCTCGAAAGCACTAGCGGCATTCGAGCCACCTTGTGTGAGATTCCCACCGAGTAGCTGCTACTTCCCACCAGCTCAAATACCAGATACTGTGGCTACCAAGGCTTAGGCAGATGTGAAGAAATCATCTATTCACCTTGTGTTTTTATCGGCTCTATTGGGATTTGAACCGCGGTCTCCCGTGATTTTCATCCACCTCATTGACCACTAGGTCACGCCCTTGGGTGCCATTTTCTTTCATTTCTAGTTGGGGGAAATTTTTTGATTGGTAAAAAGCTGCAGGTCAAGTCCACGAACGCGTAATCCACCTCATATACTTAACAAATAAGTGACTATGACTTAGTTTATATGCTACCTTGGATGCATGTTTTATTTTCCCCAATTGACACTTGGGCGCTTTGCCTGCATGAGTAGAAGACCTACTAATTTATCTGCCTGCCTAACTTTGATTTATGTAAATTTGCAACAGAAATAATAGAGCTCTAAGAGTACCAATACAACTATTCTTTACCTTTCCCAGAATACTTTCTTCGTCAAAGGTATAGATTACACGAACCACTCCCTTACTCTGGTCGATAGGGATACTACTGATAATTCGGCATGCCCTAGAGCACGTCACAACCTTACTCTGGAAGACGTGCCCCTAGAATACTCCAAACATGATACACACCTTACCTTCTATTATAATTGTACAAGTTCACTTCCGGCCTCTATTCCTGTAGATTGCTTAACATCAGGTGAAAAAAAGTCATACTTTTATGTTGGGCATAATGAACCCAAAGATTTAAATTGGTATGGAATTTGTGAGGATAAGGTGGTTGCGACGGAGTTGGACGTGGGGTGGATTAGAGGGCTTGGTGCGGCGTTGAGTGACGGGTTCGTGCTGGATTGGCGGAGCGCATCAGAGTGCGCTAAGTGTGAGGCCTCAGACGGGCTTTGTGGTTTCAACAATTCAACCAAAGATTTCTTGTGCTTCTGCAAAGATTCTACCATAAAGTTTGATCACTGTACATCCAAAGGTACGCTATCTTTTTTATTAAACTTCTCTTGGGGATGGTGGAATAGAATAAACTTATAATCCTTGTATTTAATCTTCTTAATTAATGAGTATAATGACAACTTTTGCAGGTCGAATCTTACCTTTGAAGCTCTCAATAGGTACCATGTTATTTTTCATACTTTCATTAGACTAACAGCTTAAATAGTACTCCTTCCTCTTTTATATGACATTCTTTTATTTTTGATACGTAACCTTTTTATATTTGGAAACTTTATAATTTTAAACTTGACATTTTTTGTTAATGACGTTATAAAAATGTCATGACATATTTAAGACCATGAGTTCTAAGGATACTTTTGGTATGTACTGAACGTCTAACTTTTTCTAAAAGTCCAAGTCAAATCACTGTCATGTAAAATGGAACGGAAGGAGTAGTTTATGTGATCATCGGTGGCCTAAAATACCATCTTTTCTTCTTTTGTCTGTTTATATAGCATTATCCGCGGTTGGGACTGCAATAGCTGTAACCTGCTGCTTGATATGTTGCTTTCGATTTAGGAAATTGTGCGACCTCTGTGTTTCATTAACAAAGACAGCAGATCAGAATGTTGAAGCCAACCTGCAGCAGTATGGATCTTTAGCCCCAATGGCATATAGCTATTCAGACATTAGGAAAATGACAAGTTCATTTAAAGAGAAACTTGGAGAAGGGGGTTATGGAGGGGTCTACAAAGGTAACGTTAACGGCCATCCCGTTGCTGTGAAGATCTTAAAAGCGAGCGAGGGGAATGGAGAAGATTTCATTAACGAAGTTGCAAGCATCAGTCAAACTTCTCATGTCAACGTTGTAACTCTGTTGGGATTTTGTTTGAATCGTCGGGAAAAAACAATTATTTATGAATTTATGCCGAATGGATCTTTTGATAAACACATTTACAGAGAAGACTTTAGATTGGAATGGGAAGTGTTGTATAAAATTGCACTTGGAATAGCTCGGGGACTGGAGTATTTGCATAGAGGGTGCAACTCACGAATTTTGCATTTTGACATAAAACCTCACAACATTCTTCTGGACGAAGACTTTTGCCCCAAGATATCTGATTTCGGTTTAGCAAAATTATGTATTCGAAAAGAGAGCATAATGTCCACATTAGAAGCTCGAGGAACCGTTGGTTATATTGCTCCAGAGGTGTTCTGTAGAAATTTCGGAGGAGTTTCACACAAATCTGATTTTTATAGCTACGGAATGATGGTTCTCGAAATGGTTGGAGGAAAAAGGAACTACAATGCTGAAAGAAGCCATAATAGTGAAATATACTTTCCATGTTGGGCTTATCATCGCATTGTGCTAGATGAAGAACTAAATATAAGAGATAGAATTACCAATGAAGAAAAACAGATTGCAAAGAAAATGATATTAGTTGGTTTGTGGTGCATCCAAACAGATCCGTTGCAAAGGCCAGCAATAGGTAAGGTAATAGAAATGTTAGAAGGTAGTTTGGAGGCCTTGCAAATACCACCAAAGCCTTAAGTATTTTCTCCTTCGCGATCAGAAGGATCGTCATTGACCACTTTGGAGCTACCTGCAGCAAAAGCCTTCTCAAATTCTCCTTTGAGTTCAACGTTTGAGCCTACAGCCTCAGAATTTGTATAGTTGGCAATACTTTGGTACAATGTTGGAACATACTAACAGTCTAATAGGAGTATTCATTAGAGTTGCAAAAATTTGGCGAATTCTCAATGAAAGGTAGAAACTTTTTATTTATTTATTTTTTTACTTAACTGTATAACCTGGCAGTTATAAGCCATTTAGTCTGCTGTCACAGCTAAATTAAACCTTAGTACTTGATATAGCATAGTCCAACTAGTTTGACATTGATGCTTATATGATTGAGTAATTGATCTGTTATACCGATTCTTGTCTTATCTGATATGTTGGTGAAAATACAATTACAGTTGAAAAATAAAATGAAGAAAATAAAATATCTTCAGGCTGAGGCGCGGATATCTCGCTCTCTTTAAGGAGATTCAAGCCCACTGCAGCAAAGTCTTCACTGGTCTAGCAGTAATCCTCTTGACTTGTCTCCCCTAGGATACAACAGCCCGATCATATCGTATGACTCGAACAAACTCTGGATAAGTTGTTGCGTCCAAAGCTCCACCAAGATGAACACCTTCCTTCAACAAAAGTAAAAAACTCTCTTCTTCTTCTTCTTCTTCTTCTTCTTCTTTCACAACTTTAACCTCACTTTATTGAAACACTCTACAATTATTTCTCACACCATATTATGGAAGAAAGACTCCTATTTATAGGTGTAGGAATTTTTCCTTGAATTAAATTGGAAGAAGTGGGGTAATAAGTTATGAAATCATGGAGAACATGTGATAATGGTTAAATTATTATGTAATTAGTGGTAGAATAAGGGAGAAGAGTTACAAAAGAGTTATGACCGTTTTCTACATCATGGAGTAGTGGGAGTTATGGCATATTTTATTTTAATAATAAAATGCTATTATACTATCATTCACCCACTCATTTTAATATTAAAATAAAAGAGTTTACCAGTTGAAGGGAGACTATCATGCATAATGAAGGTATGCTCTCCATTGAATCTCCGCTTAGCAAAACAACGATTTTTACTCCAGAATCAGTAGTGGTCTCAGACTTGAACTATGTCTGCTTTAGGAAAATAAATTATCACCGCTTATACATAATAATCAAGGTGTTGACATGAGCTTTATTAGCCAGCATATTACGGCCTTGTGTATCACGGTTTTCATGAGTGTTTTTGAGAACAAGCCCAATTCTCATAGGAAACGGCCTACTTCCACACTCCCATAGATGAAATATGTCAAGGGTGCCCCTGTAACTCTAACACCCCACTCATACGAGCTATAAATTTTCATTAAGAGTGAATAAAACTCAACCTCGCAAATCATTACGGGATAAATGCACTCACATCATAGGTGGGATGAAACGATAATAAAAATAGTGCATTTCAAACCAAGCCATCATATGATTCGTTCTTCCCGTTGAACTTGGTTATAGGATCTCTAGTCTCTAGGTTGGGTTTCCTCATATATGACTTATGAATTTACGGGCTTCAATCCTATCCCCTCGATGTACTCCAGACCCTTTCTCTTACTAAGGCATTAGTCAGTGGATCTGCAAGATTATCATAAGATTTAACATAGTCAACATTAATGGTACCACTTGTCAAATATGATCTCATAGTACTGTATTTTCTTCTTATAGGTCTGAATTTATCGTTGTAATAACGACTTTGTACTCTACCAATTACAACAGTGCTATCACAATGAATTAAAATAGGAGGAATTAGTATTTCAAAATAAGGAATTTGAAATAATAAATCTCTCAACCAATTCGCTTCCTCACTAGCTGAAGCTAAAGCAATTAGCTCAGCCTCTATGGTAGAGTTAGCAATTATTGTTTACTTTTTCGATTTTCAACAAATAGCACCACCTCCCAAAGTAAAAATATAACATGTAGTAGAACATGAATCACCAAATAAAGTGTTCCAATCTGCATCAGAAAAGCTTTCGAGTACAACATGATATTTTTTTTATAAAATAAGCCATAGGTTTTTATACCAAGTAAATTCCTCATAACTCTTGCTATGGCATGCCAATGTTCATTACCTGGCTTGCTTGTAAACCTGCTAAGTACTCCTACTGCGTATGCAATATCCGCTCAAGTACAATCAGTCACATATCTCAAGTTTTCAATTAAGCTAGTATATTCCTTTTGATTTATTACATCATTGTCACTTTGTACAGGAAATAAGTGAACACTTGAATCAAAAGGGGTTATAACATGCTTGCAATCAATAAAATTATATTTTTTCAAAATTTTCTCAACATATTGTGACTGGTTAAGGAAAATTCCATCACATGTTCTAGTAATTTTCATTCTTGTAATTTTTATTCCAAGAATGAAATTTGCCTCACCCAAATTTTTCATGTCAAAATGGCTACTAAGCATGCAAAAAGTTTCTTCAATAACATTTATGTTAGAGCCAAATATTAACAAATCATCAACATAGAAGCAAACAATTACATGTGAATTATTCCAAGACTTATGATAAATGCACTTATCACACTCATTTGATTTAAAATCATTTTCAATCATGCAAGAATCAAACTTTTCATGCCATTGCTTAGGTGCATATTTCAAGCCATATAGGGATTAGTAAGTTTACATACTTTACTTTCTTGGCCTGCTTCTATAAAACCCTCAGGTTGATCCATACAAATTTCTTCATTTAGGTCCCCATTTAAAAAAAAATAGTTTTTACATCTATTTAACGAATATGCAAATCAAAAATTGCAGCAATATCAATTAAAAGTCTAATGTATGTAATTCTAGTTACCGGAGAAAAAATATCAAAACTTTCTAGGCCTTCTAGTTGCTTAAAACCTTTAGCAACTAACTAGCCTTATACTTATCAACGGATCCATTATGTTTTAACTTTTTTTTTAGGACCCATTTGCACCCAATTGTTTTACAACCTGGTGGTAAATCAACCAACTTTCTAGTTTTATTAGAAATTAGTGAGTCCATTTCATCATTTACAGTCTCTTTTCACAAGATAGCATCAGGTGACAATAAAACTTCTTGTAAAGTAAGGGGGTAATTTTCATTATTAAAAACATAAAAATCAGGACCAATTTTTTTTTCTATTCTAGCTCTTTTACTTCTTTTTAACTCAAAAGCATCATTTTCTTCATTTTGCAAAATAGAAGTAGAATTTGGCATAAACAAAAAATTATCTTTATCTATTTGACCCCCACTATTTTTAAACTCAAATGGAAATTTATTTTCATGAAAAATAGTATCACCAGATTCTATAATTATATTCTATTCAAGATTTAAAAGTTTGTAGGTTGTACTGTTAGAAGCATAACAAAGAAAAGCACAAGTAGTAACCTCTTTTTACCCAACTTTGTAATTTTAGAATCATTAGCCTAAAATAGGCTAAACAACCCCAAACTCCAAGATAACCCAAATTTGGCTTGTGATTTTTTCACAATGGTGTCAATTTTGTTTTCTTATGAGGCATCGTATTCAACACATAACATGCAGTCAAAATAGTTTCACCCCATAAATTTAAAGGTGTATTTGACTCAATAAGCATGGCATTAGTTAACTCTACCAAAGTTCTATTTTCTCTTTCAGCCACACTATTTGATACAGGAGAATAAGGTGGAGTAGTTTCATGAATTATTCCCAATGACCTAACAAAATAATTAAATTCATTAGACTCGTATTCACGGCCTCTATCACTTCTAATTCTTTTTATTTTTCTACCGAATTGATTTTCAACCTCATGAAGATAATTTTTAAAATTTTCAAACGCATCACTTTTATTTTTCATCAAGTAAACATATGTGTACTTAGAAAAATCATCAATAAAAGTGATAAAATATCTATTTCCTCCACGAGTAAAAATTCCTCTAAGTTCACAAATATCAGTGTGAACTAATTTTAACAATTCAATTTTTCTTTCAACTTGGAAATGAGGCCTTTTAGTTATTTTAGCTTTATTACAATTCTCACATTTTTCAAAATTCTTTTTAATCATTGGGATTAATCTTAAACTACTCATGATTCCCACATAACTATTATTAATATGACACAAACGTGCATGCCAAAAATTAGTAGAAGAAAGCATATAAACAGAACTAGAAGAAGTTTTATTCATTTCAACATTCAACTTGAACATCCCATCACATGCATACCCTTTACCCACAAAACTACCCTTTTTGACTATTACATATTGATCACTCTCAATTATTTGTTTGAAGCCTCCCTTGTTGAGAAGAAAACTAGACATGGAATTTTTTCTCATTGAAGGAGTATAAAGTACGTCTTTCAACGTTAATACTCTTCCTGAAGTAAACTTCAACTCGACCTCTTCTTTTTCAAGCACTTGAGTTGTGTGAGAATCACCCAGCATGATGATTTTGGGCTCCTCAAATGGAGTATATACTTTAAACCAATCTTTATCATAGCAAACATGACGGTTTGCTCCAGAATCAACCCACCATCCATCAACCTTTTCTACCATGTTAATGTCTGTTCTCACCGCCGCAAGTGGCTCTTTGATAACATTATATTTTTAACCTCATGGGTTTTAAAATTTTCAAACGCATCACTTTTATTTTTCATCAAGTAAACATATGTGTACTTAGAGAAATCATCAATAAAAGTGATAAAATATTTATTTTCTCCACGAGTAAAAATTCCTCCAAGTTCACAAATATCAGTGTGAACTAATTCTAACAATTCAGTTTTTCTTTCAACTTGAAAATGAGGCTTTTTAATTATTTTAGCTTTATTACAAGTCTCACATTTTTCAAAATTCTTTTAATCATTGTGATTATTCTTAAACTACTCATGATTCCCACATAACTATTATTAATATGGCACAAACGCGCATGCCAAAAATTAGTAGAAGAAAGAATATAAACAGAACTAGAAGAAGTTTTATTCATTTCAACATTCAACTTGAATATCCTATCACATGCATATCTTTTACCCACAAAACTACCCTTTTTGACTATTACATATTGATCACTCTTAATTATTTGTTTGAAATCTCCCATGTTGGGAAGAAAACTAGACATGGAATTTTTTCTCATTGAAGGAGTATAAAGTATGTCTTTCAACATTAATACTCTTCTTGAAGTAAACTTCAACTCGACCTCTCCCTTTCCAAGCATCTGGGTTGTGTGAGAATCACCCAGCATGATGATTTTGGGCTCCTCAAATGGAGTATATACTTTAAACTAATTTCTATCATAGCAAACATGGCGGTTTGCTCCAGAATCAGCCCACCATCCATCAATATTTTCTACCATGTTAATGTCTATTCTCACCGCCACATGTGGTTTTTCGGTAACGTTTGATTTTCAACCTCATGGGTTTTAAAATTTTCAAACGCATCACTTTTATTTTTCATCAAGTAAACATATGTGTACTTAGAGAAATCATCAATAAAAGTGATAAAATATCTATTTCCTCCACGAGTAAAAATTCCTCCAAGTTCATAAATATCAGTGTGAACTAATTCTAACAATTCAGTTTTTCTTTCAACTTGAAATGAGGCCTTTTAGTTATTTTAGCTTTATTACAAGCCTCACATTTTTGAAAATTATTTTTAATCATTGGGATTAATCTTAAATTACTCATGATTCCCACATAACGATTATTAATATGACACAAACGTGCATGCCAAAAATTAGTTGAAGAAAGCATATAAACAGAACTAGAAGAAGTTCATTTCAACATTCAACTTGAACATCCCATCACATGCATACCCCTTACCCACAAAAATACCCTTTTTCACTATTACATATTGATCACTCTCAATTATTTGTTTGAAGCCTGCCTTATTGAGAAAAAAACTAGACATCAATTTTTTTCTCATTGAAGGAGTATAAAGTACGTCTTTCAACGTTAATACTCTTCCTGAAGTAAACTTCAACTCTACCTCTCCCTTTCCAAGCACCTGGGTTGTGTGAGAATCACCAAGCATGATGATTTTGAGCTCCTCAAATGGAGTATATACTTTAAATCAATCTCTATCATAGCAAACATGACAGTTTGCTCTAGAATCAACCCACCATCCATTAACATTTTCTACCATGTTAATGTCTGTTATCCGCCACAAGTGACTCTTCGGTAATGTTTGCCCGTGGTGTAGGATCACATTTCCTAAATTTTCAAAATCGAGCAATATGCCTACTCTTGCCACAGACAAATCATGGTTTCGCAATTTGAACTTGTTGATTTTGTGCTTGGTTGTTTGCACCAATATTCTTTTTGGGAGGTCTACCATAATTTTTCTTAAAAGTCCTCTTTTTCGGCTTCAAAGAAGTATTTTTGTGAGTTTCAGGAGTAATATTATTTGAAGTGATTAAATTTACTTTTGTAGTGACGGATTGTAGAGTGCACTCTTCCGATTGCATAAGTGCATCTTGGCCTCTTGCCTCTTCTTCCATGCGAATCCGCATTATCAACGTCTCAAGTGAAGTTTCCTTTTGTTTGTGGCGAATAGTTTTTTGAAATTTCTTCCATGATGGTGGAAGCTTATCTATTATGCCACAAACAATAAGGTTGTCTCCAATTTTAATATCTTTGGACCTGAGCTCTCCAACGATCATTATAAAATCTTGAGCTTGGTCTACTACAGATTTATTGTCCACCATTTCAAAACGAAAAAATCTGCTAGCAGCATATTTTTTCACACTTGCCTCCTCGGTATCATACTTACTCTGCAATGCTTTCCAAATTTTCTTTGCAGTAGAGTAAGTTCTATCATAATAATCATAAAAACTATCAGATAGACAATTAAGAAGATAATACTACACTTGTATAAATCATCGTTGTATTTTTCAATTTTTTCTTAATGGGCAATTAGCTCATCATCACCCATGGAGGAGTTGTCTACTTTGCTTGGATTCTTCTCGGTTAAAATGTAAGAAACATTGAGAAGACTTAAATAAAAAAGTACTTTATCCTTCCATCTCTTGAAATGAGTACCGTTGAAATAGAATGGCTTGTTGAGATCTTCCATCTTGATATCCGCGGATTTTTCAACTGTATCCATATTGAATCTCCTTAAAATTATTGGTGAAAATACAATTACAGTTGAAAAATAAAATGAAGAAAATAAAATATCTTCAGGCTGAGGCGCGGATATCTCGCTCTCTTTAAGGAGATTCAAGCCCACTGCAGCAAAGTCTTCACTGGTCTAGCAGTAATCCTCTTGACTTGTCTCCCCTAGGATACAACAGCCCGATCATATCGTATGACTCGAACAAACTCTGGACAAGTTGTTGCGTCCAAAGCTCCACCAAGATGAACACCTTCCTTCAACAAAAGTAAAAAACTCTCTTCTTCTTCTTCTTCTTCTTCTTCTTCTTCTTCTTCTTCTTCTTTCACAACTTTAACCTCACTTTATTGAAACACTCTACAATTATTTCTCACACCATATTATGGAAGAAAGACTCCTATTTATAGGTGTAGGAATTTTTCCTTAAATTAAATTGGAAGAAGTGGGGTAATAAGTTATGAAATCATGGAGAACATGTGATAATGGTTAAATTATTATGTAATTAGTGGTAGAATAAGGGAGAAGAGTTACAAAAGAGTTATGACCGTTTTCTACATCATGGAGTAGTGGGAGTTATGGCATATTTTATTTTAATAATAAAATGCTATTATACTATCATTCACCCACTCATTTTAATATTAAAATAAAAGAGTTTACCAGTTGAAGGGAGACTATCATGCATAATGAAGGTATGCTCTCCATTGAATCTCCGCTTAGCAAAATAACGATTTTTACTCCAGAATCAGTAGTGGTCTCAGACTTGAACTATGTCTGCTTTAGGAAAATAAATTGTCACCGCTTATACATAATAATCAAGGTGTTGACATGAGCTTTATTAGCCAGCATATTACGGCCTTGTGTATCACGGTTTTCATGAGTGTTTTTGAGAACAAGCCCAATTCTCATAGGAAACGGCCTACTTCCACACTCCCATAGATGAAATATGTCAAGGGTGCCCCTGTAACTCTAACACCCCACTCATACGAGCTATAAATTTTCATTAAGAGTGAATAAAACTCAACCTCGCAAATCATTACGGGATAAATGCACTCACATCATAGGTGGGATGATACGATAATAAAAATACTGCATTTCAAACCAAGCCATCATATGATTCGTTCTTCCCGTTGAACTTGGTTATAGGATCTCTAGTCTCTAGGTTGGGTTTTCTCATATATGACTTATGAATTTACGGGCTTCAATCCTATCCCCTCGATGTACTCCAGACCCTTTCTCTTACTAAGGCATTAGTCAGTGGATCTGCAAGACTATCATAAGATTTAACATAGTCAACATTAATGGTACCACTTGTCAAATATGATCTCATAGTACTGCATTTTCTTCTTATAGGTCTGAATTTATCATTGTAATAACGACTTTGTACTCTACCAATTACAACAGTGCTATCACAATGAATTAAAATAGGAGGAATTAGTGTTTCAAAATAAGGAATTTGAAATAATAAATCTCTCAACCAATTCGCTTCCTCACTAGCTGAAGCTAAAGCAATTAGCTCAGCCTCTATGGTAGAGTTAGCAATTATTGTTTACTTTTTTGATTTTCAACAAATAGCACCACCTCCCAAAGTAAAAATATAACATGTAGTAGAACATGAATCACCAAATAAAGTGTTCCAATCTGCATCAGAAAAGCTTTCGAGTACAACATGATATTTTTTTTATAAAATAAGCCATAGGTTTTTATACCAAGTAAATACCTCATAACTCTTGCTATGGCATGCCAATGTTCATTACCTGGCTTGCTTGTAAACCTGCTAAGTACTCCTACTGCGTATGCAATATCCGCTCGAGTACAATCAGTCACATATCTCAAGCTTTCAATTAAGCTAGTATATTCCTTTTGATTTATTACATCATTGTCACTTTGTACGGGAAATAAGTGAACACTTGAATCAAAAGGGGTTACAACATGCTTGCAATCAATAAAATTATATTTTTTCAAAATTTTCTCAACATATTGTGACTGGTTAAGGAAAATTCCATCACATATTCTAGTAATTTTCATTCTTGTAATTTTTATTCCAAGAATGAAATTTGCCTCACCCAAATTTTTCATGTCAAAATGGCTACTAAGCATGCAAAAAGTTTCTTCAATAACATTTATGTTAGAGCCAAATATTAACAAATCATCAACATAGAAGCAAACAATTACATGTGAATTATTCCAAGACTTATGATAAATGCACTTATCACACTCATTTGATTTAAAACCATTTTCAATCATGCAAGAATCAAACTTTTCATGCCATTGCTTAGGTGCATATTTCAAGCCATATAGGGATTAGTAAGTTTACATACTTTATTTTCTTGGCCTGCTTCTATAAAACCCTCAGGTTGATCCATACAAATTTCTTCATTTAGGTCCCCATTTAAAAAAAAATAGTTTTTACATCTATTTAACGAATATGCAAATCAAA
This sequence comes from Nicotiana tabacum, assembly GCF_000715075.1. NCBI lineage: Eukaryota > Viridiplantae > Streptophyta > Magnoliopsida > Solanales > Solanaceae > Nicotiana > Nicotiana tabacum. Next base: position 123,792,577 of record NC_134094.1, on the reverse strand, counting down.
AATTGCAGCAATATCAATTAAAAGTCTAATGTATGTAATTCTAGTTACCGGAGAAAAAATATCAAAACTTTCTAGGCCTTTTAGTTGCTTAAAACCTTTAGCAACTAACTAGCCTTATACTTATCAACGGATCCATTATGTTTTAACTTTTTTCTTAGGACCCATTTGTACCCAATTGTTTTACAACCTGGTGGTAAATCAACCAACTTTCTAGTTTTATTAGAAATTAGTGAGTCCATTTCATCATTTACAGTCTCTTTTCACAAGATAGCATCAGGTGACAATAAAACTTCTTGTAAAGTAAGGGGGTCATTTTCATTATTAAAAACATAAAAATCAGGACCGACCAATTTTTTTTTCTATTCTAGCTCTTTTACTTCTTTTTAACTCAAAAGCATCATTTTCTTCATTTTGCAAAATAGAAGTAGAATTTGGCATAAACAAAAAATTATCTTTATCTATTTGACCCCCACTATTTTTAAACTCAAATGGAAATTTATTTTCATGAAAAATAGTATCACCAGATTCTATAATTATATTCTATTCAAGATTTAAAAATTTGTAGGTTGTACTGTTAGAAGCATAACAAAGAAAAGCACAAGTGGTAACCTCTTTTTACCCAACTTTGTAATTTTAGAATCATTAGCCTAAAATAGGCTAAACAACCCCAAACTCCAAGATAACCCAAATTTGGCTTGTGATTTTTTCATAATGGTGTCAATTTTGTTTTCTTATGAGGCATCGTATTCAACACATAACATGCAGTCAAAATAGTTTCACCCCATAAATTTAAAGGTGTATTTGACTCAATAAGCATGGCATTAGTTAACTCTACCAAAGTTCTATTTTCTCTTTCAGCCACACTATTTGATACAGGAGAATAAGGTGGAGTAGTTTCATGAATTATTCCCAATGACCTAACAAAATAATTAAATTCATTAGACTCGTATTCACGGCCTCTATCACTTCTAATTCTTTTTATTTTTCTACCAAATTGATTTTCAACCTCATGAAGATAATTTTTAAAATTTTCAAACGCATCACTTTTATTTTTCATCAAGTAAACATATGTGTACTTAGAAAAATCATCAATAAAAGTGATAAAATATCTATTTCCTCCACGAGTAAAAATTCCTCTAAGTTCACAAATATCAGTGTGAACTAATTTTAACAATTCAGTTTTTCTTTCAACTTGGAAATGAGGCCTTTTAGTTATTTTAGCTTTATTACAATTCTCACATTTTTCAAAATTCTTTTTAATCATTGGGATTAATCTTAAACTACTCATGATTCCCACATAACTATTATTAATATGACACAAACGTGCATGCCAAAAATTAGTAGAAGAAAGCATATAAACAGAACTAGAAGAAGTTTTATTCATTTCAACATTCAACTTGAACATCCCATCACATGCATACCCTTTACCCACAAAACTACCCTTTTTGACTATTACATATTGATCACTCTCAATTATTTGTTTGAAGCCTCCCTTTTTGAGAAGAAAACTAGACATGGAATTTTTTCTCATTGAAGGAGTATAAAGTACGTCTTTCAACGTTAATACTCTTCCTGAAGTAAACTTCAACTCGACCTCTTCTTTTTCAAGCACTTGAGTTGTGTGAGAATCACCCAGCATGATGATTTTGGGCTCTTCAAATGGAGTATATACTTTAAACCAATCTTTATCATAGCAAATATGACAGTTTGCTCCAGAATCAACCCACCATCCATCAACCTTTTCTACCATGTTAATGTCTGTTCTCACCGCCACAAGTGGCTCTTTGATAACATTATATTTTTAACCTCATGGGTTTTAAAATTTTCAAACGCATCACTTTTATTTTTCATCAAGTAAACATATGTGTACTTAGAGAAATCATCAATAAAAGTGATAAAATATTTATTTTCTCCACGAGTAAAAATTCCTCCAAGTTCATAAATATCAGTGTGAACTAATTCTAACAATTCAGTTTTTCTTTCAACTTGAAAATGAGGCTTTTTAATTATTTTAGCTTTATTACAAGTCTCACATTTTTCAAAATTCTTTTAATCATTGTGATTATTCTTAAACTACTCATGATTCCCACATAACTATTATTAATATGGCACAAACGCGCATGCCAAAAATTAGTAGAAGAAAGAATATAAACAGAACTAGAAGAAGTTTTATTCATTTCAACATTCAACTTGAATATCCTATCACATGCATATCTTTTACCCACAAAACTACCCTTTTTGACTATTACATATTGATCACTCTTAATTATTTGTTTGAAATCTCCCATGTTGAGAAGAAAACTAGACATGGAATTTTTTCTCATTGAAGGAGTATAAAGTATGTCTTTCAACGTTAATACTCTTCTTGAAGTAAACTTCAACTCGACCTCTCCCTTTCCAAGCATCTGGGTTGTGTGAGAATCACCCAGCATGATGATTTTGGGCTCCTCAAATGGAGTATATACTTTAAACTAATTTCTATCATAGCAAACATGGCGGTTTGCTCCAGAATCAGCCCACCATCCATCAATATTTTCTACCATGTTAATGTCTATTCTCACCGCCACATGTGGTTTTTCGGTAACGTTTGATTTTCAACCTCATGGGTTTTAAAATTTTCAAACGCATCACTTTTATTTTTCATCAAGTAAACATATGTGTACTTAGAGAAATCATCAATAAAAGTGATAAAATATCTATTTCCTCCACGAGTAAAAATTCCTCTAAGTTCACAAATATCAGTGTGAACTAATTTTAACAATTCAGTTTTTCTTTCAACTTGGAAATGAGGCCTTTTAGTTATTTTAGCTTTATTACAATTCTCACATTTTTCAAAATTCTTTTTAATCATTGGGATTAATCTTAAACTACTCATGATTCCCACATAACTATTATTAATATGACACAAACGTGCATGCCAAAAATTAGTAGAAGAAAGCATATAAACAGAACTAGAAGAAGTTTTATTCATTTCAACATTCAACTTGAACATCCCATCACATGCATACCCTTTACCCACAAAACTACCCTTTTTGACTATTACATATTGATCACTCTCAATTATTTGTTTGAAGCCTCCCTTGTTGAGAAGAAAACTAGACATGGAATTTTTTCTCATTGAAGGAGTATAAAGTACGTCTTTCAACGTTAATACTCTTCCTGAAGTAAACTTCAACTCGACCTCTTCTTTTTCAAGCACTTGAGTTGTGTGAGAATCACCCAGCATGATGATTTTGGGCTCTTCAAATGGAGTATATACTTTAAACCAATCTTTATCATAGCAAACATGACAGTTTGCTCCAGAATCAACCCACCATCCATCAACCTTTTCTACCATGTTAATGTCTGTTCTCACCGCCACAAGTGGCTCTTTGATAACATTTGATTTTTAACCTCATGGGTTTTAAAATTTTCAAACGCATCACTTTTATTTTTCATCAAGTAAACATATGTGTACTTAGAGAAATCATCAATAAAAGTGATAAAATATTTATTTTCTCCACGAGTAAAAATTCCTCCAAGTTCATAAATATCAGTGTGAACTAATTCTAACAATTCAGTTTTTCTTTCAACTTGAAAATGAGGCTTTTTAATTATTTTAGCTTTATTACAAGTCTCACATTTTTCAAAATTCTTTTAATCATTGTGATTATTCTTAAACTACTCATGATTCCCACATAACTATTATTAATATGGCACAAACGCGCATGCCAAAAATTAGTAGAAGAAAGAATATAAACAGAACTAGAAGAAGTTTTATTCATTTCAACATTCAACTTGAATATCCTATCACATGCATATCTTTTACCCACAAAACTACCCTTTTTGACTATTACATATTGATCACTCTTAATTATTTGTTTGAAATCTCCCATGTTGAGAAGAAAACTAGACATGGAATTTTTTCTCATTGAAGGAGTATAAAGTATGTCTTTCAACGTTAATACTCTTCTTGAAGTAAACTTCAACTCGACCTCTCCCTTTCCAAGCATCTGGGTTGTGTGAGAATCACCCAGCATGATGATTTTGGGCTCCTCAAATGGAGTATATACTTTAAACTAATTTCTATCATAGCAAACATGGCGGTTTGCTCCAGAATCAGCCCACCATCCATCAATATTTTCTACCATGTTAATGTCTATTCTCACCGCCACATGTGGTTTTTCGGTAACGTTTGATTTTCAACCTCATGGGTTTTACAATTTTCAAACGCATCACTTTTATTTTTCATCAAGTAAACATATGTGTACTTAGAGAAATCATCAATAAAAGTGATAAAATATCTATTTCCTCCACGAGTAAAAATTCCTCCAAGTTCATAAATATCAGTGTGAACTAATTCTAACAATTCAGTTTTTCTTTCAACTTGAAATGAGCCCTTTTAGTTATTTTAGCTTTATTACAAGCCTCACATTTTTGAAAATTATTTTTAATCATTGGGATTAATCTTAAATTACTCATGATTCCCACATAACGATTATTAATATGACACAAACGTGCATGCCAAAAATTAGTTGAAGAAAGCATATAAACAGAACTAGAAGAAGTTCATTTCAACATTCAACTTGAACATCCCATCACATGCATACCCCTTACCCACAAAAATACCCTTTTTCACTATTACATATTGATCACTCTCAATTATTTGTTTGAAGCCTGCCTTATTGAGAAAAAAACTAGACATCAATTTTTTTCTCATTGAAGGAGTATAAAGTACGTCTTTCAACGTTAATACTCTTCCTGAAGTAAACTTCAACTCGACCTCTCCCTTTCCAAGCACCTGGGTTGTGTGAGAATCACCAAGCATGATGATTTTGAGCTCCTCAAATGGAGTATATACTTTAAATCAATCTCTATCATAGCAAACATGACAGTTTGCTCTAGAATCAACCCACCATCCATTAACATTTTCTACCATGTTAATGTCTGTTATCCGCCACAAGTGACTCTTCGGTAATGTTTGCCCGTGGTGTAGGATCACGTTTCCTAAATTTTCAAAATCGAGCAATATGCCTACTCCTGCCACAGACAAATCATGGTTTCGCAATTTGAACTTGTTGATTTTGTGCTTGGTTGTTTGCACCAATATTCTTTTTGGGAGGTCTACCATAATTTTTCTTAAAAGTCCTCTTCTTCGGCTTCAAAGAAGTATTTTTGTGAGTTTCAGGAGTAATATTATTTGAAGTGATTAAATTTACTTTTGTAGTGACGGATTGTAGAGTGCACTCTTCCGATTGCATAAGTGCATCTTGGCCTCTTGCCTCTTCTTCCATGCGAATCCGCATTATCAACGTCTCAAGTGAAGTTTCCTTTTGTTTGTGGCGAATAGTTTTTTGAAATTTCTTCCATGATGGTGGAAGCTTATCTATTATGCCACAAACAATAAGGTTGTCTCCAATTTTAATATCTTCGGACCTGAGCTCTCCAACGATCATTTTAAAATCTTGAGCTTGGTCTACTACAGATTTATTGTCCACCATTTCAAAACGAAAAAATCTGCTAGCAGCATATTTTTTCACACTTGCCTCCTCGGTATCATACTTACTCTGCAATGCTTTCCAAATTTTCTTTGCAGTAGAGTAAGTTCTATCATAATAATCATAAAAACTATCAGATAGACAATTAAGAAGATAATACTACACTTGTATAAATCATCGTTGTATTTTTCAATTTTTTCTTAATGGGCAATTAGCTCATCATCACCCATGGAGGAGTTGTCTACTTTGCTTGGATTCTTCTCGGTTAAAATGTAAGAAACATTGAGAAGACTTAAATAAAAAAGTACTTTATCCTTCCATCTCTTGAAATGAGTACCGTTGAAATAGAATGGCTTGTTGAGATCTTCCATCTTGATATCCGCGGATTTTTCAACTGTATCCATATTGAATCTCCTTAAAATTGTTGGTGAAAATACAATTACAGTTGAAAAATAAAATGAAGAAAATAAAATATCTTCAGGCTGAGGCGCGGATATCTCGCTCTCTTTACGGAGATTCAAGCCCACTGCAGCAAAGTCTTCACTAGTCCAGCAGTAATCCTCTTGACTTGTCTCCCCTAGGATACAACAGTCCGATCACGTCGTATAACTCGAACAAACTCTGGACAAGTTGTTGAGTTCAAAGCTCCACCAAGATGAACATCTTCCTTCAACAAAAGTAAAAAACTCTCTTCTTCTGCTTCTTCTTCTTCTTCTTCTTTCACAACTTTAACCTCACTTTATTGAAACACTCTACAATTATTTCTCACACCACATTATGGAAGAAAGACTCCTATTTATAGGTGTAGGAATTTTTCCTTGAACTAAATTGGAAGAAAGTAGGGTAATAAGTTATAATATCATGGAGAACATGGAATAATGGTTAAAGAATTATGTAATTAGTGGTAGAACATGGGAGAAGTGTTACAAAAAAGTTATGACCATTTTTTACATCATGGAGTACTGAGAGTTATGGCATATTTTATTTTAATAATAAAATGCTATTATACTAGCATGATCTCATGCCTATTCAATTTAACGAGCAATATCTATCGATTTTCGTCAATCTTTCTTAAAGGAGACCAGACCTTTTAGCACAATGAAAGTAAACATAACAAATATTAAGGGGAAAAGAGAAGAAAACAATTTTGCTACATAAAGATGAAAAGTACAGTACTTATAATATCTTGCCAAAAAAAGAAAAGATTCAATGTGCTGGTGTAGTTCCCAGTCACGTGAGTTAGTGAGTATATATAGAGAGAAACGATGGCCTACAAAATGAAAAAGGGAGTAAAGAAGGATTGAAAGAATAGTCATGATTTTAACTTGTGAAAGAAAAATCCATTGAAATGGAAGACATCCTGAAAAGAGGATTACTCCTATATGTTCAATTGATGTACAAAGTGAAATACTGTGAGAAAATTGTTGAAATTTGTAAGGAAGGCTGAAGCAACATCTTCTTAGAATCTTGTAAGATGATACTTCTATTACTTATCAAAGATTTACGGGCGGTTTGGGCATAAATAGTTGCTTTGGTTTTTTAGATACTGAATTTTAGGCTTTGTAAATAGTCATCAGTATTGATAAATACTAAACTTCAGTATTTAAAATAGGCAGAATACATAAACAAACACCTAAAGTTGGCTTCAGCTGCCAATTAAACTCTCCAACTTACCTAATGATCATCTTGACACCTTAACTCGCTTCTAGTGTGTCTCGTGGACAACTGTGTGTCTCGTGGACAACTGGAGCCAACAGACCATATGCGTGAGTTGCAACCGCGGATGATGTATCAAATAAACAAATTAGCGAATGACACGTTTTTTTTTAAAAAGTAATTTTTTAATTTTTTTTCATTGCCAACTTTCTTAAGAAAGAAATGAGTGGTAGGGTGGAGCTCACATAAAAAGATCAATTTAATTACATTATTTTTCTTTCGGGAAAATTTAAATCTTACAAAAGAAGAGACACTACTAGAAATTCGGCAAAAACCGATCAAGGTCGACCGACCAACTTTGGTCGGTAAAAAAACCGACCAAAAAACCGACCAAAGTTGGTCGGTTTTTCAAATTTTTTTTTTTTTTTTTTTTTACGAAACCGACCAACTTTGGTCGGTTTTCTTTGGCGCAAAAATGCGGGAAACTATTTTTGAGTCCCGCGAAATTTATGTTTCAAGAAACCGACCAACTTTGGTCGGTTTTTCAATTAATATAAATAAAAATTAATATTAAAAAAACCGACCAAAATTGGTCGGTTAATTCGGCGGGTCATTTAAAAAAACCGACCAACTTTGGTCGGTAATTTTACTTTTTAATAAAACCGACCAACTTTGGTCGGTTATTTTCGTGCGAAAATACAATTAAAGAGTATAAATCAAATAAAAGACAGTCTTAAAACAAAATGTACCAATGATCTAGTGGTAGAATAGTATCCTGCCATAGTACAGACCCCGGTTCGATTCCCAGATGACCAACTTTGGTCGAAAAAAATCGACCAACTTTGGTCGGTTTTTTTTGCAATATTTTTTTTTTGAATTTAATTGACCGACCAAAGTTGGTCGGTAATTTCCGACCAACTTTGGTCGGTATTCCTTTCCGACCACAAAAATACCGTCCACACGTAAATGGTCGCGTTTTGGTCGGTTTTTGGCCATTACCGACCAACGTTGGTCGGTTTTTTTGGTCGATTTTTACCAGATTTCTAGTAGTGAGAATATCGTTTAGGCTTCTCTCACGAAATACAAACATTTTGCCACGTCAGCGGGAGGGGTTCACGGGATACACTTATGCCAAGTTGAGATGTCTAGATGATCATTAAGTTGAAGTGTTCAACTGACAGCTGAGGAGGTCAACTTTAAGTGTCTGTTTATGTATTCTGTTTTTAAAATAATACTCAGCATAATACGAATTAAGTATTGGCTTGAAAAATATCTTAAGTGAAATAATGATTTTCACTCATAAATCTTCAACCTTCACAAATATTTTTTCAAATAAAATTTATGTCCGGCCACAATTTCAGCTGCACAATACTATTTTTTTGGTTTAACTTCAAATAGTTTTTTTGTTTTCCGATTTCAACTATTTACATATTTTCCACACGCATACTTTAGTGCCCGTCACCTTCTTCTCCATTTTACATTTGTTTACCCGAAAAACAGATAGAGTTGAATTTATATGTAGTTCTAAGGATACGTGATATAACTTGGCACAAATCGGAAAGATAAGTAGAAACATATCGAATATTGACTGTAAAAAAGGAATGAAATACAAACCAAACTGAGTAAAAAATAATTTATGAACATGCAAGATGAATCAATGTACAAGGCTCAAAAAAGGATAATCTTTGCTATATATCCGTAGAGCTCAATAATATCTGAATATGCGAGTGTATAGATACCCAATGTTGAATGCCTTTACAGAAGCCATTCTTATTATAGTGTAGAAAACCCTACTTTGGATATAAAAAATACATAGTGGGGATCCCATGATAGATTAGTTAATTAACTTTTCCTTAATTCCCACAGAGATTCTCTCCCTTAGTGCATCTATAACGACTCTTGTCTCTTAGCTCGATCTTGGTCGGACTTGGTATTGGTCGATCTCCAGATTTCGAGCTCGATATTGACTCGAGTTCGATATTGACACGGGCTCGGTATTGGTCAGTCTCTGGCTATTGAGCTTGACAACACTACTTCATATCATATCTCGATATTGATATCGAGTTCCGCATTGATCGGTCCCTGAATCTTGAACTCGATAACCTAACTTCGGATCTCATCTCGATATTATAAAGACGACCTTCGGTCAATTATGTTCCAATCTTGACTAATCATACGAAGGTCAAAATCGGTTTTGGCCGTATACAAATAGTCCCCTCATTTCTCGGAAAGGATGTGGCGAGAAACGACATGATTTTCCAACGGTATGACTAGATATACACTGACGTTTGCATCAAGCCCGTCCATGACGTATGTGGTAGATGTCCCATCGGTTCAGTTACCAAGGTATTAAATGTGCGTCAGACGATGGTCGGCCACTACTGATTTTGAACCGTCATCGCTAAATCTATAAATAGCTCCTCTCTTCACTATTTTTTACTTTCAGATCTCCAATCTCAAAATCTTCTAAGTTCTTCATCTGCAAATCTATGATTTTCACTACAAATCTCTTCTTAGAACACCAAATCTTGTCATCTCCCTCTATTTTCAACTTCAAATCTAAATGGCGAAAATGTCAAAAACTGTTCCTCAAAAAGAAAACGTATCTTCTTCGAGGCCTGCCGGCGACAAAACACCGGTGGAGCCACGACCTAAGGAGTGTGTTCCCGGGGTATGTGTTCTCACTTCTGATTTTAAGACCGATAAAGCCTTATCGGTTCCCGGTCAATGCGAGCCAGTATCGAGGTATATATGATCGATAACTGAGGGATACCTTAAACAGGTAAGCAAAGATTGAAACTGGGAGAACAAAGAAGTAGTGATACCGGCTCCCGAAGAAGATATCACCTCCTATGTGGAAGGGTTTTTAAGTGTTTACACTTACCCTTTCACGTTGGGCCCCCTCGACCCCGTTGTCATTGACTTTTGCCGCTAGTACTAAATAACCCTAGTCCAAATCCACCCTTCCTTTTGGTGAATCGTTATTCTTCTCCGATTTTTTGTGAGCAAAGTCGAGGGGGTTCCTTTTACCCTCGACCACCTCATCAGGTTATACAGCCCCGCCTCTATCGAGGTGGGTTAATAAAACTCCAACGCCGAGCTACCAAAGTACTGTTCTCGAGCATAGACGAGGATAAGGACCGAGGTTGGATGAGACGGTTCGTTCGAGTGAAGACTTCTGACCTAATCCCGGCCGAGAAGATGCTATTTCCCGATAAATGGAATATGAAGCGTAAGTACAACCCCACTGTTAGCCCCTATTTATTGTTTTGTTCCTTTGTTTCTTTCTCACCGATATCATTTTTCGTGATGTAGTAGTTTCTTGGATGCCTGGTGCAATCCCTAACCTCAAGGGCTGGGTTCGAGACCTGGCCTCGACTTCTACGTATGCCGAGTACTCGTGGCGCAATTTATTAAAGCGCCACTTACTTATTTTCTTTTCATACAGGCCTTGGAAAAGACGCTATTGTGAGGCCCGTGTCTGGTGAGGAGGAGACTTCGATCTCGGCACCGAAACCGGCGAAGGACAAAAAGAGTTAAAAGATCACGACCTCCGAGGATCCAGAACCTAAGAAGAAAGTGGCTTGTAAGATGAGGAAGAACATCATCCTCTTGACCGAAGATTCTGCTCGGCGTCTAAGGGATGAAGACGGAGAAGAGGAAAAAGATGACTCTGGGCTGGTGGCCCAAATGAAAATGAGCACCGAGGCCCCAAAGTCTTCTGAATCGGTGAAGGCTGCAGAGATTCTATCTCGAGATGAAGGAGTCTCGGAAAGAGAATTGGGTGAAGTCCCCGAGTCATCGAGGATCGAGGCAACCCACCATAATGAGCCAATGGTGGGTATGGCTGTAGGGGCTGATCTCGAGTCCCCCCGAGATGGAGAGAATGCCCCAAGTGATTCATTTGGGGCAATAGAAATTGGAGGCTCCCCGCTGCTCCCCTCATTTTCCGAGGAGATAATTCGAGAGGCTCGGGCCTTGAAGTTCCTTTCCATCTAAGGAGGCCATGGAAGGGAAGATCCCATCCGTGATTATTTTACTGGGGTCGAAGATGCTACCGGCCTGAGCAACTTGGAGGTCTCGAGGAAGGACTCGGGTGAGGCATCGAGTCTTCTCAATGAAGTGCAACAAGCTCTAAATCGGGTAACACTTAACTCCCCGTGTTGATATTACCATTGTGTTTGTTTTTCTTTTCTAACTTCTTTTCTTATTTCTGCGTAGGCCTCAACACTTCATCGGGAAGCATTTTCTCGGTCTCGAGCTGAGCTGAGTCGGTATGAGGCCGACCTTCGAGGGCTCACGGAGGAGAGAAATGCCCTTAAACTTCTCTGCGGGCAAAGAGAAGAGGAAATCAAGGACCTCCGAGCCGATTTGGCCAAGGCTCACCAAGATCAATCCAACCTGATCGAGTAGGTAATGATAATCTTAAAAGCTCATGGGCTCGATTCGGGAACGGTGGCTAACATTTCAATCTCACAGCTGTAACAGAAGATCGAGGTGATCGGGCGGCTCAGCGAGGAGGTCGATATGATGAAGGCGGAGACCTTAGGTTGGAAAGAAGGTATGGACCACTTTGCTGCAGAAAAAGAGACTGCTTTATCCCAATTGTCATCGGCCGAAAGTCAGCTTCGAGGCATGAAAGAGAAGAGCTTGGCTCAGGAAAAGAAAAAAACGGAGCTCGAAGCTCGGTTGGCTTCCGAACTTGAAAAGGCTAAATCCAAAGCTGAAAAGGCTAAAGACGAGGCAGACGCGATAGTGGTCGTCTACCAAGCCAATGCTGAAGCCGCTCAAGTACAAGCGAGAGAGGTAGCTGAGACCGCTCAAACTCGAGCATATTGGATTGCTGAACTCACCAAATGCCAATCTCGGAGGAAAACCCTCGAAGAGATCCATGCTCGAGGTTTCGATCTTACCGAAGAGATAATAAAGGCTAAAGAGCTTGAAGCCGATGCTGGAGAGATGGCTTCCAATGATGATGATTATGATGATGATGACGAAAGCAAGAGTGGGTCTGAGAGCGGGGAGGAGCTCGATGGAGAAAAAACTGCCCCCGGAGAAAATCAGGAACCTTAGGGTTTTTCATTTTTGATCTTTTTGTGTAGGGTCCTGATCAGACTTTGTAAATATTCTTATATATATAAAGATCTCTTTCTTTTCCGAATTGTCTTTATTTCATTTTCTGCCTTGTAAAAATTTTGTTTCATTCATGCCTTATGAAAGTTTTTTTCATAAGTTTGAGGCTTTAGGCAATTTGATCGAAGCTGGACCTTGTAGTCTTTATAATCAAGTGAGCGTTTGCCTGAACTCGCATTAAGAGTAGACCTTGGGCATAATAGTCGAGTGAGCGTTTGCTCGAACTCGAAGTGAAGCAACCCTTAGGCTTTATGATCGAGCGAGTGTTTGCTCGAACTCGAAATGAAAACAACCCTTAGGCTTTATGGTTGAATGAGTGTTTGCTTGAACTCGAATTAAGAGTAGCCCTTAGGCTTAATAGTCGATTGAGCGTTTGTTCGAACTGAAATTAAGAGTATCCCATAGGCTTACTAGTCGAGTGAGCGTCTGCTCGAACTCACAGTAATGTAGCCCTTAGGCTTTATGATCGAGTGAGTGTTTGCTCGAACTCGAAATTAAAACAGCCCTTAGGCTTAATGGTCGAGTGAGTGTTTGCTCGAACTCGAAATAATGTAGCCCTTAGGCTTTTATGATTGAGTGAGTGTTTGCTCGAACTCGAATTAAGAGTAGCCCTTAGGCTTAATAGTCGAGTGAGTGTTTGCTCGAACTCGAAGTAATATATCCCTTAGGCTTTTATAATCGAGTGAGCGTTTGCCCGAACTCGCATTAAGAGTAGCCCTTGGGTTTAATAGTCAAGTGAGCGTTTTCTTGAACTCGAAGTGAAAACAACCCTTAGGCTTTATGATCGAGCGAGTGTTTTCTCGAACGCGAAATAAAAACAGCCCTTAGGCTTTATGGTCGAGTGAGTGTTTGCTCGAACTCGAATTAAGAGTATCCCTTAGGCTTAATAGTCGAGTGAGTGTCTGCTCGAACTCGAAGTAATCTAGCCCTTAGGCTTTACGATCGAGTGGGTGTTTGCTCGAACTCGAAATGAAAATAGCCCTTAGGCTTAATGGTCGAGTGAGTGTTTGTTCGAACTAGAAGTAATGTAGCCCTTAGGCTTTTATGATCGAGTGAATGTTTGCTCGAACTCGAATTAAGAGTAGACCTTAGGCTTAATAGTCGGGTGAGTGTTTGCTCGAACTCGAAGTGAATCTTGATCTCGATGATTTTCCAGTTGGTAGTCCCCGATTTATGCGGTAATTTTTCAAACTCCAGTCGTGGTCGGCCCTTAAGCCTGTTTGAACATGAAGCAGAAAGATTTTTCTGAGATATGAGATATCAGTAAAGAAGAAGTTTCTCTTTATAAGTCATTATACATGTGTTCGTGTTTTGTGCCAAGGCTCGAGCAAACTACGCGGGCATGGTTTGTTTGACCATTTGGCCCTTACATTTTTTCCTATCGAGACCCTGTTTGACATGAAGTAACTTTCTTGCATCGAACTTGACTTATTCGATGGAAATTCCCCCTAGTATTCGAGGTTGATTGTAAAGAGGTCTCGGATACTGTTGAATTATTCTAAGTTAGCACGATCGATGGCTGCCTTATTAAAAACCTTGCCGAAAACCCATTTGGGACAAAAATAGGTCTAAGGGAAAAATAGTGCAACGCGTGCTTTCAAACCTAAAGGCTTCGAGTTGAATAATCCATCCCTGTTTCTGGTCGAACACCTGTAAGGGTTAGTTTTGAAATATAAATGAACATGGGAGGGTCGTACCTTAGCAGTAGTATCGTTTTAGGTGCGACGCGTTCCAATTGCGTGGTAATTGTTTTCCATTTATCACACCGAGCTTGTAGGATCCTTTTCCGATAATTTCGAGAACCTAATACGGTCCTTCCCAATTCAGACCCAGTTTCCCTTCATTAGGATTTCAGGTGTTGAGGGTGACTTTCCTTAATACCAAGTCCCCGATTTTAAAATTTCGAAGGTTGGTTCTTCGATTATAGTACCTTTTGATCCGCTTTTTTCGAGCGACCAATCGGACGAGAGCGACTTCTCGTTTTTCATCCAATAATTCTAGGCTCGTGTTCATGGTTTCGTTATTCGACTCATTTGTCACATACCGAAATCTGACGCTAGGTTCTCCAACCTCAACCGGGATAAGAGCTTCGGCGCCATAAACCAACGAGAATGGTTTTGCTCCGGTACTAGATTTCGATGATGTGTGGTATGCCCACAGGACTTCGGGTAGTATTTCTCTCCATTTTCCTTTAGCGTTGGTTAACCTTTTCTTAAGATTTTGGATGATGGTTTTGCTGGTCGATTCGGCATGTCCGTTCTCACTAGGATGATAAGCTGTTGATAGGATCCTTTTGATTTTGTGGTCCTCGAGAAATTTAGTTACTTTGCTGTCGATGAATTGCTTTCCATTATCACATACAATCTCGGATGGCATCCCAAACCGACATATGATGTGGTCCCAAATGAAGTCTATCACTTCCTTTTCTCTGACTTTCTCGAAAACCTGTGCTTCAACCCACTTAGAGAAATAATCAGTCATAAACAAAATAAACTGAGCCTTACCTGGGGCCAATGGGAGGGGGCCAATGATGTCCATTCCCCATGAAAGGCCATGGAGATAGGACCGAGTGAAGAAGTTCCTCGGGTTGATGAATCATGGGCGCATGCCTTTGGCACTTATCACATTTTCGAACGAACTCCCTTGCATCCTTTTTCGTATCGGTCCAGTAATATCCTGCTCTGATTATTTTGTGGACCAACGAATCAGCACCGGAATGATTTCCACAAGTGCCTTCGCGAATTTCACGTAATATGTAATCGGTGTCTCCCGGTCCCAAACATATTGCCAGTGGACCATCAAACGTCCTCCTAAATAGCGTTCCGTCTTCGGACAAGGTGAACCATGCTGCCTTCGTGCGCAGAGCCCTCGATTCTTTTGGATCTGACGGAAGCTTCATGTTCTTGAAGTATTCTATGTATTTGTTTCTACAATCCCAGGTTAAACTCGTGGAGTTTATCTCGGCGTGTCCTTCTTCGATTATCGATCTCATGAGTTGTACGACAGTCCCCGAGTTGAGTTCGTCATCTTTGACCGATGAACCTAAGTTTGCAAGGGCGTCGGTCTCACTGTTCTGCTCTCGAGGTACATGTTGCAAAGTCCATTGCTTAAACCGATGTAGAGTCACTTGTAATTTATCCAAGTACCTCTGCATTTGGTCTTCTCGGACTTCAAAAATCCCGTTGATTTGATTTACCACGAGGAGGGAATCATATTTAGCCTCCACGACCTCGGCTCCCAAGCTTCTAGCTAGTTCGAGACCTGCAATCACGGCATCATACTCGGCCTCATTGTTAGTTAATTTTGTAGTTCTAATAGACTGTCTAACTACATTACCTGTGGGTGATTTTAGTACGATGCCCAGCCCGAACCCCTTTGCGTTTGATGCACCGTCTGTAAAGAGGGTCCAAACTCCCGAATAGGTACCCGATTTTATCGATAATTCCTTTTCAATCTCGGGTACGAAGGCAGGCGTAAAGTCAAGTCCGCTAAGATTTGAGATTTGATAGCGGTTCGAGGTCGATACTCGATGTCGTACCCGCCGATTTCTATGGCCCATTTGGCCAATCGACCTGAAAGCTCAGGCTTGTGTAAAATATTTCTAAGAGGATAAGTTGTTACAACATGTATCAGATGGCACTGGAAATATGGTTTTAGTTTCCTAGAGGCACTTATTAAAGCAAGCGCTAATTTTTCTAAGTGTGGATATCTAGTTTCGGCCTCGCCTAAAGTTCGACTGACATAATAAATAAGGAATTGCGTACCTCGTTCTTTTTGAATCAGGACTCCACTTACCGCTATCTCTGAGACAGCTAAATACAAATAAAGTTGTTCGTCTACCTTCGGGGTATGAAGCAACGACGGGCTTGATAAATATCGTTTTAGCTCTTCCAAAGCCTGCTGACATTCCGGAGTCCATGCAAAATTGATTTTCTTCTTAAGCAGAGAGAAAAATCGGTGGCTCCTATCTGAGGATCTCGAAATGAATCGTCCCAGGAAGGCTATCCATCCCGTTAGCCTCTGTATGACCTTTACATTATCTACCACTGTGATGTCCTCGATATCTTTGATTTTATCGGGGTTAATCTCGATTCCTCGATTGGACACCAAGAAATCGAGAAACTTGCCCGAGCCGACCCCGAATGCATATTTTTTGGGGTTGAGCTTCATATTGTACTCCCTGAGTATGTCGAAAGTTTCCTGCAAATGCTTTTAATGGTCCTCTGCTAGTAGGGATTTAACTAATATGTCATCAATATAAACTTTCATTGATTTTCCTATTTGCTTTTTGAACATTCGGTTTACTAGGCGTTGCTAAGTTGCACCAGCAGTTTTTAGATCGAATGGCATTACATTATAACAGAAAGTCTCGTACTTAGTGATAAATGAGGTCTTTTCATGATCCTCCGGGTTCATCTGTATTTGGTTGTACCCGGAATAGGCATCGAGAAAACTGAGAGTCTCGTGGTTGGACGTGGCATCGATCATACGATTGATATTAGGCAAAGGAAAAGAATCCTTAGGGCACGCTTTATTCAGGTATAATCTATGCACATTCTTAGTTTGTTCCCCTTTTTAGGGACTACCACCACATTTGCTAGACATTCAGGGTATTTTACTTCCCGAATGGATCCTATTTTAAGAAGTTTGGTTACCTCGTCTTTGATGAAGGCATGTTTGACCTCGGACTGAGGCCTTCTTTTTTGTTTTACCGGATGGAATTTTGGGTCTAAGCTTAGCCTATGAGTGGTGATTCCCGGTGGGATCCCTGTCAAGTCAAGATGGGACCAAGCAAAACAGTTCATGTTAGCTATAGGAAATTGAATAAGCTTTTTCCTCAGCTCGGGATCTAACCCCGCGCCCAGGTATACCTTTCGTTCGGGCAGATGTTCGATTAGCGTGATTTTCTCTAGTTCTTCGACCGTTGATTTGGTAGCGTAGGAATCATCGGGGACCATGAAGGATCGAGGGACCCCGTGTTTATCATCTTCGTCAGTCTTCTGATTCTCTAGTTAGGTCGAAGATGACGTTTGTGATTGCTATTTGGTATTTCGTTCCCCCTTCGAATCCGATCCTTTTGTCGACGATAGTGAAGATATCGGAATTACTTCATCGACGACAAACATCTATTTTGCGGCTGGTTGCTCTCCATAGACTGTTTTGACTCCCTCTGATGTTGGGAATTTCAGAACCTGGTGGAGGGTCGAGGGTACAACTCTCATATTGTGGATCCACGGTCTTCGAAAAAGGGCATTATACCTCATGTCGCCTTCGATTACGTGAAACTTCGTTTCTTGGATGGTTTTGGCCACGTTTATTGGCAGAATTATCTCACCCTTAGTAGTTTCACATGCCATACTGAATCCGTTTAGAACCAAGGTTGCGGGCACGACTTGGTCCTGTAGAACGAGCTACTCTACGACCTTCGATCTAATAATATTGGTCAAACTACCTGGATCAATTATCACACGCTTAACTTGAGTTTTATTCATAAGTACAGATTTTACCAGTGCATCGTTGTGGGGTTGCATGACTCCTTCTGCATCTTCATCATTAAAAGAAAAGGTTCCTATAGGTGCGTAATCCTGAGTCCGGGATCACTTCTCTCTTACAATCAACATCTTAGTGCGTTTAAGCACCGGCCCCTGGGGGGTATCGATCCCACCGATGATCATGTGGATGATGTGTTGTAGATCTTCTTATTCATTTTGTCTACTAAAATCCCTATTTTTGAAATGGTTTTTGGCCCGGGTACTTAAAAATTCTCGAAGGTGCCCTTTATTGAATAACCAGGCTACCTCCTCTCTCAGTTGCCGGCAATCTTCCGTTCTGTGGCCATGAGTGCCATGATATTCGCACATTGGATTGGAATTCCTTTGGGTAGGATCAGTCTGCAAAGGTCGAGGTCATTTAGTATCTTTGATGCGTCCGATAGCCGACACGATGGCGGATGCATCGATGTTGAAGTTATACTTTGATAACTATGGTGCTTCCTTAGGTCCGGTATGCCTTTCGAACCCATTCCTGTTCATCAACCCCCGAGACCCTTGGCCTCGGTCACTTCTTTTATCGCTTTGTATGGGGTTACATCTTGGTTCATTACCTCTATGATCTCCGCTATACGGATGGTATCGGTCCCTGATCGGCCTTGGTTCCTAGTTAATGTCGCTTTTAATAACAGACCCAGAACCCAACTGGTCGTCTTCGACTCTAATTTTTTATTAATACCGATTGTGCACATCGACCCAGGTAACAACTGGGTACTCGATTAGGTTGTGCTTCAATCATCGTGAAGACATCGAGCTTTGTTCGTTTAGACCTTGAGTGAAAGCTTGAACATCCTAATCATCTGTGACTGGTGGTAGATCCATCCGTTCCATTTGGAAACGAGATACGAATTCTCTTAGCATCTCGTTATCTTTTTGTCTTACCTTGAAAAGGTCAGACTTCCTGGTTTCGACCTTTATGGCTCCAGCATGTGCTTTTACGAAAGAATTTGCAAGCATAGAAAAAGAATCGATATAGTTAGGCGGTAAATTATGATACCATATCATTGCTCCCTTTGAAAGGGTTTCACCGAAATTTTTCAATAATATAGATTCGATCTCGTCGTCTTCTAGATCGTTCCTTTAACGGCACATGTGTAAGAGGTGACATGTTCGTTGGGGTCGGTCGTTCCATTATATTTGGGAATTTCGGGCATGCGGAACTTCTTGGGGATTGGTTTCGGAGCTGTGCTCGGGGGTAAGGGCTTTTGTACGAATTTTTTGGAATCCAAGCCTTTCAATACTGGTGGTGCCCCCGGGATCTGATCAACCCTGGAGTTATACGTTTCCATTTTTTTGTCGTTTGCTTCGATCCTCCTTTCTCCTGACTCTATTCGTTTTTTCAGTTCCTCGAGCATCTTAGCAATTTCAGGATCAGTCCCCGATTCTTGCTCATTTGACCTTACTATAGCTGACCCCGTTCCGTGAGTGACTTCTCGGGATGGACTGGGCTCCGGCCTGCTCGGTGCCTGGGTTTGGCTCTACAACTGAGCTATCGCTACCTGTTGAGCTTGCAACATTTCGAAAATCATACGCAAGCTGATTCCGTTTTCCTCAACGTTTTGGGTATTTCGAGCTGCAGATCGAGTTCCACCATGAATGCTATTTTCAGGGTCGGAAAGTTAGTTTGCCTCAATGGCCACATGTGAATTAACGTCTATTGGCACTTCGACCCGAGCTCCAACGGCATCGACGAGCGGCCTTTCATCCCCGAGTGTCAAGTTGCTGTTCTCATCTTGAAGGCCTGCTTCGTTGTCGATAGGTAGGGCCATTAATCGAGAATCCGTTGTTTTCAGCCTGAAATCAAAAACACTTCTAAGAGCAAGCGTAAAATAGTGTGTTTCACAAAAATTCATGCCAAATAACCACTATTATCCTTAGCCCCACGGTGAGCGCCAAACTGTTTACCCGAAAAACGGATAGAGTTGAATTCATACGTAGTTCTAAGGATACGCGGTATAACTTGGCACAAATCGGAAAGATAAGTAAAAAAATATCGAATATTGACTGTAAAAAAGGAATGAAATACAAACCAAACTAAGTAGAAAATGATTTATGAACAGGCAAGATGAATCAATGTACAAGGATCAAAAAAGGACAATCTTTGTTATATATCCGTAGAGCTCAATAATATCTGAATATGAGAGTGTATAGATACTCAATGTTGAATGCGTTTACAGAAATAATAGTCATTCTTCTTATAGTGGAGAAAACCCTACTTTGGATATAAAAAATACAT
Organism: Nicotiana tabacum; assembly: GCF_000715075.1. Classification (NCBI taxonomy): domain Eukaryota; kingdom Viridiplantae; phylum Streptophyta; class Magnoliopsida; order Solanales; family Solanaceae; genus Nicotiana; species Nicotiana tabacum. Next base: position 123,772,526 of record NC_134094.1, on the reverse strand, counting down.
AGTGGGGATCCCATGATAGATTAGTTAATTAGTTTTTCCTTAATCCTCGCCGAGATTCTCTCCCTTAGTGCAGCTATATCGGCTCTTGTCTCTTAGCTCGATCTTGGTCGGACTTGGTATTGGTCGATCTCCAGATTTCGAGCTCGATATTGACTCGGACTTGGTATTGACTCGGGCTCGGTATTGGTCGGTCTCTGGCTCTTGAGCTCGACAACACTACTTCATATCATAGATCGATATTGATATCGAGCTCCGTACTGATCGGTCCCTGAATCTTGAACTCGATAGCCTGGCTGCAGATCTCATCTCGATATTATGAAGACGATCTTCGGTCCATTATGTTCCAATCTTGACTAATCATACGAATGTCAAAACCGATTTTGACCGTATACAACATTCCTTTATTCCCATGAATAAATTATTGAAATTTCATCTTGTCTTTCTTTACTGATCACAATTACGATCACTTTCAAACCAAATTTGTCTGGATCCTATATATATGTGACTGTCTTGACTATAAGGTATGGAAGAGAAATTTAGCTACCAAAATCGAAGTTTGCTACTAATTTCTCTATGACTAAGTCAATTATAAGAAATATAATATTTAATATTCTTAGCTACATGTAAACCACAATACTCAGTATTGCATTTCATCAAACATCATGTGTCCAAGTCAATTATTTTCCTTCCTCTTTGTCCTTCTCCTTCTTCTCTTCATCAACTCCAGTGGAGCTAATACTAATACTAGTACGTCCTTTGCATATTGCCCTTCCTCTATCTGCCATGGAATTAACATTTCATATCCTTTTGACAGCTTCACATCTCCACTTTACTGTGGTTATCCAGGATTTGGGATCCACTGCTCTCAAACCGATCCAATTCTTAACATTTCAAATGTTTCTTTCGCCGTTAAACACATAAATTACACCACGTACTCCCTTACCCTGGAAGATATTGATGCTTTTGATAGCAGAGATTGCCCCAGGGCACATCATAACCTCACTCTGGGAGATTTGCCATTGAAATATTCAGAGCTTGATCTAAACCTTACTTTCTATTTTAACTGTATCAATTCGCTTTCATCTGGTCGTTCGTTAGATTGCTTAAATTCAGGTGGAAACAAGTCATATTTATATATTGAGGATAATGAGCCGGATCATTTGAATTGGTACGGAATTTGTGAGAAGAAAGTGGTGGCGACGGTGATGGACAGTGGGTGGATTCGAGAACTCGGTGCGGTCATAGATGAGGAGTTGAATAGACGACTTAGCGCGGCTATGAAGGAGGGGTTCGTGCTGGACTGGGGGGTCGCAACGGAGTGCGGCAAGTGTGAGGCATCAGAGGGGCGTTGTGGTTACGACAATTCAACCAACGAGTCCTTGTGCTATTGCAAAGATGGCACCCTAAAGTTTGATCACTGCAACGGTACGTTTTCTTTCCGATGGATTTTACACAAATAACCTACCATATTTATTATTTACTTTTTGTATCCATATACGTTAATTATACACATGTAATACATAAATTATACATCCACCGGCTATTTTTAGTTTAAGTGGTTAGGTGAGCGATTATTTGGGTTAAATCTTACTGATTACTTTAAGAGCCGTTTGGACATAAGAATTTTTTTACTTTTTTTCGAAATCAGTGATTGGCCATAAAATTTCAATTTTCATTGGAAAATGAATTTTAAAATTTTTCGAAAATTTGAAAAACTCCACCAAAATCTATTTTTCAAAATTTTCACTCACATTACTCACAAAAATTTAAAAACAACCCAAAATTATATTTATTTCCAAACACAACTCTAATTATATCAATGATGAATTTATATGCATTTAAAAAGACCAACCCCAAACAAGAACACGCCTTCATGGTAATTCTAGAAATTATTAGTTTAAATCCATGTTTGACCACATTTATTCATTGAGTAGAAAATATCTCCGTAATTCCTAGATTAAAAAAGAAGGGAAGTATCCCTTATTAATGACTTTCTTTCTGTTGTGTATTGATCATGTAGGAAAAAATGTGTCAGACATAGGTGATAGCAGTTGAGTGGTTATACTTTATTGAGATACATTAATTATTGTTTAGTATCAGATTATCACCTGAAACGGAGCCTTGGCGTAACTGGTAAAGTTGTGGTCCGGCCCTTCCCTGGTAAAACAATAGCGGGAACTTAGTGCACCAGGCTACCTTTTTTTTCCGGATAATAACTTTATGTCTCCGTTTCAGGAAGAAACAGAACCGACTGAAGCTTGGAATAGGTGAATATTGTTTTAACTTGTACACCTTAATTTTATCTTATTATCCTCCTCTGCTCAAGAATTCTCAAGAAAATTCCAATAAACATTTCTTCTTGCAGCAGTTGGTGCAGCTGCATTTACTGTTCTGAGACTAAGCTTACTTCACAAAACTAGTTTATGTGATATTGATCGTTTCCTCAAATACCTTATTTTCTTCTTTTGTCCGTTTATAGCATTATCTGCGGCGGTTGGGGCTGCAATAGCTGTAACCTGCTGCTTGATGTGCTTCTTCCGATTTAGGAAAACAAGGGCAGCCCGGTGCACTATGCTCCCGCTATGCGCGAGGTCCAGAGAAGGGTCGGACCACAAGGATCTATTGTACGCAGAAGATCGGATTGTCGATGCCTTCCTGAGACAGTATGGATCTTTAGCCCCAACGGCATATAGCTATTCAAACATTAAGAAAATGACAAATTCCTTTAAGGAGAAACTTGGAGAAGGGGGTTATGGAGGGGTTTACAAAGGTAACCTTAATGGCCATCCCGTTGCTGTGAAGATCTTAAAGGCGACTGAGGGGAATGGAGAAGATTTCATTAACGAAGTTGCAAGTATTAGTCGAACTTCTCATGTCAACATAGTTACTCTGGTGGGATTTTGTTTGAATCGTCGGGAAAAAGCTTTGATTTATGAATTCATGCCAAATGGATCTCTTGATAAACACATATACGACGAAAATTTGAAATTGGGATGGGAAATGTTGTACAAAATTGCACTAGGGATAGCTCGAGGACTGGAGTATTTGCATAGAGGATGCAACTCACGAATTTTGCATTTCGACATAAAACCTCACAACATTCTTCTTGACGAGGACTTTTGCCCCAAGATATCTGATTTTGGTTTAGCAAAATTATGTACTCGAAAAGAGAGCATAATGTCCACATTAGAAGCTCGAGGAACCATTGGTTACATAGCTCCAGAGGTGTTCTGTAGAAATTTCGGAGGAGTATCACACAAATCTGATGTTTATAGCTACGGAATGATGGTTCTCGAAATGGTTGGAGGAAGAAAGAACTACAGTGCTGAAAGAAACAATCAAAGTGAAATATACTTCCCACGTTGGGCTTATCATCGCATTGTGCTAGATGAAGAACTAAATATAAGAGATAGAATTACCAATGAAGAAAAACAGATTGCAAAGAAAATGATATTAGTTGGTTTGTGGTGCATCCAAACAGATCCTTTGCAAAGGCCAGCAATAGGTAAGGTAATAGAAATGTTAGAAGGTAGTTTGGAGGCCTTGCAAATCCCCCCAAAACCTTTCATTTGTTCTCCTTCACAATCAGAAGGATCACCATTGACCACAAAGCCCTTCTTATTTTCTAGTTCAACCATTGTATAGTTTGCAGAAGAGAATTTTGGACATAGTTTAATCATAATCTAATATTCATGAAGAAATTACAAAGATGAATTTGGCGAGCTTCTCTCTTCCATGAGAAAAAAAGAGGTTATTTTTCCATCTTTTATCAAGTTTCATGTATTCCTTCTAATTTTCATAAACTTTGCACTGCTCCTTCTCTCTATTTGCTTTATAATTCATCAAGTGTTGATCCAACCGCTGGAAATCCAATTACGATATTGTCAAAATTGCAGCAGAGGAAAATAAAAATAATCTGAATTGGGATTCAATTCATTGACACTGAAGTTGGTAACTTTCTTTTTTTTTTTCAGAAGAAAAAAAAAATAGTTCGATCAAAAACTAAAAGGTGTATTTCTATTGAAAATTCTGACCCAAAATTTCTGCTTCAAATATGATATTGTTCGGTTTTTGTTTTGTTGCTTCACCTTTGTTGAACTTGTTGGTTTATTCTTTCCTCCGCTAATTACTCTACTCTTTCCTCATGAGCATTTTCATTTACGTGAGTTGTCCGTGCAGCACGTGAGTTGTCCGTGCAGATTAAAGCGCTTGGGTTGTAGGAGCCCCTCCGGAGTCTGAACACCCCCAGTGAGCGCAGGTACCTACTGAGTGTGAGTGCCGAGTGCTGAACGATTGTGAGGCATGAGTGATTGTGTGGCTTGAGTGATTGTGAGGCTTGAGTGATTGTGAGGTTGGAGTGATTGGGAGGACTGAGTGATGTTAGCCCGAGGGGCAGTACATGTTTTAATCATCCATGCTCATAGTTGCTTTGTGTCCTTGTTTGAGAACCGTTGAAATACATTTCTGATTGTCTTACTTGAACTTGATTTAAACAAACTGATTCGACTTAAACTCTGGTTGCATAGCATGTCGTACTTTAATAAATTCTTGTGATATGAACGGTACCTGCATTTAACTCGTCACTACTTCTCAGCCTTTATTTACTTATGTTGCTTACTCAGTTGGTGTACTCATGTTACTCCTTACACCTTGTGTGCAGATCCAGGCATTTTTGGTCACAGTAGCGGCTGTTGATATTCTTGTAGCTGATCATTGGAGTTAGCAAGGTAGCTGCCTGGCGATCGCAGCCTTGTTTTCTTCTTCTTTATCTTCCCATTAGTTGTATTTTGGATTTTTCCCAGACTATGTTAGTCTTGTTGTCGGACCAGTTTTTAGTAGTTGCTAATGACTCAGTGACACCCTGATGTTTGGGGCTTTTCATTCCGCATTTATATTTTTTTGAGTTCAACCCTTGTTTTTTTTATGAAATTCTGCTATACAAGACGCCTTTTGGCATATCTTTGAATGAATTATTGTAGTATTGTGGGAGTCGATTATCCTAGTACCATCGATAGGTGCCATCACGACAGGTTTGAGTTTAGGGTCGTGACAAGTTGGTATCAAAGCCTAGGTTACATAGGTCTTATGAGTTATGAGCGGGTTTAGTAGAGTCTTGCGGATCGATACGGAGACGTCTGTACTTATCTTCGAGAGCCTACAGAACCTTTAGGAAATCTCACATTCTTGAATTCTTGTCGTGCGAATCTGTTAATACTGGTAACTAAACTTCTGTTGTTTCATTCTCTCACAGATGGTGAGGACTTGTACTATCGGTCAGGATGGACAGCCACCAGTACAACCAGCCAGGGCCGTGAGAGGCCGAGGTCGTGGTAGAGGCTGTGGTGGGGGCAGATGTGCAGCCCGCACAACAGTTGGGGCAGTACTTGCAGACCCACCAGTTTTCCCAGATCATGATCAGATTCCAGTTGTTGATGCACCAGCTCAGGCACCACATGTGCCTATTATGATTTCAGGCCTTCAGGATGCCCTAGCTTAGATTTTGGCAGCGTGTATCGGCCTTGCTTAGGCGTTCTCTATCTCGACGGTCGTAGCCACTTCTCAGGCCGGGAGAGGCACTCAAACTCCCACCGCTCGTACACCCGTGTAGGTTGTTCAGGGACTCCAGACATTGGGGGCACCACCAGCCTAGCCGGTTGCAGATGCTCAGGACTATGTGGTTCCTGCTATGCCTGAGGATGATCAGCTTAGGTTGGAGAAGTTTGGGAGACTCCAGCCTCCACCTTTCAGTGGCACAGCGAGAGAGGATGTCCAGGACTTCTTGGATAGGTATTAGAGGATACTCCGTACAACTGGTATTCTGGAGACTTGTGTTGTGGGGTCTCATTCACTACTTTTCAGTTTTCTGGGGCTGCACTCAGATGGTGGGAGACTTACGAGAGGCGTAGGCCTGTTGGCGCAGCACCCCTTACTTGGCAGCAGTTCTCCGTGGTCTTTTTGGAGAAGTTCGTGCCTCAGTCCTGTAGAGAGGAGCTACACAGACAGTTTGAGTTCTATGGATTTGGAGATTTGGGAGTTCTTAGGAGCTAATTGTTTCATGGTTGTGGACTGTGAAGTTGTGGACGGAGCTAACCAGATGATAGAATATATTGTGATTCAGTCATTATGAATTTTCGGAGGGATTTTTATCTATTTGTGGGTAGGCCCAATTAAGATATGTATTCTACACCGAGCCGGAATGGTTGGTTCCATACTGCTATTGTTGAGGGATGTGTCGTTCAGTTTATGTTGAACTTATGCGTATTCTGAAATGATCTGTGAGTTACTCCTTTATGCTACGAGGAGTTGTGATTCATTGGTTATGTGCACAGATGGTGCGGTTCTATTCGAGCTTTATAGCGAAATTTGAGTGTGATGAGTATTTGGGTATTGCATGATCGATAGCGTAATGGTTATGTCCTTTCAGGTTTTATGTGGTATTTTTTCCATTTGCCTCTCTGTCGTTATTAATTTGGAGCAGGGTGGCTCGGAGTATATAATATGAACCTCGTGTTAGAATCGGGTGATGGTTCTACGGTGTATGATGAATTTTCAGCATTTCGTTGTGGTGGTACTTGTTAATCTGGTGGGGTAGTTCTCTCATTTGAGTCATTTTCCATGACTGGATACATTTGAATGTTGCGTATTGGTGCACGGATGGCACGGGTTGTGGCTCCGAGTTATATTGGTGTGGTATGTCTGTGGAACAGTTATGTTTAGAAATATAAGGTCATTGGACCTGGAATGGGTACTATCAGGTTTAATTTCGGTATATTCGGGAGTATAATATTGAAAGTCGGCTCAGAAAGTGATTATAGTTCTGGTTGGGGCAAGAGAGCTCCGTGACTTGTTGATCTGGTAATTGGTCATGAAATTTCACGTGTTTCTTTTATTATCAACAGTGTACGAAGGTTTTGGGATGAGGTTTGGTTCGATATGGGTTTAATACTAGTATGCGGTTGGTTTTGGAGTAGTCACTGCGAGCAGGAATGGTGCTACGAGCATGCGAGTTGTGTAATATGTTAGGTGATTATGTTCGTGGTTATGGTGATAGTTATGGCTTGATACAGCTTGTTCAAACTCATAAAGTGTGTAAATGTAATATTCGTGTCTTGAAAGAAATTCTAAAGGTTAGAAATTAAATTCCAAGATTTATGGGCTAGAGTTAAATTAATAAATTCAGTTGGATTGTGTTGTCAAGCCTATATAGAATAGGGTGACGCGGGTTTACCCCCGGGTACGTGTGTGGTAAGATGGAACAATGATTTGATGGCTTGGAAACAACTCTTGGCACGTACGAGGACAAAAGTATGTTTAAGTGGGGGAGAATGTAACGACCCGACTAGTCGTTTTGAGTATTACAACTCTGTTTCCCCATTCACTGCTCAAATTGTACTTTACAGTTGTTGTGTGACTTGTCGGGGTAATTGGTTCGGGTCCGGTGAGGTTTTGGAATGAATTGGAACACTTAGTTCCAAGGTTTAAAGTTTAAGTTTTAATAGTGACCGGATATTGACTTATGTGTAAACGACCCCGGAATGGAGTTTTGATGATTCCAATAGCTCTGTATGGTGATTTTGGACTTAGGATCGTATCCGGAAAATTATTTGGAAGTACGTAGTGGAATTTGGCTTGAAATGCCGAAAGTTAAATTTTTGGGAAGTTTGACCGGGGGGTTGATTTTTTGATATCAAGGTCGGAATCCAGTTCTGAAAATTTTCATAGCTCCGTTATGTTGTTTATGATTGGTGTGCAAAATTTGAGGTCAATCGGACGTGATTTGATAGGTTCCGGCGTCGTTTGTAGAAATTAAAAGTTTCAAAGTTCATTAGGCTTGAATTGAGGTGCAATTCATGGTTTTAGCGTTGTTTGAGGTGATTTGAGGGCTCGACTAAGTTCGTATGATATTTTAGGACTTGTCGGTATATTTGGTTGAGGTCCCGAGGGGCTCGGGTGAGTTCTGGGAGGTTAACAGATCATTTTTGGCCTGGGTGAGATTGCTGATATCTGTTGCTGCATTTTTCTAATTTTTCTCTTTCGCGTTCGCGAGTGGTCCCTCGCGTTCACGAAGAGTGTTTTCTGAGTATGAGGTTTTGTTCTTCGCATTCGCGAAGGGGAGGACGCGAACGCGAACGCGAACGCGAAGGTATGGTCTGTGTGTGCATCACGAACGCGTGAGAGGTGTCGCGTTCGCGAAGAGGAGTGAGGCGATTGGGGAACCCGAGTCCTTGTTCTACGCGTTCGCGAGGTGGCGTTCGCGTTCGCAAAGGTCTGAGCTGGTAAAGCTTCGCGTTCGCGAAGCCACGGTCGCGTTCGCAGAGAGTTAAATTTGTGGGCAGTCGAGTTGTGCTTCGCGAACGCGAGGGACCTGTCGCGTTCGCGAATAAGAGAGGCCTGCACAGAAAGTTTAAGTTCAGAAAATGGGACTTTATCCCATTTTCCATTTTTAACGATTTGGAGTTCGGATTGAGTCGATATTTGGGCGATTTTCAGAGAAAACTATGGGGTAGGTGTTCTTAACTCAATATTGGTTAAATTACCCGAATCCATGGTTGTTTTTATCATTTAATTGGTGAATTAAGTTGGAAAAATTTGAAAACCCTCTTAGTTTAAATTGAGGATTTGAAGGCCGAGTTGTGGTCGAATTTGAGTAATATTGGTATGGGTGGACTCGTGATTGAATGGGAATTCGGATTTTGTAATTTTTACTGGATTCTGAGGCGTGGGCCCTACGGGTATTTTTGGGGCGCAATTTTGAATTTTTGAAAAATATTAGTATTTTGATATGGTATTAATTCCTATAATTTTTGTGAGCTGAATCAAATTAATTGTGACTAGATTCGAGCCGTTTGGAAGTTATACGTGCAAAATGGAATTTCTGGAGCATTGCTTAGCTTGCTCGACATTAGATTTGGGTTGTTCGAGGTAAGTAACTCTTCTAATCTTGGAGCTGAGGGTATGAACCCTGAATATATGTATTATGTGAATTCTTGGGAGGTGACTCACATGCTAGGTGACGGGCGTGTGGGCGTGCACTATAGAAATTGTGACATAATTATTTCTGTGGAATTTTTTAGTTAAATGATCTTGGCATTTTCCATGCGGTTTTATGAGTTAAAGAAATTGAGCTGAAAAGCATGTTAAAAATCATATTAAGGCTATGTGCCAATATTATTGGAACCCACAGAGGTCATATTATTGTGAATTATTTATTTTAAATTGAAAATTTATACTCAGTCATATTCATGTCATTACATATCATATCTCAGTCTCTGTTATTATTTATTGATACATCATATCATCATTTTGGATGTTCTCATGACATTGTGAGCCCATGAGAGAGAGACATGAGAGATTGATGACTGAGGGAGGCCGAGTGCCTGATTGTGAGGATATTTTTGGGATCAGGTTGCACGCCGCAGCAGGCCATGTTGGCTTTATATATATTATTACTATTATATGGATCGGGGCTGCCCGCCTGCAGCAGGCCTTATTGGCTTATTATTGCAAGTGAGTTGGCCGTGCAGCACGTGAGTTGGTCGTGCGGATCCTTATATTATTATTGCACGTGAGTTGGCCGTGCAACACGTGAGTTGGCCGTGCAGATCCTTATATTATTATTGCACGTGAGTTGGCCGTGCAGCACGTGAGTTGGCCGTGCGGATCCAGATATTTATATTATGGACGTGAGTTGTCCGTGCAACACGTGAATTGTCCGTGCTTATAGCGCTTGGGCTGTAGGAGCCCCTCATGAGTCTGTACACCCCCAGTGAGCGCAGTCGACTATAAACAGGGATCGAGCTGCACGTCGCAGCAGGTATTGTATAGCGCTGAGTGATTGAGTGTGCTGAGCACAGTGAGAGAGAATGCGAGACAATGAGATTGAGTACTCTGAGAGTGTGAGTACATGAGTGCAATCTCTGAGTACATTGCATTGCCATGCACACATGAAACATATGCATAGAGATGTGTTTTTCTCATGTTGTACGGTATCACATTATTTATAATTTCTCTCACATATTAACAGATGGGCATAGTGATGCATTTGTTTTACACTGGTTATCTGGGAAAGAAAATGAGATATTTTATTTATTATTGAAAGGATTTTTGGAAAAATTACTGTTTTCAAACTTATTCATATTTTTCGTAACTTCGGTATACGATTTGGGTTTTCATTGATGTACTTGAAAGGCAGAACTAATTATAGAAGTCATGATTTAGCTGAGCATTTATTCTTGAGTTACTTCTGGTATTACTTGTTTAATATTGTTATGAACTATTGTTGGTCATGGAAGTTGGACTCTGACCTTGGTAGAAGCTCGTCACTACTTTCAACCTACGGCTAGGTTTGTTACTTACTCAGTACATGGGGTCGGTTGTACTGATACTACACTTCTGCATATTGCGTACAGATGTTGACTGCTGTTGTTGTTGTGCTCGATGGTTGCGGGATTTGAAGATGTACTTGCGTTCCTGTTGTAGCTGCCTCTTGTTCAGGGATGCTTTAGATTTATAAAAGCTCTTTTTAAGTATAATTCAAACAGACTATGCATTTATTTCATTTCCATTTTGTATACTCTATTCTTAGAAGCTCATGATTTATACTACCAGTTTTTTGGGATTGTATAAGATCAGGATCTTTATTCACTGAAATTGCTTTAATAATTATTATTGAAATTGGTTAGTTGGAAATTGGCTTACCTAACGGGATGGTTAGGTGCTATCACGACTAGTTGGATTTTGGGTCGTGACAGGTTCCCCCCATTTCTCTTACCTTTCTTCCCCAAATTTCCCCTAACTCCTCACTCAATACCTTCTCCTCTCCTTCTCTATTTCCCTCACATAAATCCCATTCCCCACCCCGCGTCGCCACCGCTCAGCTGCCGCCGTCGCTGCTGCCACTGCCACTGCCTCCCCTCTCCTTCTCCACCTCCTAAAAATTCTAGGTTTTAATTACAACCCATTTCTTTGTTATTTCTAGGTTTTGTTAATTAGTTATGAATTAGTTTCAATTGATTAGTGTTTCAATTATTTGAACATTGCATTTTATTGAGGACTAGGGTTTAGGTCTTGTTTTAATTAGTTTTGTTAATTAGTTTTATTAACTAATTAGTTGTTTTAATTAGTTTTATTAACTAATTAGTTTTGTTATTTAGTCAATTAGTTATGAATTAGTTTTAATTGATGAGTGTTTCAATTTTGAGTTTGTATTGTCTTGAATAGTTTAGTTAGAATTGAATTATTAACTTTGTATTGTCTTGAATAGTTTAGTTAGAATCTAGGGTTTAGGGTTTGTTCTTGTGAATAGAACTTTTAGGGTATGGGTTGAATTTCTTTAGTTTAGTTAGTTTATGTTTAAACTTGTAGGATATGAATTGAAATTTCAGTTTTTAGAATTTGTTCTTGTGAATTGAACTTTTAGGATATGAATTGGACCTTTTGGATATGAATTGAACTTTTAGGATATAAATTGAACTTTTAGTTTATGTTTAAACTCGTAGGATATAAATTGAACTTTTAGTTTTTAGGATTTGTTCTTGTGAATTGAACTTTGAGGATATGAATTGAACTTTTAGGATATGAATTGGACCTTTTAGATATGAATTAAACTTTTAGGATATAAATTGAACTTTTAGTTTATGTTTAAACTCGTAGGATATAAATTGAACTTTTAGTTTTTAGGATTTGTTCTTGTGAATTGAACTTTTAGGATATGAATTGAACTTTTAGGATATGAATTGGACCTTTTGGATATGAATTGAACTTTTAGAATATAAATTGAACTTTTAGGATATAAATTGAACTTTTAGTTTATGTTTATACTCGTAGGATATAAATTGAACTTTTAGTTTTTAGGATTTGTTCTTGTGAATTGAACTTTTAGAATATGAATTGAACTTTTAGGATATGAATTGGACCTTTTGGATATGAATTGAACTTTTAGGATATGAATTGAACTTTTAGGATATAAATTAAACTTTTAGTTTATGTTTAAACTCGTAGGATATAAATTGAACTTTTTGGATATGAATTGTTCTAGTGAATTGAACTTTTAGGATAAGTATTATATTATACAGATGGCAGGCAAGGGTCAAGGTAACAATGACCCTACTAGTTCTCGGGGTCGAGAAAAGGGTAGGAAGGGAAAGAGGAGGGTAGAAAATAATAGTCCCTCTTGACCACCCTTTTCAGAGATGCCTATGTCTTATCCTCCACCACACGACTATATAGAGCTGCCACAGCATCACGAGCCGTACACCTTCATTTAGACACCAGGTCTTCCATCACAGGGCCATAGGACTATACGTCCAATATACAGTCCAGCTGCCTCACAGCCACTCGGGTCACAACCATCAGTATCACAACCTTTTGGGTCGCATCCAGCTATGTCTCAGTCATAGGGATCGCAACCATCTTCATCATCGACTTCATCTATTGTAGGCCTTCGCCTGCGAGGCAGTAGCTCTAACCTGCCTACACCGTCTATACATGCCTCTGATACACATGCTTCGGATGATGATGACGAGGTAGTGCATTATGATCGATATGGCATGATCATTATAGTCCCTGAGGGTGATGGCTAAGTGTTATTTGTTATTTTTGCATCTATTGATTTGTAACATTTTTACTAAGATATTAATGTATTTTTATTATTAAATTGCAGGTTCAGGCCGGGTAATAAGACTACGAAGATAATCACCAATGCCATCAGAAAGCTTTATGATGACCCTTATGCGACTTGGACTGATTTCCCATTCTCGCTGAAGGAGCAAATTTTCAATCAATTTAAGGTATAAATATTATTTTAAACAGTTTAATAATTTATATTTATGATATTTCCATCTAATATTTAACTTTTGAAATACAGAGCAAGTGTGAATGGGAAGACCGTTATAGCGCGGAAGTGGCTGTAAATTTTCATCATAAAGCTCGCAAGAGATTGGCGGATGCTTTCTTGGATGCTAGAAAGAAGAACAAGAGGCCTGGCTGGTTACTTGAAAATTTATGGAATGATTTGCAAAGGCAATGGCTTACCGCGGAGTTCTTAAAGAGGAGCGAAAAAGGAAAGAAAGCTCGCGCATCCAAGAAGGGAGGCTCCTTGCACACTGGAGGTGCGATCAGCCTAGGGACAATAAAAAGAAGATTAGTACGTAATTGCTTAAATTAATTTACTTTTATAAGTATATCTATTCTGTTTATTAACTAAATTAATTTGTTTTCAGGAAAAGATGTATGGGCGTCCAATGAGCCATGATGAGTTATTCAAGGAGATGCATATTGTGAAGAAGAAGAAAGAGGGGGATCAAGATAGGTGGGTCGAGGACCGGGCCTCGACTGCATATGCAAGCTTTCAATTTTCTTTAAGTATTATAATTTACTTTTATAAAAATTTTGAAATATTGATTTAATTTAAAATAATATAGGGTCGCTACCAAAGTAACGTGGAGGAATTCATCCGTAGTTATCCAGCTGGTGAATCGGGTGAGCCAACCCAACCTTCGGACGAGGATGCTGAAAGAATATGGTTGAAGTCTGTTGGCGGTCCAAAATGGGGGAAGGTATACGGGCTTCCTACTAAAAAATTACATCGCTATAAGTGTGGAATGCAAGGAATAGGGACTTCCTCGCAAGGAGAGCACCTTAGTAGGGAGAGCCTCTCCGCTATGCGGGAAACAGTGATAAAGCTCACATCCGAGCTAGAAGCGGCCAAGGAAAGAGAAAGGCTTAGAGATGCTCAATTCCTTGGCATGCAAGCTCAGATCAGAACTCTCCTATTTAGTGGAGCTTTTCCGTTGCCCCGGTCTCATGAGTCATCTCCAGAGGGTCGACCTCCACGTGATCATTCCTCCCGTCTTGCTCGTGATCATTCCTCCCGTCCTCCATAATATTGTTCTCTATACCGTCTTGTAAATGAAAGTTCATCAGACAGTGATGATGATGTTGTAGAAAATACCCCTTGACTTTTATATACTTTGAACTAGACAAATAGAACCAGTTTTGAACTAGTTGTAATTAGTTTTAACTTGATTTTGTATTTTTATGTTCAATTGAACTTTAATTTATTAGTTTTAAAGTATTTATTGAATGTTTTGGTTGTTGTTGTTGTTGTTGTTGTTGTTGTTGTTGTTGTTGTTGTTGTTGTTGTTGTTGTTGTTATTGTTATAATTCAGTTGTTGTTGTTGTTGTTGTTGTTGTTGTTGTTATTGTTATTGTTATAATTCAGTTGTTGTTAGGTGTATTGGTATGCTGGCAGGTGGTGTAGCTGCCAAAACAGGCATTTTATGCCAAAATTAAACCCAGAAAAACGGACCAAAGTTGGTCCAACTTTGGTCAGTATTTTGCCTGTACTGTTGAGGTTACCGACAATAGTTGGTCGGTAATGTCACGACCCAAAATTCAACTAGTCGTGATGGCACCTAACCCAACCCGCTAGGTAAGCCAACTTTCAGCTATCCAATTTCAATAACAATTATTAAAGCAATTTAAGTAAATAATTATCTTAACCTTATACATTCCCAAGAACTGGTATTACAAATCATGAGCTTCTAAGAATAAAGTATACAAAGCGGAAATGAAATAAATACATAGTCTGTTTGAATAATAAATAAACAGAGCTTTTATAAATCTAAGGCTACCATGAACAAGAGGCAGCTACAACAGAAACGCAGGTACATCTTCAAATCTCGCAACCATCGAGCACAACAACAACAACAGCCAACATCTACACGCAATGTGCAGAAGTGTAGTATCAGTACAACTGACCCCATGTAATGAGTAAGCAACAACCTAGCCTTAGGTTGAAAGTAGTGACGAGCTTCTACCAAGGTCGGGTCCAAAACCACTAGTCCACAACAGTCCATAACAACATAAAGCAAATAATACCAGAAGTAACTCAGAGATAAAATGCTCAGCCAAATCATGATTTCAAAAATAATAGTTCTTCCTTTCAAGTACATTAGTGAAAAATCCAAATCGTTTACCGAAATTTCCAAAAATATGAATAAGTTTGAAAGCAATAATTTTTCCAAAATCCTTTCAATAATAAATGATATGTTTCATTTTATTTCCAGATAACCCGTGTAAAACAAATGCATCACTATGACCATCTGTCAATATGTGTGAGAAATCATGAATAATGTGATACCGTACAGTATGAGGAAAATACATCTCTGTGCATATATGTCATGTGTGCATGTCAATGCAATGTATCTCAGAGATTGTACTCATGTACTCACACTCTCACTGTCTCGCATTCTCTCTCACTATGCTCATCACACTCAATCACTCAGCGCTATACCATACCTGCTGTGGCGTGCAGCCCGATCCCTATTTATAGTCGACTGCGCTCACTGGGGGTGTGTACAAACTCATGGGGGGCTCCTACAGCCCAAGTACTATAAGCACGGACAACTCACGTGCTGCACGGACAACTCACGTGCTATAATATCATATCTGGATCCGCACGGATAACTCACGTGCTATAATAATATCTGGATCCATACGGACAACTCACGTGCTATAATAATATCTGGATCCGCACGGACAACTCACGTGTTGCACAGATAACTCACGTGCTACAATAAAGCCTATGAGGCCTGCTGCAGGCGGGCAGCCCCGATCCATATAATAATCCTCACAATCAGGCCCTCGGCCTCACTCAACCATCAATCTCTCCAGTCTCTCTCTCATGGGCTCACAATGCCATAAAAATAGCCCAAAAATGATGATATGATGTATCAATAAATAACAACAGAGACTGAGATATGATGTGTAATGACATGAATATGACTGAGTATAAATTTTCAATTTAAAATAAATAATTCACAACAATATGACCTCTGTGGGTCTCAATAATACTGGCACATAGCCTCAACGTAATTTTTATTATGCTTTTCATTTCAATTTCTTTAACACATAAAACTGCATGAAAAATGCCAAGATTATTTAACTACAAAATTTCACATAAATAATTATGTTACAATTTCTATAGTGCACACTCACACACCCGTCATCTAGTATGTGCGTCACCTCCCAACGATTTACATAATACATATATTCAGGGTTCATACCCTCAACTCCAAGATTAAAAGAGTTACTTACCTCGAACAAGTCAAATCCAATGTCGAGCAAGCTAAGCAATGTTCCATAAATTCCATTATGCACGTATCAACTTCCAAACGGCTCGAATCTAGTCACAATTAATTTAATTCAGCTCACAAAAATTATAGGAATTAATTCCATATCAAAATACTAGTATTTTTCAAAAATTCGAAATTACGCCCCAAAAATCACCCGTGGGGCCTACATCTTGAAATCCGATAAAACTCGCAAAATACGAACCTCCATTCAATCACGAGTCCAACCATACCAAAATTACTCAAATCTCACAACAACTCGGCCTTCAAATCCTCAATTAAAGTCTATAAATTTTTTTACTATTTTCAACCCAAAATACTAATTTGTTGATAAAAACAATAATAGATTCGTGTAATTAAACCAAAACCGAGTTAGAATCACTAACCCCAATCCATATGGTGAAAATCGCCTCAAAAATCGCTTCAATTCGAGCTCCATAACTTCAAATATGTTAAAATGGCCGAAACCTCAAAATATATCATCTGTCTAGGCATTTACTCTTCGCGATCACGAAGCTCAAAATTTTTCAGCCCCAAAATTGCTCTTCGCGATCGCGGAAAATGCTTCGCGATCGCGAAGAATAAACTCTCCAACTCTTCTAGACAACCTCTAATATAATGGTCATAACCTTTTGTACCAAACTCCAAATTACAAATGGTTTAACTTTCTATAAACTAGACACCAAGGGCTATAACTTTCATTTGTTGCTCATCTCCCAATTCCTTATAGATTTCTAGATATAAGCTTCCAAAGTTAGCCCTGTGCAACAGAGATTTCCAAACTCTTCCCAGATAACCTATAGTGTATCTACCATAACTTTTTGTACACAAATCCAAATGACAAATGGTTTATATTTATTAAAACTAGACATCAAAGGCTACAACTTTTATTTTTGGATTATCTCCAAATTCCTTATAGATTGCGATATATATAAGCTTTCAAAATTAGGTCAGTGCAGCAGGATTTTCCTCTACGCGATCGTGAAAAGGCTTCCGCGATTGCGATTCACAGTGCCCAAACAACAAAATTGCTCTTCGCGATCGCGACCATTTGTCCGCGATCGCGATGCATACCTCTGTGGCCAAAAATCAGCAACTAAGAATGGCCTAGAAATGATCCGAAACCACCCTGAAACTCACTTGAGCCCCTCGGGACCTCAACCAAATATACCAACAAGTCCTAAAACATCATACGAACTTAGTCGAAGCCTCGAATCACATCAAACAACGCTAAAAATACGAATCGCACCTCAATTCAAGCCTAATTAACTTTGAACTTTCAAATTCTATATCTTGTGCCGAAATACATCAAATCAATCCGGAATGACTTCAAATTTTGCACACAAGTCATAAATGACATAACGAAGCTATTCCAATTTCCAGAATCAGATTCCGACCTCGATATCAAAAAGTCAAACTTCCCAAAAATTCAACGTACGGCATTTCAAGCTTAATTCCACTACGGACCTCCAAATAATTTTCCAGACACGCTCCTAAGTCCAAAATCACCATACGGAGCTATTGGAATCATCAGATTAAATTCCGAGGTCGTTTACACATAAGTCGACATCCGGTCACTATTTTAACTTAAGTTTTAAACCTTGGAACTAAGTGTTCCAATTCATTCTAAAATCTCACGGGACCCGAACCAATTACCCCGGCAAGTCACACAACAAATGTAAAGCCCAATTTGAGCAGTAAATAGGGAAACAAAGTTGTGATAGTTGAGATTACCGACCATAGTTGGTCGGTAATGTTTAATTTTAATTATTTTTAAAAAATATATATTTTTAATTACCGACCAAAGTTGGTCGGTTTTTTTTAATTTTAATAATTAATAAAAAAATATAATTTAGTTAAACCGAACAACTTTGGTCGGTAAAATTAAATTAATAAAATATGTTTCCGACCAAAGTGGGTCGGTAAGTAATTAAAATTGTTAGATGGTCGTTTTAAGCTACCGACCAACTTTGGTCGGTAAGCCATTCCGACCATCAAAACACCGTATACACCCTAATGGTCGTGTTTTGGTCGGTAATTGACCATAACCGACCAACTTTGATCGGTTTTTAGCGTATTTCTAGTAGTGTTATTAGCGAAAATGAGGGCACAAGATGCCAAATGTTAGGGTTCAGATATTGGGACCCGTGAGTTGTGATTTGTCTGAGGTTCGGTACCTCGTGGAGTTGAATAAAACTTAATGGAAAAGCAGTTCTAGTTGCTGAGTTATTACTTGTCCTTGTTGTATATGTGATTCCGGGTTTAGATGTGTTCCATTCACTCATCTGTGTTATTTTTATGGTTTTCCGCTGATACTTGTTGTTTCCTTCCGTATTGAATTTACTGCAATGTCAGCCCTAATGCGTAGTCTTTATGTAGATATCATATTCCGTTGTTCCTATACTTACACTTGTTCAGTTCATTAGATCAGTGGGTGTCTTGACTAGTCCTCATCTCTACTTCACTGAGGTTAGTCTTGATACTTACTGGGTACCGCTGTGATGTGCTCATACTACACTTCTATATATTTTGTGCAGATTCCAGGTATTGCGTAGCCGGTTGATCGTTAGCTAGCAGCGCGGATTGCTGTTGTGGAGACTCAAGGTAAAATCTGCTACATCGTTTGCGGGTTTCGGAGTCACCGTCCTATTTTGTTCGTACACTATTTTATTTATTTTTGAACAGTTGTATTTAGAAGTTATAGTAAAAAAAAAATTGTAGAGCTTATGACTTGTATTACCGGGTTTTGGGAATATGTTTATTGTATAAAGAATTTAACTTAGAAATTTTTAGAATGTTAAATTATTGTTGTTGTATTTCCGTAAATATTAGGTTAACCTAATCCTTAAGATTAGGTGCCATCACGATAGCCAACAGAGGGAAAATTGGATCGTGACAGAAACAGAGGGACAAAAATGGAGAGAACCTTCTCGAGTGAACATTCCTTCTCGAGTGAAGAATGAAAATGGCTAATAACGTGTGAATCTGCTTATAAATAGGCTAATGACCGCACTGACGTGGGCCTATGGGCCGTGGACGGCACAAGCTCCCACAATTAGGACAGTGCATAATTTGGTAAATACCGAATTACCATATCGAAATCGAAAATTTTGGTATTTGGTATTCGATATTTTGGTATTCGGTATGGTATTTGCTTTAACTTTTAAAAATAATTTGGTATTAGGTATGGTATTTGGTATTTGAAAATAAAATACCGAAATACCAATATCGTATCGAAATATATATTAAATTATATAATACACATATTATTGATTATAACATAAATATAAAATATCAAAAAATTTACTTTTCTTTATTTTATAAGTTCATCAATTAATTCTAAGCAAGTAACAAGACATTTCTAATGACCAAATTTATTCCTTTATGTACAATTTTCTCTCTCTCGGTTGATATTTGTTGGTTTTGGACAAAATTTTTGTCAACAAATATTTTTAGTTTTGTACTTTTGAGTGATTTAATTAAAAATATTACAGTCTATGACTCTACGCACTAGTTAGTATTCTGAATAAACCGAAGTTACCGAACCGAATAAACCGAAACCGAAAGGAGAAAAACCGAACCATACCGAATATAATTAGGTACGGTATTGGTATAGCATTTTAAGAAATCGAATACCGAAAATATCGAACCGAAATGTCTAAATACCGTACCGTACCGATCGATGAACACCCCTACCCTCAATATACCCGTCAATTA
This sequence comes from Nicotiana tabacum, assembly GCF_000715075.1. NCBI lineage: Eukaryota > Viridiplantae > Streptophyta > Magnoliopsida > Solanales > Solanaceae > Nicotiana > Nicotiana tabacum. The sequence continues at coordinate 123,752,676 of NC_134094.1, read as the reverse complement.
TTCCTTTTTTTAACTCACCGCATTATTGTGTCATCTTTTTCCTTTCTTTCTATATTAATAGATTATATTATGCGTCATCTTAATTTGATATTGTGGAAAATACAATAATTATTTTTGTTCAATTTATGTGTTATATTTTTTTTTAGCCTATTTTAAAAAAAATTATATTTATCCCTAATGAGATGATTTATAGTAACATAAATTTTATGATTTGTTTTAGACTATGAATTTCAAAAGCCTTTTTTAAAAATTTCGTGCTTAATCAAATATATCACATAAAAATTGAGATAGAGAAAGTATATCATTCGTGCACAAAAATTAGATAAATCATTGAAAAATTATTTTATTTGATATTCGAAATTTACTAGTCTCGACTAATTTAGAAAAACCATGAAGGAGGAGGGTACAACATTCATGCAAATTTTTATTTGTATTTTTAAGGCTCAAAACCCAGATGTTTAGTTAACATCAGAGGGTACTAGTGGTCTCATTATATCTGGTTTGTAAATAGTTAAATTTTTACCTCCCTAATAATCAAATGTTTTTGCGTTTTACATATTAATTTGAGGTTCAGTTCAAGTTTCTAATTTGGATTTACTTCAAATTATTTTACTCGTGAAAATAAAAAATAAGAAAAAATATATACTTTTAAATTTGAGCTCTTGTTTTGATTTGGAAAAGAGAAAGAAAAATAATAAAGCAAAAAGGGAAACAGAAACAAAAACCATATCTATGCCACCACGTTGCATAATAACTAGTAACAGATATTCCTTTCGTCATTATATTCTCACACCTTCACTTTACACATGCACCCCAAATACATGCAAGATACATAACACATGCAAATTCAATCAATATTATTATCATTTTTATACCCCTTTGAAAATTAAACTACGCATGTGAAATAATTAAAATTATTGGTAATAATCTTTTAAACACCTAAGTTCAGTTTCAGAAGAACTCATTCTTTTCAAATTGTTATCCCAATTCATCCAACCTTTAGTCATCTAAATGACTTTGAGGTCTACAACCTCAAGATAAGTGTAACGACCCGGCCGGTTGTTTTGAGAATTTAAGTCTCGTCCGGCGGCATAAGGTCCTGAGCAACTTCATATTATGTGTATTGACTTGCGTGCGTGGTTGATTTCAGTTACCGGATGATTCAGAGTGATTTGGGACACTTAGTCCCTAAAACGGAAGCTTAAGTCTTAGGATTTTGACCGTAATCGAAACTATGTGAAGACGACTCTGGAATGGAGTTTCGTTGGTTCCGTTAACTCCGTTGAGTGATTTTGGACTTAGGAGCGTGTCCGGACTGTGAATCTGAGGTCTATAGCTGATTTAGGCTTGAAATGGCGAAAGTTGAATTTTTGGAGATTTGGACCGGGAGTGGACTTTTTTGATATCGGGGTTGGAATGCGATTCCGAGAGTTGGAAGAGCTCCGTTATGTTATTTGGGACTTGCCTGCAAAAAAATTTACGTTATTCCCGGTTGATTGGATAGGTTTCGGCACGGGTTTTAGAAGTTGGAAGATTTAAAAATTTATAAGTTCGATTCATGGTGCGATTCGTAGTTTCGACATTGTTTGATATGATTTGAGACCTCGAGCGAGTCCGTATTAGTTTATGGAACTTGTTGGTATGCTTGGACGAGGTACTGGGGGCCTCGGGTGTGTTTCTGACGAGTTTCAGATGTTTTTCATGGTTTTGAACAGGTCTGGTCCTGGTATTTTCGCACCTGCGACGCTTGGAGCACAGGTGCGGATCCGCTTCTGCGTGAGCCTGGTCGGTTCTGCGATCCTTGAGGCCTGGGAGCTTGCTCTCTTCTGCGGAAGCTTGCACGCAGGTGCGCAGGCCGCTTCTGCGGTTCCTCGATCGCATCTGCGAAGAAGCTCGCTTTTGCGTTCCCCCCTTTCGCTTCTGCGGTGCCGCTGAAAATCCGAAGATGCGGTTCCAGGCCTGGCCAGCTGTGTTCGCAGATGCGGACTTTTTCTCGCAAATGCGATTGCGCAGGTACGCCTCCTAGTCTGCAGATGCAGAAATCCTGGCAGAATCATTTAAGTCGAGGGTTTGGCCATTTTCTTCATATTTTGAGTTTTAGACTTCGATTTTGGGAGCTTCCTTATGGGGTTTTCAAGCAAATCAACTGGGTAAGTATTTTTCAACTAGAATTTATTTATTTTCATGATTCTATCTTTATTTTTATCATTTAATTTGTGTTTAAGTTGAGGAAAAATGGTGATTTTTGAAGAAAAATTTCAAAATGAAAAATCACGATTTGAGGGACGAAATGGTATCAGAATTTGATGATTTTAGTATGGTTAGACTCGTGAGTGAATGGGTGTTTGTATTTTGTGACTTTTACCCGTTTTCGAGAAGAACTGCTACGCCGCGGGAAATCCTTCTCTATACAAGTTCTCGGACGAGGTTTTTGAACAGAACTTCGATAGGCGAGAGGTGTAAGCACCGCGAGGTGTACGTGGGCATGGGTCGACCTTTTTAGGGCGGATTTCGGAATTTTTATTAAAATATTAATTTCACTAATTAGATGAGTCTATTATGGTTGTATTCATGATATGCAATTTGCATTTGGCTAAATTTGGGCCATTCAGAGTCTGATAATCGAGGAAAGGGCATTCTTACGGGCTGATTGAGTTTGGTTCGAGGTAAGTATCTTGCCTAACCTTGTGTGGGGGACTTTCCCTTAGGATTTAAGTCTTCTATGTTGATTGTAGTCCGTGTACACGGGGTGGCGAGTGCGTGCACGGACTTATTTGTGGAAAGTTGGCCTTTTAGGATTCTTAGGTCCTTGTATTCATTGAATATGCAGTTGTTCTTGTTATGATTATATATCTTAATTACTAGATTCACATCTACCTACTTAATTAGAATCAATTGCTTCATGATCCACTATTATTGTTACTTGATTCATATGTGCCTTAATTAAAACTGTTATCTCTTTTATAGCCATGATATATTTTCGTAACTGCTTATCTTTATTTGAAATTAATATTATTTTATCCTATAATTGTTCAGTCTTAATTGAGGTTATGATTATTTTTTCGCTGCTTATCCTTAATTGAATTGTTGAATATCCTTCGTAATTTCTTCAACCTTAAAAGAAGTTTAGATATCCTATATCTTAGTCGACTTGTTTTATTTGGAATTATTTGATTCATGTTAGCTTCCCTGTTGTTGAAATGTATATTGTGGGATCGTTGCTACACATTATTTTTTCCTTTGTTGAGCTGTTCTCTTTACGCCTAGCATTCTTTACTGTGGTTATTCCTTGTGAATAAAAGTTCTTGAGTTGATTTACTTGTCGTACTTTGTATTATTGTCATTATTGTTGTGGTACTTGTTGTGGTGATGCACGAGGTTTCTGCCATGCGGTTGTTATTATTATAATGCACGAGGTTTCTGCCGTGCGGTTATTATTATGGGGTTGCACGAGGTTTCTGCCGTGCTGTTGTTACCATTGATATTTGCACATGCGGCGTATATATATATATATATATATATATATATATATATATATATATATATATATATATATATATATATGCGCATGTGGCGAGACAAAGTGAGAACATTATTATGCACGTGTGGCGAGACGAGGCGGGCATTTATATTACTATTGCACACGTGGCGAGACAAGGTGGGCTGTGTCAGGGATTGATTTGTGATGATTTATGGCCTGGGGGCATTCTTGTTTTTGATATTTGTGTAGTGGTATACGTACCTGTGTGAGCTTTATCTTGTGAAACATGTGAGAATATTCTATGTGTTGTCTGTTCTTCTTCTTCCTTATGCTTATTTGCTGGTATGGACTATGTTAGGACACTTGCACAAGCATACATGTAGTTAAGCACTCTTATCGGATAAGAGGTGTTCTTGATATTGTTGAGCATAGATGCTCACCCTTGTTTACTTGCCTTCTATGTGAGAATGGTTCTATTGGCACGTGAGTCGTCAGCGTGGTTATGAGGTGTTATGAGGGCACATGATGCCAAGTGTTAGGGTTCATGCATTGAGACCTGTGAGTTGTGAATTGTCTGAGGTTCGGTACCTCGTGGAGCTTTTGGCTAAAACCTGATGTAAAAGCGGTTGTAGTTACTGAGTTATTACTTTTCCTTGCTGTATTTGTGATTCCGGATTTAGGTTGTGCTCTATTCACTTTGTCTGTGTCATTTTCATGATATTCTACTGATACTTGTTGTTTCTTTCTTTAATGCTATTACTATATTGTGAGCCATATTGCATAGTCCTTATGTAGACATTTTACTCCTGTTGTTCATATACTGTACCCGTTTAGTTTATTAGACCAGTGGGTGTCTTGATTGTTCCTCGTCACTACTCTATCGAGGTTAGTCTTGATACTTAATGGGCACCGCTGTGGTGTGCTCATGCTACTCTTCTGCACATTGTTTTGTGCAGATTCAAGTATTTGTTTGTTAGCTAGCTGTGTGGACTGTTGCTGCGGAGGCTCAAGGTAAACCTGCTGCTGCGTTCGCAGGCTTCAGAGTCACCTTCATGTTTTTGTTTTGCACTGTTTATTCTTATTTCTGGACAGTTGTATTTAGAAGTTTTCTAGCAAATACTCTGTAGAGCTTATGACTTGTACTACCAGTTTTGAGAATTGTAGGAGATTTCTATTTAACTTGTTAGATGTTATTTAAATAGTGTTGTTTCAATTAATGTTAGGCTTACCTAGTCCCTAAGACTAGGTGCCATCACGATACCAAACAGGAAAAAAATTGGGTCGTGACAGTTGGTATCAGAGCCCTAGGTTCATAGGTGCTACGAGTCTTGAGCGAGTTTAGTAGAGTCTTTTGGATCGGTTCAGAGATGTCTGTACTTATCTTCGAGAGGCTACAGAACTATTAGGACAATTTCACTTCTTTCATTCCTATCGTGCGAGCTTATTGATCTCGGAATTTGAACTTTTATCATTCCATTCTCTCACAGATGGTGAGGACACGAGCTGCAATTATTGACGACGCTGCTCCCGATACAGGTATCGCTAGAGGCAGAGGCCAACGAGGAGTAAGTGCTATAGCCAGAGCACCTACCAGAGCAGCAGTTGAGGAGCCGCCAGTAGTTCCAGTTGGGGAGAAGGTACCGGAGGCGCCTACTGTTACCCCCGGACTTCAGGAGACCTTAGCACAGTTCTTGAGCATGTTTGGTATATTGGCTCAGGCGGGGTTAATTCCGGTTGCACCAGCTATTTCACAGACAGGGGGAGGAGCCCAGACTCCCGCCGCCCACACCCCAGAGCAGTGAGTTCATGTTGGTCAGGTTCCAGGTGTCATGGCGACACAGCCCGTGGTTCCAATTCAGCCCGTGGTCAGGGCAGCAGCATCTGAGGAAGAGCAGCTTAGACTTGCAAGGTTCAAGAAATATGACCCTCCTACATTCAGTGGTTTGGCTTCAGAGAGTGCACAGGGTTTTCTGGAGGAGTGTCACCGCATTCTCCGTACTATGGGTATTGTGGAGACGACCGTGGTTTCTTTTACTACGTTCCAGCTCAAGGGAGCGGCTTATCAGTGGTGGCGGGCATATAAGTTGGGTAGCCCAGCCGAGTTAGCTTCACTTATATGGGTTCAGTTTTCAGAGATGTTCCTGAGAGAGTTTGTACCTCAGTCCCTTCGAGATGCATGGCACGCGGAGCTTGAGCAGCTACGCCAGGGCACTATGTCAGTGTCAGAGTATGCCGTGAGATTCAGTGATTTGGCCAGGCATACACTTGCTTTGGTCGCCACAGTTAGATAGCGTGTCCGTAGATTCATTGAGGGACTCAGGCATGATATTCAGTTCAGCATGGCTCGGGAGTTAGAGTCAGATGTTTCGTTTCAGCAGGTGGTAGGGATCGCTCGCCGTGTTGAGGGCATGTGGGATCAGGAGAGAGAGGACATGCAGGGCCATGAGAGAAGGTATAGGTGAGATCAGGAGAAAGAGTACAGGGAGGTGAGGAGGCCTCGTAGACTGGAGAGATCTACTGGTCCTTATTTTGCAGGCAGGATACGACATGGTAGATGTTTTGTGGGTCAGCCAGTTCAGTTTGCACTTTAGGCTTCGCACAATATTTCAGGTGCTCATGGGTCTCAGAGTACCCGTACTGCACAGTTCCCACAACCACGTCAGCAGAGAGGTTGCTTCGAGTGTAGAGATACCAACCATATGGTGAGAGATTGTCCTAGACTCCGGACAGGTGTGTCACAGCGGAGTATTCAGGCGAGTAGAGGGGGCCCAAGAGGGGAAGGCCTGACCCATTGATCTATTTCATATAGTAGGCTTGAGGCCACTGCACAGATGATGTCATACAAGTATGCTTTTGATTTGTTACAAAGGGGCCCTATTCGTATTTTGATTCGGTTCTGCTTATCGGGGCGAGTTTCCCTATTTGTTGTTCCACCTATGGGTGAGTTCATAACTCAATATTCTGTATATGTGTTTGCCCTGTTAGGAGATTCTATGAGTGATAGACGTGTCTATCGTTGTTTTAATTCATTTTTGAAAGTTACGAGACTAGAAGTGAATTCATGTTATCCATTATGACAGGTTTGAGGTGATTCCTGAGTAATTTGGTTATGATTTGTGATTTGATACTCTACCGGGGTGAGAATTTAGTAAGTGTTGTGATCTTACTGGCAGAATTGAGTTAGTGGAAGATTTCCATTGGTATGATGTGTATTCGATTATGCTTCAGAGTTGAGGGTGAGACCCTCGCGATTCTATGTGATTTGATATGTTTTCGCCGGGCTGCGTGCGGCGGTGGAGGGTATACCAGGAGGAGATCCTTATGATTTGTTCATGTACTTTGAGTTTTTCCTTTTAAATTGATTCGTAGTATAGTACTGTTAGAGAATTGTGCCTGTCAAACTTGTTTGATATTTCTCTTATGTATTTCTCTTTACATATTCAGTCATTTTCATTATGTGCTTCTTAAGTTTTGGCTTGCGGGGTGTATGCCCGATGGTGTTAGTTGTGACTTGTTGATTCGGGTGTATAGTTATGAGGTCTTCATGTTTCTTGCATCATTGTCAGCTTTGTGGAGGTTTGAAACGGGTTGCTAACGGATATGTGTCTAATTGTAGGTGCTGGTTTTGATTTCGGGCAGCTATTGTGATCAAAAATGTTATTATGGGCCTATATGTGGTGTGTCTTGTTGTGTGGTCGTACCTTGTAAGTGTAGGCATGAGTTGTTACGGCTGGTTGATACTGATATCGGTTATGGATTTAGAATCGGGTCTTTTGAAGATAAATGAAAGGTGAGAATTTTTGACTCTAAAGCTTATTGGTGTTGGCAGAAAGGATAAATTACAGTTAAGATGGTGTCGTCAGGCTTATGTGGATTGGGGTAACGTTGGGTCACCCACGAGTATATGTTGGGTATGTACTTTCAGTGATTTCAAGACTTCGAGGCGATACTTAGCACATTCTAGGACGAACGTTTGTTTAAGAGGGGAAGGATGTAACGACCCGGCCAGTCGTTTTGAGAATTTAAGTCCCGTCCGACGGCATAAGGCCCCAAGCAACTTCATATTATGTGTATTGACTTGCGTGCGTGGTTGATTTCAGTTACCGGATGATTCAGAGTGATTTGGGACACTTAGTCCCTAAAACGGAAGCTTAAGTCTTAGGATTTTGACCGTAGTCGGAACTGTGTGAAGACGACTCCGGAATGGAGTTCCATCAGTTTCTTTGGGTTATTTTGGACTTAGGAGCGTGTCCAGACTGTGTATTTAAGGTCTATAGTTGATTTAGACTTGAAATGGCGAAAGTCGAATTTTTGGAGATTTGGACCGGAAGTGGACTTTTTTGATATCGGGGTCGGAATGTGATTCCAAGAGTTGGAAGAGCTACATTATGTTATTTGGGACTTGCCTGCAAAAAAATTGACGTTATTCTGGGTTGATTTGATAGGTTTCGGCACGAGTTTTCAAAGTTGGAAGATTTGAAAATTATAAGTTCGATTCATGGTGTGATTCGTAGTTTCGACGTTGTTTGATGTGATTTGAGACCCCGAGCGAGTCCGTATTAGGGTATGGAACTTGTTGGTATGCTTGGACGAGGTCCCAGGGGCCTCGGGTGTGTTTCAGACGAGTTTCAGATGTTTTTCATGGTTTTGAACAGGTCTGGTCTTGGTATTTTCGCACCTGCGACGCTTGGAGCGCAGGTGCGGCTCCGCTTCTGCGTGAGCCTGAGTCGCTTCTGCGATCCTTGAGGCCTGGGAGCTTGCTCGCTTCTCCGGAAGCTTGCACGCAGGTGCGAAGGCCGCTTCTGCGGTTCCTTGATCGCATCTGCGAAGAAGCTCACTTTTGCGTTCCCCCCTTTCGCTTCTGCGGTGCCACTGCTGCGGCTGAAAATCCGCAGATGCGGTTCCAGGCCTGGCCAGGTGAGTTCGCAGATGCAGACTCTTTCTCACAAATGCGAGTGCGCAGGTGCGCCTCCTAGTCCGCAGATGCAGAAATCCTAGCAGAATCATTTAAGTCGAGGGTTTGGCCATTTTCTTCATATTTTGAGTTGTAGTCTTCGGTTTTGGGAGCTTCCTTATGGGTTTTTCAAGCAAATCGATTAGGTAAGTGTTTTTCATCTAGAATTTATTTATTTCCATGATTCTATCTTTATTTTTATCATTTAATTTGTGTTTGAGTTGAGGAAAAATGGTGGTTTTTGAAGAAAATTTTCAAAATGAAAAATCACGATTTGAGGGACGAAATGGTATCGTAATTTGATGATTTTAGTATGGTTAGACTCGTGAGTGAATGGGTGTTCGTATTTTGTGACTTTAACCCGATTCCGAGATGTGGGCCTGGGTCGACCTTTTTATGGCGGATTTCGGAATATTTGTTAAAATATTAATTTCATTAATTAGATGAGTCTATTATGGTTGTATTCATGATATGTAATTTGCGTTTGGCTAGATTTGGGCCATTCAGAGTCTGATAATCGAGGAAAGGGCATTCTTACGGACTGATTGAGTTTTGTTCGAGGTAAGTATCTTGCCTAACCTTGTGTGGGGGACTTTCCCTTAGGATTTAAGTCTTCTATGTTGATTGTAGTCTGTGTACACGGGGTGGCGAGTGCGTGCACGGACTTATTTGTGAAAAGTTGGCCTTTTAGGATTCTTAGGTCCTTGTATTCATTGAATATACAGTTGCTCTTGTTATGATTATATATCTTAATTACTAGATTCACATCTACCTACTTAATTAGAATCAATTGCTTCATGATCCACTATTATTATTACTTGATTCATATGTGCCTTAATTAAAACTGTTATCTCTTTTATAGCCATGCTATATTTTCGTAACTGCATATCTTTATTTGGAATTAATATTATTTTATCCTATAATTGTTCAGTCTTAATTGAGGTTATGATTATTTTTTCGCTGCTTATCCTTAATTGAATTGTTGAATGTTTTTCGTAATTTCCTCAACCTTAAAAGAAGTTTAGATATCCTATATCTTAGTCGACTTGTTTTATTTGAAATTATTTGATTCGTGTTAGCTTCTTTGTTGTTGAAGTGTATATTGTGGGATCGTTGCTACACATTAGTTTTCCCTTTGTTGAGTTGTTCTCTTTACGCCTAGCATTCTTTACTGTGGTTATTCCTTGTGAATTGGTTCTACCGTTTCTTTGTGAATAAAAGTTCTTGAGTTGATTTACTTGTCGTACTTTGTATTATTGTCATTGTTGTTGTGGTACTTGTTGTGGTGATGCACGAGGTTTCTACCGTGTGGTTGTTATTATTATGATGCATGAGGTTTCTGTCGTGCGGTTGTTATTATGGGGTTACACAAAATTTCTGTCGTACTATTGTTACCATTGATATTTGCACATGCGGCGTGACAAGGTAGGATATGTATATAAATATATATGTGTGTGTGTGTGGGTTGCGCATGTGGGAAGACAAGGTGGGAACATTATTATGCACGTGTGGCAAGACAAGGCGGGCATTTATATTACTATTGCACACATGGAGAGACAAGGTAGGCTGTGTCAGGGATTGATTTGTGATGATTGATGGCCTGGGGGCATTCTTGTTGTTGATATTTGTGTAGTGGTATACGTACCTGTGTGAGCTTTATCTTGTGAAAGCTGTGAGAAAATATTCTACGTGTTGTCCATTCTTCTTCTTCCTTATGCTTATTTGGTGGTATGGACTATGTTAGGACACTTGCACAAGCATACACGTAGTTAAGAACTCTTATCGGATAAAAGGTGTTCTTGATATTGTTGAGCATAGATGCTCACCCTTGTTTACTTGCCTTCTATGTGAGAATGGCTCTATTGGCACGTGAGTCATCAACGCGGTTATGAGGTGTTATGAGGGCACATGATGCCAAGTGTTAGGGTTCAGGTATTGAGACCCGTGAGTTGTGAATTGTCCGAGGTTCGGTACCTCGTGGAGTTGTTGGCTAAAACCTTATGTAAAAGTGTTGCTGAGTTATTACTTGTCCTTGCTGTATTTGTGATTTCGGATTTAGGTTGTATTCTATTCACTTTGTCTGTGTCATTTTTATGATATTCCGCTGATACTTGTTGTTTCTTCCTTTAATGCCATTACTGTATTGTGAGCCATATTGCATAGTCCTTATGTATACATCATACTCCAGTTGTTCATATACTGTACCCGTTTAGTTTATTAGACCAATGGGTGTCTTGACTGTTCCTCGTCACTACTCCATCGAGGTTAGTCTTGATACTTACTGGGCACCGCTATGGTGCGATCATGCTACTCTTCTGTATATTTTTTTGTGCAGATCCAGGTATTTGTTCGTTAGCTAGTTGTGTGGACTGTTGCTGCGGAGACTCAAGGTAAACCTGCCGCTGCGTTCGCAGGCTTCGGAGTCACCTTCAAGTTTTCGTTTTGCACTGTTTATTCTTATTTCTGGACAGTTGTATTTAGAAGTTTTCTAGCAAACACTCTGTAGAACTTATAACTTGTACTACTGGTTTTGAAAATTGTAGGAGATTTTTATTTAACTTGTTAGATGTTATTTAAATAGTGTTGTTTCAATGAATGTTAGGCTTACCTAGTCCCTAAGACTAGGTGCCATCACGATACCAAATGGAGGAAAAATTGGGTCGTGACAATAAGAGACATATATCATTAAGTATTTCTTTTCTCCTAATAAAATCAAGTAAAACTTGCGTGGGGTAGCCACTTTTTAAAGTGGTATTTACTTTTTATCCAGCATTTTTAATGTTGAGCAAAAGTAGCCATTAGTCTATTAAAATTAATATGAAAAGACGGTATTACCCTTTCTTCTATTTCTTTTTCTTCCCAAACCCTCTATCAAAATTTCAAAACCCTTTCTCTCGATCAAAATTTCCCAAACTCCTCTCATTACATCTCTTCCCCATGCAGTAAGTTCTTCCCCAACTTATTTGAAAATATCAAAGTTAGTCCTTAATTCTTAATTAGAAGTGCATAATTTCAAATATTAAAGATACTTGGTCCTGAAATTAGAGTTGAAAGTTCAAAAATTAAGGACAGGTAGTCCTTAACTTAGAGTTACAAGCATAGAAATTAAGGACATGTAGTCCTTAACTTAGAGTTCCAAGTTCAAAAAATAAGGACACGTAGTCCTGAACTTGGAGTTACAAGTTCAAAAGTTAAGGACAGGTGGCCCTAAACTTAGAGTTACAAGCTCAAAAATTAAGGACATGTAGTCCTTAACTTAGACTTACAAGCTCATAAATTAAGGACAGTTATTCCTGAATTTACAGTAACAAGCTCAAAAGTTAAGGACACTTGGTCCTGAAGTTAGAGTTGGAAGTTCAAAAATTAAGGACAGGTAGTCCTTAACTTAGAGTTACAAGCACAGAAATTAAGGACATGTAGTCCTTAACTTAGAGTTCCAAGTTCAAAAAATAAGGACACGTAGTCCTGAACTTGGAGTTACAAGTTCAAAAGTTAAGGACAGGTAGCCCTAAACTTAGAGTTACAAGCTCAAAAACTAAGGACACGTAGTCCTTAACTTAGACTTACAAGCTCATAAATTAAGGACAGTTATTCCTGAATTTACAGTAACAAGCTCAAAAGTTAAGGACACTTGGTCCTGAAGTTAGAGTTGGAAGTTCAAAAATTAAGAACATGTAGTCCTTAACTTAGAGTTACAAGCATAGAAATTAAGGACAGATAGTCCTTAACTTAGAGTTACAAGAATAAAAATTAAGGACAGGTAGTCCTGAACTTCGAGTTCCAAGTTCAAAAGTTAAGGATAGGTAGTCCTAAACTTAGAGTTACAAGCTCAAAAGTTAAGGACAGGTAGTCCTAAACTTAGACTTACAAGCTCATAAATTAAGGGCAGCTAGTCCTGAACTTACAGTAACAAGCTCATAAATTAAGGACACATGGTCCTGAACTTAGAATTGGAAGTTCAAAAATTAAGAACACTTGGTCCTTAATTTGAGCGAAGTTCTCTACAATCCCAAAAAGCACGTAAATAAGCAGAGAGCGTAGGTTTTAGCGAATTATAGCAGAAGAGTATTTTCGTCCGGGCGGGTAAAAGTTTATTAAAGTAGTGGCTAAAGACTAAAAATATTTTAAACAGTAGCTTAAAAGGAAACACATGTCTTATTACTGGCTAACTGCGCACTTCTCGTGTCTCCAATTAAAAAAATTACCATATAAGACGCTTTTAGCTCATGAATCTGTATAAATTAATCTTTTTGGTGTTTGTATGATTGTATGTATAACTCCGTGCTAGAGCTTTTTCAAGTGCTTACATTAAGAGTCTCTTTTTGACCAAACTGTGAAAAATTACTTATTTTGAAAAGTGCTTTTGTTCAAAAGCATTTTTGAATAACTACTTTTGCAAAATAGCAATTTGTGTTTGATCTAAGGGTGTTTAACGGGTGGGCCGGGCCGGGTTGGAAAAAAAGGTGACCAGCCGATTTCCAATCCGGGCCGGTTATGGATTTTTCAATACCGGGCTTAACGGGTCCGGGTTCATCCGGATAAAAAATAAACCGGAAGGGTTACGCGTCCAAGGGGCCAGGCCGGGTTAGTTTTTTTTTTTTTTTTGTATTTTGTATAACTATCATAATTTATATTAATATAAAGTAAAAATATAAAACAAAATAACAATCTTATAAAAAGAGTGTTTGAATAAAAGGATGCAAAGGCTTTAAAATCTTTATATTTGAAATTTTGAATATTTCATTAAGAATTTAAGATAATAGAATACAATGAAAATGGAAAAAATATTGCACTTATAATTTGCAAGTATTTTTTTTTATTTCAAACTTACAAATTGAAGTTTACATTTAAAAAAAAAAATAGAATTATAGCCATTGAACCGGTCCAGTCCGGACCGGGCCGGTTAACCAGTTCAACAGTAATTTTTGTTGACCGGGTTTGACCGGTCCGGTTAATCGAATTTTATTTTATAAACGGAGCAACTCCCCTAACCCCCCAGACCCAGCCCACCCGACCCCCTAACTACCGGTCCGGGCCGGTCCGAGTTTTAACCGGACCGGGTCGAAAACGGGTCAACCCGGCCCGTTTGACAGGCATAGTTTGACCAATTTATTTGAGTAGTGTTTTTTGCAAGCTCATTGTGTTTGACCAATTTTTCCAAAAAGTACTTTTAAGTATCAATTACAAAAAATAAATATTCATTTTGCAATTAGTATTATTTTTAAAAAATTAAATATTATAAAGAATTAATTAAAATATAAATAAAGTAAAAATACAAATTAAAAATTTTAATCAATATAAAATATAGTTATTCCAAAGCAATAACATTGTATATCTAATATTACTTATTCTTTATATGATAATTTAAATATATCAAAATATATTATTCAATATAAATTAAAAATCTACTCTTAGTAATAGGAGAAAGAGAAAAAAATATGATTAAATTAAAAAAAAAGAAAAAAAGAAGAAAGGTATGACAAAAAAAAAAAGGAAAAGGAAAAGGAATAGAAAAATATTAAACGAATGAGGAATAATCTGAAGAGTATAATTAGTGTAAGGTTATGTTTGTCTTCAATAAATTAATTTTTTATTTCTGCTTCTGTTTCTTGAAAAAAGCTAAAATTTTTAGTTTCTCCCTGAAAACAAAAAAAATTATTTCTACTTCCGCTCAAAAGTAATTTTTCATGAACGACGGCATTACTTGAAACTTGAAAGCAAAAGTCTATTAGATTAGACCACACGTCACACCCCCTTTTGTATCTCCAAAAATCTCCAACTCTTTCAAATTAGCAACAAATAGTATCATAAGCTGTGGTCATAATTTGAAAAAGCTGACATTTATATCCTCCATATCTATATTTCTTTCCCATTACTTACGTGCCATATTGATATTCTGGCACTGACGACACTCACTCGTATCCAATTCCAAATCGAGTTCGAAATTCAAATAATGTCTAATTAGACTCAAGAGACCAAATTATGGTTAAAAAAAAAAAATATAATGCATTAATTAAATACGCTATGTTTATTCTTTTTATCCATCTCCCTCTTTTTCTTTTTGGCATACACACCACGCATGAAAAAATGATAAAGAGAATAATGTATTAAAAGAGCATATGGTACTGGGTGGTTCAATGATTAAAGGCTAGAATTAAAGTTGGGTTTTGTCCTTGAGGTCCACGGTTTGATTCTTGGATCTTGCCACCGACAAAATTTTGTTTTTCTATTTCAATTTAATTTTTTATTTTTTTTCATTATTTGGTTTAAGTATTTAGATATAAATACTTTAATATTTATAATTACTTTTCAACGTAATTAAAATAATTTAATATTTATTAAAACAAATATGAATTTTGAATTCATTCAAAGTAAAAATGAGAAGCCTTTTATTTTTTTAATAAATATTATATTATTTTAATTACATTGAAAAGTAATTATAAATATTAAAGTATTTATATCTAAATACTTAAACCAAATAATGAAAAGAAATAAAAACCAAAAAAAAATAGAAAAATAAAATTTTGTTGGAGGCAGAATCGAACCCTAGACTTCAAGGGCAAAACCCACCTTTAATTTAAGTCTTTAAACATTGCACCACGTAGTTTTCATACATTAAATTCTCTTTATCTTCTTTTCATGCGCCGTGTGTGTGGCAAAACGAAAGAAAGAGGGAGATGCTTGGAAAAAATAGACATAGCACATTCAATTAATGCATTATACCTATTTTGTACCCATTTCTGGGGAAAAAGGGTCAAAATTTTCCATATACTATCGAAAATTAGTCACGTTTATAGCTGTTTCTACTTTCAGTCTAACTATAAGCCTACCGTTAGTAAAGTATACAAAATCGTCCCTAACCCTAACAAATTTCCAACGTGGTAGTAGGACCCCTCACTTAGTGTGCCAACTGGGTAAATACCAACCCGAATCTCATTTTTTTGACCCAACTATCCAACTACTTTATGGGTCCCACATCTCTCTCTCTCTTAATTCAACCGACAACTTTTCTTCTTCCTCGGTTCTTCTTTTCCAGTTCTTGTTCTTCCTTTGTTTTTTCTTTTTTTTCCTCTTTCATTTTGGAATTGGGAAATTATGGTTGATAAGATAACCATGGTTTTTTGGTTTCTTATCTTATGTACAAAAGTTCAGTGGGAATATTTAGCTTTTTGTTTTGTGATTCTTGATTGCAGGATCTTGGCGATAGTGTTAGCTTCTAGTTGAGAAAATATCTGAGAATGCTTACCACCGGAAAAGCTCTCTGGACAGTGACAAAACTCGGATGACCCCATCCCCATTCATGTAATTTTTCTCATTCTTCTTCTTTTCTGTTTCAACATGACCCCACCCCTCTTTTCTGTTCCGACATCTATTGGAAATCTATTTGGAATTTACAGTCTACTGATAAGTGAGACTACTTATTAGCGCCTTTTAGCTTTTATTTTAGTCCAAAAGTATTTAATTATATTCCCGAAAATTGATAAATATGCTTATTTGCAGGAGCATTGAAAAATGAGCCATTACGATAAAATCTAACTCAAGAAGGAGTGATTTTGAACAAGGACAAAAATCAAGCACACAAGCTCAAGTGCGGACCGCAGATTTCTATCTGCGGCCGCAAAATGTGAAGAAGAATCAACAGAGCTCCAGTGCAAAGTGCGGACCGCACAATAATTATGCGGCCGTAGAAGTTAAAGTTCAGAGAGATCAACTTCAAGCTAAAAAATTAATGTGGACTGCACTATAATTGTGCGGCCGCAGAAATCAACTATGGGACCGCACTCAGGAAATGTGCGGTCCGCAAAAGAGCCCAGTGCGGTCGCACCCAGAATTGTGCGGATCGCAGAACTTAAGAGACGCGGCCGCAATCCAGAATTGTGCGGCTGCAGAACCAAATCCTGTCAAGAGCTGAAGAGAAGTGCGGACCGCACACAGAATTATGCGGCCGCAGAACCTCCAAAAGGGCATTTTTGTCCGAAAATTCCAGCTGTTTATAAATAGACTTCTTTCATGAAATTAGGTCAAGTTTTGAATACTGACAAGTCTGTAGCCGTTTTTCTTTACCGTTTTAGGAAACTTTAGCTTATATTGGTGATTTAACCTTGGATTTTCATCTATTAATCTTGCAATATGAGTTTTATCATCTTTTATTCTTTATTTTCTTCAATACCCAGTATGAGTAGTAAGATTTTTAGCTAGGGTTGTGACCCAACCCTAGTGTGTAAATCTAATGGATGTTTGATTTATGGCTTGTTTATGGTTGAGTGTTTATTATTTAGCCTTGTTATTGCTTATAATTGTAGAATTAATGGTTGCAAATATTAGTTCATGCCTACTTAACTTAGTCTCTTCTTGAGAAAGAGAGACTTAGACTAGAAAACTTGGCTAACAAAAATTTGGGATAAAACCAAGAGATTGATAGTCCCAATTAAAGGGTTGAATCTAGAGATAGTAAACCTCGACTTGAGCATTTTATCAACTGTATTGTTCAATACCCATTTGGACTTGAGAAAGCCAAATTAGGCAAAATCACTCCCTTACCGAGAGGTATTGAGTAGGTAATTGAGTGTTGATTGCAATAATACACACCGACCAACGAAACAAGCTTTAAAGTTTACAACCCGTTAGGCAAACACCTAGGTGAAAGTCATAACCCTAGGCCTTTTATATATTTGAAAACAACAACAAAAACAACATTCTCTAGTTTCATATCTTAGACTTTTAATCCGTAGCGTAATTTTTAGAAGTAAAAACAAATCAACATTTGTGAAAGTGCAATCAAGATACTTCACATGCTTGATCCAAATATATACCATTAATCCCATCTCAGCTCCCCGTGGATTCGATCTCGACTCCTTATTGGGTATTACTATTACAATCGACCGTTTCACAACCCCAAATAGAGGTGTGACTTGTACAAGATCAATTTTTGGCGCCGTTGCCGGGAGCTAAAAATGGATTTAGCTATATATTTGGTTTTGTGTGTGATTTGTCTTCCTTTCCTTACATGTTACTAATCTTTTTTGAAACAATTATAGGTGAAACAATGGCTCTCAACGACAATGATCCTCTCGGAAATATGCCATTAGGGGATGACATGGATGATGACCAAGTTGAAGTGGTTCCTCTTGAGCCTCAAGCAAATAGACGAAGTCGACTGCCTCAAGACAACGTTCCCGTTCCACCTCCCCCTCCTCCAAGAGCGGCTCTACACCGGGTGTTTCCGAATGAAGGGTATGCAAGTGCCATAGTCCCGCCCCGCATTAGGATGGAAAACTTTCAAATCACAAATGTTATGCTCATATTGCTAAAGCAACGGGGATTCTTCACCGGGGCTCCGAATCAAAATGTATACAAACACTTGAAGGGGTTTGTGGACACTTGCTGGGGGAGTAAACAGACAAACGTCTCAGAGGATACTTTAAGGTTGAGGCTATTACATTTTCCTCTACGGGGGAAAGCCTTGGATTGGTTAAAAAGGTTGCCAAACCATTCCATCCGTACATGGGATGCATTGGCGGAGAAATTTACTTCTAAGTTCTTTTCTCCCGGGCATATGGCTACTCTTAGAGACGAGATTCTAGCATTCAAACAAGAACCCAATGAGCCTTTGCATGAGATATGGGAGAGGTACCGAACCATGGTGAAAGAGTGCCCAAACAATGACATGACGGAGGCTATGATTCAACAAACTTTCTATAGGGGCAACCAAGACAATTGGAATGGTGGTAACAACCAAGGTAATTGGAACAATCAAAACAATCAAGGAAATTGAAATGGTCAAAACAACCAAGGCAATTAGGGTGGCAATAGTCAAGGATATTGGGGAGGCAGCAACCAAAGGGGATGGAACAATAACCAAGGAAATTGGGGGTAGGGCTTTCAAAGGCCCCCGATGTATCAACAACCGAGCAACCCGCCTCCTTATCCTTTCCATGGTCCAAGCTCTTCCAACAATAAGATAGGGCGAATTGAGAACATGTTCAAATAAATGATGGAGAAAAATGCCGACTCTGATGCTCAACTAGCCTCTCACAACACTTCAATTCGCAATTTAAAAGTTCAATTGGGGAAAATCTCGCAAGCTTTAAATGCTCGTCCTAAGGGGGCACTACCTAGTGACATGGTGGTGAACCCAAAGAGTGGGAACAATACGAAACATGCCATGGTCATTACTATAAGGAGTGGAAAAGGTGGGGATACACCCACCTCAAGTCAAAGGAAAATTATGGATGATGAGCAAGTAATATCAGAAGATGAGATTCTGAACAATGTGGTGCAAGCAAATGACGAAGTAAGAATTGATATTGATGACTATGTAGAGGAGATTCAAGAGGAAGTGAACCCGTCTATGGAGCACATTGTTGACATACCAGAACCGATAGTGCCAAAGGCTAAGGCACCAATGCCAAGGCATCCTCCTTCATACCCTCAAAGGCTTGCCAACTAAAATGGCGAGAACCAATTCAAAAAGTTCACTGACATGATGAAAAGCCTATCTATTAATGTTCCATTGGTTGAGGCTTTGGAGCAAATGCCCGGTGACGCAAAGTTCATGAAAGATTTGGTGACAAAGAAGAGGTCGATGAATTGTGAAACTATAAAGATCACTCATCTAGTGAGTGCAATTGTTCACTCAATGGCTCCTAAATTGGAAGATCCCGGCGCTTTAACAATCCCTTGCACCATTGGAAGTGCTGACTTTGCTAAAGCTCTTTGTGATCTTGGGGCAAGTATCAATTTGATGCCCTATTCGGTTTTCAAGACTTTGGGAATTGGGCAACCAAAACCCACATCTATGATATTACAAATGACATATCGTACTATGAAGAGACCATTGGGTATTATTGATGATGTGTTGGTTCGTGGTGATAAATTTATCCTCCCGGCAGATTTTGTGATTCTTTATTATGAAGTGGACTATGAGGTACCGATTATTCTGGGTAGACCTTTACTTGCTACGGGGAAGGATCTTGTTGATGTGGAAGCCGGTGAGCTCACTTTTTGGGTGGGTGATGAAAATATGGTTTTCCATGTGTGTAAATCTATGAGGCAACCGGATAGCAATGAAGTGTGTTCGTTTGTGGACTTGGTGACCGATGTGATTATTGATGATACTAGTGCCACGATGAATGTTGATGATACATTGGAGGTCGTTTTGCTTAACCTTGATGATGACGAGAAGGATGGCTATGTGGAATGTATAAATACATTGAAAGGAATGGGGTCGTACACTTATGAACCCCGCAAATTGTCCTTGGATCTTGAAAATCGGAAGACTCCTCTAACAAAACCCTCAATCGAGGAGCCTCCCATTTGGAGTTAAAGCTATTTCCTCCGCATCTCATGTATGAATTCCTTGGCCCACTCAGGACCCGAACTAACCAACCCGATACAACACAATACATCTAATTAACACATAAAGAAGCAGAAATGGGAAAATGGGGCTATAACTCTCGAAACGACCGGTCGTGTCGTTACAGTTGTAATTAAGTAAAAGATGACGGTATTTTGTATGAATATTATATTATTGGCACGGCTTTTAAGTTGTGGTCCATAATCTGCCATAAAATAATTTTATGAGCTACATGTATCTTCAATCGTAAATTGAGAATTTTGTGAGTAATGAATAGTTACCATTAAAGTGGTTTGTGGAAAATTATTAATAAATCTGTACATGTGAAATTATGTCTCTTCATGGATTGAGAATTATGATTAATAAGTAGAATCCATAAAACGGTATATTTATTAGAGTTATTAAAAGCGGCTTGATGTACCATGTGAAAATTATCCTTGATAAATCTACATTAGTGGTGGAGGTTCTTAACTAGAAAAAGAGTTTTATCTTTGGATACTAGTAAGACCAACTCTATAATGACCCGATCGGTTGTTTTGAGTATTAACGCTCCCTTCAATGGCTTAAGATCTCGAGCACCTCCGTATTATGTGTTATGACATGCGTGCATAGCCGAGTTCGGACTTCGGATGATTCGGGATTTATGTGGAAGAAGGATTCACGTTTTAGAAGCTTAGGCGGTAAGAGTTGACCGGAATTTGACTTTTGTGTAGAAGACTCTGAAATAGTATTTTGATGATTCCAATAGCTTCGTATGGTGATTTTGGACTTAGGCGTGCGTCCGGATTTGGAGATCCGTAGAGTAATTTGAAGCATTTTGGTGAAAGTTTGAAAGCTGAAGTTTTTGGAAGGTTGAGAGATTTGATCGAGAGTTGACTTGGGTTATATCGGGGTCGGATTTCGATTCCGAGGGTTGAATTAGCTCTGTTATGTCATTTGGACTTGCATGCAAAATTTGACGTCACTCCAGGCTGATTTTATATGTTTCGGCACGAGTTTTGGAAGTTGGAAGATTTGAAAGTTCATAAGTTTGATTTGAGGTGTGATTCATAATTTCGACTTTATTTGATGTGATTTGAGACCTCAAGTAGGTTTGTGTTGTGTTACGGGACTTGTTGATATGTTCGCACGAAGTCCCGACTGGCTTGGGTGAGTTTCGAATAGGTTTAGGTTGTGTTGCGCTTGTTTTTTATGCTTCGACGTCATTATTTCAAGAATAAATGGTACCACATTAAGATAATGAGTTCCAAATTCAGTTTTATTGGACCATTAGATCTTTATCGTAATTACGGAGCCATAGAAAAAAGAATCGTCAAATTCGGACATCATATGAGAGAGTTATACTCATTTCCGTGTCGGTGAGACTGCTGGTGTCACGACCCAATTTCTCCTATAGGCCGTGATGGCGCCCAACGTTACCGCTAGGCAAGCCAACAATGAACTAACTCTGTGATCCTTTCTTTTAAAGATTTGAAATAGTTGATTTTTAGTTTGTGCATAAATAAGAAGTAAGGATTTAATAAAAATGAGATATCAAAAATTTTGAAAGCAAGTGAGATAAGTAAAATAACCTAAAACCATCAAGCGTCTACTAGCATAAATATCCAGGACCCGTGTCACAAATGTATGAGCTACTAGTAGAATATACAAAAGAATACCACACTACTGTCTGAAATGAAATAGACAGAAAATAAAGCAGAAGAAAGACTTCGGCTGCTGCAGAACGGGCTCAGAAGGCAACTCACCGCGAAGTCTCATAGTAATCCGGGATGCATGCCGGACTGATATCTAGATGCACCTGCCCCAGATCATGCACGGTTAGTGCAGAAGTGTAGCTTGATTACATAAATAATATATACCCAGTAAGTATCCAGTCTAACCTCGAAGAAGTAGTGACGAGGGGTCGACTCCGACACTTAGTATGGGACAACAATGGAATAATGAAATTATAACTAAGCATGGACTATCTAAATACAACTGAAAACGCAATAACAAGAATAAATGAACAATTCTTTCACTAATAGTAAGGCCCAATTAATTTTCATCATTTAACAAATAAATCTCTCAAGCCAATACATCAATATCAATTATAGTTGGGTTCAAGAATCATTACGCACAAATTATGCCGAGGTCATACGACCCGATCCAACATACAAGTAAATAAATTGTGCACTGCCGAGGGTCAAATGGCACGAACCATAGATGCATCTATTCTATTACCGACGCATTCGGCCCGATTCACAAGAAGAGAAAATATTGAATAAATAACCGATTCAAAGATTATTAAGAAGCTAATATTTAAGAAACATCAATTCTCTTTAACGGTCAAGTAACCCGTCCAAAACTCAAGTAAATGAAATTCGACCTTTTTCAATTCCTTTATCAGTTCCAATATGATTTAAGCACTTAAATTAGCAAGTAAGATGAAAACACGCAAGTATCACATGATTTGGATCCTAAACTACCGGACATAAGCATAATTAGTAGCTACATACGGACTCTCATCACCTCGTGCGCACGTAACCCCCACAAATAGGATCACATATTAAATCAATTCATCCATGGGGTTAGTTCCCTATTACAAGGTTAGAAAAGAGACTCACCTCATCTCAAAGCCTACTTTCCGATCCAAGATTGTGCTTAAACCCTCAATTCGGTGCCAAATGACTTGAAACTAGCCAAATGTTATATAAAATAGTCAATACATGTTTCAAAGTTCATATCATAATTATTAAAGTGATTGCCCAACCTCAATTGAAGAATTCCTAAAATTTATCCCCGGGCCCACGTGCCCGGATTCCGAAAAGTTTTCAAGAAAGTTGTTACCCATAACCCCATGAACTCAAATATACAATTTTTACTAAATTCCATAACCATTTTCGTGGTTAAATCCCATTTTTATCAAAAACCTAGATTTTTACCTAAACCCATGATTTTTCACTAATTTACATGTTACATCTACCGATAACCTATGTATTTAACTCACATTGTGTAGAAATTACTTACCCCAAAGTGTTAGGTGAAATCCCCTTTCTAAGAGCTCCAAGAATCGCCCAAGCAATGAAATAAATGAGCTCAAAATGCCTAAGTCCCGTATTAAATGAGGGTCTGCCTCCAGCGATTTCCGCTTCTGCGGTCACTGGGTCGCATCTACGGCATCGCTTCTGCGGACCAAGGTCCGATTCTGTGGAAGTGCCAGAGGCCAAATGGTTTCGCTTCTGCGAATGGGATCCCGCTTTTGCGGCATGCGTGTCGCTCCTGCGGCTAAGGTTGCTTCTGCGTTTTCCTCAATTGCACATGCGCTTTCGCAAGTGTGCACAATCACCCACATCTACGGTCCATGTCCAAACGTTCCCAATCCGCTTCTACGGAAAAAATCATGCACCTGCGGCCAAAAGCTCGCAGGTGCCGGCACATCAGAACTGGTACACCAACAGCCCTTTTTGAGTCTTAACTCAATCCGCGCATCGTCCGAATGGCATCCGGGGCCTCTAAGGCCCCGTCCAAACATACCAAAAAGTTTGAAATCATAAAACAGACTCGCTCGAACTCTCGGAACGTACAAAACAATATTAAAACTAAGAATCATACCCCAAACCAATTGAATCAAAAATATGAACTTCAAGTTCTTCTAACTTACTCCAACGCGCCGAAATATACCTAAGCTACTCGGAACGACACCAAATTTTGCGTGCAAGTCTTAAATCACCATACAGAACTATTCCCAGACTCGGAATCCCAATTGGACCTGGATAACATCAAATCCTACTTCCAACCAAATTTAAAGATCTTAAAAACCTTCAAAGAGCCAACTTTGACTATTAAGCGCCGAAACGCTCCTGGGTCATCCAAAACCCGATCTAAACATATGCCCAAGTCAAAAATCACCATACGAACCTATTGGAACCGTCAAATCCCTATTTTGAGGTCGTTTACTCAAAATGTTGACCGAAGTCAAACTTAGCCTTTAAAGCCAAACCAAGGAACCAAGTGTTCCGATTTCAATCCGAACTCCTCCAAATCCCGAACTAACCATCCTCGCAAGTCATAAAGAGTAAAATCACATACGAGGAGTCTTATTTAGGGTAACGGGGTTCTAAAAAGCAAAATAATCGGTCGGGTCATTACCAACTGGTTTCTATCGCAATTGCGATGGCCAGTTCCCAATTGCAAACATTTTATCGCAATTGCGATGCCCAGTTCGCAATTGCGAACATTTTATCGCAATTATGACCTTTTCCAGCCTTGTTCTTGTTTGTAATTGCGAAGGCTTCTTCGCTTTTGCGATTGCGAACCCTGGATCGCAAATGCGACATCTGTATCTTGTTTTCAGCTATGTAATTCAGGTTTTTGCTTTAATTTGTGATACTTTTGAACCCTAGGTCTGAGAGTGGGCGATTTTGAGAGAGGAACTTCATCTACAATCGTTGGTTAAGTGCCTTAGTTTAATATCTATGTATATTTCATGATTTTATTTGCGTTTTAACAACAAAATGGTAAGATTCAAAGTGAAAAGTTGGAACATTTGTAAAAAATTTCAAAAATGAATAACGAGGATGGTTGAACTCGTATCGGAATGGGTGTTCGGATTTTGTGAATTTTATCGGGTTTCAATGTACGAGCCCGGGGGTTGACTTTTGGGTTAACTTTTTAGTTTTTGTTAAAAATTGAAGCTTTATTATCCAGGATTGATGTAACGACCCGGCCGGTCATTTTGAATATTATAACCATGTTCTCCCATTTACTGCTCAAACTATGCCTTACAATTATTTTATGACTTATCGGGTTAGTTGGTTCGGGTCCGAAAGGAATTCGGGGTGAAATGAGACACTTAGTCTCATAATTAAAACTTTAAGTTAGAAACTTTGACCGGATATGGACCTATGTGTAAACGACCTCGGATTCGAATTCTAACAATTCCAATAACTCCGTATGGTAATTTTGGACTTAGGAGCGTGTCCGTAAATTTATTTGGAGGTCCGTAGAGGAATTAGGCTTGAAATGTCGAAAGTTGAATTTTTGGAAAGTTTGATCAGGGGTTGACTTTTTGATAACGGGGTCGGAATCCAATTTTGAAAATTGGAATACCTCTGTTATGTCATTTATGACTTGTGCGCAAAATTTGAGGTAAATCGGACGTGATTTGATAGGTTTCGGAGTCATTTGTAGAAATTAGAAATTTCAAAGTTTATTAGGCTTGAATTGGGGTGTCATTTATGATCTGCATCTGCTTGTCCTTAAGGACACGGTTCAGCACGGTGATGCCGAGGAAGTCACTATTGCAGATGATGGTGTATTACGGATGCAGGGCACGCTATGTGTGCCTAATGTAGATGGTTTGCATGAGCTGATTCTCCAGGAAACTCACAGTTCGCGATATTCTATTCATCCAGGTGCCACGAAGATGTATCAGGATTTGAGGCAGCACTATTGGTGGAGGTGAATGAAGAATGGTATAGTTGGGTTTGTAGATCGGTGTCTAAATTGTCTACATGTAAAGTATGAGCATCAGAGACCAGACGGATTGCTACAGAGACTTGAAATTATGGAGTGGAAGTGAGCGTATTACCATGGACTTCGTAGTTGGGCTCCCACGAACTTTAAGAAGTGTCCATCATTTCAGATCGGGGCATGCAGTTTACATAACAGTTTTGGAGAGCAGTGCAACGAGAATTGGGCACACAGGTTCAGTTGAGTACAACATTTCACCCTCAAACGGACGGACAATCCGAGCGCACTATTCAGATATTGGAGGATATGCTATGCGCATGTGTCATTGATTTTGGGGGTTCTTGGGATCAATTTCTGCCACTCGCGGAGTTTGTCTACGATAACAACTACCAGCAGAGTATTCAGATGGCCCCGTATGAGGCTTTGTATGGGAGACGGTGCCGGTCTCCGGTGGGTTGGTTTGAGCCGGGTGAGGTTAGACTATTGAGTACTGACTTGGTTCAGGATGCTTTAGAGAAGGTCAAAGTAATTCAGGAACGGTTTCGTACGGCACAATCTAGACAGAAGAGTTATGCCAACAGGAAGGTTCGTGATGTTGTTCACATGGTTGGGAAGAAGGTTCTGCACAAGATTTAACACATGAAGGGTGTGTTGAGGTTCGGGAAGAAGGGCAAATTGAGCCCTCGGTATATTGGGCCTTTTGAGATACTTAAGAAAATTGGGAGGTGGCATATGAAATTGCTTTGCCACCTAGTCTATCAGGTGTTCATCCAGTGTTCCATGTATCCATGCTCCGAAAGTATGTTGGGGATCCGTCTCATATTCTGGATTTCAGTATTGTACAACTAGGAAGTAATTTGACTTACCATGTGGAGCCGGTGGCTATTTTAGACCGGCAACTTAGAAAATTGAGGTCAAAGAGCATAGCATCAGTGAAGGTGCAGTGGAAAGGCCAACCAACCGGAGAATCTACTTGGGAGAGTGAGCAGGAGATGCAGAGCAAATATCCACACTTATTTGAGACTCCAGGAATTATTCTAAACTCGTTCGAGGACGAACGTTTGTTTAAGAGGGGGAGAATGTAACGATCCGGCCGGTCATTTTGAATATTATAACCTCGTTCCCCCATTTACTTCTCAAATTATGCCTTACGTTTGTTTTACGACTTATCAGGTTAGTTGGTTCGGGTCCGGAAGGAATTCAGGGTGAAATGAGAGACTTAGTCTCATACTTAAAAATTTAAGTTAGAAAATTTGACCGGATATGGACCTATGTGTAAACGACCTCGGATTCGAATTCTGACAATTCCAATAGCTCCATATGGTGATTTTGGACTTAGGAGCGTATCCGGAAAATTATTTGGAGGTCCGTAGAGGAATTAGGCTTGAAATACCAAAAGTTAAATTTTTGGAAAGTTTGACCGGGGGGATTGACTTTTTGATATCGGGGTAGGAATCCGATTCTGAAAATTTGAATACCTCTGTTATATCATTTATGACTTGTGCGCAAAATTTGAGGTAAATCTGACATGATTTGATAGGTTCCGGAGTCATTTGTAGAAATTAGAAATTTCAAAGTTTATTAGGCTTAAATTGGGGTGTAATTCATGGTTTTAGCATTGTTTGAGGTAATGTGAGGGTTCGACTAAGTTCGTATAATATTTTAGGACTTGTTGGTATATTTGGTTGAGGTCCCAAGGGGCTCGGGTGAGTTTCGGATGTTTAACGGATCAAAAAGTGGACTAAAATAGCTGCTGCAATTTCCTTCTGCTGCAAATTCCATCTCGCAGAATCGAGCCCAGAATCTGCGAGAATCGAGCATGAAATCGAGCCCAGATGCGAGCCCATAGTCGAAGACATGATTGAGGATCAGGATCAAAGCCACGATCGATTAGATTACATGATTTTGAGGTGTAAATCGGAGATTTGAACTATGAAATTTGGAAATACGATTTTTAGATTTGAGGGTCGAGTTGAGGTCGGAATTTGGTAAAATTGGAATGGGTAGACTCGTGGTTGAATGTGCTTTCGGCTTTATAACTTTTGTCGGGTTCCGAGACGTGGGCCCCACAGGCAATTTTTGAGCTAAATTTCGGATTTTTATGGAAAATTAGTATTTTCTTATGGAATTAATTCCATTAAATATTATTGACTGAAACGAATTATTTATGGCTAGATTCGAGGCGTTTGGAGGCCAATTCACGAGGAAAGGACATTGCAGAATAAGAATTTCACGGTTTGAGGTAAGTAACAGTTATAAATCTGGTCCTGAGGGTATGAAACCTCGGATATTTGTGTCATATGACTGTTTTGGAGGTGACGCTCATGCTAGGTGACGGGCGTGTGGGCGTGCACCGAGGGGATTGTGACTTGATCTGTCCTGTGGAAACTGTATAGTTGAATAATTTATTGTTAGCTATATGCTCTCTATGTGTTGAAGAAATTTGACTGTAAATCATGTTAGAAATCATGTTTAGGCTACGTTATAGTACTATTAGGACGCGCAGAGGTCATGTACTTGTTGAATTATTTGCTAACTGTTGTTTTGTACGCAATCATGATTTTTCTTGTGTATTATACCTCAGTCTTTCTGGATATTTGTTGATACATTATGTTATCTTTGTTTGGGTTGATCTTTGTGATTTTTGAGAGCCTGAGAGACTATAGAGGTTAAAGACTGAGTAAGGCCGAGCGCCTGTCGGTGAGGTAAGGATATTATGGCACGTGAGTTGTCCGTGCAGGATATTATAGCACATGAGTTATCCGTGCAGCACGTGAGTTGTTCGTACAGATTATGGCGCTTGGGCTGTAGGAGCCCCCTTCGGAGTCTGTACACACACCCAGTGTGCGCGGGTACCCATTGAGTGTGAGTACTGAGGGCTGAGAGCCGAGTGGTTGAGCCGTTGTCATGCGTTGAGTGACTGTTGCCTGAGAGGCTATACTTGCTTTGCATTTGTTGTTGTACTTGGTTGCTATCTGTCATTGTTGTGAAATCTCTGAAAGATTTCATATCCGGATTACATGAACTTGAACTGTATAAAATTGATTTGACTTAAACTGCCGGAGTTGAAAACATATCTATTCTTTGCTGGAATTACTGGAAATGAACTGTAACTGTGTAGCTCGTCATTATCTTCAATTTCTCATTTATTATTGTTACTTGATGAGTTGGTTGTACTCATACTACACCCTGCACTTCGTGTGCAGATCAAGGTGTTCCCGGACATAGCGGGTGTTGATCATTTTGCGCAGTTGATTTTTAGGAGATTTTGAGGTAGTTTCCGTGTTCCGCAGACCTTGTCTCTCCTTCTTTATCTCCTTGTTTACTGTATTTGGTCTCGGACTATTATAGACCGTATTTTCCAGATTTGCATTCATATTAAATGCTCATATACTCAGTGACACCACGTTTTGGGGAGTGTTCGTGTCAGTATTTGTGGAATTTTGTATTGTATTAAATTATTGTATTTTCAAACTTAAGAGAAATGGTGGTTTATCGAGAATATCTGCTTTCCTAGTATCGAGATAGGCGCCATCACGACAGGTTGGGAATTTTGGATCGTGACAGTTTTCTATGAGTTTTATTTATGGATTGAAGTTATATTGGCTAAATTTGAGTCGGCCGGAGGTTGTTTCACTTGAGAGGGTCATTTTAGAGTATCGGGCTTGATCCTTTGAGGTAAGTATCTTGCCTAACTTTGTGTGGGTTAAACTACCCCTTTGGATTTTAGTATTTGGTGCTAATTGTGTCATGTGAAGTCCGTGTACGCGAGGTGACAAGCATGTGCTCTGGCTTATTTGTGGAAAATTGACCTTTTAGGGCTCTTAGGTTCTTATGCTCATTAGATATGAAGTTGTTTTGTTATGTTAAGCTCCCCATTTACTAGTTTCACCTCTACGTATTTTAATTAGAAATAATTGCTTCATGTTCCACCCTTATTGTCTATTTGACTCTTATTTGCCTTAACTGATATTGTTGCCTCTTCGATTGCCATGTTATCCGTTCCTAATTGCTTATCCTTAATTGAAATCATTATTATCTCTTCTGTAATTGCCTGTCCTTATTTGAGGTTATGATTATCTTTTCCCTTGCTTATCCTTAATTGAATTAATTGCATCTCTTCATAATTGCTCAACCCTAAATGAAGGTTAGTCATCCTTTATCGTAGTTTCCTCATCCTTCTTTGGAATCATTTGTTACATATTATTTCTCCCTTGTTGATCCATTCTTATTGAGACTAGTATTCCCTATTGTGTTTATTCTTTGTGAGTTCGTTCAACCGCTTCTTTGTGATCCAAAGCTCTTGAGTTGATTTACTTGTCGTATTCTCGTGTTATTGTTGTTGTTGTTGTTGTTGTACTCAGTTTTGTTGAGCCGAGGGCGATGCGTGGTTGTGGTATTGACACAATTTGGATGAAATGTTGTGGAATATGGTCACATGTTGTGAAAGTCATTCTATTGTGATGTTATGTTTTTGGCACGTGATATTATTGGGAGGTTTTGTTCGGGTGTTTGCACGAGGTTTCTGTCGTGCTATTGTTACTATTGATATTTTCACATGCGGCATGACAAGGCGGGCTGTATATATGGGTTTGCGCATGTGGTGAGACAAGTTGGGAAAATTATTAAGCGTGTGCGGCGAGACAAGGCGGGCATTTACTTTATTATTGCGCATATGTCGAGACAAGATAAGTTATGTCGGGGATTGATTTGTGAAGGCCTGGGGGCATTGTTGTTATTGATATTTGTGTAGTGGCGTGCCTAACCTGTGTGAGTTTTACTTGGTGAAAATTGTGGGGATCGTTTCTTATGTGCCGTTCATTTTCTCTACTCTTATTTGTTAGCCCGAACTATGATAGAACACTTGCACAAGCATACGCGTACTTTATCACCCTATTAGTTTAAGAAGATGAAGACTGATGCTACTGATTATTTGTACATACTTCGTGTACTTGTCTTATATGTGAGAATTGTTCTATTGGCACATGAGTCGTCCGTGCAGTTATCAGTTATAATGAGGGCACAAGATGCCATGTGATTAGGGTTCATGAATTGGGACCCGTGAATTGTGTTAGTTTTGAGGTTTGGTACCTCGTGGTGATTATTGAACAAACCTGGTGCGAAAGCGGTTATTCTTATCAAGTTTCTACTTGTCTTTCCTTTATTTGTTTTCACCGGATTTAGACTGTGTCCATCTTACTCTACTGTGTTATTACTTGTGGCGTACCGCTGCTAATTGTTGCTTCTATTTCCTATTGCAAGCACCGTATTATTGTTTTTATTATGTGTAGTTATGTAGTACTCTGTTAGTTCTGTACCTATACTTGTTCAGTTATCAAGTCCAGTAGGTGTCTTGATTATCCCTCGTCACTACTCCACTGAGATTAGTCTTGATACTTACTGGGTACCGTTGTGGTGTACTCATACTACACTTTTGTACATTTTTGTGCAGATCCTGAAAATTTGGAGTCAGTCGATCGCTAGCTACCTGTACGGATCTTGCTGCGGAGACTCAAGGTAAACCTGTTGCTGCGTTCATATGCCTTGGAGTCATCTTCTGTTATTGTACTAGCATTGTTTATCTTTATTTCGAAATAGTTGTATTTTGAGGTTTTTGTAGCAAACTCAGTAGAGCTTATGACTTGTACTACCGGTTTTGGGAATTGTAATAGTGTATAAGATTTTTATCTCATACTCTTCGTTTGATGGTTGATTCTTCTATTAATTCAATAAGTGTTAGGCTTACCTAGTCTTAGAGACTAGGTGACATCACGACATCCTACGGAGAGAAAATGGGTCGTGACAAACTCTACCCATGAGAAGAGATATTGGGGTTTTCGCCGAACGGGCAAAAATGTAATATCTTAGATTCTTATGTATTTAATAAAAGGGTAATATATTGCAAAAGGAGATATTATGCATCCTAGAAATAGGAAGAACATAATATATGCCTTGAGCTAATTGTATAATTATAAGGAGAATGAAAATCAATATCGTATTTATTTTAATTCATGAAACTGCTTAAAACAGTTATTCTCCAAGTTTGGTTACAGGTTGGTGGTCATGAATTTGACGAGCTCCGATTGACCTGAAACTTGGTAAGTTCATCGAAACAATCTAGTGAAAAAAACTCACTGCTATGCGGAGAATCATGCTATTTTTCGGCATTTTGAGGTCGTTTAGATGGGTTTTCAAGCAGTTTATTAAATTGAATTTGTTATAAATATGAAAATTTATTATTTATATATCGGCTATATTTGTGTTGAATCTGGAACATGATGACACACGATGATTTAACTTGATATGATATATAGGAAGAATACAAATCACATGGCTTTAATCCTAAATACGCCAAAAATAATTTATTCGCATTTGGTCTAGTTTTTTGGTGATCGTGAATTTCACGATCTCTGAATGACCAGAAAATCTGGTACGATCATCGGAAACGATCAGTTAAGAAGAACTCACTGCTATGGAGTGAATCACATCGTATTTTGACGATTCGGGGTCGCTTAGATGAGTTATTTTGGAGGCTTGGCGGATTAAAATATGATTTACATATGAAAAGTCATCTTTTCAATCATTTTATTTATGTCTAATCTGGAACATGATAGCACATATTGATTTGATATGACTTGGTATATGGTAAGAATGTAAGTGATATTTTAAATTCTTATAAAATGCTTAAAATGGTAATTTTCCAAATTTGGTCGCAGTTTTGGAGATTGTGATTTTAACGGTCGGAAGGTAGGTCTATCAAAACCAACCCAGTGATCAATACTCAGTGTTATGCAGAGAAAAACTTTAATTTTAGCGTTTTAAGACCGTTTAAATGGGGTTTTGAACGTTTTTGTAAATATGAAACTTAATCCTCAGAGAAAAGTTCGTGGTTGTGATCAAGTGGTGATAGGAATTAACTCTTATGGTCTCCACTTTTTATTTATAGTGAGATAATAAATTTACACATTGAATTTAGGACTTCCTCCATACCGGATAAATTTATTGTAAGCTCACTAAGTGAAATACTAGTAATTGATATCGTGTACTTACTCTCTATCTGAGTATACATGTTGGATCAATGGAACTAGAGATATTGATTATGATGTCCACTTGACTTAAATTAACAGTATACTCTCCATCTGAGTTGGGTCTGTTTTAATTTATTTGAGTGAATAATCTGGCATTACATATGTATGTTGCATGAGTAGTTCTTTTTCCATCGAAATTATCTATTCAAGATGCAGGAATACATATATATGTAGTGTGTTTGAAATTTTAGTATTAAATGGTTATATACAATTGTTTGAAAATAACAGTATCACTCTCCATCTGAGTTGGTTCTACTTATTTTTGGATTGTATAATTCTTGCATTATATAATATACTTTGCATCAATGATTCTTTTCCCATCAAAATTTATTATTCGAGATGCATGTATGTATGTAAATATTGAATGCAGTCTGAATTTTAATTTTCAGTGTTTTGACTTATTATGATCTATTTAATATTTTTATCTCAACCCTACGATGATTATGATCTATTTAATGTTTTATCTCAACTCCACAATGACTTCATGCAATTTGTTGTATTACTTGTTAAAACTTTCTTTTGATAGTGATAAGACATTAATTTAAAGGATGCAATATATGTACCTTTTGTTAGAAGGAGTTTAATTCCGGTTTCTAGGCAAAATAAGAGATGAATATTTGTTTTATTTTTCAAATAACTCTTAGTTATTGAACTTGATAAACATTTTATCTCTTGTGGTACATGAATGCATGACCTTATTATTGTATATTAATGTCTCTCCTAAACAGAACAATATTAGTTTACCTCATAAGTGAATATGTTCTTCAAAATTGAGTAAAACTTATCTGTGCACTTTTGTCTAAGTCAGATTAATCTTGATAGGATTTCAAGTTGGTCTAGGATGGACCTTAAGGTTCACTGAAAGTAGAGGCACTAACAACTTTTGGATCCTGTTTGGAAGGAAATTTGACTAAAGGATGTTTTCCTTCAAAAGAAAATAAAACTAGTGATGAGTAAGAATGAATCCCTTCTAACTTACATAGTTAAATGAACATACTGGTAAGAGATTGTTTTGAATATTTTTGTGACGTTCATAAATGATTACTCACAATATTAATATATTTATTTGATGCACTGTAAGTCTTAATGGTTTAAGTAATTCAAGGTTTTTAATGTCATGACCCAAAATCCACTAAAGGTCGTGATGGCGCCTAACACCGCCGTCAGGCAAGCCATTAGTGAATGATTAACTTAATTACTCATTTTCGTACTTCTGAAATCATAATTTTTATCAATTAAGTAGTAAGAATTAGAATTCGCAGGGTAATTATAATATTTTTACAACTTCAATAATGAACAACCTGTAAGCACCCCCAAAATCCGGTGTCACAAGTGCATGAAGCATCAACTAGGAAATATAATGAAACATCATCTATCCGGAATACAATTTAGACAGGAGAATATAAATAACTCTGATGGAGACTCTGCAGGCTGTGAATCGTAACATAGAATGCAGCTCACGGTAAGTCCCCGCAACATTCGCGCCTTTGCGCCCAGAAGACCACCAGACATATGTGTATCTGCATAAAAATGTGCAACAAGTGTAGCATGAGTACGTAAATCAACGCGTACCCAGTAAGTATCTAGCCTAACCCTAGAGAAGTAGTGACGAGGGGTCGACACCGACACTTACTAGTAGTCCAATAAGACAGTTATAATAAGAAGTAAACAGATATGAGGCAGTGTAATAAGCAAAATAAAGAAGTATAAGTACATGGTGAAATTGTTCTCTCAACAATAAACTCAAACTCTCGATTTGTAGTTACCTCCTCCCAGATACACTGGCTTTTTGACAAATGATACGCATGTTTCCATAGAAGTATGTTATAGAAATGTCGAGGTGTACGGCCCGATCCCATCATAATCTGGTATACAACCATAGATACATATATTATATATTTCTAAGGTGAACGGCCTGCTCCCATGAGAGTGTGGTACATAATACTGCTGAGGCGAACGGCCTAATCCCATAAGATGTGCGAACTGCCGAGGGTCGAACAACACGAACCATAGATGTATCTATCCTGCCGAGGCGAACGACCCGATCCCTTAGAATAAGAAGATTTAATGGGTCATTGACCCCACGTATGAATAGGTGTGTGAGTTATAGGTCGTCACCAGATAGGTCGCCATAATTCAAATTAGGAAAACTCCTAGATACACTGGCTTTTTGACAAATGATACGCATGTTTCCATAGAAGTATGTTATAGAAATGCCGAGGTGTACGGCCCGATCCCATCATAATCTGGTATACAACCATAGATACATATATTATATATTTCTAAGGTGAACAGCCTGCTCCCATGAGAGTATGGTACATAATCCTGCTGAGGCGAACGGCCCAATCCCATAAGATGTGCGAACTGCCGAGGGTCGAACAACACGAACCATAGATGTATCTATCTTGCCGAATGGCCCGATCCCTTAGAATAAGAAGATTTAATGGGTCAGTAACCCCACTTACGAATAGGCGTGTGAGTTATAAATATTTAAGGAAAACCTTTCAATGGAAACAAATAGCGCAGGGGAAATTCGTATAAGGAGTACAATTATTCCACGGCTAGTCATAAAGCCCGTCAAGTCTCTACAAAAACAAGTTTATCTCGCTACGCAAGTCCGGTCACAAGTCGTAATACGGAATAAAGAAATTAAACGAGCAACAATAACCCCTATAGTACAATTATAACATGGTATGAGCCTATGTCTACCCGAACAAAAGCATAAATGTAATTACGTACGGACTCTCGCCACCTCGTGTGTGCGTAGCCCGCACAACAAATAGCACATATCATTTACAACACCTAGGGGTAGTCTCCCCCTCCCCTCCCCCCACAGAGTTAGACAGGAGACTTACCTCGCTTCGAAGTTCCAAAACCGACTCCAACGCTCCTTAACACCTCAAACCGGTGACCGTCGATCCAAAACTAGTCAAATAAGATGCAACCCAATCAAAATATACTCTAATACCCATAATCAATCAATTCATAACAAATTTCCAACTCCGCTAGAAAAATCGATAAAGTCACCCTCGGGCCCACATGCCAGTATTCTGAAAATTTTCAAAGATAATCATTATCCATAACACTACGAACTCAAATATATGATTTATTCCAAATTCCATGCCCAAATCTGTGGTCAAAATCCAAAATTATCAATTCTAGGTTGTTCTTCAAAATCCCACATTTCTACTAATTTTCATGTTTAAATCCATATATAAACCATGTATTTAACTCACAAAGTGAAGAAAATACTTACCCTATAATAGATGATGAGAATGTCACTCCAAAATTGCTCCAAAAGCGGCTCCCATGGAAGAAATGAAGTGAAAATGAGCCAAACCCCCGATTTATCGTGAACACGGCACAGTCTGACCTTTATCGTGAACGCGGCACA
Source organism: Nicotiana tabacum (assembly GCF_000715075.1). Classification (NCBI taxonomy): domain Eukaryota; kingdom Viridiplantae; phylum Streptophyta; class Magnoliopsida; order Solanales; family Solanaceae; genus Nicotiana; species Nicotiana tabacum. The sequence continues at coordinate 123,716,952 of NC_134094.1, read as the reverse complement.
GTCTGACCTTTATCGCGAACGCGGCACAGTCTGACCTTTATCGCGAACGCGGCACAGTCTGACCTTTATCGTGAACGTGGCACCGCCCTCGCGTTCGCGAAGCTCAACAAACTTAGGACCCAAACTCTTCTTCGCGAACGCGAAGTTGGCCTCACGAACGTGATGCTTCACCAGGCTGCTCCACCGCGAATGCGAAGATCAATCTCCCCAGGCCAGCCTTTCCCTTTCGCGAACGCGATGCCTTAACCGCAAACGCGTAGATTTGCCCCTCGAACCTTCACAAACGAGTGCCCTCAATCGCGAACGCGAAGCAAAAATGTCCAGCAACCATAAATCCTTCCTCGCGTACGCGATTTCCCCTAGGCGTTCGTGATGAACAACACCATAAGCAGCAATAGTAGTAGCCAAACATGGAGAAATGTTCTGAAACCATCCCGAAACACACCTGAGGCCCCGGCCCCCGTCAAATCATACCAACCTGTCCCAATACATAACACGAACCTGCTTGAGGCCTCAAATGACATCAAACAACATCAAAACCATGAATTGTGCATCGATTCAAGGCTAATGAACTATTGAACTTCTAACTTCCACATCCGATGCCAAAACCTATCAAATCACATCCGATTGATCTCAAATTTTGCATGCAAGTCACATTTAGACCTACTCCAACTTTCGGAGTCGGAATCCGACCCCGATATAAAAAGGTCCACTCCCGATCAAACTTCCCAAAAACCCTCAATTTCCAACTTTCGCCAAATGACCCCGAAATGACCTACGGCCCTCCAAATCCACATCCGGACGCGCTCCTAAGACCAGAATCACTATATGGAGCTATTCCCAGGCTCCGAATTTCAAACGAACATCGATAACATTGAAATACACTTCAACCTAAATTCATGAAATTTTTCCAAAATGCCAACTTTCCACAATAAGCGTCGTAATGCTCCAGGTCATCCAAAACCCGATCCGGATATATGCCCAAGTCCAAAATTATCATACGAACCTATTGGAACCTCAAAATCCCAATTCCGAGATCGCTTACTAGAAAGTCTAATCGTAGTCAATTCTTCCAACTTAAAGCTTCCGAAATTAGAGATTTTTTTCCATATCAACTCTGAACTTCCCGAAATTAAATTTCGACCATACGTGCAAGTCATAATACCTGAAGTGAAACTACTCAAGGCCTCAAACCGCTGAACGACGCGCTAGAGCTCAAAATAATTGGTCGGGTCATTACATTTAAGACTTGAAATGGGGAAGCACCAAGGAAATATATTAAGTTACTGTAATTTGATTGTAGTGGCGAGCACCTCTCTAAAGAGTTCTTTTGTTACTTATTATAATAAGGGATTACATATCAATTTTCTAAACGGTTAACTCCATAATATAGTGGTGTGGTAGAAAGAAAAAATAAGTCTCTTTTGGATATGGATAGATTAATGAAGTGTTATTTAGATTTGCTTTATTCGTTCTTGGAATATTTCCTAGAAACTACAAATTATATTTTTTATTTAGTTCCTTCTAAGTTAGTACATGTGACATCTATAGAACTGTGGACTGAATGTATGCTCAGTCTGTTGCATGTTCATATATATATATATTTGTCCAGCATATGTGCAGAAAGGAGCGAACATGTAAGTTGGAACTAAGAATGGATAGGTGCATGTGTCACGAACCAAAATCCCGCCACGGGCGTCGTGATGGCACCTAGTCTCTAAGACTAGGTAAGCCGATTTCAATTATATTTTGAAGCTTTTTTTTTTTTTTGAAACTAACAGCGGAAATAATTACAATATACAACCTCCCAAGACTGGTAGTACTGAGTCACGAACTCTAACTGAATACGTAGAATGATCACGAGGGCCGAATATACAATACTGTTTCATTACAAGTTAACAGTACAATGAAAAGAAAAGACTCCAAGTGACTGCGACGACAAAGAAGCTCTACCTTGAATCCTTACGATCCCGCTTTAACTTTGCTCAAGTCCGTTATCTTCAATACCTGGCTCTGCACAAAAATGTGCAAAAGTGTAGTATGAGTACGCCACGGTCGGTACCCAGTAAGTATCAAGACAAACCTCAATGTAGTAGAGACGAGGTACGGTCAAGACAATCACTAATCTAATAACCTGTGCAATATAATATACAAGATAATAGGAAACAAATAACAACAAGGCAACATGAAACAACCAGTGATATGCACAACAGACAACAAAAATACCATTAATATGGCTCAACAATTAATAAGTACAATTACACCCAATTAAATCAAGTCATTCAAATAAATGTCTTTCCCATATAGTTCTTCCAAATAATTCTCTTTCAAATATAATTTTCTCAAATAATTACTTTTCAAATATAATTCTTTCAATAAATCTTTTCAAATATAATTTTCTCAAATAAATATCTTTCAAATACAGTTCTTTCATATAATACTTTCTAAATAAAAATTCTTCCAAATAAATATTTTGAATATAATTCTTTCAATTAAAAAGTCACCATGTGACACCTCATTTCATAATCATAAAAATATGGGTATCAACCCATTTTCATATTTTTCATAAACACGGGTCTCAGCCCATTTTTCATGTTTCCACGGCACCTCGTGCCCATAATTAAATCATCATATTTCTCCGGCACCTCGTGCCCTCATTTCATATCACAACTGCACGGACAACTCACGTGCCAAATATCATTATCATTTCATCACAGCACCTCGTGCCCACATTTCATATCTCAACTGCACGGACAATTCACATGCCAAATATTCTCATTATTTACTCACGGCACCTCGTACCCACATTTCTTTTTTATAATCCGCCTGGCCATAGCCACAAGCTCTCAATTTCAACATAAATCAGATTATTATCAATTTACCATCAACAAGACAAATTGCACAAGGTATAAAAATAAACACAAGAAAATCACAACATCACATGAAAATCATCAACACCACAACCCCACATCATCACATATCGTCCCTTACAATAGCCACCCTTATCGCTCCTATTGCCACCCTTATCGCTCCTATAGCCACCCTTATCGCTCCGCCCAGACAATATCAATAGCCACCTTTATCGCTCATATTGCCACCCTTATCGCTCCTATAGCCACCCTTATCGCTCCGCCCAGACAATATTCCAACAAACACAACAACAGTAAAATGTCACCCTTATAACCACATAATATCAACGGCGAAATGCCACCCTTATCTTCCCAAAATAACAACTTACACAACACAACAATTTACACGGGAAATTATCACAGCAACATAACATAAATCAATTCATATCACAATTTGCCCAATGACCACAACCAAATTCCAAACCTACAACCAAGACAATTAATTTTACAATAAATAGCCAAAAGCTCCACACAATGTATACAACACCCAAAAACAATCAATAGAGATAGAAATTACTCAACATAAAGCAAAGTCTTCATAAAAATCAAATTTTCAATAATTATATAAACACCTCTTCTTAAGCTCATTTAATTAATTATTTGCAGAGGGGAAAATAAAAAATTAAATTCAATTCAAATAATTATCAAACCAAAAAATTCATGGAATTACATAAATAATCAAGTAACAATCACATCAAATTGTCATATAACAACAGATTCAACAACAACAAGGATTTAGGCACGACAATTAGATGATTAAATATGTACCAACAATTACCCAATTTACGATACAATATGCTCAGGACTTTAACTCAATAAAATTTACACATATAAGCCGAGTACGTACTCGTCACCTCGCGTACACGGCTTTTTATATATCACAAATGGCACATAAGACTCGATGCCTAAGGGGTAATTTTCCCACTCGAGGTTAAGCAAGACACTTACCTTTTTGAAGTTAGGCTGATATTCCAAAATAGCCTTCTTGCTTGAATTGACCTCCGGACAGCTCAAATCTATCCAAATTAATTGTATAACTTCATTAAAATTCATCAGAAATAATTTCGGATAATAATACGTCGACTTAAAAATTTATTCCAAAAAGTCAACAAAAGTCAACACGGGGCTTGCCCCTCGGAACCCGACATAATTTTCATGAAATCCGAACACCCATTCCGATACGAGTTCAACCATACCAATTTTATCGAATTCCAATAACAGATCGACCTCCAAATCTTAAATTTAAACCAAGAGGGTTTTCTAAAATTTTCAACCCAAATCACTAATTTAGTGATAAAAATAACAATAGATTCATGTAATTTAACCAAAATCAAGTTAGGAATTCTTACCCCTAATGTTTTCCTTGAAAAGCTCTCGAACAATCGCCTCACCCGAGCTTCCTTGGTCCAAAAATGGAAGAATGACACGAATTTGGACTTTATTCTATTGCCCAGGGGTTTGTTCTTCGCGTTCGCGAGACTCCCTCGCGTTCGCGAAGAACAAATTCTTCAAAAGTCATTTTCAAACTCTTCTTAGACAGCCTCTAGTATAATGGTCATAACCTTTTGCACAAAACTCTAAATAATAAATGGTTTGACTTTCTGAAAACTAGACTCCAAGGGCTATAATTTTTAATTTTTGCTCATCTCTCAATTCCTTATAGATTACGAGATATAAGCTTCCAAAGTCAGCCCTGTGCAACAGAGATTTCCAAACTCTTTACGGACAGCCTAGTGTATCCACCATACCTCTTTGTACATACCTCCAAATAACAAATGATTTACATTTTGGAAAACTAGACACAAAGATATACAACTTTCATTTTTGGATCATCTCCAAATTCCTTATAGATTGCGAGATATTAGCCTCTAAAGTCAGACGACGAACAACACAATTTCCTTCTTCGCGAACGCGAAGAACAACACCACAACCAGCAACCAGCAGCATCAAAACACCCAAACTTGGTCCGGAACAACCCCGAGGCCCCCGGGACCCCGTCCAATCGTACCAACCTGTTCCAATACATAACACGAACCTTCTCGAGGCCTCAAATCACATCAAACAACATCAAAGCCACGAATCATACCCCAATTCAAGCCTAATGAACTTTGAAATTTTAAATTCTATATATTGTGCCGAAACACATCAAACCAATCTGGAATGACTTCAAATTTTGCAGGCAAGTCCCAAATAACATAACGGAGCTGTTCCAACTCTCGGAATTGCATTCCGACCCCGATAGCAAAAAGTCAACCCCCCGGTCAAACTTTCCAAAAATTCGACTTTAGCCATTTTAAGCATAAATTGGCTGTAAACCTCAGATTCACAGTCCGGACACACTCCTAAGTCCAAAATCACCCAACGGACCTAACGGAACCGACAAAACTCTATTCCGAAGTCATCTTCACATAGTTCCAACTACGATAAAAATCCTAAGACTTAAGCTTCCATCTCAGGGACTAAGTGTCCCAAATCTCTCCGAATCATCCATAAATCAAACTCGACCACACACGCGTGTCATAATACATATTGCGAGGCTGCTCGAGACCTTAAGTCACTGAACGAGGCATAAATTCTTAAAACAACAAATCGAGTCGTTACATTCTCCACCTCTTAAACAAACGTTCGTCCTCGAACGTGCTAAGAATTATTCTGCGGTTACCAAATTGATGATTTTACTTTTACACATATACTCATGGTTGATTCCACGCTACCACATTTGAGATAAGCGTGACAACATTATCTCATTTGAGATTATTTCTTTAATCCATACTTGAAAACTTTAAGGCCATCTTCTTACGCTCCAATATTTTCAAAAGGCCCGATTTCTCACAACAACGCATAGTATTAGTTTCAACTGGCTATAGCAACTCATGCCTATGCACATATCAATTTTCTCAATAGTGTTGAAGTAATTCCAAACTTTCTCTGGGGTGCTACTTTATTCCCCGCTTAGGATCATTCGCCCTCAAGCACATAACATAATTTATCTCTTTCTTTGCAAATCTCAATCCCCCAAATTGGGCCTATCCACCTGTAATTGAGCCTATCCGCCTGCCAGAGTAACACCCAAGCAACTCCTAACAACATATCCACAACCCAACAAATTACCACAGGGTATATATCAATAACATTAATCTCAGCACCGCCTTATCATAATGATATCAGGACATGAAGCACATCATATGTATGCTCGTCACCACATCTCTGATCTTAAAAGTTGTTCATAATTAATTCCAGCATCATCAATTAATCTCATATTAACCATCACCTCGTTTCGAATTTTTACAACACTGACAACAGAATGTGAGGCATAAAGGCCTCATGATTACTTACTCGGATTAATGAGTCACATTTAACGCCACCTGGGCACTCACCTCATAGGCTAAAACTCAATATTTACCGCACGAAAATGGCTGAATATGAACAAAAAAATATACAAGAATTATCAAATAAGCCTAACAGGCATGACTCTTTATTAATATTATTGTACAAATTAATTTCACAAAGGGAAAATGTTTAAACTTATAAATATTTTACCAAAAGGACCTCGTCCTTACATAACTTCCACCGCGGCTTACAGCCCGGTTTAAATATTTCACATCATGTAAAAATACGAGGATATCATCCTCAACTCCGAATCACAAGTATGTTGCACATTATGCCAACTGAAATTTTCAATTTCCTTTCTTTCTTCTTTTCAATATATTTCATAAACAATTTTCACAACATATAATGAACCCTCGTACCGGTAGGGCTTATAATTCATAAAAATTGGAATCAATTATTCCGAAACACATTAAACCAACTGTATTGAATAATATATTTTTTTTGCTTTTGGACTTATAGCCCTCAATGGTGCACAAAAATAAAGTGACAAACACAGGCTCACACCTTTAAATCTCCCAACATGGATACACATATAAGTGGGTCACAAATTTACGAAGCTCACCCATAAGTGGAGTATAACATGAGGATTCACCTCAATATTCAGAACCGAATCAAATTAAGGAAAATATCCTTTTATAATAAAAATCAGGATCGTACCTGTAATGATATCATCTGGTGTATTGGCCTCAGCCAAATCATAGTGATTAAATCAACGGGTCGGGCCTCCACCTCTTAGGCGCCCATTACCCGTTTGTCCTCCGCCTCTAGCTGACTGTGCACGTGGAGTATCAGCCGGAATAAAGCTTGTAGCTGGAGTGTTCTGATGAAATCCACCGCTCCCAAGTATGGGACAATCTCTCATGATATGCCTAGTATCACCACACTCATAACAACCCCTCTGAGGTCGCGGCTGCTCGAACTGAGTCTGTACCGGATAACTGAAATAATCATTATAGGGATCTCGTACTGGTGGTGCATTTTAAGAACTTACTGGAGCGGATTGAGCTGACCGACTGCTCGAGCCTCCGCTATAATGGGTTCTAGCTGAAGAGTAAAATCCACTGAACCCTCCAGATCTTCGAGACCTTTTGGCCTCCTTAGACTCCCTTTTCTCGCCTAAAACACCCTCAATCTTCCTTGCAATCCCCACTACTTGTTGAAATGGAGCATCAGTTTGCAACTCTCGAGCCATACATATTTTAATATCATAATTGAGCCCCTTAATGAATCTGCAGACCCGTTCTCTGATTGTAGGAACTAAGATAGGTGCATGACGGGCTAACTCACTGAACCTGATAGCATATTCTGACACTGTCATAGTGCCCTGACGCAACCGTTAAAACTCTATGCGCCACGCATCTCTAAGAGTCTGGGAACAAACTCTTTCAAGAATATTTCCGAAAATTGAGCCCAAGTTAGTGGTGTGGCATCGGCTGGTCTACCTTCTTCATAGATTTACCACCACCGTTACGCTGCGCCTGACAGTTGAAATGTAGTAAAGGCAACTCCGCTCATCTCCATAATGCCCATGGTGCGGAGAATACGGTGACAATTTTCTAGAAATTCTTGGGCATCCTCTGTAGTTGTGCCACTGAAAGTTGGTGGATCGTATTTCTTAAACCTTTCAAGTCTCTTTTGTTCTTCTTCTAATGCCTCGAGCCTGACCTCAGGTCGAGCCGGAATAATAGGTTGTACCGGTACTACACCCGGAACCTGATCAACGTGAACCTGCTGCTCTGGAGTTGTGATAGGAGTCTGAGCTACTCCCCCACTCTGCTAAATGTTTGGTTTAACAGAGATCAATCCCGCCTGAGTTAATGTACCAAACATACTCAGGAACTGTGCCAAATTCTCCTGAAGCCCGGGGGTAACAACAGGTGCTTCTGGTACTTGTCCCCCAACTGGAGCTACTGGTGGCTCCTCAACTATTGTTCTGACAGGTGCTCTAGTCATAGCGCGTGCCCTTCCTCGGCCTCTACCTCGGCTCCGACCTCTTGCAGTCCTAGCAGTATGTGCGGATGCCTGCTCAGCTAACCCAATAGCACGTGTCCTCACCATCTGTGAGAGAATGGAGATACAAAGGTTAAAATTCCAAATTCAACAAATTCCGCATGACAGGAATGAAAGAAATAGAAATTTCCTAACAGTTTTGTAGCCTCTCGAAGATAAGTACAGACGTCTTCGTACCGATCTGCAAGACTCTACTAGACTCGTTCGTGGCTCGTAGAACCTATGAACCTAGAGCTCTTATACCAACTTGTCACGACCCAAAATCCTACCACAGGCGTCTTGATGGCACATAGTATCTAAGACTAGGTAAGTCAATTTCAATTACATTTTGAAGCTTCTTTTTTTTTTTTGAAAATAACAGTGGAAATAATTATAATATACAACCTCTCAAGACTGGTAGTACTGAGTCATGAACTCTAACTGAATACGTAGAATGATCACGAGGGCCGAATATATAATATTGTTTCATTACAAGTTAACAGTACAATGAAAAGAAAAGACTCCAAGGGACTGTGATGACCAAGAAGCTCTACCTTGAATCCTTACGATCCCGCTTTTACTCTGCTCAAGTCCGTTATCTTCAATACCTGGCTCTGCACAAAAATGTGCAGAAGTGTAGTATGAGTATGCCACGGTCGGTACCCAGTAAGTATCAAGACTAACTTCAATAGAGTAGAGACGAGGTACGGTCAAGACACTCACTAGTCTAATAACCTGTGCAATATAATATACAAGATAATAGGAAACAAATAACAACAGGGCAACATGAAACAACCAGTGATATGCACAACAGACAACAAGAATACCATTAATATGGCTCAACAATTAATAAGTACAATTACACACAATTAAATCAAGTCCTTCAACTAAATGTCTTTCCCATATAGTTCTTCCAAATAATTCTCTTTCAAATATAATTTTTTCAAATAATTATTTTTCATATATAATTCTTTCAATAAATCTTTTCAAATATAATGTCCTCAAATAAATATCTTTCAAATACAGTTCTTTCATATAATACTTTCTAAGTAAAAATCCTTCCAAATAAATATTTTGAATATAATTCTTTCAATTAAAAAGTCACCATGTGACACCTCATTTCATAATCATAAAAATACGGGTCTCAGCCCATTTTCATATTTTTCATAAACACGGGTCTCAGCCCATTTTTCATGTTTCCACGGCACCTTGTGCCCATAATTAAATCATCATATTTTCCCGGCACCTCGTGCCCTCATTTCATATCACAACTGCACGGACAACTCACGTGCCAAATATCATTATCATTTCATCACAACACCTCGTGCCCACATTTCATATCTCAACTGCACGGACAATTCACGTGCCAAATATCCTCATTATTTACTCACGGCACCTCGTGCCCACATTTCATTTTATAATCCACCTGGCCATAGCCACAAGCTCTCAATTTCAATATAAATCAGATTGTTATCAATTTACCAACAACAAGACAAATTGCACAGGGTATAAAAATAAACACAAGAAAATCACAACATCACATGAAAATCATCACCACCACAACCCCACATCATCACATATCGTCCCTTACAATAGCCACCATTATCGCTCCTATTACCACCCTTATCGTTCCTATAGCCACCATTATCGCTCCGTCCAGACAATATCAATGGCCACCCTTATCGCTCCTATTGCCACCCTTATCACTCTTATAGCCACCTTTATCGCTCCGCCCAGACAATATTCCAACAAACACAACAACAGTGAAATACTACCCTTATAACCATATAATATCAACGGTGAAATGCCACCCTTATCTCCCCAAAATAATAACTCACACAACATAACAATTTACACGAAAAATTATCACAGCAACATAACATAAATCAATTCATATCGCAATTGGCCCAATTGCCACAACCAAATTCCAAAGCTACAACCAAGTCAATTAATTTTACAATAAATAGCCAAAAGCTCCACACAATGTGTACAACACCCAAAAATAATCAATAGAGATAGAAATTACTCAACATAAAGCAAAGTCTTCATAAAAATCAAATTTTCAATAATTATATAAACACCTCTTTTTAAGCTCATTTAATTAATTATTTACAGAGGGAAAATCTATAATGAAATTAAATTTCAAAAATTATCAAACCAACAAATTCACGGAATTACATAAATAATCAAGTAACAATCACATCAAATTGTCATATAACAACAGATTCAACAACAACAAGGATTTAGGCACGACAATTAGATGATTACATATGTACCAACAATTACCCAATTTACAATACAATATGCTCAGGACTTTAACTCAATAAAATTTACACATATAAGCCGAGTACGTACTTGTCACCTCGCGTACACGGCTTTTCACATTTCACAAATGGCACATATGACTCGATGCCTAAGGGGTAATTTTTCCACTCGAGGTTAAGCAAGACACTTACCTTTTTGAAGTTAGGCCGATATTCCAAAATAGCCTTCTTGCTTGAATTGACCTCCGGATAGCTCAAATCTATCCAAATTAATTATATAACTTCATTAAAATTCACCGGAAACAATTCCGAATAATAATACGTCGACTTAAAAATTTATTCCATAAAGTCAACCAAAGTCAACACGGGGCCCGCCCTTCGGAACCCAATATAATTTTTACGAAATCGGAACACCCATTCCGATACGAGTTCAACCATACCAATTTTATCGAATTCTAATAACATATCGACCTCCAAATCTTAAATTTAAACCAAGAGGGTTTTCTAAAATTTTCAACCCAATTTACTAATTTATTGATAAAAATAATAATAGATTCATGTAATTTAACCAAAATCAAGTTAGGAATTCTTACCCCCAATGTTTTCCTTGAAAAACTCTCGAAATATCGCCTCACCCGAGCTTCCTTGGTCCAAAAATGGAAGAATGACACGAATTTAGACTTTATTCTACTGCCGAGGGGTTTGTTCTTCGCGTTCACGAAGAACAAATTCTTCAAAAGTTATTTTCAAATTCTTCTCAGACAGCCACTAGTATAATGGTCATAATTGTTTGTACAAAACTCCAAATGCTGAATGGTTTGACTTTCTGAAAATTAGACTCCAAGAGATATAACTTTTATTTGTTTCTCATCTCCCAATTCCTTATAGATTACGAGATATAAGCTTCCAAAGACAGCCCTATGCAACAGAGATTTTCAAACTCTTCCCGGACAGCTTATAGTATATCCACCATACCTCTTTGTACACAACTCCAAATAACAAATGGTTTACATTTATGAACACTAGACACAAAGGGCTACAACTTTTATTTTTTGATCATCTCCAAATTCCTTATAGATTGCGAGATATCATACTTTAAAATCAGACGACAAACAGCACAATTTCCTTCGCGAACGCGAAGAACAAAGTTCTAACAGCAATTTCCTTCTTCGCGAACGCAAGAGTCTCCTCGCGAACGCGAAGAACAACACCAGAACCAGCAACCAACAGCATCAAAACACCCAAACTTGATCCGGAACCACCCCGAATCAAACTCGAGGCCCCCGGGACCCCGTCCAATCGTACCAACCAGTCCCAATACATAACATGAACCTGCTCGAGGCCTCAAATCACATCAAACAACATCAAAGCCACGAATCATACCCCAATTCAAGCCTAATGAACTTTAAAATTTTAAATTCTATATCTTGTGCCGAAACACATCAAACCAATCTGGAATGACTTCAAATTTTGCAGGCAAGTCCCAAATAACATAACGTAGTTGTTCCAACTCTCGGAATCGCATTCCGACCCCGATAGCAAAAAGTCAACCCTCCAGTCAAACTTCCCAAAAAATTGACTTTCACCATTTTAAGCCTAAATTGGTTGTAGACCTCAGATTCACAGTCCGGACATGCTCCTAAGTCCAAAATCACCTAACGGAGCTAACGGAACCGACAAAACTCTGTTCCGGAGTCGTCTTCACATATTTCTAACTACGGTAAAAATTCTAAGACTTAGGCTTCCATCTCAGGGACTAAGTGTCCCAAATCTCTCCGAATCATCCATAAATCAAACTCGGCCACACACGCGGGTCATAATACATATTGTGAGACTTCTCGAGACCTTAAGTCACTGAACGAGGCGTAAATTCTTAAAACGACAAGTCGGGTCGTTATATGGTTAAAGGCTATCCAAGAAAATGAATGAAGATTTATTTTATTGTCCTAAAGAAAATAAGGCAATTCTTAAAACAAATGTAGTTTTCTAGATAAGGACTGCTTAATAAACCATGTTCCTAGAAGTAAATTAATTTTACAGGAACTAGGCAAAGAAATACCTAGATGTACAAGAACATAAAAAAAAAACCAAACATTGTAATTGACGTTCCATTACATTTAAGTAGTGGGAAAACGTTAATTGGCAGAATAAGTCTTTATCGAGTGGGAGTAATATTTGAACAGTGAACATTATAGTAAGAAGTTGTTAATATTTCAATACTGTAAAGTAATGAAGGTAATATCAGTAGTACTTCGTCGTAGTGGGAGAATACTAAGGAAAATCATAGTTTGATCTACACTCTTGGGATAGTTTCAGTAACAGGATCCCTGAAGAGTTTAATACCAAACTAGATAGGTACGACAAAGCACTACTGGACAAAGATTGCATGAGAAATAATTTGGTAAGATTCTTTAACAAAACCTTATTTGGTGAAGACTTTTAATAGTCATGTAAAAGAATGCCTGAGAAAGTTGTAGATGCACTGTTATGAGTCTAAGTGGGAGGGGCGTATACTATTAATCATGCATTAGAATATAGTATATTCTAATAATTGTCATGGTTAAAAGTCTAAGTAGGGGATTGTTGGGATATATACCATTAACAATGAGTTTGGTTTAGATATAGTATTTATTATGAAATAATTGTTTATTCGGTTTTAATAAAGTTTTAAATAGATCATATATTAGTCGGTGTCATTTGCTTACATAGTAGATGATTTAGTGTATAGAGTTTAGCTTATATACAGAAGATTAAATTATTGGTTGTTATAAGTATAAAGTTTGAGTTCACAATCTAATGATGGAATTGGACAAACCATATGGATGATTGTAGCGCAAGAGTAAATATAATTTATATTAATTATGTGAATGGTTTAATTCCAACTTCTTATGCTAGTACATTTTGTATGTATTGAATGGACCAAGTAGAGATAAGTATTTTATACTGACTTAATAAAATAAACTCTCTAGCCATTAAATATACTTATACTCTTAATCTTGATATAATCTTTATCATGATATAATTATTATTAGCTGTGTATATTATTATTGTTTTGATTTATTAAAAGGCGAGATTCTTTCGTGGGTCAATATGCCTGGTAAATTGGATAATAATAATGTACATTGGCGAAATAATAGTTAGTTGATGGAATCCATGTCTCAGTTTAGAGATTGATGATACACCTTTATGAAAGCTAATAAGTTTTCATGTGTAAATCCGGTCGGTGGATTTTGTATCTGACACATGAAATACGTTAAGCGAAAGTCTAAAGAAAATAATCAATAAATTAAATCGTCAGTAATGTAATTTGATTGATTAGTAACTGAATCTTGACATGGGGAGTTAAATAAGATTTAATGGATGAATTTCGAAATTGAATAACAGCCTGTTTGTATGGTTGTTACCTATTGTATTGTATCGTATTGGTACTTGAAATGCGATATTTATTTTGATTGTTAATTAAATTTTATTGTATCGTATCGTTAAATTCGTCGTTACGTAACAACAAAATGTGTCACTTTATGTAACGACCGATTTGGTGTGGTCGCGTCGTTATCTTGTCTCTTTCTCTCATCTCACCCTTCATTATTATTAAATAATTTTATTTTATCATTTACCCTACCTTTTTATATTATAATTTTACCCGTATTATAATTATAATATTGCAAGTTTATTCTTCATATTGATGGTGCGTGATATCATAAAACAGCGGCAAACGATTCAATCTATCCAAACATTGTATTCATCAAACGATACAGTACAATACAATACGATACATTATTAAACGATATGTAACAACTATCCAAACAAGCTGTAAGGAGTGCAATTACGAATTTTTAGTGGAATAATTCGTAATTAATTATGATGGATATTAATTTCAAAAATTACATATTAATTCCATTTTCCTAGAATAACTTAGGTTGTTACTGATATTAATTCAAGGTGACCGAAATTTCAGCCAATATTTTTCTAGAAATTTCGCCCACACGAAATTGCTATTCAGATATTATTTAGTAACATAGTATAAGACCATGGAACGTTCGGAGATCGTGATCGTGCGGCTGGTGAAGATTTCATTGAGTTGCAGTGGAATTGGATGCTCACGTGATAGAGAAACTTTGTTCACGCTTCAAGAGGTAACCCGTGAAATCCCGTTTATACTAATTATCTAGATTACATGTGATTTTGATACTGGAAGTGCTTGCGCTCCTTATAATAATCCATTAGATTTCTCTTTCTTTGCCGCCAAAGTTTGCTTTTGGTTTGAACAAGTTTGGATATTTCTCCCGGTTTCGACCTCGGGTTCTGCCGTAACCTTATTTATGTAAATCGCCAACGACAAGAATCATTTCACTGTTAACGTTGATCGAGATTCAAATTAGCTTTGGAACGATACCAAAAGATGTGAACATTGTTTAACAATAGCAAACACCACCGTAAACACTGACAACAGCAACAAAAGCATCTTTAGCAATTAAATACACGACTGTATACGGTAAAACCGGGCCTACCCCTTGCGTGAAGACTGGAATGTGATAGATTAAGGTTCGACCTTGAACCCATACCGAATTGAGGTCCGAGGTTACACCATCAAAGCTCGAGCCTCCGGGACCGAACAAAATCTAGATCGAGGGAAATTTGCTGAGCCGGATAACAGAAAGACGAAATACTCGCGATCGAGCATAGATCACAGCTGAGATCTCGACATGTATCAAGGATAGGCCAATTAATTGGCCAATCATGAGATTTCTTACTTCATTTAGAATTGTACCAAAAGTAGGACTCCCCTACTATGTAAAGAGGCTCTGATAATTTGTAAAACACTTCACATTTACGCAATACAAAGCAACACAATAACTTTTTCTAGCTTTCATTATCTTGTTACTCTGTTCTTATATCAGTT
The DNA here is from genome assembly GCF_000715075.1 of Nicotiana tabacum. Lineage (NCBI taxonomy): Eukaryota > Viridiplantae > Streptophyta > Magnoliopsida > Solanales > Solanaceae > Nicotiana > Nicotiana tabacum. Next base: position 123,701,497 of record NC_134094.1, on the reverse strand, counting down.
GAAACTTCTCTTGGTTCAAGGATGATCGAACTCGAGGTCCAAGGCTATTCGATTCGTTCGGTTTGCATTTATTTCTTTAATCGTCATTTTCAATATTAATATATATTCTCTTAATTTGTGCCAAGTGATATCACGTATCCTTAAAACAGCGTATAAATTTAATTGTTATCCGTTTTTAGGGTAAACAGTTTGGCACCCACCGTGAGGCTAAGGATAATAGTGATTGTCTGGTACTAACTTTCGTAACACACACTATTTTAAACTTGTTCTTGTGAGTATCTTTGATTCCAATATCAAAATGTTAAACTCTCAAGCAGCACCCGTACACATGGACAATGACTTTGGTCACCATAACGAGAATGACAACATAGCACCAGGGAACACGTTCCTACAGTTGGCCTCAATGGAGTTCCGGCTGTAGATCTAGTCGACGTCAACTCGCATGTAGCCATCAATGCAAATTTGGCCATCGATCCCGAGAGTAGCATCCGTAGGGATGTTCGATCGGCCGCTCAGAGCACACATGGCGGCGAAGAGAGCGGAATCAGCCTTCGGGTGATCTTCGAGATGTTGTAGGCTCAACAAGTCGCAATAGCACAACTCCAAAACCAGAACCATGCACCAAGCAGGGTCGAGCCCGAACCGTCCCAGGAAGTTGTTCACAGGGTCAAATCGGTGTCAAGGAAATCAAACGGAAATGAATCGGGGTCCGATCCCGCGATCTTGAAGATGATCGAGGAACTAACGAAGCGAGTTGAATAGAGGGAAAAGAAGATCGAAGCAAACGACAAGAAGGTGAAAACCTATAATTCTAGGGTTGATCAAATCCCGGGGGCACCACAATATTGAAGGGTTTGGATTCCAAAAGATTCGTACAAAATCCCTTCCCCCCGAGCGCGGCTCCCAAACCGATCCCCAAGAAGTTTTGCATGCCCAAGATTCCTAAGTATAATGGAACGACCGACCCCAACGAGCATGTCACCTCTTACACATGTGCAATTAAATGGAATGATCTAGAGGACAATGAGATCGAATTCGTGTTACTAAAAAATTCAGAGAGACCCTGTCAAAGGAAGCGATGATATGGTACCATAATTTACCACCTAACTCTATTGATTATTTTTCATGCTTGCAGATTCATTTGTAAAAGCACACGCCAGAGCCATAAAGGTCGAGACTAGGAAGTCAGACCTTTTTAAGGTAAAGCAGAAAGATAACGAGATGCTCAGAGAGTTTGTGTCTCGGTTCCAAATGGAATGAATGGACCTACCATCGGTCGCCGATGATTGGTCTGTTCAAGCTTTCACTTAAGGACTAAATGTACGAAGCTTAGTGGCTTCACAGCAGTTGAAGCAAAACTTGATTGAGTACCCGGTTTTTACGTGGGCCAATGTACATAATCAGTATTAATCTAAGATTAGAGTCGAAGATGACCAGCTGGGGGCTCCTTCTGGGTCCGTTTATCCTATCAGTCCCATTGACATAATCAAAAGGGACATCGATCGAGAACCAAGGTCGAACAAGGATCGATACCAGCAGTATAATGGAGATCGTAGGGGCACGGATGTGGGTGCAACCCTGTATGAGGTAAAAGGAGAAATGATCGAGGCCAGAGCTCTCGAGGGCTCATGAGCAAGAATGGTTTCGACAGGCATACCGGACCTAAAGAAGCACCACGATTGTCAGAATATAACTTCAATGTTAATGCATCCGCCATCGTATCGGCTATCAGACGCATCAAAGATACTAAATGGACTCAACCTCTATAGACTGATCCAGACCAGAGAAATCACAACCAAATATGCAAGTATCATGGCACTTATGGCCACAGAACGGAAGATTGCAGACAGTTAAGAGAATAAGTAGCCCGGTTATTCAACGACGGGTACCTTCGGGAGTTTCTGAGTGATCGAGCCAAGAATCATTTCAGAAACAGAGATTCCAACAAACAAAACGAGCAAGAAGAAGCTCAACACTTCATCCACATGATTGTCTTAGTGTTCAATGTTCCTCAAGGGCCAGTGTTAAAAAGCATTAAGGTCTCGATCACAAAGGAGAAACGAACTCGGGATTACATACCATATGGAACCTTATCCTTCAACGACGAGGATGCAGAAGGAATTATGCAGTGCCATAATGATGCACTAGTAATATCTGTACTCATAAATAAGACTCAAGTTAAACATGTGTTAATTGATCTAGGTAGTTCGGCCAACATCATTCCATCAAGGTTCGTAGAACAGCTCGGCCTACAGGACCAAGTTGTGCCCGCAGCCCGAGTGTTAAACAGATTCAACATGGCTTGTGAAACTACTAAGGGCGAAATAACTTTGCAAATGAACGTAGTCGGGACCATCCAAGAGACCAAGTTCCTTGTGAAATCGAGGGCGATATGAGGTATAACGCCCTGTTCGGGAGACCATGGATCCACAACATGAGGGCAGTTCCCTCGACCCTTCACCAGATTCTAAAATTCCCGACACTAGAGGGAATCAAAACAATCTACGGGGAGCAACCCACCACAAAGGAAATGTTTTCCATTGACGAAGTTATTCCAGTGTTGGCACTCTCATCGGCGAAGGGGTCAAATTCGAAGAGAAAACAAGAGGCCAAAAAGCAATCACAGACGCCGGCCTCGACCCAACTAGAGAAGCAGGGGACTGATGAAGATGATGATTATAGGGTCCCTCGATTCTTCATAGTCCCTGATGACTCCAACGCTACCAAATCAACGGTCGAAGAGCTGGACAAGTCATACTAATCGAACATCTGCCCGAACGAAAGGTATACCTGGGCACGGGGTTAACTCCTGAGCTCAGGAAAAAACTTATTCAATTTCTTATAGCTAACATGGATTGTTTTGATTGGTCCCATCTCGACATGACAGGGATCCCACCAAAAATCACCACCCACAAACTAACCTTGGACCCGAAGTTCCATCCGGTGAAGCAGAAAAGAAGACCCCAGTCCGAGATCAAGCATGCCTTCATCAAAGACGAGGTAACCAAGCTTCTTAAAATAGGGTCCATCCGGGAAGGAAGTAAAATACCCCGAATGGTTAGAAAACATAGTAGTAGTCCCTAAGAAAGGGAATAAACTTAGAATGTGTGTAGATTATAAAGATTTAAATAAAGCATGCCCCAAGGATTCTTTTACTTTTCCTAATATCAATCGCATGATCGATGCCACGGCCGGCCAAGAGACCCTCAGTTTTCTCGATGCCTATTTCGGGTACAACCAAAAACAAATGGACCCGGATGATCAGGAAAAGACCTCGTTCATCACTAAATATGGTACCTACTACTATAACGTAATACCATTTGGATTAAAAAATATTGATGCCACTTATCAACGTCTAGTAAACCGGATGTTCGAAGAACAAATAGGGAAATCTATGGAAGTTTACATTGATGATATGTTAGTTAAGTCCCTGCGAGCATAGGACCATTTGAAGCATTTGCAGGAAACCTTCAATATATTGATGAAATACAACATGAAATTGAACCCGAAAAATGCACGTTCGGGGTCGGGTCAGGCAAATTTCTCGGATTCATGATATCCAACCGAGGAATCGAGATCAACCCGACAAGATCAAAGCTATTGAGGACATCACGGTAGTAGACAACGTAAAGGTCGTGCAGAGGTTAACCGGGCGCATAGCCACCCTGACGCAATTCATCTCGACATCCTCCGATAAAAGCCATAGATTTTTCTCGTTGTTGAAGAAGAAAAATAACTACACATGGACTCCGGAATGCCAGCAGGCCTTGGAAGAGCTTAAACGATACTTATCGAGCCCGCCACTACTTCGTACGCCGAGGGCAGACAAACATATGTACTTATATTTAGCAGTATCAGAGATAGCAGTAAGTGGAGTCCTAGTCCGGGAAGAACAAGGTACACAATTTTCAATTTATTATGTTAGCCGGACCTTGGGCGAGGCCGAAACTAGATCTCGCCACCTAGAAAAATTGGCGATCTCTTTGATAAGAGCCTCTAGAAAATTAAAATCGTACTTTCAATGTCACCCTATAAGTGTTGTAACAACTTATCCGTTGCGAAATATTGTGCACAAAACCGAGCTTTCGGGATGCTTGGCCAAATGGGCCATAGAAATCAGTGGGTATGATATTGAATATCGACCCCGAACAGCCATTGGCAGACTTCGTGGCTGACTTCACACCGGCCCTAATACCCAAGATCGAACGAGAGTTGTTCGTAAACTCGGGTACATCCTTGGGAATCTGGACCCTCTTTACGGATGGTGCATCGAATATAAAGGGGTCCGGACTCGGCATAGTACTAAAACTGCCCATAGGCAACGTGATTAGACAATCTATTAGAACTGCAAAATTGACTAACAGTGAGGCCAAATATGAGGCCATGATTGCAGGTCTCGAACTAGCCAAAGGATTGGGAGCAGAGGTGATCAAAGCCAAATGCGACTCCCCCTTATGGTGAATCGGGTTAACGGAACCTTTGAAGTTAGAGAAGAACGAATGCAAAGATACCTAGATAAGTTATAAGTAACTTTACATCGATTTAAGGAATAAACTTTGCAACACGTGCCTCAAGATAAAAATAAGGTTGATGCCTTCGCAAACTTAGGGTCATCAGTCGAGGATAACGAGCTCAATTCGGGGGCTATCGTGCAACTCATGAGGTCACTAGTTGAAGAAGGCCATGCCGATATAAACTCCACAAACTTGACCTATGATTGGAGAAATAAATATATGGAGTATTTAAAGACCGAAAAACTTCCCTCAAATCCAAAAGAATCGATGGCCCTAAGCATGAAGGCAGCACGATTCACCTTGTCCGAAGACGGAACCTTGTTCAGAAGAACGCTCCACTAGCGATATGTCTGGGACCGGAGATACCGAGTATTTTCTGAGGGAAGTTCACGAGGGAACTTGCAAAAATATTCCAGTGTCAAATCATTGGTTCAAAAGGTAATTAGAGTCGGCTATTACTGGATCGACATAGAAAAAGACGCAAAAAATTTTGTTCGAAAATGTGGCAAATGCCAAAGACATGCACCGATGATTCACTAACTCGAGGAACTACTCCATTCACTCTTGTCACCATGGCCATTCATGAAGTGGGAAATGGACATTGTTGGCCCTCTTCCACGGGCACCAGGTAAAGCTCAATTTATTTTATTTATGACTGGTTATTTTTCTAAGTGGGTTGAAGCATGATCAGGACCAAACCTACACCACTATAGAGTGGCGAGGATGGTCGATGTAGTTTTACCCAACAAGGTCGGGATCGATTTCCACAGGGAGTTAATTTGGCTTGGAATTGGGTATCTAACTAATCTAGATGTGCGTGTTGTTCCTAATTGCACTTTCAAACATTGTTGCGATTGATTTTATTCTAATTTTATACTATTGTATGCTAAGTGTAAGCTAAGTACAATATTTTTGGTGAAAGTTTTCAAGTGTTAAAAGGCACTAGGGAAGTGACTTTCACCTAGGTGAGTATCTAATAGGTATCAAGAATCTAGGAAAGCCTTGTTATGATTGGGGTTGTGATATAACCATCACACATAAGTGCTCAATCTATACCTCTCGGTAGTTTGAGTGACTTTACCCGATTTGGCTTTCTCAAGATCAAATGGGTGTTCATACAATAAAAGTGCAATTGGCTCAAGGCGGGTATTACTATCTCTAGATTTAACCCTTTAATTGGGGCTATCAATCTCTTGAGTTCACCCCAGTTCCTTGTTATCCTAATTTTCCTAGACTTAGTCTCTCTTTCTCAAGAAGAGCCTAAGTCATAAAAGCAGGAGTCAGTGTTTACAACCACTAATTCTACAATTTTAGCATGAATTAGGCTAAATATCACTAAACTTTGATCATCATAAGGATCGTCTTGATTGTAACCACTACCACTTTGCTCATATTGATCTTGATTGTTTTGCACTTGTTGACCACGTTGTCTCCTCTTGTTAGCCATGACATTTACCCCTTCCATGGCATTTACTTGCTTTGTCCCTTGAACTTGCTGAAGTTGGGCCTTTGCTAACTAATTCATAGTAGTTGTCAACTCGGCTATGGCTTGTCCGTGATCATGAAGTTCCTTGTGAAGATGGATGATATTAGGGTCACCCTGAGGAACATTTGCATGACTCTGCCAAGCTGAGGATGTGTCAGCCATCTCATCAAGTATGTCACAAGCATCGGCATAAGGCATTTTCATAAAATTTCCCCCAGCTAGTTGATTCACCACACACTGGTTGGTCGTGTTGATGCCCCTATAGAATGTCTGTTGAATCATTGCTTCAGTTATATCATTGTTTGGGCATTCCTTAACCATTGTCCGGTATCGCTCCCAGATTTCATGTAGGGGTTCATTAGGTTCTTGTTTAAAGGCTAAGATCTCATCCCTCAACGCTGCCATATGACCCGGTGAGAAAAACTAGGCTATAAACTTTTCTGCCAACTCATCCCACGTGTGTATGGAGTGGTTGGCTAGCCTCTCGAGCCAGTCCAAAGCGTTCCCTCTAAGTGAAAATGGGAAGAGTCTCAATCTCAGAGCATCCTCTGACACGTTCTTCTGCTTGCTCACCCAGCATGTGTCTACAAAACCCTTTAGATGCTTGTATGCGTTCTGATGAGGAGCTCCAGTGAAGAAGCCTCTTTGCTCCAATAGGGTCAGCATGACATTTGTAATTTGAAAATTTTCCGCCCAAATTCGGGGCGGGACAATTGCACTTGCTTAACCTTCATTGGGTAGCACCCGGTGTGCTGCCCGTGGAGGAGGTGGAGGAGGGTTTGGAATGTTGTCATTAGCCTGGCGGCCTCTTCTTTGGACTTGAGGTTCTAGATTAACCTCATCCTCACCGTTGTCATCTACCTCCTCCCCCGGAAGAACATGTCCAAGAGCATCATTATGAGCAATTTGGTACCTAAAGCGATTAATACACAAAAGTTAGAAAAACAAAAGGAAAGAAAAACAAGACACACAAATAGTTAGATAGATAGGCAACACCGTCTAACTCCCCGGCAACGGCGCCAAAAAGTGATTGGGGCCAAACCTACACCGCTATAGAGTGGCGAGGATGGTCGATGCAGTTTTACCCAACAAGGTCGGGATCGATTTCCACAGGGAGTTAATTTGGCTTGGAATTGGGTATCTAACTAATCTAGATGTGCGTATTATTCCTAATTGCACTTTCAAACATTGTTGCGATTGATTCTATTCTAATTATATACTATTATATGCTAAGTGTAAGCTAAGTAACATATTTTTGGTGAAAGTTTTTAAGTGTTAAAAGGCACTAGGGAAGTGACTTCCACCTAGGTGAGTATCTAATGGGTATCAAGAATCTTGGAAAAACTTGTTATAATTAGGGTTATGATATAACCATCATACATAAGTGCTCGCTCTATACCTCTCGGTAGTTTGAGTGACTTTACCCGATTTGGCTTTCTCAAGCTCAAACGGGTGTTCATACAATACAAGTGCAATTGGCTCAAGGCGGGTATTACTATCTCTACGCTTAACCCTTTAATTGGGGCTATCAATCTCTTGAGTTCACCCTAATTCCTTGTTATCCTAATTTTCCTAGACTTAGTCCCTCTTTCTCAAAAAGAGCCTACGTCATAAAGACATGAGTCAGTGTTTGCAACCACTAATTCAACAATTTTAGCATGAATTATGCTAAATATCACTAACCCATAAACAATTAAGCCCTAAAATTCAAGACCCATTAAATACTCATACTAGGGTTGGGTCACAACCCTAGCTATGGGGTCTAGCTACTCATAATAATGGCATAAATCAAATATAAAGATGAAATATAAGCCATAATATTAAAGTGCAAGATGAAAATCTAAAGTTTGAAGGTTAAACTACTCTAAAATTGCCCAAAAAGGGAAAAAGCAGTCGTTCACGTGCTCTGCTAAAAAAAACTTAACCTAGAATTGATAAAAGGATCTATTTATACTAGGCTGAAATTTTCGAACAAAAATGCCCATGCGGAAGGATTCGCGGACACGTAATTCTGACCGCGTCCGCGCTTGAGCTTTCACGGTCGCGTAATGATGAGCGCGATCCGCGTTTCTTCAATACTGGGCTTGGATTGGGATTATTTTCGTGGACCGCATAATTTCAACCACATCCGAGTGTGCTTCCATCGCGGTTGCATAATTTGGACGTGGACCGTGTTCTTCAGTTAAGCCTGGCCTGTAGGGTCTCTAAACCTCAAGATGCGCTCTCAGCGGAATTCCCTTCGCATCCGCGCCAAAGATTTCGCGGCCGCGCCTTTCCAACGCGGTCAGCGGTGATTTTAGTACTCAAAGCAGCTTCTCCGAATCTACTTTCACGGACCGTGTAATAATGGCCGCCTCAGCGGTGGTCCTTACGCGGCCAGGCTTTTCTGCCGCTCTCAGCGCTCCAGTCTCAGCCTTGGATTCATGCAGGTTTGACTCCTTCATGAGTTGATTATGGCTTCTTTGCCTCATTTTGACCAAACCCTGCAAGCAAGCACATTAAGTTAGTTTTCGTGAATACCTTTATGCATTTTTGACCCAAAACCTAAGCAAAAGAGAGCAAATAATAGGCTAAAACCCCTAGCTATCAAAGCACAGGCCTTCGAGAAGGTTAGGGAGAAGGAAGTCATCGACTTCATTTGGTACCACATCATATGTCGGTTCGGGATGTCATCCGAAATTGTGTGTGATAATGGGAAACAGTTTATCGGCAACAAAGTAGCCAAATTTCTCGAAGATCATAAGATCAAAAGAATCCTATCAACACCTTATCATCCTAGCAGGAACAGGCAAGCCGAATCGACTAACAAAAACATCATCCAAAATCTTAAGAAGAGGCTAACTGACACCAAATGAAAGTGGAAGGAAATTCTTCCCGAAGTTCTTTAGGCATACCGCACAACCTTGAAATCTAGTACCGGGGCTACCCCATTCTCATTGGTTTATGGCGCCAAAGCTCTAATACCGGTCGAAGTCGGAGAGCTGAGTATCAGGTTCAGATATGCCACAAAGTAATCAAATGACGAGGCCATGAATACGAGCCTGGAACTATTAGATGAAAGGCGTGAAGTCGTCCTCGTCCAATTAGCCACCCAAAAATAACGGATCGAGAGATACTACAATCAAAGAGCCAATCTTCGATATTTTAATGTCGGAGACTTAATGCTAAGGAAATTCACCCTCAACACCCGAAATCTGAACGAATGGAAATTGGGTCCGAATTGGGAAGGACCGTACCAAATTCTCGAGGTCACCAGGAAATGGTCCTACAAGCTCAGAACGATGAATGGAGAACAACTACCGAGCAATTGGAATATATCTCACCTAAAAGGGTATTAGTGCTAACGTACGACCCCATTTCATTTCCTTTTTATTTCAGACTAACACTTGCAGGTGGTCAACGAGAAATGACAATAGATTTTTCGGCAAACGGCACGAAGTCTTTAGGTCTGAAAGCACGTGTTGCACTCTTTTTCCCTTAGACCGGGTTTTGTCCCAAATGGGATTTTCGGAAAGGTTTTTAACTAGGCAACACTGAATCGTTCTAACTTGGAATTAAGCCCGATTACGAATTAGCACCGAAGATCAATTCAACAATATCTGAGGTTCATATGCAATCAACCTCGAATACCGGGGGCTACCCTTGGATATGCATTATCTTCGAATATCAACTTTAGCAAGGAAATTACTTCATAAACGAATGGTCTCGATAGATAGTATTTATTGTAAGGGCCAAACGGTCAAAACGAACCGTGCCCACTTAGATTGCTCGATCCCTGGCATAAAACATGTACGCATGTATGACTGTTTTGATCGAGAATAAAGAGAAGTACTTTCCTTGCAATCATCTTATGTTATAAATTTTTCCTCTTTGCATCCCTTAAAGAGCTTCGTACTTTCGAAAATAATGAGCCCAAGGGCAATAGATAACCGGTATGCGAATGACCACTCCCTCACTCGGGGACTTCCGTCCAACTCAAACAGCCCAAGTTACCGGGCCTCTGGGGAAAAAGACTTATTAGGAAACTCCCCAGTTTGTAAAGGTCACGGCCACCCCACTTGGTGTAACACCCGAGACTTTAGACAAAGTCTCACATCGGCAAAACAAATGAGGGATGTTGGGTATATATGTTAACAAGCCTTAGACCTTAGTTACTCATTTTAAACCCGTGAGGGCCTAGATCCAGAGCGGACAATATCACTAGCGGGATGGGCTGTTACACTCGGGGAGTGTTATCTCGGGCAAGCCCGAATAACTTGGGAAAACAAGCAGAATGGGAAGCTCCTGAACTAAAAGGCTATGGCTAAATTAACACGGCTCAGAGACGTCCAAAATCCGTAACAAAAACTAGGCCTTTGAAAAAGAAAACTTTTCACAACTGGTTCTAAAGGCTACCCTCGACAAACTATAATTTGAGTTACTTACTTCTGGAGAAAGTTCTCGGTAACAATGAACCCCAGAGATGCCTCAAAATAAAATAATGTAAAGGCAGGGTTTGTCCGAACTTACACAACCTAAGTTATTTTATGCTAAGGCATTCCGACCTTTGTGAATACAAGTAATAAAGCAAAGGAAAAATTTGAGATCTAAAGGGGAATAAAGCCTTATATATATAATAATTATTTTTTACAAAGGCCAGAATGGCCTAGTAAAAAAATTTACAATGGTCAAAACAACTTTAAAAAGATGCAAAAGAAAGCAAAAAATATAAAGGCCTAAGTGGCCTGGTATTCATCGGAGGTAGCATCTCCATCCTCGGGATCTTTCCCGTCTTCGGACTCGCTTAAGCTCTCGGAATCTTCCTTAGGAAAGGCTAGCTTACGGGCCCTGGCTTCCTCTGCTTTGGCATTCTCGATTTCGGCCAGGACATCGAAGCCCTGAGCATGAACTCCCTCGAGGGCTTCCCTTCGAGCTTGCCATCTTGCATGATCCACCATGCTCTTGGCCTTCGCCTGGATGGCCTCGACATTGACCTTGAACTGGCCACTTTAGCATCGGCTTTGGTGTTGGCCACGGCTACCTCAAATATGGCCACTTCGAGTTCATTGGCCAAGTTTGCCTTATCAGAAATAGCCAAGTCCAATTGAGATTGAAGCTCCTCAATTTTCTTGACCTGCACCGAGGCCTTCTCTTTTGCAGCTTGGAGTTGGGTCTCGGCCGACTCTAGTTGTGCTTGGATAGTTTCCTTTTTCGAGGCTAAGATGTACATATTCTTCTTGACTTCTTCAGCCTCGACTTGTATCACATCTACCTATGTCTTAGGTTGCCTGGTCTATTCGAGCCTCTGCAAGATTGGATCATTAGTTACTATCTCTTATTCATCTTCACTATCGTGAAGCACTCAAAATACCTGCTCGGCCATCTCGACATGCTCACTCTGAGCTGCTTCTAAATCGGCCTGAAGCTTCTCACTCAGAAGCTTGTAAGTGTCGCCCTTCCCGGTGAGTTCCCGGACCTCAGCCTCGTGCTCTTCCCGGATTCGGAAGAAAGCCTCATGATGCAACACCGAAGCCTGCAAGCACGAAGAAAGATGTTAGAATTATTTACAACTTCAAGTTTAAAATAAATAATGAAGTGGCCCTTGAACTTACACGATTCAAATCATGTTGGGCCTCGTTAAATAGGCAAGGCGCCTCTACCGCATTCAACACGGCCTGGTTTTCCTCGGTCACCAAGCATCTAAGGTAGCTTGCAACCCCCACGGGGGCAGAGAAGACTCGGGCATCTTTTAGGACAGAAAAATTTGTCGACCGCCTGCGGGCGGGGTTAACGCTTGGGTACGGGAATTGATCAACCAGTTTTTGGCTCGAGGAAGACCTAGTACCACCCGATTACGGTACCTTATTTGGCACCGGCAAGTCACCAAGTCCGGCGATATCTTCCAAAGTGGTGGACTCAAATCCGTCTAAGAAGTCGTGGATGTTTGTCACCCCTTGAGGCCCATCATAAGAAAGACTTTCTAACATACTGGCCTCACGAATCATGGCGTCCGAAATATGAGGGGATCTGGAAATATCGATCACTCCTAGCTCATCCCTCGGGACATCTTCCGCAGCTCGAGAAGCGTCATCCCCGGTCTATTTCTCGACCCTCTCGGGGACTTCAGTCACTGCCTCTTCTACGACCTCCATGGCTCGAGGTATCTCAGAGTCGCGTCTTACTTGGGCCACCAGCTCAGATTTTTATGCTTCTTCCTCGGACTCGTCCCTTAACCGATTGAATGAGTCCGATGAGAGTTCTTGGGCCCCAGCTATTTTGGGCTTGTGCGCCAGCCGCTTCCTCAGTCTCTTCTTTTCAGAGTCCGAGGTAATCGGGGCTTTTCTTTTCCCCTTCTCTTTGACCTATTTCGGAACAGGGGGATCAGCATATGTATCATCATCGATTGATGGAGGCCTCATCTCGACGTCCTTTGGTTAGCCTGTGAAACAAAAGCATAACAAATCAGGGACTAAGGACAAAAAGAAATAACATCATATGTATCAGGGAAAACTCTTACCATGATTATGGGCCTCCCATCGACCCTTCGATAGTTCCATCCAAGCCCGCTCAGAGTACGACCTCTGTGACACAAGGCCCTCAACTCATTCCTTAAGTTTTGGAATTGGGTTCAGCATATGGATCACAGTTGCGACTCCAAAAACATCAATGAAGAAAAAGATAAGCGGGAAAACAATGAGATTAAACCTTCAAAGCGAAGTACTACTTACGTTTCATGGTCCATTTCTCAGGAAATGGCATGTCTCCAGCAGGGATCAGGTCCGAAGTTTTTACTCGAACAAATTGGCCCATCGAACCTCGGTCCCGATATTCGTCTATTCTATAGAATGGGACCCTACTGGCCCGGCGAGCAAGCTTGATCAGCCCCCCTCGATAGAGTCGTGGACTATAGAGGCGCATAAGGTGGTCGAGGGTAAAGGGACATCCCTAGATTTTGCTTACGAAATCGGAGGAGAATCACTATTCTCTAGAAGGAGGGGTGGATCTGGCCGAGAGTCACATCATACCTCTTGCAAAAGGCAATAATGATAGGGTCTAAGGGACCCAACATGAAGGGGTAAATGTAAATACTTAGAAAACCCTCCACGTGGGTAGTGATCAATTCCTCGGGCGAAGGAACCACCACATGCTTATTGACCCAGTTGCAGTCCTCTTTAACCTTGGTGAGGAGGTCTTCGGTGATTGTGCATATATACCTCGTTACCGGTTCACATCAGCTCGGTACCAAGGAGGTCTTTTCAACCTTAAAATCAGTAACAGTAGGTTACCCTGTTGGAACGAATTCCTCAGGGCGAGATTCCGCCGGCGGGTCGTGATGAAGAAGCGGCCTCCTTTTGAAGTACGGTCTTAGAAGTTTTCGCTATTAAAGAACAGGAGAAAAGAGAAATAAGATGGTATGCGGTTTGATGAAAGTTCAAGAAATTTTGGTGAAAGAGTTGTAAAGCAAAGGGATTTTTGAAGAAAAACTCCATCGGTTCGTTCGGAAATCATGGTAGTCTTTTCATCGAGATTGTTGGGAACGAAAATGTGCCTGGGGTTAAGACTTCCCTCAGTTGGTTTGGGTGGCATAGCCAAGTAAGAATAGGAGGAGCTTTGAACGTAAAAGTTTGAATAAGGAAAAGGTAGGATACTTATAGCTTGCTGGTGACGGTTCAGAACCGTTAGTGGTCGACCAGCGACTGACACGCATTTAATGCCTTGGTAACTGGACCGGCGGGACGTTTCGGTATCCATTTCTCACTTATGTCATAGTCGGGTTCGTCGCTTACATCATCGCCCATTGAGGAGGGATATGGAAGTTCATATCGTTTCTCGTCACCTTCTCTCCGAGAAACGAGGGGACTATCTGTATACGGTAAAATCGGGCCCACCCCTTTAGTGAACTGATCGAGACTAGAATGTGATAGATTAAGGTTCGACCTTGAACCCCTACCGAATTGAGGTCCGAGGTTACACCGTTAAAGTTCGATACCCCAGGACCGAACAAAATCGAGATCGAGAGAAATTTGCTGAGCCGGATAACAGAAAGACGAAATATCTGCAATCGAGCGTAGATCACGGCGGAGATCTCGGCATGTATTAAGGATAGGCCGATTAATTAGTCAATCATGAGATTTCTTACTTCATTTAGAACTGTACCAAGAGTAGGACCCCCTTACTATATGCAGGGGTCTGATCATTTGTAAAACACATCACATTTACGCAATACAAAGCAATACACTATCTTTTTCTAGCTTTCATTATCTTGTTACTCTATTCTTATATCAGTTGAAATTTCTCTTGGTTCAAGGGTTATCGAACTCGAGGGCCAAGGCTATTCGATTCATTTGGATTGCATTTATTTCTTTTATCGTCAATTTCAATATGAATATATATTCTCATAATTTGTGTGAAGTGATATCACGTATCCTTAAAATCGCGTATAAATTCAATTGTTATCCATTTTTATGGTAAACAACGACTTATAGCCTGTTTGGCCAAGCTTCTTTTGAGGCAAAAGCACTTTTTTAGTCAAAAGTGCTTTTTTCTAAAATTAAGGTATTTGGCCAAGTTTTTGAAAGGAAAAAAAGTATTTTTGAGGAGAATCATAAGCAATTTTGGAAAAGCAATTTTTTGAAAAGCACTTTCGAGAAAAATACACTTAGAAGCAGCTTTTTAAAGCTTGGGCAAATACTAATTGCTGCTCAGAAGTGCTTTTCAAATTAATTAGCCAAACACAAATTGTTTCTCACCAAAAGTATTTTTGAGAAACACACTTTTGGGAAAAAACGCTTCTCAAAATAAGCTGATTTTTGTAGCTTGGCCAAACGGGCTATTATTTTATAAAATTTAATTAATTTTTGGCCCGCGGGCCGGCCAAGGTGCAGCCTCGATTAAGTCTCAAGGGCAAGCATGCTGACTTGGGTCGGGCTTATAAGCCTAAGTTTTAAATTGGCAAAAAAAATCCCAACCCAACTCTACCCAAGTAGCGGGCTGGGTTGGACTGGCCTCACGGGCCAAGCCCATTTTGACGACTCTATTTCGAGAGAGATTAAAAAATAGCCAGATTTACAAGTGATCATTCAAAAATAGCCACAATTTCAAAAGTAATCAAAATTTATCCATTTTTCATGTAAAGATAAATCTGAACGAAAACACTGTTCAAAATTCGGAAAATATTCCAGCATAATATACTAGAGTTCCAGTATAATATACCAGTCCAGCATAATATGCTGGAAGTTCATACAGAGGTACTCCAATCTCCAGTATATTATGCTGGAACTTTCCGCGTGTTGGAGTGGAAGTTCATACACAGGTGCACCGATCTCCAGTATATTATGCTAGACCGGTCCATATTACAGTAAAATAGTGGCTATTTTTCAATGACTTTGCAAACGCTGGCTATTTTTAAATGACCAGTCCGAAGACTGGATAGGCCGGGCTATTTTTACCTCTATTTCTCTCAATGCCTCTCCGAACTGCAGTATCTAGAAACCACAGTTGCAAGTTTAAGGCTCATATATTCTCTCGGAATAACAAAATTTGTCATATACTTCAAGATGGCCGAGTTGGTCTAAGGCGCCAGTTTCAGGTACTGGTCGTAAAGGGCATGTGTTCAAATCCCATTCCTTTTTTTCTTTTTTCGTTTTTGGCGGTTGTTTTTCTGAACATTATAAGCTTTTGGTTATAAGAGAAGTTACAAGGTTTTGTGTTTATTTGATCAAATCCTTCAATCATGATTGTAACTTCTAAACAAGAAAAGTCTTTGGGGATCGGGTGTTTCTCGTTAAGATCAAATTTCATTAAAAATTATGGAGTAATATAGTTTAGCAAATTGAATATTAAGTTGAAAACATCTCACCCAAAATTAGAACATATATAATGTATTTTTTTCTTGTATAATAACTGGAATGACAATATTACGTAATCAGAATAAGCGTTTGTCGCAGCATATCTAGAGTAAATTTTATAGAATGTGGATAGAAATTGTAGAACTTATTATGAAGAGAACAACATAACCAAATGTTAACATCTCACCCAAAATCAGAACATATATAATGCATTTTTTTCTTGTATAATAACTGGAATGACAATATTACGTAATCAGAATAAGCGTTTGTCGCAGCATATCTAGAGTAAATTTTATAGAATGTGGATAGAAATTGTAGAACTTATTATGAAGAGAACAACATAACCAAATGTTAAAATGAAGAAGAATGAATAGAGGCACCAAAGGAATGATCAACAAACTTTTAATTTACTAAAACTAGCTTTCTTTTTCGGAAGTGTAAAATACATCCTACACACTCATTATAATTATGTGTTCCCAGATTCTTGGCCTTTTCAAATATTCTTTAGTAAGAAATTCGTGTTCAGAAGCTATTTTATTCTTTAGTCAAATATTCTCCAACACTACCAATAGACAAATCGTGGCAGATAGGTCAGGTTATACAAAACTCAGCAATGAGAGCACTTTCTGCTAAACTCAGCAATTTCAATTACGCATGTCCCCTCTGTCTAGCACCATTTCTGCAACAATAAAAAGGCTATAAGCTAAACTATAGACACTGGTGCATTTAATTACTATAAAAGATTCTTCTCCAAACAGAAAAGGGTGACAAAATGAGTGGTTATTCCTGTGCCGAAAGCAAGGGAATGGTTTTCTAATAAGGAAAAATGATAATTATACTCGTGTATTAGGTAAAATATGTTATGGCACGTGGCCGCCCAAGAAAGGGACACGTGGAATTCAAGACGGGGAAGGCTGAAAATCGGGCGCAGCTATTTCGTTTAGCACCGGAAGGGATAACGTTCACAAAGACATTAAATGTTCTGTGCCCAGCAATATTTAATAAGGAATATTCTGCGGCATTAAAAGCAACGGACCGTTACAGAGAATTTGACATTTATGTTTACCGTTATATCTTCATCAATACTCCTCATAATTGACATTAAAGAAAGTCACGGCCCTAGTACCTTCTTCATAGCTATAAATAATAAGCTCAGCGATCATTGTAAAGGACACGATTTTTCTGGCTAAACTTACATTGTATTATGTACAAAGCTTAAGATAATCTTATTTTTTTGATTATTGAATTCATCATTGATGTGTTCGGAAACTCTTTTCCCGGAACTATTATCTCTATTGTTCCATCTATAGTTCAAGGCTAAGTATTATACATTTCTTCAATTATTATATTATTTAAGGATCAAATTAGTTCATTTGTCTAGAAACCACGTATAAATTCAATTGTACTATTTTACGGGAAAACAACTAGTACATGAGATTTAGACAACATTATGTTTCAACTTCATAAGCATTCAACAATTAATCAAGTAGGGCATTGTTCCTCATTTTTTACCACAATTACCATAAACAATCAAGAAGAGTAGCTCAGTAATAGCTCCCATACAAAATCCATATATGTTGAAAATACACCAGTGCATTATGTTAAAAGCCTTGGCAATGGCGGTTGCAGCTCAGTTACAGTCGAGCAGCTACGATCGTGAAGGAGGGAGAAAGGGAGAGAATGAAGCCACCGACTCTGTGAAACTTAGAGAATGAAAATCTCATGCCATTTCAATGAGAATACAGAGTATATATACACAGCTACAGTACTAACTACCTTCTTAACTAATATTTAACAACCTAAATAACTTCTTAGCAACTAACTCTACTCCTTTAACTTAACTCTAGTATAGTCAGCTTGCTTAACCATAGTCAACACTCCCCCTCAAGCTAATAGTCAAATACAAATCCTTTACCCCCAGATTACGCAGCAAATGATCATGCTGTGTCTTTGCAAGACTCTTTGTAAGTATGTCTCTAAGTTGCTCCTTGGTAGAAACATGATTCGTTTGTATCATACCATGTAATATTCTTTCCCTTACGAAATGACAATATATGTCAATATGTTTTGTTCTCTCATGAAATATAGGATTGGAAGCAATCTGAATTGAAGCCTTGCTATCACATCTCAATTGAACTGGCAGCTCAATATCAACTCCAAGATCTTTGAACATGCCAATAAGCGAAGTGATTTATGCTGTGCATGTAGCCATGCATCTAAACTCAGCTTCAGCTGAACTTCTTGACATTGTTTCTTGTTTCTTTGACTTCCATGAGATTAATGCATCTCCAAACTTCACTAGACAACCTGCTACAGACCTTCTAGTCTGGAGACAAGCTCCCCAGCCTGAGTCACAATAGGCTAGCAGTTGATTAGAGCTCTTTAGAGGCATAAGCAATCCTAGACTATGTGTTTCTTTTATGTACTTGACTAATCTTAAGGCAGCTTCCATATGGGAAATCTTTGGGCTATGCATGTACTAGATCAGTACTTGGACTGTAAAGTCCAAGTCTGGTCTGATCATGATGAGATACAGCAGCCTCCCTACTAACCTCTGATAAGGACCTGCATCCTTGAAATTTTCATCATTGATGTTGCTTTGTGTGTGCTTATCATATTCCTGAGATGTTAGCCTGTGATTTAGTTCTAAAGGAGTACCAACTGGCTTAACTCCACCTAGTCCAGCTTTGGCTATTAGTTCTAGGGTATATTTCCTTGACACATCACAATACCCTTACTTGATCTTGCAAACTCAATCCCAAGGAAGAACTTTGACTCTCCCAATAGTCTTTCATCTTGAATTTGGTTGGCAACTCATCTCTTGTTTGATGTAGGAGATGTTGACTGCTGCCTGTAATCAGTAGGTTATCTACATAAACTAACACCATTATTATATCACCATTGGTCTTATTGGTAAACAGAGAATAGTCATAGTGACTCTACTGAAATCCCATTTGGACCAAGGCTTCTGTCAGCTTTTTGTTCCATTGTTTAGGAGCCTCTTTAAGACCATATAATAACTTATGGAGTTTGTTGTAATGACCCGACCGGTAGTTTTGAGAGAATTATCACCGAACACCTATTTATTTCTCTCTCTACTTCATTTTATGGCTATGTAACTTGTCAGAGGATTTATTTTTAGTTTTGGAGTGAAATGGGACAAATAGTCCCTGAAATGGAAGTTTAAGTCGTAGGACTCGACCATAGTTTGAATTGTATGAATCCAACTTCGGAATAGAGTTTTGTCAGTTCCAATAGCTTTGTAGGGTGATTTTGGTCTTAGAAGCGTGTTCGGAGGTTGAATTGGTGGGCCCGTATGTCATTTTAACGCCATTTGGCGAAAGTTAGAAATTTGATGATTTTTGGAAAGTTTGACCGGGAGTAGACTCTTTTATATCAGAGTCGTATTCTTATCCGAAAGTTAGAGTAGGTCCGTAATGTCAAATGTGACTTGTGTGCAAAATTTGAGATCAATCGAAAGTGATTTGATAGGTTTCGGCATTGGTTGTAGACGTTTTGAAGTTCCAAAGTTTATTAAGCTTGAATTGGGATGTGATTCATATTTTTAGCGTTGTTTGATGTGATTTGAAGGCTCAACTAAGTTCAGACGATGTTTTAGGACTTGTTAGTAGGTTTGGTTGAGGTCTCGGAGGCCTCGCGTGGATTCCGGATTGTTAACGGACTAGAATTGAACTTGTGAGGATTGCTGAAGCTGGGTATCATCTGGTGTAATCGCACCTGCGGAGCCCCTATCGCATTAGCGAGCTCGCAGAAGCGAGCAATGAGGCGCAGGTGCGGTCTGGAAGGAAAAGTCCAGAGATCGCAGGTGCGGTTTTCACGACCCAAAATCCCACCGAGAAGTCGTGATGGCACCTAATCTCTAAGACTAGGTAAGCCGATTTCCATTGCATTATTGAAGCCATTTTTTTTGAATTGAATAAGTAACCAAAACTAACAGCGGAAATAATTACAATATACAACCTCCCAAGACTGGTAGTACTGAGTCACGAACTCTAACTGAATACATAGAATGATCACGATGACCGAATATACAATACTATTTGATTACAAGTTAACAGTACAATGAAATGAAAGGGCTCCACGGAACTGCGACAACCAAGTAGCTCTACCTTGAATCCTTACGATCCCGCTTTAACTCTGCTCAAGTCTGTTATCTTCAATACCTTGCTCTGCACAAAAATGTGCAGAAGTGTAGAGTGAGCACACCACAGCGGTGCCTAGTAAGTATCAAGACTAACCTCAATGGAGTAGAAACGAGGTACAGTCAAGACACTCACTAGTCAAATAACTTGTGCAATATAATATATAAAATAACATGGAACAAATAATAATAAGGGAAGGATAAAACAACTAGTGATATGCACAACAGACAACAAGAATACCATTAATATCACTCAACAATTAATAAACACAATTACACCCAATTAAATCAAGCCCTTCAAATAAATGTATTTCACATAGTTCTTCGAGATAACTCTCTTTCAAATATAATTTTCTCAAATAATTATTTTTCAAGTATAATTCTTTCAATAAATCTTTTCAAATACAATTTGCTCAAATAAATATCTTTCAATATACAATTCTTTTATATAATACTTTCTAAGTAAAAATCCTTCCAAATAATTATTTTAAATATAATTCTTTCAATTAAAAAGTCACCATGTGACACCTCGTTTCAAAATCATCAAAAATACGGGTCTCAGCCCATTTTTATATTTTTCGTAAATACGGGTCTCGGTCCATTTTTATATTTTTACGACATCTCGTGCCCATAATTAAATCATCATATTTGCCCGGCACCTCGTACCCTCATTTCATATCACAACTGCACGGACAATTCACGTGCCAAATATCATTATCATTTCATCACAGCACCTCATGCCCACATTTTTATATCACAACTGCACGGACAATTTACGTGTCAATATCCCCATCTCATATCATAATTGACGGCACTTCGTGCCCACATTTCATTTTATAAACCGCCTGACAATAGCCACAGGCTCCCAATTTCAACATAAATCAGATTATTATCAATTTACTAACAACTAGACAAGTTGCACAAGGTATAAAAATAAACACAAGAAAATCACATCACATGAAAATTGTCAACACCACAACCCTACATCATCACATATCGTTCCTGACAATAGCCACCCTTATCGCTCCTATTACCACCCTTATCACTTCAATAGCCACCCTTATCGCTCCGCCCAGACATTATCAATAGCCACCCTTATCACTCATTTAGCCACCCTTATCGCTCCGCCCAGACAATATCAATAGCCAACAAACACAACAGTGAAATGCCACCCTTATAACCATATAATATCAACGTTGAAATGCCACCCTTATCTCCCTAAAATAACAACTCACACAACACAATATTTTACATGGAAAATTATCACAACAACATAAAAAAATCAATTCATATCATAATTTTTCCAATGGCCGCAACCAAATTTTAAAGCTACAACCAAGTCAATTAATTTCACAGCAAATAGCCAAATGCTCCACACAATGTGTACAACACCCATAAACAATCAATAGAGATAGAAATTACTCAACATAAAGCAAAGTCTTCATAAAATATCAAATTTTCAATAATTATATAAACACCTCTTTTTAAGCTCATTTAATTAATTATTTACAGAGGGAAAAATCCAAAATGAAATTAAATTCCAATACTTATCAAACTAGCAAATTCACGAAATTTCATAAATAATCAAATAACAATCACATCACATTGTCATATAACAACAGAGTCAACAACAAGGGTTTAGGCACGACAAGTAGATGATTAAATACATGCCAACAATTATCCAATTACTACACAATATGCTCAAGACTTTTAACTCAATAAAATTTGCACATATAAACCAATTACATACTTGTCACCTCGCGTACATAGTTTCAATTACCCAAGTTGCACATAAGACTCAATGCCTAAGGGGAATTTCCCCCACTCGAGGTTAAGCAAGACACTTACCTCTTTGAAGTTATGCCGATATTCCAAAATCGCCTTCTTGCTTGAATTGACCTCCTGACAGCTCAAATCTATCCAAATTAATTGTATAACTTCATTAAAATTCATTGAAAACAATTCCGGATAATAATACGTCGACTTAAAAATTTATTCCAAAAGTCAAGAAAAGTCAACGTGAGACCCGCCTCTCAGAACCCGACATAATTTTCATGAAATTCGAACACTCATTCCGATACGAATTCAACCATACCAATTTATCGAATTCCAATAACAACTCGACTTCCAAATCTTAAATTTTCGTTTTTGGAAGATTTTAAAAAAATCTTGATTTTTCCTCCATTAAATCCGAATTAAACAATGGATTCAAAGACATAATCATGGAAATTAATCAAAACTGGATAAGAATCACTTACCCCAAACTCCCACGCAAGAATCTCTCCAAATATCGCCTTCTACCGAGCTCCAACTTTGATTTTGAGTTATGAACTCAAACCCCCATTTTTGGGACTTTTAATTCTGCTCAGATAGGCCTTCTTCGCATTCGCGACCATTGCCTCGCGTTCGCGACCATTGCCTCGTGTTCGCAAAGGCCAAAACCCAACTGCCTCAAATCCTTCATCGCGTTCGCAAAGGCCAATTGTTTCTGCCCCATCATTTCCTCTTCACGTTCGTGAACCCCTCGTCGCATTCGCGATGACCAGCTGACCAAATCCTTCGCGTTCACGAAGGCCAAATGACCCCAAGCCCCTATCTTCCTTTCTTCTTTGTATTCGTGTTGCCTGGGCCGCGTTCGAGAAGGCTTGCCATGCTCCTTCTTCGCGTTCGCGTTCACAGCTTCGCATTCGCGAAAGACAAATCATCAGCCCCTCAAATTCCTCTTCGGGAACGCGGGACTCCCTTCGCGTTCGCGAAGAAGGAAAGCAAACTTCAGCAACATCAGTCCAAACAGCTCCAATTTGGTCTGAAACTACCCCGAAACACACCCGAGCCCCTCGGGACCCCGTCAAATCATGTTAACCAGTCCCATAACATATCACGGACTTGCTCGAGGTTTCAAATCACATCAAATTATGCCAAAAATACAAATCGCACTACAAATCGAACTTATGAACTTCTAAAACTCGTGTCGAAACCAATCAAACCAACCCGGAATGATATCAGATTTTGCAGGCAAGTCCCAAATAACATAACGGAGTTGTTCCAACTCTCAGAATCGCATTCCGACCCCGATATCAAAAATTTAACTCCCCGGTCAAACTTTCCAAAATTTTGAGTTTCGCCATTTCAAGCTTAATTCCACTACGGATCTCCAAATAATTTTTCCGACACGCTCCTAAGTCCAAAATCATCATACGGAGCTAACGGAACCGACGGAACTCCATTCCGAAGTCGTCTTCATACAGTTCCGACTACGGTCAAAATCTTAAGACTTAAGCTCCCTCTTTAGGAACTAAGTGTCCCAGATCACTCCGAATCATCCGTAATTCAAACTCGACCACACACGCGGGGTCATAATACATATTGCGAGGCTGCTCGAAACCTTAAGTCACTGAACGGGGCGTAAATTCTTAAAGCGACAAGTCGGGTCGTTACATTCTCCACCTCTTAAACAAACGTTTGTCCTCGAACGTGCTAAGAATCTTTCTGAGGACTTTAAATTAGTGAGTATATTCTTGCACACATACTTGTGAGTGACTTTACAGTCCCGCAATTTAATACGGGTCCGACAACACCATCTCAATTGAGATTATTTCTTTTCTCCATTCTTATAAGCTTTAAAGCAAAATCCCTAACTCTCCAATCATTTCCAAAAATGCCTGAATTCTCACAACAACGCACAGCATTAGTCTCAACTGGCTATAGCAACTCGTGCCTATGCACATATAAATTTCTTCAATAGTGTTGAAGTAACTCAAAACTTTATCTGGGGTGCTATATTATTTCCCGCTTAGGATCATTTGCCCTCAAACACATAACATATTTATCTCTTCTTTTGCAAATTCTCAATCATCCAAATTTTACTAACTCCCAAATTTTTCAGAACTTTTCAGCAGTCTCCCCTGTAATTGGGCCTATCCACCTGCCAGAGTAACACCCAAACAACTCCTAACAATATATCCACAATCCAACAAAATACCACATGGTAAATATCAATAACATTAATCTCATCATTGCCTGATCATAATGATATCAGGACATGAAGCACATCATATGTATGCTCATCACCACATCTCTGGTCTTAAAAGTTGTTCATAATTAATTCCAACATCGTCAATTAATCTCATATTAATCATCACATCGTTTTGAATTTTCACAATATTGACAACAGAACGTGAGGCATGAAGACCTCATGATTACTTACTCGGATTAATGAGTCACATTTAACGTCACCTGGGCTCTCACCTCATAGGCTAAAACTCAATATTTACAGCACAAAAATAGATCAATATGAACAGAAAATATACAAGCATTATCAAATAAGCCTAACAGGCATGACTCCTTATTAATATTATTGCACAAATTAAATTTCACAAGGGAGAATTTTAAACTCATAAACATTTCACCACAAGGACCTCGTCCTTATATAACTTCCATCGCGGCTTGCAGCCCAATTTAAATATTTTACATCATGTAAAAATGCGAGGATCTCGTCCTCAAATCCGAGTCACAATTATGTTGCACATTGTGCCAACTGAAATTTTCAATTTCCTTTATTTCTTCTTTTCAATACATTTCATAAATAATTTTCACAACATATAATGAACTCTCATACCGGTAGGGCGTATAATTCATAAAAATTGGAATCAATTATTTTGAAACACATTAAACCCATTGTAATGAATAATAAAAAATACTTTTGGACTTATAGCCCTCAATGGTGTACAGAAATAAAATAACAGACACGGGCTCACATCTTTAAATCTCCCAACAGGGATACACATTTATAAGTGGGTCAAAAATTTACGAAGCTCACCCATGAGTTGAGCATAATAGGATGATTCACCTCAATATTCAGAACCGAATCAAATAAAGGAAAATACGCTTTTATAATAAAAATCAGGATCGTACCTGTAACGATACCATCTGGTGTATTGGCCTTAGCCAAATCATAGTGATTAAATCAACGGGTCGGGCCTCTACCTCTTAGGCGCCCACTACCCGCCTGTCCTTCACCTCTAACTGACTGTGCACGTGGAGTATTAACTGGAATAAAGCTTGTAGCTGGAGTGTTCTGATGATTTCCACCCCTCCCAATTCTGGGACAATCTCTCATGATATGCCTAGTATCACCACACTCATAACAACCCCTCTGAGGTCGCGGCTGCTCGTACTGAGTCTGTGCCGGATAACTGGAATAACCACTGTAAGAATCTCGTGTTGGTGGTGCACTGTAAACTGGAGCACTCCGAGTATTCTGATGTGCGGACTGAGATGACTGGCTGCTCGAGCCTCCGCTATAATGGGTTCTAGATGAAGAGTAAAATCTACTGAACCCTCCAAATCTTCGAGACCTTTTGGCCTCCTTAGACTCCCTTTCCTTGCCTAAAACGCCCTCAATCTTCCTTGCAATCTCCACTACTTGTTGAAATGGAGCATCAGTTTGCAATTCTTGAGCCATGCATATTTTAATATCATAATCGAGCCCCTCAATGAATCTACGGACCCGTTCTCTGATTGTAGGAACTAAGATAGGTGCATGACAGGCTAACTCACTGAACCTAATAGCATATTCTGACACTGTCGCCGGTTAACCCATTTTTTATCTGTATCAAATATGGGTCGAGTCGGATAATTTATCTATTTTTTTATTATCCATTTTCGGCTCGTCCCATATCCGACCCGCCCGTTTTTCACCCCTACTCACACTAAATTTGATTTTTCTTTTGCCTGTAATTGCCAGCTGGTTTAAATTGGTTCCCTATGTTGTTAGACACCTTGTTACTATAGAGAGCAGTGCTTTCAAAAACCTTAGTGACTTGCACTACTTGAGTGAAATTGGCTAGACTCTTTTGACTTTCGTGATCAACAGGCATTGAGTATGCTTTATTGATGCTAGGGATATGAGTCATCATCATGATCTAACTTCTAGCATGTGAGTATGACTCATTTAGGCCCATAAGAAACTGCAGAAGTCTATGATATTCAAAGTGTTGTGCATACTTCTTAGACTCTGGGCAGAGGCAACCAGGAAAGGGCAAAAGTGCATCAAATTAATCTCACAAATCCTTCAGCTTAGTGAAGTAACCAGTCATAGCATCTTGTGTGAGGGTGTAAATTTATCTATATAGGTATAATACTATGGATCCATTAACTTTGTGGAACCGTTACTTCAAATCTTTCCACACTTTGTGTGCATCAGATGCATACAACTTACTGCTCAGAAGACCAGGCCTAACAGAGTTCATAATCCATGATAATACCATATCATTCACCTTTTCCCAGAGGTCACGAAGAGCAGGTTCAAACCTAGACTTAGAAAAGCGACCATCAACAAAACCTAGTTTGCTTTTCCCTAGTAAACCAACTCTCATAGCACGACTCCAGAGTGCATAGTTATCTGATCTATTTAATTGAAGAGAAATCAAGAAGCTATGTGGAGTATCTGTTGGTTGAAGGTACAGTGCATGGTTGTGGTCAATGACAGAAAAGCTTGTGGTTCTAACAGCGAAGGTGCTTGTACCAGTAGCTTAAAATATTGCCGGAAAAGCAGCACGGGTGTGTTGAGCTTCAGATGGTGAAGAATCATCCTCAATCGCCATTACGGCAGCAAAGTAGCAGCAACTTTATCACTCAAAATTCACTCAAATCTCAAACCCTAGCTTCGATTTAGAGCACTTTCAGACACTTTAATACTGTGAGATGGAAGTGTAGTGACTAATCGAAGGCTGGTGAGCTCACGAGTGATCTAGATAGAGAGAATAGGCTTTGATACCATGTTAACAACCATGGCAATGGCTGTTACAACTCAGTTACAGTCGAGCAGCTATGATCATGAAGGAGGGAGAGGGGAAGAGAATGAAGCCACCGACTTTGTAAAACTGAGAGAATGAAAATCTCATATCATTTCAATGAGAATACAGAGTATATATGCACAGCTATAGTACTAACTACCTTCTTAACTAACATTTAACAACCCAACTAACTTCTTAACAACTAACTCTATTCCTTTAACTTAACTCTAGTATAATCAGCTTGCTTAACCATAGTCAGCACATTATCACAAAGTGAATATACTACGAAAGAATTAAGAAAGTTTGAATCAAATTAGAGGCGGATCAAGAATTTTTGAGTTAGTGTTTTCGTGGATCGTTACGTACACCCCTACTTTTGTAGTAATGCATGTGAATTTAGTAACTAGTAAATGCAATTATGTTTACGACAGACGATACATTTTAAAAAATTTAGAATTTCTATCACAGACTACTAGGAATGGAAGTTTATGATGATATTCGAGCTAAGTATTACACATTTCGACTATTTTATTGAATACACGTTATCTCCTATCAACATATGTATTATGTAACTATACCTATGAACTTACATACTAAAAGAAATTTATGCAACTTTTAGATACATACATAATCAATAATTTAATTCGAAATATTAAAGTTGAAAATAAGTAAATTCTAGTCTAGCCTACACTACTAGAAATTCAGCAAAAACCGATCGCGGATGATCGACCGACTTCAGTCGGTCAAAAAACCAGCCGAAGTTGGTTGGTTTTTTAAAATATTTTATGGTTGTTGTTTTTTTGTGCAAAAATGCAAGAAACTATTTTTACGTCCCGCAAAATTTATTTTTCAAGAAACCAACCAACTTTGACCAGTTTTTCATTTAAAATAACTTAATATTAATATTAAAGAAACCGTCCGATTTTTGGCTTGTTATTTTAAAAAACCAACCGATTTCGGTCGATAATTTTATTTTTTTAATAAAATCAACTAACATCGGTCGGTTATTTTTGCGCGAAAATATAATTAAAGAGTATAAATAAAATACAATAAAGTCTTGTACTAGTATGCGAATTAAAATACGTTTAACACAGAGCTCGAGCAAATACTATTAAATTGTACATAATTAAACATAAGTTAGGGAATAATGTAGGGGTAGAAGGAAAGCAAGAAAGAGGAAAGTCAAAAGTAAATGTCAGGAATTGTACCTGATGAATCAGACTTTGTACCATAAAGAAAAGACCCAATCAGCTTCTCTTCTTTTTGTAGTTGTTTCGTATATTTATCGATTTAATAAATAAAGCACTTTAGTCACTTTTAAGTTTCAACCCTTCCTGGTCAGTAGTCACAACTTTCCAAAAGCTAATTTAACCAAAGATTTAGACCAATCAAAAAGAAAAAAAAACAAGTAAAACAATGCTTTGCAAGAATAAGGACCACACTTCAAAACACAACAAAACTTACTAGTGGAGTAGTACTTCTCAAGTCTCATCTCTCAACAGACTCGGGGGCGGACTGAGTAATTAAGTGGGCGTTTGGACTTAAGAATTGTAAAAATCCAAAAAAAAATAATTTTTTTTCAATTAAAATATTATTTGAAAATTAGAGTTGTGTTTAGACGTGAATATAATTTTGGGTTGTTTTTAAATTTTTGGAAGTGATCTGAGAAAAAATTTTAAAAAATAATTTTTTTGAGTTTTTCAAATTTTTGAAAAATTCCAAAATTCATACTTATGTATTTGATAGCAAATACATAATTTAAAAAGTTCAAATTCCGATTCCTCCTTCCTCAAGTGTAGATTCATCCTATATCAAAAGTTTATTGTGTTGACTAATAATCACATTCAATAAGCTTATTAAAATAAATTGTTTTGGGTAATTTGTTATACAACAACTAGGAGTTTTCATAAAAATCCGAAAAATCGAACCAAATCGAAAACTAAACCAAATCGAATAAAAAAATCGATACTTTTTCGGTTTGGTTTGATTTTGGTTTTGAATTTAAAAAACCGACCAAATTTGGTTTGGTTTTGGTTTTGAATTTTAAAAACCGACCAAATATGGATTGGTTTTGGTTTTAATAAAAAAATAATCAAAAAAACCGAACCAAAGCGAATATAAAAATAGTTATTTAAAATTTATTATTATACATATATATATGTATATTTTTATACAAAGTTTCTAAAATTTTATGTTACATTTTAATAGTTTGCACTTTTAGTCTAGTTCTTTGCTATTATAATAATCTAGTTCTTTTGCCTTTACATTCTAATTTGATTGATAATTTTCTTTTGCTAAGTACAAGAATTTATTTCATGTTAAAAATAATCTATTTTTAATTGAGTTCTAAAATTATTCATTACTATTTGGTTCAATTATCATCAATATATCTTGGTAAATAATAAATTTCTCAAAGAGCAATTGGTTTGATAGTGTATGTTGAAATGTAATCAGAGGAATACGTGTTTGGTGGTACATATCGCATATTTAAGAAATAAACGATAAATAACCGAAACAATTGAATAACTAACAAAAACTGAATCATTAAAAACCCGACTTAATTGGTTTGGTTTCAAAATTTGAAAAACTAATTTACTTGGTTTGGTTCTATTTTAAAGAAAAATCGATTCAAAGCGAACCATGAACACCCCTAACAACAATAATAACATATCCAGTATAAGTAGGGTTTGGGAAAAGTAGTGTGTATGAAAACCTTATCCTTACCTGGCGAGATAGAGAGACTGTTTCCGATAGACGCTCGGTTTTTTTTGGTAACTTACTGTACTATGTATAATTGTTTAATGAAGACAGGGATTTAAAGTCTCTCTCTGCATTATAAGTTGTAAGAGAGTTGTTGGAGACTTGAAGTATAATAATGTTAAAAAACTTATTTTTATTTTTTAATTATTGAGTTGGAAACATAACCGTTGTCGAAGAGATGTATAGTGGAGTAGGAACTAGGAAGAATTATCACGAGAATTTTCGAAGAAAGGCAGGGGAATAATGGGACACCACCCCCCACATAACGATGCTTTCCAGTGAAGACATATTTTGGGGTAAAAAATAAATTATTGTTTTTAATCAATCATCACATTATGGTTTAAAATCTGTTAATTTTGGAGTAGTTGGGAAGTCTAAATATGACGCCAAAAGATATGATAGTCTAATAATCCCTATGCACCGGCGATTGTTGACCTCGTGGTTAGACAAACTCATTATGCCAAATTTTATTATTTTATTATTTAATGACTAAGGATGTCTTCTCTCGAATCCGGAACCAAATTATTATTTATTTATTGGATTCAAAATACAAAAATAAGTAAAAAAAAATAACGAATGATCAATTTATATATATCGCATGGATTGCATGCGTTGTACTTTAACGACACGTTTGTCCGTTAAGGTAAGACATGCGCTATATTTGAATTTTAAAATGACTGTCAAAATATAAACAACGCATATACCGAATACGCTATACCTGAAGTTGAAAAGACGGGTAGGTATAGTACATCCCATATATGCGTTATATCTATATAAAATATCGGTTCAGTCTTCTTCCTCGCCACAGAACCAAAAATTATCCCCTCTCCCCCTATTTTTTAACCAAAAAATCTCCATTGGAGCTCACACGTCCCCCAAAAATCGTGTCTCCTCCGTATTTTAGCGAGCTAACACCAGATCCAAGGCGTTGTCGTGTAGTGGATCTCGTCTATTGCTCGTTTCGGTTCTCAAACCATCAATTTTTTACAATTCAAAAAATTATAAATCGAGGTATTCCGATTTACTTTTTGGTAAAACTCATGTATATAAAGTGTTTATTAGTTGTTTTTACCATGTTGTATGTTTTTTGTGATCGTTTTGTGATTTTTTTTATTTTTTTTATCCGGATTAGTTTATTTACTTGCTAAAAAATTATTAAAAATATATATTATTATTTTATTAAATAATTAATGTTATATGTGATTTTAGTGTTGTACGTATATTAATATGTGACTTTATTGTTGTTTAGTGCCCTTTAGTATTATGTTGTGCCTTTAATTGTTATGTAGTACCCTTTAGCGTAGTAAAACTGATAATAAATTTTAGCTTATGGTAATTGAATTTGTTTATGAGTAGTGTGACTTTAGTGCTCTTTAAGATTCCGTAGTCTAGAATAAAAACTGCGTACTCTTCTTAACAAACTCGGTTAGAGTACTCAATTATGGATTTAATATATTAGTACATAATTATCAAATATTAGATATGGATCATAAAATAATCAGTTGACATTACAAAAGAGATGTTGTCAGAAATTTTGGGCAAAATATGACAGTAGACACAAATCGTTACGAATGAAATAGACTGAATATTATTTAATATTAAGTTTGTAGTCTTTTTTTATATGAATAATTATTGAATATATCTTGATTAATTATAAAAATTTAATATTTAATTCCGTTATAACCCATAAAAAAAACTGAAAAAGATGATAGTTCAAACAAAACCCTGCAGAATTTTAGTAAAATAATGTAGGAAACTAACATATGAAATATTAATATAGAAAATTTATCAGCCTAAGTATTTGTTATATGAATAATTACTAAAATATCTTATTGGTTAATAAAATTAAATATTTAATTCTCTGTTAACCCCAAAAATATCTAAAAAAAGATGATAGTTCAAACAAAAACCCTCCCGAATTTTAGTCAAACAATGTAAGAAAATAACACATAAAACCATAATATAGAAAATTTGTCAACCTAAGTATTTTTATATGAATACTTATTAAATTTATCATGATTAGTTATAAAAATTAATTATTTAATTCTCTTATAACCTAAAAATAGATGAAAAAGATGATAGTTCAAACAAAACTGTGCCGAATTTTAGTCAAAAATGTAAGAACTAACATATAAAATGATAATATATAAAATGTATCAACCTAAGTAATAATATAAAAAACTTATCGATTAAATATTAATATAAAAAATATTGCGACGTATTTAAACATGTTAAACGATTAAACAGAAAAATACTTTAATTAATATTGTTCAATTTACAGACATCGTCATGGACGGTGGTAGGCATACAGTTTCTGTCATGCACGCAAATTCTGTACAGAACTTAAAATACCCAATCAGATATTAGTCAAATACCTGAACGTTGTTTGACAACGTGCTCCTTCAAGTGGTTCAAAAATAATGTCCAAGTCTCATGGCTTTTATTGGCACAAATAGCAAATGCGAGGGAAAATATGCTTCTATTAGCATCTACTGCAACGACGATCAACAACTTAATATCATACTTTCCATAGATATGAGTGTCGTCTATGGATATTACCGGCCGAAAATGCACAAAACTATCAATGGCTGGTTTAAATGCCCAAAGTACATATCTGAATACGAATTCTTGTATTCCCGAACTCCGCTCAAGCTTCCATTCAACAACAGTCCCGGGGTTAAAGTGTTGCAATACAGCCATATACCTAGGTAGAGCGACAAAAGACTTATCCCAGTTACCATTGTTAGTGAGTATCTATTACTATAAATAATGAAACAGTAAACTTTTTGAAACATGAAAAACAGAAACAGAAAGTTAGCAATAACAGAATGTCAAATTAATTTGTGAAAAACTAATTTCGGAATAAATCGAGCCCACTGAATGCACAGTATGTCCTTAAGGAAATTATTCCCCTCAAGTACCCGAGGTGCTGGAATATTATCCTCCCAGGATAGAATGATTTAACTCACCGGAGTGTTGATACCAAAAATACCGATGTAACAGCGAACCACTCGAAGGCTGTAAAATATACTGAATATTTTTGTGCAGAAGAAGGAGAAGAAAAGCAGGAAATTTCGTAAGGAAATATTCTAGGATTCAAAGCATATTTATAGATTTTTTGGCACTGTTTCTGAAAAGGTTTGCAACCTTTCAGAAACAGCCATGGTTGTTGGAACAGGTGGGAATATTTTTGTTTGAAATATTGCAGGAAAATAAATTTAAAATAATTCGGGAAAGAAAACGGACCGGACCGGGTCGCGTCGCGGGTCATGGGTTATTCCGATTGAATTTTCGTTAATTAATTAAATAATTGAAAGAAATTTTGTTCAAAAAGATTAATCAATCAATCGATCTTTGACCAAATTTGAATCCGAAGCCGAAGCCGAGCCGAGCGAGCGACGACGTCGACGGCGCGGGGCTTACTTTCTTTCCAACCCATTTAACACCAAGCGAAGTGCTTTCTCAATATAAGCACATTGATTTTTTTTCCACCACCAATGAGGGACACTTTGCTCTTTCCAAAGCAAAAGAGAGCTCACTTTTCCTCCACTTTCTTCCCTCTATTTCTCATTCACCAATCTTTAATCCCAACAATCCCCCACATAAATGGGGAATGGCTATAAGATAAAGGAATGCACGGACGAGTGTGTTTTACAGGCAAGGATTAATTGCATCTAGATAAGTAGGTTTTCCTTTGAACTTTCCGTAGTGAACTTATATCGGATATATTCGGTCAATCGGTAGATTTGATATCTTTGAACCGTCGAACTTTGTTGTATACCTAGACAACATAAGTCACACAATCAACCCTTAACCATCTATGGTTCTCACGGTTGTGTTCGTTTCAGCCATGAACACCGCCTAGTTTCATGAGTGCTTAGAGAATGGGCATTTACTTTCATTCCCCTTGAAGCGGCTTACACTTCATA
The DNA here is from genome assembly GCF_000715075.1 of Nicotiana tabacum. NCBI lineage: Eukaryota > Viridiplantae > Streptophyta > Magnoliopsida > Solanales > Solanaceae > Nicotiana > Nicotiana tabacum. Next base: position 123,668,022 of record NC_134094.1, on the reverse strand, counting down.
CTCACATAGGTGATTTCTAAACGTGTAATCCTATAGACACTATCTGGTCATATCCTGCGAGACTTAGCAAATCATTAAAAAGCTTTAAACTTTATTGACTTATCAAAAAGTCTTAATGCTTTACCTCGATTTCTGAACATTGTCTTCATCACGAGAATGGATTGAGTTATTTGACAATGTTGAACCGTCATTCATAACTTTGTTTGATCTTTTTGAACCTAGCTCTTGGGATCTCCAGTCTGCTAGGTAGAGTTACCACCATGATGACTTGTCCTAGACCTTAACCTCATTCCCTTTGATGATCTTTTAACTGCCTCTCTAGATAGGCCTTTTGTAAGTGGATCCGATACATTATCTCTTGACTTTACGTAGTAAATCGTAATAACACCACTAGAGAGTAGTTGTCTAACTGTATTGTGTCTCCATCATATATGACGAGATTTTTCGTTAAACATAACACTCCCTGCCCTGCCTATTGCCGCTTGACTATCACAATGTATACATATTGGTGCCAAAGGTTTAGGCCAAAATGGAATATCTTCCAAAACATTTCGGATCTATTCAGCTTCTTCACCGGTTTTATATTCATATTCCATTGTAGAACGGGCGATGCACGTTTGTTTGGATGATTTCCAAGACACTGCTCCACCCCCAATTGTGAAAACATATCCACTCGTGGATTTAACTTCAGATGATCCAGTGATCCAATTTGCATCACTATATCCCTCGATCACGGAGGGATATTTGTTATAATACAAAGCGTAATTTTGGGTATGTTTCAGATACCCCAAAACTCATTTCATTGCCATCCAATATAGTTGATTGGGATTACTTGTAAACCGACTCAGTTTACTAATAGCACATGCTATATCTGGTCGCGTATAATTTATGATATACATCAAACTTCCCAATACTCTTGCATAGTCCAGTTATGAGTCACTTTCACCTTCATTCTTTTGAAGTGCAGAACTCACGTCAATTGGAGTCTTGGCAATTTTGAAATACAAATACTTAAACTTGTCAAGTACCTTTTCAATGTAGTGAGACTGTGATAATGCTAGACTTTGTGGAGTCTTGTGAATTCTGATTCCTAAGATCACATAAGAAACTCTTAAGTCTTTCATGTCGAATTTGCTAGCCAACATGCACTTAGTAGCATTTATATATGCCATATTTTTGCTCATTATCAACATTTCATCAACATATAAATAAACAATGACTTCATGTCCTTGAGTGTTTTTAATGTAAACATATTTGTCACACTCGTTGATTTTAAACCCACTTGCCAACATTGTTTCGTCAAATTTGGCATGCCATTATTTGGGTGCTTGTTTAAGTCCATAAAGCGACTTAACAAGTTTGCACACTTTCTTTTCTTTATCCGAAACCACAAAACCCTCAAGTTATTCCATGTAAATCTCTTCCTCCAATTCTCCATTTAAGAAAGTTATTTTAACATCCATTTGATGGATTTCAAAACCATATACGGCCGCCAGTGCCACTAATACCCTAATAGATGTTATCCTCATTTTTGGAGAGTAAGTGTCAAAGTAATCAAGGCCTTCCTTTTGTCTATAACCTTTGATAATAAGTTTTGCTTTATATTTGTCAATAGTGCCATCAACTTTTATTTTTCATTTAAAGATTCATTTCGAACCTAAAGGCTTATTTCCTGGAAAAAGATCAACCAATTCCCATGTATGGTTATCCAAAATTGATTGAATCTCGCTATTGACTGCCTCTTTCCAAAATACTGAATCAGAAGATGATATAACTGCTTTGAACGTTTGAGGCTCATTTTCAAGCAAGAATGTCACAAAATCAGGTCCAAAGGAAGTAAATGTTCTTAGACGTTTACTATGCCTTGGATCTTCATTACTTGGAGGATTTTTCTTTGGTTCTTTCCGTGATCGTTTAGGTCGTTCACCTAACGACTCGCATTGAGTTTTATACGGATATATTCTTTAAAAGAATTCAACATTATCTGATTCAATTACCATGTTAACATGAATTTCGGGATTATCAGATTTATGAACCAAAAACCGGCATGCTTTACTGTTTGTAGCATATCCAATGAAAACGCAATCCACGGTTTTTGGTCTGATTTTTACCCTTTTGGGTAAATGTACTTGTACCTTTGCTAAACACCCCCACACTTTGAAATATTTCAAGTTGGGTTTTCTTCCTTTCCATCTTTCATATGGAATAGATTGCGTTTTGCTGTGGAGTACTCTATTGAGTATTCGGTTAGCTGTAAGGATAGCATCCCCCCACAAATTTTACGGTAATCCGGAACTTATTAATAAAGAATTCATCATTTCCTTTAATGTACGATTTTTCCTTTGTGCAATTCCATTGGATTGAGGTGTGTAGGGGGCAATAGTTTGATGGATAATTCCATATTCTGAACATATTTCTGCAAACGGTGATTCATATTCTCCACCCCTATCACTTCTAATCATTTTGATCTTTTTATTTAATTGATTCTCCACTTCATTCTTGTATTGCTTAAATGCTTCAATTGCTTCATCCTTACTATTAAGCAAATAAACATAATAATATCGAGTGAAATCGTCAATAGAAGTAATAAAATACTTTTTCCCACCTCGAGATGGTGTTGACTTCATATCACAAATGTTAGTATGAATTAAGTCTAAAGGATTTGAATTCATTTCAACAGACTTATAAGGATGTTTTACAAACTTAGATTCAATACATATTTGACATTTTGATTTATTACACTCGAATTTAGGCAATACTTCTAAATTAATTAACTTCCGCAAGGTTTTATAATTGACATGTCCTGATCGAATATGCCATAAATCATTTGACTCCAATAAATAAGAAGAAGCTGAAATTTTATTCATACTGTCAACAACCATTACATTGAGTTTGAAAAGGCCCTCTGTGAGGTTGCCCTTTCCAACATACATTTCATTCTTGCTTACAACAACTTTGTTAGAAACAAATACACATTTGAATCCATTCTTAAAAAGTAAAGAAGTAGAAACTAAATTCTTTCTAATAGTAGGAACATGAAGAAAGTTGTTGAAAGCTAACACCTTGCCGGAAGTCATCTTCAGGAATATCTTCCTATAACCTTCAATCTTGGTTGTTGCAGTATTTCCCATAGAAAGCTCTTCTTCGGGACCAACAGTAGAGTAAGTCGCAAATACTTCTTTGACAGCACAAACATGTCGAGTGGCTCCAAAGTCAATCCACCATTCCTTCGAATTTTCAACTAAGTTGCATTCCGAAAGCATTGCACACAGATCATCAATGTCATCATTCTTCTCCACTATGTTGGTATGTCCCTTCTTCTTATCCTTTTTCGGGAGACGACAACCAGGAGCTTTGTGACCAGCTTTTCCACAATTGTAGCAGTTGCCCTTGAATTTTTTTTGTTTTGCTCCTTAGTTTGTCCAGAAGACCTCTTTCTCTTCTTACTTTTTGGAGCAGTCTCCTCAACGATATTAGCTCCCATGATCGTTGAATTTTCACAAGACTTCTTCTCGATTGTTTTGTTGTCTTCCTCAATCTTGAGATGAATCACAAGATCTTCCAACTTCATTTCTTTGCGTTTGTGCTTAAGATAGTTTTTGAAATCTCTCTACGAATGAGGCAATTTTTCAATCATTGTATCCACTTGAAATGCTTCATTCATGACCATACCTTCATCAATAAGGTCGTGAAAAATAAGTTGAAGTTCTTGAACTTGGGTTCCAACAGTTTTGTTGTCTATCATTTTATAGTCTAGAAACCTGGCAACCACAAACTTCTGCAAGCATGCATCTTCAGTCTTGTACTTCTTCTCAGGTGCGTCCCATAATTCTTTCGAAGTTTTCACAGTACTGTAGACATTGTACAAGTCATCCTCCAAAGCACTTAGTATGTAGCCTTTGCAAAGAAAGTCTGTTTGTTTCCACGCTTCAACAATCATAAACTTTTTATTGTCCGGCATGTCGATGGCAGGCACTGGTGGGCCTTCACTAGTGAACTTCTGCATACCAAGTGTGGTAAGCCAGAAAAATGCCCTTTGCTGCCATCCTTTGAAGTTGGCTCCAGAAACTTTTCCCGCTTTCTCGGCCGGTGGAACAACAGTTCGGCTTGATGAGACTATCGTCTTTTTCGCAACAGTCGCAGAAGAATTTCCATTATCAATTGCCATTTCTCACTGTCAACAACAAAAAAGTTGAATTAATGGCAAAAAATAGAATAATAAATAGTGCTGTAATGATCGATAAACAATACGTTTAATAAATAAAAACCGAAGTTTTTATATATTGTTTCATAGTAAACGATAAATTTTTTATGTTCTTCAAATCGTTTCTGAATTTTAATACGCCAATGAAGTTTTTATATCTTCAAATTAGAATAGAAAATTTTAGAAGGAGTGAAAACCACACAGGTTTTAATCTCCAAAAAATAAAGTACATAATACAATAAAATAATTTTCTTAAGATTGTTAGTCAATATGTATTACTGTAAATAATGAAATAGTAAACTTTCTGAAATAAGAAAAATAGAAACATAAAGTTAGCAATAACATAATGTCGAATTCATTTGTGGAAAAATAATTTTGGAATAAATTGAGTCCACTGAATGCACAGTATGTCCTTAAAAAAATTATTCTCCTCAAGTACCCGAGGTGCCGGAACATTATCCTCCCATAATAGAATGATTTAACTTAGCGGAGTATTGGTACTAAAAATGCCGATGTAACAGCGAACCACTCGAAGGCTGTAAAACACACTGAAGATTTTTGTGTAGAAGAAGAAGAGCAGAAAATTTCGTAAGGAAAGATTCTGGGATTCAAAGCATATTTATAAACTTTCTGGCACTATTCTGAAAAGGTTTGCAACCTTTCAGAAACAGCCATGGCTGTTAGAACAGGTGGGAATATTTCTGTTTGAAATGTTGCGGGAAAACAGATTTAAAATAATCCGGGAAAGAAAACAGATCAGACTGGGTCGCATCGCGGGTCATGGGTTATAATCAATCAATCGATCTTTGAACAAATCCGAAGCCGAAGTCAAAGCTGAGCCGAGCGAGCGACGACGACGACGGCACGGGTCTTACTTTCTTTTCAACCGATTTAACACCAAGAGAAGTGCTTTCTCAATATAAACACATTTATTTTTCTCTCCACCACCAATGAGGGACACTTTGCTCTTTCCAAAGTAAAAGGGAGCTCACTTTCCCTCCATTTTCTTCCCTCTATTTCCCATTCACAAATCTTTAATCCCAACAACTATAAACAACCTCAAGCGCACGTTTACACCCGAGAAATGCCTTTCGTTTGGTAATGGTACATCCATATACCTGGTGGACAGATGTTATACACTCTTTAATCTTGTACCTTATGAACGATTCAATGTGTGGAATCAAGACAATAGAAATCAAGTCAACATTCAAGTTAAAATGATTCCCACTAATTGTGTCCATATCACAAGTGTGGGTGCCAATGTATTTTCCCACAATCCACATATTTATTTTTAGCTTTCTCGCACGCAGAATCCATGTACAATCTTGAAACCATCTACGACAAATAACCTTGTATACTTCCGAAGATGACTCATGAACCACGATTTCACGATATTCTTTTATGTTGTACATTCGTACCGCCTTGCTTAGGAACGCTTTATCAGCAAAAAGCATATTCTTTGACATCACCGTTGGTCTAGATTCATCCCACATTGCTATTCGAATGTCATCAAGATCCCTTATGAGGGCATCCACATCCAGCATATTGGGCAACTGATCAAGGTACGGAATTCCCCTTGAATGAAAGGGCACATGTGACCCGTACACTCTGGGTCTAACGGGGGTGGAGACTACATATATGGAGCATGCTCATTGGTGGTATCATGCTCCCTCAGCAAATTAGGTTGATCATTCTCATCATTATCACCCTCATCAGTGAAGGGTGTGTCGTCTCCAAACTCATCATCATTATTGTCATAATCACTATTATCTTCCTGACTCTATGCATCTGCCATATCCTAATTAAATATTTCGTCTTTGGGCAATTGAGTAAGGACATGACTTTCAAGTTGATCGTTTTTACTGCACAACCAATAAAATAGTGAGTTTCTCAAATTTATCCAAATATTATATATAAACTTTATCACTTAACTTACAAATTATAATCTGTTGATATCCCATGATGCATATTATCATATTGCTGATGACTTCCTGATGGACCACCATGATCCAACACACCAAAATTGGGCATATTCCAACTGTCTGTTGGTTCATAACTTGTAAAATTTCTATCTGGACGGTACCTCCTTTGGAATATATGAGTGTTAATACAAATATAATACATAAAAAAAATATAGTAATACAAAGAAAAATTAAAATTTACCACTCGACTTATGGATTATGTAAATTTAGGGAGAAATTATGTCCTCGCTCCTCATTCGTCCGTAGAGATAAGTTTAGATCTAACCAAACTCTTTCAAACGGAATCTGTTCGGATAAATCTACTCCAAAAAAACCACCCGATGATTGAAGGTTATCCCTATTTTGCAGAACCTCAAAACTGCGAACGTCTTCAGACTTGACGTATATTTTCAACATTTTTATCACAAGAAGTTCCTGGTGTTCATCCGGAGTCCTCAAAAAATCTGGCAGAGTTCCATTGTCTTCGATGTTAAACTCAGCATAACAAGCAACCCCTTACGGAGTAACAAAATACGGATATCTTTCGGTTACTTTAATATTAACTGAACGTTTCCTCACGCTCATTTTTTTACGTAACAACGAAACCAATCTACCGTACTATATTGTAAGTGGCAACTTAACAATACACTGTGGAGAACAACTATAGCATACTGAGTTATTCTCCACGACAACCTCACCTCCAATATAATGCAATCCTAGTTTTTCGCTCTTCGGATATTATGATAAAATGCAAAAAAAAAAAAAATTAAGCAAACAAATATTTTGGAATGAGTAAAAGAAAATTAAAAAAAGTTGCACAAGACCTGGAGTGAATGGATTTTTAATGAAAACCTGAAACTCTTTAAATAAACAAAAACCCAATGCGGGGCTACAATAATTGAGGGTATAGCGCATTCATTATACGCGCTATATATGTTGCGCTATAAATGCATGCACTATTTCCACCAATTATTGGTGGGTCAGTCAAATTCAAATATAGCGCATGGGTTGCATGCGCTATATCTTAACGAGTAAACGTGTTGTTAAGGTATAACACATGCAACACATGCATTATATATAAAATGGTCACTAACTAGATTTTTTCACATATTTTTTTGCTTAGAGTCCAAAAAGACAGTACTTGGTTCGGGACTCGTCGTCTCCCCCCAAAAAAGAGAGCTAAGAGTAATATTTTTACTTTTTAAATCATATCTAGTACTTTGGTTGAGTATAGACTCACAGAATATGATGGTAGTGTTTTGTTAATATTTATAATATAAATCTTGATAATAAAGCAACATAAATGAGAAGAGTTAGATCTTATGAAATAGCAATATAATCTCTATGCCTTCAAGCAAAGCCTTTATTAGGTGCTATTCTCCATTTTACGCAATATAAATGTCTTTTAACCATTTGTTAAATGTCCAATTCACACTGAGACAAGTTCACTAATAAGAAAGGAAAAGAATAACAAGATAAATATGAATGAAAGTAGAAAAAAAGGATAAGGTTGTGTTTTTTCCTTCTTTTTTTTTTTGGCACAATTGATTGTATTTATTAATAGAATTTAATTTATATACTCTGATAATATAAAAAAATTATACTATTAATGTATCTAACTAGTTATAATAGTTTATTTACTGTAATTTGGATTAGCAAAATAAGATTATAGAAAAATTACTTATTATAGTAAGTCATCTTAATTTGTTGGTATAAAAAATTGTATAAGCTAATACATAGAGTTCTAAAGAAAACACGACAAGAAAAAAAGAAGTGAAACTCATACTATTGATAATAGGGAAAGACATCCTAATTCTGTTTTGTTGCTCTTTTATTTATTTATATCTTGTCGTTAGTAAATTATTTTTTATTTGTCTTTGTTATTAGTGAAGCTTTCGCTTAAAATGGATGAGTTCCAGGTGTAGAAATTCTTTGAAAAAGAAGGTTCAAATTTATCCCTTAATTTTTTATTATGATTTAAAATTATTTTCAGATTAAAACTTTGTTAGATTTAAAGGCAAATATAAATTTTTAAACGAAAAGAGTAATATTAGACAAAATTCCAGCGAAAGATGTAACTTTCTCTTCTCACTTTAGAAAACGATAAAGTAAAGCAAAAGGGAAATTTGCAAATTCCAAAGTTGACATCGAAACTTTTCATGGCAACTTCAGCGAATTAATCGCCCAAACAGCCAACCAGAAGACAAACCAATTGTCCCACCAAACCGTACCAAACCCCCAAAGTATAACACTACCATGCCACTTTTAATAACAACAACAATATACTCCGTATAATCTCACATAATAGAGTTTGGGTAGTGTATAAGCAGTCTAACTCCTACCTTGTAAAGATAAATGGGCTATTTCAATAGACCCTTGACTCAGAGAAGCATAAGCACCATATTAATAAAGAGAAAAACAAGCGCAACACCGAGAAGTCATGTAAAAGCAACATAAATAACAACAAGATAGTAAGATGACCGAAATGAAAGAAATGACAGGTAGTCATAGAATCTAATACCAACAGAATATGAAAGTGCGTACTAATACTACCGGTATGAACATGGAAAACACTAAACTAACTAACATACTACCCTAACCATCAACATCCACACCTTCCTATAAACGGTCATATCCTCGGTCAATTGAAGTCGCGCCATATCTTGCCTAATTACTTCTCCTCATTCTTCTTCGGCCTACCTCTACCTTTCTTCGGGCCTTCCAGTGACAACCTCTCACACCTCCTGACCGGGCCATTTGTGCTCCTCCTCCCCACATGTCCAAACCATCTAAGCCTCGTTTTCCGCATCTTGTTCTCAATAGGGGACACACCCACCTTGTCCCGAATAACTTTATTCCTAATCTTATCTAACCTTGTGTGCCCGCACATCCATCTCAACATCCTCATCTCTGCTACCTTCATCTTCTAGACATAGGATCTCTTGTGTCACGACCCCAAATCCACTAGTCGTGATGGCACCTAACCCAACCCGCTAGGTAAGACAACTAGTAACTATCCAATTTCAATGATATTAACAAGACAAATAAACGATAGTAATTTACTGAATTTTATACATTTTTCAAGGACTCATAGTACAAATCATGAGCTTCTAAGAATAGAATTTACAAAGTTGAAATAAAATAAATATATCGTCTATTTGAAAAGTACATAAACAGAGTTTTATAGATCTAAAGCTACCACGAACAAGGGGCAACTACAACCGGGACGCAGGTACATCTTCAATCCAGCTCCCATCGAACACAGCAACATCAACGACCAACATCTGCACGCAAGGTGCAAAAGTATAGTATGAGTACAACCGACCCCATGTACTCAGTAAGTAACAAACCTAACCTTAGGTTGAAAGTAGTGACGAGCTAACACAAGGTCGGGTCCAATACCAATGTTCCACAACAGTTCATAATAGCATAGTACAAGTACAAAATGAGTATCTCAGAAATAAAAGGCTCAGTTCGTTCACAGTTCCAGAAAAAATAGGCATTTCTTTTCAAGTATCTCACTGAAAACCCAAATCTTTTACCAAAAAAGCCAAAATACGAGTAAGTTTGAAAATTGTGATTTTTTCCAAAAATCCTTTCAACAATAAATAAGATGTTCCTTTTTTCTTTCAGATAGCAAGTGTAAGATGCCTCTCTATGCCCATATGTAAAAATGTATGAGAAGTCATAAATGACGTGATACTATACAGCATGAGAAAAAATACATCTCTATACCTGTATGTCAAGTATGCATGCCAAATGCGATGCAAATCAGTGATAAAGATCATATGCATACTCTTAGAGTATCAATTCACTCATTGATCCATGTCCAGAGAAGATCCATCCCTCAATATAATCGACCGCGCTCACTGGGGGTGTGCAGACTCCGGAGGGGCTCCTACAGTCCAAGCGCTATCATAAGCCAGATCCAAGCATAAATCAATATAGCATGTTGCGGTGTGCAGCTCGATCCCATAATTATAATCATTATAACTTGCTGCATTCTCACAACCAGGCCCTCGGCTTCACTCAGTCATCAATCTCTCCAGTCTCTCGGGCTCACAATGTCATGATACTAGCCCGAAAATAATGATATGATGCATTAATAAATAACAACAGAGACTGAGATATGATTTGCATGTGAATGCGTATGACTAAGTATGTAATGCAATGAAAGCAGATTACTCAACAACAGAAATGACCTCAGTGGGTCCCAACAGGATAAGCATGTAGCCTGGACATGGTTTCTAACATAATCACAACTCGATAACTCTAGTACGTAGAGATTTCATGATTTCAGACAAGTTCATATAACTACACAGTACTACAGAAATAACGAAAATTACAGTTCACGCGGTGCACGCCCACACGCCCGTCACCTAGCATGTGCGTCACCTCAAAATCAATCACATAACACGTATATTTAGGGTTCATACCATCAGCGCCAAGATTAGAAGAGTTACTTACCTCGAATAGACCAATACCAATGCCGAGCAAGCCACGCGATGCTCCAAAGATGCCATCCCGCACGTTCCGACCTCCGAATGGCTCGAAACTAACCAAAAACAACTCAAGTACATCAAACAATGCTAAAGGAACCAATCCCGATCAAAAAAGATCAAATCTTGAATCAAAAGCCCAAAATCGGCCAAAAGCCCAACCCGTGCCCGCACCTCGGAACCCGACAAAATTTACAAAATCCAACAACCCATTCAATTATGAGTCAAACCATACTAGTTTCACTCAAATCCGACTCCAATTCGATGTTCAAAACTCAAAAAATTACATTATGAAACTTTAGGCCAAAACCCCAAATTTCTTCTTTAAAATTCACAATCCAATTACTAAAAACGAAGGTAGATTCATGAATACAATCAAAACCAAGTAAAGAACACTTACCCCAATCCTTGTGATAAAAATTGCTCTAAGAATCGCCTCAATCCGAGCTCCATAGCTCCCAAAATGTAAAAATGTCTCAAACCTTCATTATAGAGTACTATATACACTGTCCAGACATCCTCTTTCGCGAACGCGGGAAAATCATCGCGTTCGCGATCAGTAAAACTCACACTGCCACAAAAGACTATACGCGTTCGCGATACACCCCACGCGAACGCGATAAACACTGTTGCCAAACCTTCGCGAACGCGACTAACCTTACGCGATCGCATAGAAGAACACTCAAATTCCCAGCTGCCAACCTCAACACTACGCGAACGTGATCCTCCATACACGAACGCGAAGAGGACTTTCCCTAACTCTACGCGAAAGCGCGACATACTTCGCGATTGTGAAGAACAATTTGTTGCTGCCATCAAAATACACTATGCGTTCGAGACACTTGCCACGCGAACGCGATGAAGGAATAAGACACTAGAAACCAACAGGACACAATAGTGTAAACATGAAGGAAAATGATCCGAAATCAATCCGAAACACGCCCGAGCCCCTCGGGACCACGTTCAAATATACCAACAAGTCCCCTAACATAACACGAACCTACTCGTGGCCTCAAAACACATATAACAACATCAAAACGACGAATCACACCTCAATTCGAAATCAATGAACTTTGAAACTTCAAGCTTCCACAACCGATGCCAAAACCAATCAAATCACGTCCGATTGACCTCAAATTTTTCACACAAGTCACATTTGACATTACGGACCTGTTCCAACTTCCGGAATCAGAATCTGACCACGATATCAAAAAACCACTCCATGTCAAACTTTTCAAAATTTCAACTTTCGCCATTTCGAGCCAAATTCAACCGCGAACCTCCAAATCACAATTCGGACGTGCTCCTAGTCCAAAATCACCCAGCGGAGCTAACAGAATCATCAAAATTTCAATCCGAGGTCAAATGCTAAAATGTCAAACTTGGTCAGCTCTTTCAAATTTAAAAGCTCCCTATTTGAGAATCATTCTTCCAAATCAGTTCCGAATAACCTGAAAACCAAAACCGACGATTCACACAAATCAAAATACATCATACGGAGCTACTCATACTCGTAAACTACCGAGCGAAGTGCAAATGCTCAAAATGACCGGTTGGGTCGTTACATTCTCCCCCACTTAAACATACGTTCGTCTTCGAACGTGTCCAGAGTTGTTCCAAAAGGCTATTAAATCGCCGTGTAACCTTACTATGCACATATCCCGGGGTGATATCACGTCACCCTATCCCATATAGGTCCGACAACACAACATAACTGTAGTTTCTTAATTCAACCTAGCCCATAAACCTTAGAATCTAATTTCCAACTTCCACAATTTCTATAAGATCATAGTCTCGTAACCTACACCCTGTATAAGTCTGAACAAGCTGTACCAAGCCGCAACCATAACCCAAGATACAATCGCATGATATATCACATAACACAGATACTTGAAGCAATGATTTCTAATCACAGTAGCTGCTCAAAATAACCCAATTCCGGTGATAAACCTCATATAAAATCAAACCTTATCCAAAAACCTTCGTACATTGCCGATGATGAAAGAAACACGCGGAAACTCATAACCATTCATCAGACCAACAAGTCATGGAGCTCCCTCTACTTCAACAAGAACTATAGCCAATTCCTAAGCCGACTTCCGATATTATCCTTCCAAATATACCGCAATCAAATTCGATAGCACCCATCCTAGATCTGACGACTTCATCTTATCAAATACCAACTACTCTACTGACACGCAACATCAATACTACCCAGAGCCACAAACCGTGCAATCCATGCACCAATAAGCAACAACCCAAATGTACTCAATCACGAAAATGACTCAAACAAGAGAACCGTACCGTAAGCTCAAGGGGTACCACCACAATGCAATGCTAAGAACCCATCACACACTGTAGAACCATAACACACAAATCTAACACGAAGGATCATGACTCAACATAAATCCGCCACAATGTGCGACCCCATCCAAACACTGGACCATATGAGACATCTCGAGCCACCATGCTCAAAATCAATAACCACGCACAATTCGACATCAAGTACCCAAAGTGCATTACCATAACCATGGGGAAGCAGATAACACAATGCCACACAAAACCCGAAAGAACATAACCAATACGCCATCAATCATGCAATACCCAACTACTCATCTCGCTCAAATTCCGCTATAAAGCCCCAAATAGAACCGCACCAGGAGTGCTTATAGCCAACGAATCACAACTCCTCGTAGCATAGAAGAGTAACTTTCAGATCCTTTCAGAACACGAATAAGCTCAACAACAACCGAATGGCACATCCCTCAACAATAGCAGTATGGAACCAACCAATCCGGCTCGGTGTAGAATACACATCCTAATTGGGCAATCCAATGGGCCCCCCAAATCGATCTGGTCACCCACAAATAGATAAATAACCTTCCAAAGGTCCATAATGACTGAATCATAACACTTACTATCGTCTGGCTAGCTCTGGCCACAACTTCACAGCTCACAACCATGAAACAATCTGCTCCGGAAAGCTCCCAGTTTCCAAATCCATAGAACACACGAATCACCATTTCAGATTCTATCTCCACCGCCCGAATATCTAACACATCTCTCATACACGATCATCCCACGAGGAAAACTTCTAAAATTCTTCTGTGACACAAAAATTTGAATATCAGCAGCCGATCAACCAGGAGAGTGCCGCAGTACCACTGGAGTATCCATATATCAAAACACATTGCCCCTTCTGAAATATATACTCTCATCAAGCCATACCGATTAGTAATATCATTTACCTAGTCATCTGAAACCGTCCATGCTGCTTACGAATATATGCCCTTCCCTTCCAAACTGACCTGTGACCTTGCACATGCAAATCTCAATCACACACAACACACCGCATCTACTATGCCATCATGTGAAGAATACAAGAATCTCATAATTAACTCTGAGTCGCAAGAAGAATACATACCCGTTCAGTCAGAAACCTTCTATTTGATCTCACCCAGGAGGAAATCACTATACACCACATGCTCCTTACGCCAGTAGGAAATATACTCCTCGAACCGTGGTAGAAACCATTGAGAACCCTTCAAAGTCCATTTTCACATAACCAAGCTATCAGAACCGAATCTCTCTAACTCAACCCAGCCACGCAGGTCGCCAAAACCCAAGAGCATTGCCACGAAACACCTGTAGAGACTGGCCACATCATAAGTACCCAAAGAACCGATTATATCCATTATTGTGCTGATCCAACCTACTACCACGCTATCCTATTTCTCCAAGTCCCTCCCAAATTGCCTTCAAATTGATATTTCTCCTTGCTGGAACACCACGATCCTTAACCAAGATTCACCATACAAGAGACCCTAATATAAAACCTCAGCGCCCTAAGGCCCATAAGCCGCTGACTTCCCTCTTAAGCACCCCAAAGCACCACAACCGCGACACCCACTCTAAGGAGACCTTATGTGAACCTAAAACTGTTTCTTCCACCTTCTTGATGCTGAAATGCATAATCCACAATGGTATAAAAATGCCACAAGTCTCGACACCATCCAATATAACTCTCAGTTTCTAGATATATACAAATCTTGAAAATTCCAAATAGTTACATATAAATCTTGAATCCATCAGAACCATTCTCGAGAGTCATCCACTCTACTCAAATATCAATTAAACTGGCCAAACGGACCGAACAACTTGTGCCCCATTAGCACACCAACACCCAAGGGAGTAACCCACACTCCTAAACAACCGAGCAATTTCCTACTCCATGTACACTACATCCTTCACGAATAACCACTTAATTATTCCATACTGCCCATATACCCATAGAGTGTAATACAACCCGTATCCAGAAATTCCCTCACTCGAGTCATCCTCTGCAAATCATAACTTATTCACAAGTATACCTCAAACTGAAACCAATACAATACATAGCCGTGCAATCAACTTATCAATAACAGACTCCCCCACTTGGCTCAAAGCCAAGGAATAAAGCATTTAATAACTTACAATAGCCACCCCCGTACTAGCATAATACCTCAATAGGATTCGACTAAATCCTTCATAAGCTCATGGAACTCAAACCATATACTACCTCAAATCATCCGCAAATCTCGCGTTCATCCTCGTGATGGTTAAGCCAACTTCCACGAGCGATCCAAACTCAAATTGTAACATATATCATTCACTAGTAAAAGAGAACTCTCTATAAAACATCATAGGGATTACACAACCTCAGGACACCTCGCAGGAGATAACCCACCTGCTGCGCCTCAAACTGACATCTCTTATACCCATTCACAGCCACAACTACTAAGCAATCATTTAACCTCCCTGAGTCTGAACTAATAACACGACATAAAAATCTATGTCACTCCACAACTAAAAAATATGAGAGGTCCTTCAACACACCCATAACTCGAGGCCATATGCCAAATCAAGACATAAATCAAACACCCAATAGTCCTTGCTACATCTTAATTAAACTCTTCCTGTCATATTCGAACAATCTGAACACATCTCACAATCACATCATACTCACCACGTAGCTATCCAATCACATTTTCCACTAATAGGGACACCAACGGACATATAATGTCCCAAAAGCACGCGCTCAAACAATCAAAATCTCCGTGCTCAAGCTACCGTCAAAACACGGCCTCAAGTCCTCCAGACTGGCCCATCATTAGCATGCCAAAATCACATCTCGCACCTCAACCATGGAATCACAAGCAATCAATGCACATCTGATACCGAGCGCGCATGTGCGCATACGCATGCGTGGAAGGAATTCAAAGGGTTATGCTTCAAGCTGAATCAATGCTGCAAGATAAGGAAAGAAAGATGGGAAGTATATCCAAAATGTCATGTAGCCTCTCGAAGATAGGTATGAACGTTATCATACCGATCCGCAAGACTCTACTAGACACTTGCTCATGACTTGTAGAACCTATGAACCTAGAGCTTTGATACCACCTTGTCACGATCCAAAATCCACTAGTCGTGATGGCACCTAACCCAACACGCTAGGTAAGACAACTAGTAACTATCCAATTTCAATGATATTAACAAGACAAATAAATGATAGTAATTTATTGAATTTTATACATTTCCCAAGGACTGGTAGTACAAATCATGAGCTTCTAAGAATAGAATTTACAAAGCTAAAATGAAATAAATACATTGTCTATTTGAAAAGTATAAAAATAGAGTTTTATAGATCTAAAGCTACCACGAACAAGGGGCAGCTACAACCAGGATGCAAGTACATCTTCAATCCAGCTCCCATTGAACACATCAACATCAGCGACCAACATCTGCACGCAAGGTATAGAAGTGTAGTATGAGTACAACCGACCCCATGTACTTAGTAAGTAACAAACCTAACCTTAAGTTGAAAGTAGTGACGAGCTAACACAAGGTCGAGTCCAATACCAATGTTCCACAACAGTTCATAACAGCATAGTACAAGTACAAAACGAGTATCTCAGAAATAAAAGGCTCAGTTCATTCACAGATCCAGAAAAAAAATAGGCATTTCTTTTCAAGTATCTCACTGAAAACCCAAATCTTTTACTGAAAAAGCCAAAATACGAGTAAGTTTGAAAACTGTGATTTTCCCAAAAATTCTTTCAACAATAAATAAGATGTTCCATTTTCCTTTCAGATAGCAAGTATAAGATGCCTCTCTATGCCCATATGTAAAAATGTATGAGAAGTCATAAATGACGTGATACTATACAGCATGAGGAAAAATACATCTCTACGTCTGTATGTCAAGTGTGCATTCCAAATGCGATGCAAATCACTGATAAAGATCATATGCATACTCTTAGAGTATTAATTCACTTCGTCCTCCCAGTCACTCGGCACTCAGCACTCGCACTCAGTAGGTACCTGCACCAACTAGGGGTGTACAGACTCCGGAGGGGCTCCTACAACCCAAGCGTTATAATTCGCACGGACAACTCACGTGCTGCACGGACAACTCACGTGCCATAATATCAATATCTGGAATCGCATGGACAACTCATGTGCTCCACAGAAAACTCACACATTGCGCGGATAACTCACGTGCTATAGTAAGCCAATCTGACCCGCTGCGGCGTGCAACCCGATCCCATAATCATCCTCACAATTAGTCCCTCGGCCTCACTCAGTCATCAATCTCTCCAGTCTCTCGGGCTCACAATGTCATGATACTAGCCCGAAAATAATGATATGATGCATCAATAAATAACAACAGAGTCTGAGATATGATTTGCATGTGAATGCGTATGACTGAGTATGTAATGTAATGAAAGTAGATTACTCAACAACAGAAATGACCTCAGTGGGTCATAACAGGATAAGCATGTAGCCTAGACATGGTTTCTAACATAATCACAACTCAATAACTCTAGTACGTAGATATTTCATGATTTCAGACAAGTTCAGGTAACTACACAGTACCACAGAAATAACGAAAATCATAGTTCACGCGGTGCACGCCCACATGCCCGTCACCTAGCATGTGCATCACCTCAAAATCAAACACATAACACGTATATTCAGGGTTCATACCCTCAGCTCCAAGATTAGAAGAGTTACTTACCTCGAACAAGCCAATACCAATACTGAGCAAGCCAAGCGATGCTCCAAAGATGCCACCCCGCGCGTTCCGACCTCTGAATGGCTCGAAACTAACCAAAAACAACTCAAGTACATCAAACAATGCTAAAGGAACCAATCCCGATCGAAAAAGATCAAATCTTGAATCAAATGCCCACTTACCTCAATCCTTGAACCAATCCCCAATTTCATCTTTAAAATTCACAATCCAATTACTAAAAACGAAAGTAGATTCATGAAATATAACCAAAACCGAGTAAAGAACACTTACCCCAATCCTTGTGATGAAAATTGCTTCAAGAATCGCCTCAATCCGAGCTCCATAGCTCCCAAAATGTAAGAATGTCTGAAACCTTCGAAATAGGGTACTAAACACACTGCCCAGATGTCCTCTTTCGCGAACGCTGGACAACCATCGCATTCGCGATGAATAAAACTCACACTGCCACAAAAGACTCTAAGCGTTTGCGATACACCTCACGCGAACGCGATGAACACTGCTGCCAAAGCTTCACGAACGCGATTAACCTTACGTGATCGCATAGAAGAACGCTCAAATTCCCAGCTGCCAACCTCAACACTACGCGAACGCGATCCTCCATACGCGAACGCGAAGAGGACTTGTTCCAACTCTACGCGAACGCGGGACATACTTCGCGATCGCAAAGAACAATTTGTTGCTGCCATCAAAATACACTACACGTTCGCGACACTTGCCACGCGAATACGATGAAAGACCGAGACACCAGAAAACCAGCAGGACACAACAGTGTAAACATGAAAGAAAATGATCCGAAATCAATCCGAAACACGCCCGAGCCCCTCGGGACCACGTCCAAATATACCAACAAGTCCCCTAACATAACACGGACCTACTCGTGGCCTCAAAACACACATAACAACATCGAAACAATGAATCACACCTCAATTCGAAATCAATAAACTTTGAAACTTCAAGCTTCCACAACTGATGCCGAAACCTATCAAATCACGTCCGATTGACCTCAAATTTTGCACACAAGTCACATTTGATATTACGGACCTGTTCCAACTTCCGGAATCAGAATCCGACCCCGATATCAAAAAGTCTACTCCCGGTCAAACTTTTCAAAAATTTAACTTTCGCCATTTTGAGCCAAATTCAACCACGGACCTCCAAATCACAATCCGGACGCGCTCCTAAGTCCAAAATCACCCAACGGAGCTAACAGAACCATCAAAATTCCAATCTGAGGTCAAATGCTAAAAAGTCAAACTTGGTCAACTCTTTCAAATTTAAAAGCTCACTAGTTGAGAATCATTCTTTCAAATCAGTCCCGAATAACCTGTAAACCAAAACCGACGATTCACACAAATCAAAATACATCATACAGAGCTACTCACGCCCGTAAACTACCGAGCAAAGTACAAATATTCAAAACGACCGATTGAGTCGTTACATCTTGACTATACAACACTCAGCCCCACATTACTTTCAATAAAAGAAGAAAAAAAAGAAAGAGAGGGTAAATGATTTTTATATCCTTTTATAATTTGAATAGAAAAAATAACTCTTTAAAGATTACTTGTTTATTATTTTTAAAACTTTTGTAAAAAAATAAAAGAGTAAATACCCTAGACCCTCTAAACTATTACGATTTTGCTGATTATTTACTTAAACAATCTAGTATCCCCAAAACCTCCTAAATTAAATTCCTCTATATATTAAAAAACTCCTGTTGTATTCTTAGAGGTATGGATATAGGTTCCTAATTAACTAAAAAAACGTGTCTTATGGTAGGCATGACTATTTAACTTAGCATAAAATTTTCCTAATTTTTTTTGTGTGCTGGTTACCTATTTAATCTACCCGTTTTTTTTTAAAGTTGGCCTGAATTATATTTCCCTATATATTAAAAACTAAGTATAAAATACATATGCAAAATAAAAAGAATGCAATCCACGGTGAACAAGTGGGGTATTTTTTTATTTTATTTTGGCGTTCTCTGGCAGAATCTGCTACTCCTATCTCACACGTTCTCTCTTGGTCTCAGGTCTCCACAATTCAATCCTTTCAGCTCTGTTTCGTCTTAGTATTCTTTTTCCTCAATTCTCTCTCTACAATCAATCACTATTTATTTACAGTAAATATAAAATCATATTCTTTCATCACTGTATCCCTGTTCTTGTTCGGCCATTTTCCTGCACAGTTCTTTCTAACCGCCATGCCTATAACAAACCAAACAAGAAACACAAATTCCAGAAACCAAAAGAAGCAAAAACCCATCTCAGAAACTGACCCTATGTATTCTATTAATCCATCAACTCGTTCAAAATCCACCATTTTTTCTCTCCTTCACACACCCTTTTCACCCACTAACCCAACAGCACAAATCTTCAGTAAAAAGAAGAAGAAGAAGTTTACATCATTTAGGGGATTGGGTTGTAAGGCAGCTACATCACAACAAGTCTCTCTGCCTTCTGCTATTATTAGGACTTCAGCTGACTGGGAATCCTCCAAAGTCAAAAAGAAGAAGAAAAATAAGACCCTGAATTTTGTTGGTGGAGATTCTTCCATTATTGATAATAACCTCTCCTCGTCATGTTTGGCTGCTCCTACTGATGTTTGGTGTGGTCCTGGAATTGGATTAACTACTGATGCTGCTTCTGTTGATTTTCTCGTTTCAACAAGGCGCCCCCTTTCTGCTAGAGGCAGAGGTGATATTGAGAAGATTACTCCCAGGGAGGTATTATTTATGGAAAATGATACCTTTGGCACTTTTGTTTTTCAATATTTATGGAAAATATTGTGTCTTCTGAATTGCTTCTCATGTTTTTATGCCACTGTTACTACTGACAGTTTCTTTTAACTATGATTCTTTTAATGTTACTTAAATATTGTGAACTATTAACTGGTGCGACTTATAATACTTTTTAGGTTTGTCGTTTGCAAATAATATGAACTTTATTTTAAAAAATTTAAATAATCTATGCTGGAATTGACACTGAAAATTGCTGATTTGACCATAAAATGGAATTGGAGGGACTAGCCAATCGTTTCCTATCATTCATGGAATGAAACGGGTCCAAATGGAACGAAATAGATATTGAGAATTCATATAGTGACCCAACTGGTTTGGCTTGAGCATAGTTGATGTTGTTATTGTTGTTTTCTCGCATCCATGGTGATGTCATTTGCTTTCTATGTCCCCATACTTGGTTTGTTTTTGTTGTTGGTCTGCACAACTAATAAAGTAACTGATTTTTTGGTTTTGGATGTGCCCTCGAACTGTCAAGTCAAGTGTCTTAAATCAAGTTGAATGTCAGGGATCAAGCCACTTTTTGGTTTGTGAGTTGGCTAATCAATACAGTGAAATTAGGTATAAACAGGATATTCTTGCAGGAAGACGGTTTCTTATAATGCTTGTCTGTCAAAGGAATGGCTTTGTTTCCCTTACAATGTCAATAGTCACTATCCATGTTGGTTATGTCATGTAGAAATCATCTTTCAGCAAATAATTCAAGTTTTGAATCGTCTAAGCTACAAGATCCATCAAACTTATGATATTTGCTGTTCAAATCTCTCATCGTATTGTGTTTGTCTATTCTACTCTTGTCGTTTTCTGCCTTGTGGGTTTGGAACTGTTGAAACTGTCCTTTATTTGTTTTCTCATCATTGTGAATTTTAGAGTAACTTTTATATTTATCTGCATTTAAATGTATAGATGGTGAATGTTGAGTACAAGGTTTACGTGTAAATAAATTGAAGAATATTCTACAATTTCATTTCCTTTTTCCACAGCGATCTTCATCTTCTGCGCGAAGAATGATGAACCCAGAAGACGATCCTTTTCTTGATACTGAAACTCTGGAAATGCAAAGCTCCCGAGCAAATTGGTTTGGATTTAGGCATCATCGCCATTCTCACTATGGTTTTCCTGAAGGGCTTGCAGAGGTTTGTTCATACATACCATACTGCCTAATTTACAGATAACATCTATCTGTCTGCTGCTGCTTTGCTTTTTCTCAAGAAGATTCATTACTCCTATCTTGATACCTGAGTGAAATTATGTTTCCTCCTGTACTTGAATATCTAGCCAATGACCTATATTATCCTATCTGGCGGTCTTGTGAGTGCTTTATTATATTTTAAGATCATCATTTTCTTTAGTAGGAAATGTTATTAGCCATTCGTCCACAGTTTTGTCCAGAAAATTCCTAGAAAACACCCGACCAAATCAGTTCAGTATAGAGGCTTTACATATTCAGTTCGGTGATTGGGACTTTTATCTTTTTGGATTCTTTAATTATTTTTTCTTTTCGGTGCTTGGTAGAACTGCCATTGTGTTGAGAATGCCCCTTAGTTTTTGGTGCCACACATAATCTAATTAGAACCATGAGGAAATGGTCAAGCACATTGCATCACAAGACTGAGTTCACACTCTTGAGCATGCTTGGCCAATGCTGTCAGAGTTCAATTGTCAACTTATGAAATTTAGCTGCAGTAGAATCAATTAGCTTTTGCACTTCCATGAAGCATCATCACTTAATCGGATTCCTTTTGTTGGAATAGCCTTAATTTGTTTAATCATCTTGAAAGTAGCTTGTTGCAACCCTTTTCTTCATAGTTTACCAATTAATGTAGAACAACTAATCATGGGAATATGGGATATTGTTTGCTTAGCTATTGAAAAAAATTAGTGGCATTGCCTTGTAATTGATGTTCCCGGTGATTTTGAACTCTTAAAATGTTTTGAAAAGCTGATAACAACAGGAAAGAAATAAAAATAAAGGTTTTTGCAGTGGTAAAATTTGTTAGTGATGTTTTCAAGTGTGTTGACATGAATGTCTTCTACTCCTTCCCCTCTACAACGTAAAGGCAATAATGTCTGTTGGAAACACATTACATTGGTAATCAGAGTGATTGATTCTGTTGAACCTGACTTCCTGAAGTCAAGTAACAAAGTAAATATAAGGTATATGCTTGTTGGTTTGATGGCTGCCAATCCCAAGATATGATTTTGAGATAATATAAGATGGAGCAAAATATTTTCCTGTTAATTTACCATGCCATCGTAATGTTCTTTTCTAAGAATTACATGAGTAGACTTGATAGAGATGCCATAGAACATGTACAAAGTTGAAGTACCCTAACTTGAGAGTGTCAATGTACTTGCAAATAAGTCTCTGATGAGAGTAATGATGCTGAAGCAATAGTGGCAACCTAGGTTAACAATGCCTTAAGCTTGTTCGTTATTGTCAGCACATAGCAAGCACCCATCCTATGTGAATTGCATCATATAGTTTGTGGGTTCTATCAGTATTTACTATATAATCATATGTAAACCTTTCAATTTAGTACTATTAGATGAGCTTTTGGTCACTGCTATCTATTGAATTCTGTGTGGTAGCAATATAGCATAGCACAACGGGAATGAATCTTTTTTTTTTTTGATAAGTTAACATTCAAAGTGGAAATGAATCTTTAAGTGTTTAATGTTAGAAACATAATTTTGAATATTCTAGAATTACTGAGTGCATGCATGCATTTTGAAGTAATTCATGTGACTTTTGGAATTTCTATGTGATCAGATGCATAGCTTTTATGTTATCTAGGTGGCCAAGTTCATAGTTACGGTGTGAAAGCATTTAGTAGGATTGAGTCTATAATTATCTTTTAGTTCCTATAAAAATCCCCTTTGTAATTTTGTTATGTTAGAGTGGAATTTCAATATATTATGAGGTGAACTTAATGTCTTTGTGCCTTATGTATTTATGAATAGCCCACCTTATATTCCAACATAATGTGCATGAATTGGTGGTGTGATTAACTGGAGTCTACTTGCAGATTGTGATGCTTCAGAATAGTCTTATGGGAGGAAGAACAAATGGTCTTGATCGATACCGGAGCTGGAGACTTGATGTGGATAACATGTCATATGAGGCAAGTCATTCAATTGCGCAGATCTCTCTGTCCTTGTAACTCCCATCTTTATACTAACGACAACTACCCTTTGCTAACAGGAATTGCTGGAACTCGGTGATAGAATTGGATATGTGAGCACAGGATTGAGACAAGATGAGATAACTCGATGTGTCAGAAGAACTAAGCCCTTCTTTTTGAATAACTTATCTCATCTGCGCACAGAAATGGAAAAAAAGTGTAGCATCTGTCAGGTTTGTGCTTAGTCAAAACTTTCTGGACATTTGCGTTTGTGCTCTGTCTCGAAACCTTATTTTAAAGAAAAGTTGATTGCTCTAATAATTAAAACTATACTTTTCTGCTTTTCGAAATACAGGAAGAATATGAGGCTGAAGATGAGATGGGGAAGCTGGGCTGTGGACACTTCTATCATATTCATTGCATAAAACAGTGGCTTATGCACAAAAATAGTTGTCCTGTTTGTAAATCTGCAGCCATACCTGATAGCTAGTTTTCGAAGAATTTTTTGCCCTCATGAACCTGTTGTTTTTGTTTTCCTTTTGTATAGCTTTTATGCATGCAAGAAATTCCATTTATGTAGTTCTTTCTCAATTACTTCCTGAAGATGATGGCTTTTTTGTTTGGACAGCAATCCAATATGGGACAGCTAGAAACAATGGGTCACAATTTTCTGGTTGTCTTTTAATTACAATGCATCATACAAAAACCAACCAGATATTGAATTCTTGCATGTGTTGCAGATATGTGATTGACAAGAGTGGGTTGCTCTAGTGTTGAGCACTCTCCACTTCTAACCAAGAGGTTGTGAGTTCGAGTCACCCCAAAAGTAAGGTGGGGAGTTCTTGGAGGGAGGGAGCCGAGGGTCTATCGGAAACCGCCTCTCTACCCCAGGGTAGAGATAAGGTCTGCGTACACACTAATGAGATTATACTGGGTTGTTGTTGTTGTCTGCAGATAAATCTATTGTCACGGTGACAAATTCGTATTGTGAATTATTTTATGAATTTTGTATGAAGATAGCTTTGATTTAAGGGGAAAAATGCGTAATGGCATATAAAGTTAGTGTATTGTTACAAATTGGTAACTAAAATACCTTCTACAAGAGTTAAAGATTAGTCTCTTGTGACACCTTAGGCGAATCCCACATCGATAAAACACGGGGAGGTGCTGAGTATATAAGTAGACAAGCCTTAGACCCTAGCGATGCGTTTTAAAGCCGTGCGGGCTTAGGCCCATAACGGACAATATCACTAGTGAGCTGATTTGTTACATATGGTATCAGAGCCACTCCGCGTGCGACTGGATATATAAGTAGACAAGCCTCAGACTCTAGCGACGCGTTGCTTAGGCCTAAAGCGTACAATATCACTAGTGGGCTGAGCTGTTACATATCTTGTGATCAACAATTACCTTTGATTTTATAGAAAGAGTAGCTTCTGTGTAGAAAAATGTCAAGTCTGTCATTGTCCTCTTATTTAATACAAAAATTCATCATTTGCTGCTTTTTGTGGACCTTTTAAACGTGCCCGGGAATGAGTCAATTGCCACTATACAGTAGCTTCTGCCAAAATACATGGGACCATTATCATTTATTTTCTGATCAAGTTGTTGGACTGGAGGTGCCACATAAATTGTCATTTGCAAGAAGCAAAATATCAGCACACACTTACCCACCCACTCCTCAACAAATTAAGAAAAAAAAAAAAAAAGAAAGAAAAAGAAAAAGAAAAAGAAAAAAAAGGAATCTTATGTTTGTTCCTTACCAACAAAATCAAAAATCTCAAAGAAAGCACTAGTTAAATAATAAGGTGATATTGTGCTTGACTAATGACCGTTAAGCTGTTTCATTTAGTTAACATTTCCCTAATTTGAGCAGTAAGTGTGTATTTGAAAGAAAATAAACTTACAAATGCTTCTTGTTTTTCTGCGTTGTCAAATATTTTGGAACAAATTCAGTTTAACAAATTAAATGACAAATAACATGGACGGTGGTAGTATTTCCGAAAACATGCAATTAGCCACTGACCTTAGCTAGGAGACCTAAATCTATAGCTTGTATGCAACATTAGCTAAGCTAGAATATCCACAGCTAAAATGTACCTAGGAGAATTCCTTAGCCAAATATATCTTTAGCGTCAATGTTAATTTGGCACTTTTATTAAAGAAATTTTGCGTTAGCTAGGGATTGCCTGATGATGATGAGGGACAAAGACACTTGGAAAATGTTCCACTCCCATCTTCCCCACCTAAGAAGCTTGATTTAAAATCCTTTGAAATAAAAAACCAAGTTCTGATTTGCATTGGTCATTTGGAAATGCTATCACAGTGGCACCATTGAATCGTGTGACCGTCTTGTTTGAAATTTTGAGTTGTTAGAGAGCACACTCTTTTATTTGCTTAATTATATCTTCGACATGAGAAAACACTTTTATTTACTTAACTATCTTCGGCATTTTTTTTTTTAAAGAAATAGCTATTCCTGCATTCACGAGTAAGTCAAACTGCTTGTAGTTGTATAAAGTTTCCTTGCCATAGACATTTATGACGATGATTTTGCTAAAAGCTCTTTTCCCACCTTATTAGCTGAGAAATGGAAAATGTATTTGCATATTCTGTTCATTAGTGTCAAGTAAAGTAAGATGTATGCTGTCTTACCCCTACCCTAGAAGGGCAGAGAGGTTGTTTCCAATAGACCCTCGGCACCTTATTAGTTAAGAAATGGAAAATGTATCTGCACATTCTGTTCATTAGTGCCAAGTAAAGTTTACTCACTTTTGCACTTTCAGTAAGTCAAAATTTCAGTCTTGCTCATCTTCAAGCCAAACAGGCGATTGCTTTCTTTGACAGTATGTGGAAATCATGTCCTTATGAAAGTAGTATGCAGCTTTATGTTGGAAGCTAGCAAATATATCATAACTCTAAATTCAATGACAAGAAGTATATATCATGTTGTATTCTCTGTTAATACGATTTTCCTTTGGAATCATTTGAGATAGGTCATGTTACAAAGAAATAGTTAATTATTTTGAGAGAAGCTAATTTATTGAAGCTAGCTGCATTAGCTCAAAGATAACATTTTTCTCCAAGCTATTCCCTATTACCTAAGTACTATTTAATTTTCTCAATCTAATCAGTAAATGCAGCACATCTTATATACTCAATTTATCAACCTGTTCCTTTTTATAATTGATAGATTTTGCACCGAAATCCTATTCAATGGTATTGAAGGAGAGCTCCATATTAAGCTTCTACTAATAAAAAACCTGTGCTATATACTTACCTAATAGTATCGATGCGTTGGTACGATTAGATGTGGTAACTAATTGAGATAATCATGATAGCCCATCTGATAAGCAGAGAAATTTTCCGGTCTTGGATTCATCTAACAAGTTCTTTATTATAGAATACCAATTATTAAGACACACATACATGTAGAAAAAGAGAGAACAATACATAGGATGCAGTTCCAACACTGATCTTAAATTGCTTCTTACAACACCATATACTAGTCTCCGCAGCTAGTTGTGCTGAGGCCTGTTTTTACTACCTGTTTTTACTCAAAGAGGCTACGAGGTTATCTTTTGTGAAGTAGTATTCTCCGCAGCTAGTTGTGGTGAGGCCTGTGAAAATAAAACTGCAGTAGGGGTCATTGTTTGATACTGCGAAGGAAATGGTGGAGCTGAATGTTGAGCGTAGTACACCTGATCATGCGTAGGGTGAGAATATTCATAGCTTAAATTAGCATTGGCAGTGGAAACAGCAGCCAGTGGCTGTGATGGAGGAGAAAACTGGGGAAAACCACAATATTGTTGCTGAAATTGACTAGTAGGAACTTGAAGAAATCTTGGAGTAGCTGGGGTGGCTGTTCTGTAGTCATTTGCAGCCATTTCAGGTTTGGAAGATGTAACTGTAGCATCAGCTATATTAGATTGCATTGTCATTTGCGGGACAGGAATCAAATACAATTGATATTGCCGATCCATTTGTTGATGAAGTGGTTGCTGGGATGGAGTTACATACATTGGACAGTAAGGTGGAATTGTTATTGAACCTGTTGCAGTATGTTGGATGTAATGGGCGCCGGGTGAAATGAAGTGTGGTTGCTGGTACAGATTTTGCTGGGAAGCCTGTATGACTACAGATTCTTGAACTTGTTGCATCTGACTTTGAGAGTTTGTGTCGCTACTTTTATTCCTGGAATCAGTTACTGCAAGAGGAAGGCTGTTTTCAACACCTGTTGCTGGAGATGCTTCTTGGTAAATCGTGTGTTTTGCGAGTGAAGTAGCTGAGGCAATGCTGCTATCACTGAAAGGCAAAATGTTGGCAAATTATACAAAAGATATCTTAGTTGACAAAGTTAAAAAACTTTTTCAGTATTCTACACTAAAACATGCTTAGGGCTGTTCATTTGGATCGGATATCCGAACCGATCCGTTCAATTTCGGATTTCGGATTGGATCGGATTTCGGATTGTGTTTATTAAAATTTCGGATTCGGATTGGTATAATTTTAATCCGATCCGATCCGATCCGAAATCCGAAATTATTAGGGCATGCATAAATTCTAAACTTTAATTCGGATAATTAGTACTTCCTTTATATTTTCCTCCAAGTTATTACCTTTACAATTGATGGATTTAGCTCTATTGGCACCATAGTACTCTCATAATTGTATAAACATGAATTTTTCTTACTGTATTGCCTCTTTTACAAAGAAAATATACATATGAGTTTGGAACTTTGAGGCATAATAATCCGATCCGAAATCCGAAAATCCGATCCGATCCGATCCAAACTTTAAAATCCGATCCGATCCGATATTAATTCGGATCGGATTGTATTTTCTAGAATCCGAAATCCGAAAATCCGATCCGATCCATACACAGCCAAATAGGTGGAGCAACAAAGACCTTTTCTTCTTTTCTGGGATTATGACTACTCTTTATGGGTTACTTCGACTTTTGATATGATTCTTATAATCTCCCTACATAACTTGTCAGCAAATCTATCTTCATAAGGTAGGGGTAAGGTCTGCGTACACACTATACTCCCCAGACCCACTATGTAGGATTATACTGGGTATGGTATGTTGTTATTGTATAACTTGCATTGTTAGCAAAATGAACAAAGATGTAACGGCCCAATGTGACACCCTAGGCGAATCCCACATCGACAAAACACGAGAGAGATGTTAGATATATAAGTAAGCAAACCTTAGACACTACCGACGCGTTTTAAGCCGTGCGGGCTTGGGCCCAAAGCGCACAATATCACTAGTGAGCGGGGCTTGTGACACCCTAGGCAAATCCCACGTCGACAAAACACGGGAGGGATGTTGGGTATATAAGTAAACAAACCTTAGACGCGTTTTAAAGCCGTGCGGGCCTAGGCCCAAAACGGACAATATCACTAGTGGGCTAGGCTCTTACAAAAGAGGACATTCATACCTTGCTACAGAATCAGGTGATGGCAAGTTGTAACCAGCACATTTTGAATCAGGTGATGGTAAGCTATAACCATCTCCATTTTTCTTCTGAATTGATAGTGACCTCAATAGGAGTTTCCGGAGCCTAGTAGGTGCACCGTGATCTGTTTTCTCATCATCATTAGCAGCTGCAGATTTCACAAAACCGGCTGATAACATAGCATCTGCACCACCAATTACAGTAGGAAGAGCTGGTGCTACAGCTGCATGCAAATGATTATAACCATCATCCAGTTTTTGTTCATTTGAAGCGACATTAATATGTGAGAACCGTTCATATAACCCAAGAATCTGATCCTGGAATGTCGCCTTCATGTGATTATCTTCAACTTTAACCGCAACAGGAAGTAGATTTCCGATAGATTGAGAGGAAACAGTGGACTCAAATGATGAGGTTGTATTAACCAAAGGTGAATCAGGCATTGTAGAATGCACTTCTTGGATAGCATTCGTGGCCAGATCTGCAAAAGAATCATTCTCTGGAATGTTGTGACGTTCCAGCAAATTATCTACTACAGCTGAATCAGAGAGACCTCTGGAAATAAAGCCAGCATTGTTAAAAGCATCAACGAACCACGTTTCGGACTTGGCATCATCAAGAAGGCAACCCATAGAGGCTACAGTTTCTATCTTTTCAAGAAACAGGAATAAGCGAAGACGAGAAGGTTTCAAATTAGGTGAAACCAACATTGCGCGATCATATGCTTCAATCATATGTTGCAAGTCCTCATCTGTGGTAACTGATACAAGTGAGTCAAGGTCTTCATTAGGAAGCTGATACTTGAAAGTGAACTTGTTGCCGTTGAGGAGGGTGTGTGAAAGGCGAGCATGGACGTCAGAGAGGGAGGAGAGGCGATCCACCACCACAATACGAGTGTCACCTCCAATATAACATAGTGATTTATCGTGGGGACGGGGGATAATGTGACCCCCGTAGCTGCACATGAGGCGTAGCTTGGCACCAGGGACGGGTGGCAGAGGCCCACCCCTTGTATTGTTAAGGCGGGAGCATGAGGAGGAGCGGTTAGAATCCAGATAGTTTTGCTGGAAAACAGTAACTGGAAAGGCAGTTGGATGAGAGGCCAGTGGATCCATTGATTTTAGGTAGAAAGTTTACTTAAAGATGAGCTGAAATTCTGTGGACTTAATTGAGGAGAAGCAATGTAAAACAGTAGTACCAAGCCCTGTAAAATTCTTTTGTACTGACTATAGAAGCTTAGGTTAAATAATGCAAGTGATAGTTGTGGTTTTACCTTTCATCAAAGGCCAACAGCAAGCATATGATGAGGGAAAATGAAGTTAAAAACACTTCCTAGCAACGGCTAAATAATAAAGCATGGAACTTGATTTTATACAGCTTTATTTTACTCTAGTTCTTGCCAAAGTACTAATAGGACTTATGTAATCTTGAGTGGTTATGTAAACATTAACTAGTTGTAACTTGTTGTAACATGTTATTTATTCACAGTTACTAGTACCAGTTTCGTGATTGAGTTTTAAATGAATTGATAGTATTAAAAATATCTATACATATCCATTCTCCCGAGAAGGAAACAACAAGTAGTAGTGGCATAAATAAGAAGTTAATTAACTTCACAATGGCATACAAATCTTTGCATTGTTTATATACATAAATATACTTTTAACTACTTTATTCAGGATCATTGCATAATTGCAAAATAAAAATTTATTGTGTTAAATATTTACATCAAATCAACAAATGCATGGTACTGATTTTTTATATACATTTTTATTATTTATCCATGATCTTATATACGTTGTCATCAATTTATGACTTAACGATAATATATTTAATGTGATTTAATGTAAAGATCAATGTGTAAATAAATTTAATTATTTGCAAATTAATGTGCAATGTATGAGTAGTTGCGAGGTATATATAGTGGAGGGTATTAGAAGCAATCCTAACTTCCACGAAACATTTGCTTTCGTGCGGCGGCCTTAAGATTTGAGAAGTTGTAGTGACTGCGTGAAAACCCAAGAAGCATTCACAGTGAAGAATGTTTTTTCCCAAATAATTTTAATAAGAGGCTCTCATTGTTCTTGGATTCATGAAAAGCGGCTAAAATCATGGTCTGAGATGGCTTTTCCTTTATTTTTATTATCCATTTGTATTATATTGTTACTTTAAATGCAATATTCGTTTTGATTGTTACTTAAATTTTATTGTATTGTATCATTAAATTGGTTATCGTACGTAATGACGAAAAATGTCGCTTTATATAACGACTGATTTGGTATGATCACGTCGTTACCTTGCCTTTTCTCTCATCTTGCCCTTCGTTGTTATTAAATTAACTTATTTTTTCTTTTACCAAACCTACATAATAGTTCTATCCCGAAGAAAATAGTACTCCCAACTTTTATAGGATCTATTCATAATTGAGTTAAGACTTAAGAGCGGCATTAAGTTTGGGAAAACACACAAAAAGGAGAAGATAGAAAAAAAAAAATTAACAGAAAAGCAAAACGATCACGGGATAATATAACAGTGGCACGGAATATTTTTGAATCTATGCACATCTAAATTATGTTTCTTATACATTATACCAAACAATCCCCAGTGATTGTCAAGCCGTGAAAATAGCCTCTTACCGAAATGCAGGGTAAGACTGCGTACAATAGACCCTTGTGTTCCGGCCCTTCCTCAGACCCCGCGTATAGCGGGAGCTTAGTGCACCGGGCTGCCCTTTAATCCCTAGTGATTGTCAACAGTTATGTGGCAAGTGCTTTTGTGTGACTGACAAAAAGAAGCAACAATTGTCCCTCATGTACATACTTGGGGGCAACATTCCTTCTTCAAGTACAAGGGAAGCTATAGATATTATATGAAAGTGGAACCACTTGAATATAAATTTTACATAGAAAACCAAATAGGTGAAACTTATTAGTTACAAAACCAGAGTAACCTTCCAAATAAGACACTCATATCTTATAGGCTAGACTCTGAATATACCCTCCGTGAACTTGTTATGCCATTAACAACTTCTAGAGTGGATGATTTGCATATTCCAAATCAGTTGCCTTCCTTTCATTTCTTATAGATTGACAGTGGAGATCCCTGGTAAAACTTGTCGTGGTATCCAAGAAGTATAGAACAATCGACATTACACAGCAACCTACAAACATGGGTATCGGCCCAAATATCCAAAGGAAGAGAGGAAACGACAAATAAAATGCTCGTAGTCCCAGTGACCAAAACATGCTCCCTCGGTTCAAATTCATCGCGACATACTCTATAGATTCAGATCTGTCTTTGAATGTAGGCAAAGTAGCTAAGAAGCTAACATGGGCATAGTACCTGATGGATTGAACATTGCAGAGAAATGCAACAAGAAAGCAAAGCAAGATGGTAAAAAACTTTATAGAAGACATCATAGGAGTTTTATTCCCAAACAGTAGCTCCGAGTATGTAAAGCTTGATTTGTTGCTCACAAATACGCTAATGATTGAGCTGAGAGTAATTGCAGTCGTCGCCAAAAGGGTAGATGCCATAATGTTGTTGCGTATAGTTTGAACTGCCAGAACTCCGTTCTTTATTGGATCCTGGATACAGTTCCCTCAAAGTCAATTGACAATCCATACCAAACTGATGGTCAATTAATACTGATTGTTCTTCTACTAGAAGAGAGCATAATAATATGCTTATTAATCTATAGCACATCAGCGGAGGAAAAAAAAATAGAAATGCAAAACTTCGTCATTGATAATTTTTTTAGATAATCGACATAATACATCCATGTTGGATAATTTCTGCAAATCAGAAGCTGGTTTATTTTTTCTTTTCACATTTTAGACTCTCTTCCTCCTTCCTTTTGGCAGAGAGTAAACCATGCAATGTTCCAACTAGTAGTATCTGGCTGACTGCCAAATATATTGAAAAAAAAGTTATATAAACCAACTCGACAAAAGTTGCTTCCAGTTAGTATTCCACGAGAACCAGAATACTCGTTTCTCATAATCAATTATATTTAAAACTTATACGATGTATACAAACTTATTCCACAATCATGTTAGTTTGATAACTTTCTGCAATCACATACTCTTCTAGTATATTGCAATTACAATGCAATATTTCCAACTGAAATGAGGCAGCATTGAAGGCATTACACATACTCAAAATGCCAGTCAAACTTTCTTATTAAGGAAAAGGTTTCTCACAGGAGCCAAAAATAATTCCACCACAGAAAGTTCATTTATTGAAAACTAAAATATGCAGCAATACTCTATATCACTATATGAGTTGATCAAAGACCAACTAGCTGAAAAGATTCCTCTTATGTTTATTGAATGCATAATTTTCTCTTCCACTAAAGATTCACGTTCATGCTCTTTGATTGTTTAAATAAATTCATATTATTAATTGATTCATCTCTTCAGTTACCAGGAAAAGAAGCATGACCAGATATTCCTTTTTTAAAAATATATCTATCTCAATGGTGATGGAAGATTCTTAATCAGCATCATAGAAAGTATAAGTACATTAAACACTAAATAAAAATAAAATGGAACATATGAAAGATTAAGGAAAGAAGAGCAATTGCATGAGACTTATTAGGATAGATCTTTGAGAAGAAAAGGAACTCTTGAAGGAAACTAAATGCTATTACAGAAGGCCTGCAGTTCAATTCTAGTAGAAAAACTTCACGGTTAATCAAAACAAGTCTTGCATAGCAAAAAACGAGACTAGAGGGGGGATCTTCAGGAAATGGTAAGATAACACTTGCAGCGACAAGCACTTTCTATTCAGTGAACTACATAAAACAAGGATAGATATTACACTATATGTGGTTATTCACTTTGTGTATTACTTAGAGGAAGTAAATAGCAAAATAGTGGAAAGCGGAGATGTTGTAGTCAAGTTTAACATGAGGCCTTAAGTTCTCTTGCTCAATAGCACACTGCAAAAATCACCAAACTAGGCATTAAAAAACATATTCAAAAATTAGGCCTTTGTTAATACTAGCTCCCTAAGATGAGAATCATTCAAGCACTTGTTTTTCCACTTTCTCAGAACTACCCTTTGCAGCTTTATATTCCGCAGCTGCTCAATCTTTCACTTTGAAAAACCAAAACTTGGATATCATGGACTTCCTCACTTTCTAAATTGCACTTTCCCCATTTTTAGCATTTCCATATCAATCATCGAGACAATCGATCAATCCAGCTGGTTAGCTTGGACTATAATATTTCTTTTACAATGCGAAATTCCGAGGGTCAGGGGCGCACGAAATAAAAGCTTAACAAGGATTCGAACCATGAAAGCAGCCACTGCATTAGGGCAAACTGCATACATCACTTGTGCACCGGGCTAACCCTATATTAGCTGGGTTGGTAATGTTATTCTTCTTTCATTCGATTTACCTAGACTAGCTAATTACAACATTCTTTTCTACAGTTTGAATCTTTAAGCAGCTCAAATCATAATGCTAAACTGTACTTAGAGAGTAATTATTACACTGCAAAAATAACCCCAAAATTTGAAACCATAATTTCATCAATATCTCGGACATAAAAAAGAAAACTAAAAGAGGAGAGAAAGGAGACTAACAGTCATAACGGAGAGGACCCAATTATGGCGAGACTCAGAATTAATTCCAATGACTGTTCTTCTTGGATACCGAATTATAGTGAACATAAGCCAAGCATGGTATGATAGAAAAATAGCCAGCCCAAGAGGCACAAGCGCATAATCAAGTTGATGTTCCTCCATTTTCCTCCCCTGTAATCACTAATTAGTGTGCAGATCAAGATATATATCACCAGAATCAAAGAGCTGTACTTAGGAATTTAAATCACTAGTTGCGTACTACTTCCTACTTGTCCGGAAACAGTGGCGTGGGTGCAAGATCAGTCGAATCCACTGCTCTTTGCTTCAAACCATCTATTTGTCAAAAAGAAATTCATAAAATATTCCTAATTTTTTCTGTTGTTATATTCTTATCATTAATTATTTATTTTTAAATTATTTTTCAAGATTTTTAAAAATTTATCAGTATTATTATAAAATATATACTTTATTTATTTTTACTTAAAAAGAAACATAAAGTAAAAAGTGAATAACTATAAGTGAAGGGAGGGAGTAATCTATACCTGTACACTCTTTAGTGAGAACAATTATAAAAGATTGTAAATTGCGACTAAATATTTTTATTTAACAGAGGAGCAAGAATCTTTAAAGTCAAATGATATAATTGGGAGCAAGTATTTATTTAAAAAATTTCAGCTGAAACTAACAATTGACAAACTACAAAGTGTCACGTTCACAAGTGACACAACCGACAATAGACAAAGTTTTATAGTGTTCACATAGTATAAGGAGAAGTTGTGCCTTGTAAAAGTGAAAGTCATTACAAAAGGCAATAACCTGCCAAAAGAGAAACGTGCAAGTGAAAGTCATCGGACAGATAGGGTAAGGCTATTTTGTTTTTTTTACTATACTGTTTTCACATGTTATGATTGAGGGAAATTGAAGTTCAATTTAGGATTTATTTAGGAGAAGGAATGAGAGTCACCTGGCTCAGTTAAAACTCATGCGAGCAAATAATGGTTAGGATTTAAAGTTTTGAATTGATAATTATTATAACTTATAATATTTTTTTACATGATTTTCAAATATATAAATTAATTTTAATAAATTTAAATATTTTTGTTCGAATTTATAGTCAAAGTTAAAAAAAAGTTGACTCAAGATCTGAACGGTATATCATAATTAAGACGGAGGGAATGCTATCTTTGATTTTCTTTTCTCTTTTCCCTATTTTGTTATTTAAAAAAAAAATCAAGAAAGGGATTAATCATCACATAGGGTGAAAGAGGGTAAAGAAGAATAAAAACTGTTACTAAATTTTTATAGTCCATTTAGGAGTGTCAAATAAATGAATTGAACTACATTTAAATTGGTCGAATTAATAAAATGGTTAGGTCATAAATCGCCTAATATTTGTTTGAATTAAGATGTGTGGACTAAAGAATATTATCATAATTCAATTCGTTCTACTCAAAATCGTTTTGCTCATGGAGTATAACTTTTGTAGGCATAATATGTTGGGACTCTCCTGAACTTGACATTTTTTATTGAATACATACCAAAAATTATTTATGATCCTAATTACCCCTGGACATGGCAAGGAAAGTGGATACACTCTCTTTTAGACATGAAAAACAAAATTACTTTTTAGTGGTATATTTTTTAATCGTTACCATATAGTCATATATAATGATTTAATTATTCTAATTGTGTATTTTTCCTTACGTTTTCTTAATATACCGCAAATATTTACCATAATTTTTAACTTTTAATTTATTTTTCGGTGTAACGACTATTTATTTTACTGTGTATTTCTTTTACCATAAATTTTAATTTTTGATTTCTTTTTCGGTGTAATGGCTATTTATTTTACCGATATTTTCTTATCAAAAAATATGAACTGAATTTACCCTTTTTATACTCTTTTTTTTTCACTTTGTTCATCTCTTCGTCCCAACTTTTTAAAGAAGTAAATCTTTTCTTAACGCTTTCTTCTCTAACCTCATCTGGCCACGGTTAAACATATATACCCATTTCAACACCTTTCTGGTAATCTGTTTGGCTTGACTTAACTGATTTCTCCTAGAAATTTACAGGTTAATCCATCAAAGTTGTTAAGAAGTTGAAAAGATAACCATATACTAAGAGTGATTTCTAGTTATTTACAAACTAATAACTGAGGAATTTCATATATAAAAACATAGAGCTATACATAAAAACATAAAGCGGTAAAAACAGGGGTAATATCCAGAAACATAATTTAGATAAAAGTAGTAATTTACATGTTTATAGGAGAGAGATTTCCCTTTCGAAAAATCCAAAAAAGTTTAATGGACTTGGAAATTAAAAACTTGCACACTGAAGCATAATGATTTATTTATTTTACAGGCTTTGAGATAGGAATTACTATGGTATACATAAGAAAATATCTTACAAAGGGTATAATACAAGTTTTTGGAGAATGATGGGTGATGAAGGGAGAGGGAATATTGGATGTTTTTCTTTAGAGAGTTCTTCTTGATATTTTTATGTGTGTTTCTTCTTCATTCTTGCTCGTCTTATATAGCTAAGTCTTTGGAGCGGATTT
This sequence comes from Nicotiana tabacum, assembly GCF_000715075.1. Taxonomy (NCBI): domain Eukaryota; kingdom Viridiplantae; phylum Streptophyta; class Magnoliopsida; order Solanales; family Solanaceae; genus Nicotiana; species Nicotiana tabacum. The sequence goes on along the minus strand of NC_134094.1, from coordinate 123,630,739 downwards.
TAAAACGGAATTCAAACATCTTCGAAAACCTTTATTTTTTAGCTTTGTCGGGTACTTCACTGGGCCCCATCGTCACATAACTTGAGTAGATTCCCTTTTATTTGTCACTTTATATAATTATTTTTTCCACTCAAAGACCCTAAAGTCTTTTCAGCACTACTTTATGTCTTTTTTTTTTTTTACATGTCTATTGTATTATTGTACTGATACTACTTTTCTTTTGTCTTTTCCTTCGTCTTTTTCCTCCCAATATTTCTGATTGGGGTTTTCCTGTTTGCTTCACTTTGGTATCAGAGTTAGAAGGTTTTGGTATCAGAGCTAAAAATAATTAATTTTAGTCAAGTTATATATATATATATATATATATATATATATATATATATATATATAATGGTGTCATCAAGTATGTATTTCATTTTATTTCTTCTTTAGATGTAATATATTTATTCTAACTGTTTAACTTTAATCTTCATTTAAACAAATTAGCTAAAGCTCTATTATTTTTAATCATATAATTTTTTTTAGCTAAATTAATGGAGCTCAAATTAAGATTTTATTTTATTTCTTATTTAGATGTAACGACCTTTTATCCCAACTTTATAAAGACATTCCGAAATGTATATAAAATTTTACTAGACTCTTTTTACTATTAGTTAAATATAAAATTATAGCTAAGATAATGGGTTTCAACCGTGTATTTTTATATTTTATCTTTAGATGCAATGTCGATTTGTTTTCAACTGTATATTTCTTTTCTTCGGGACCAAATATATTTTTTTTAAAAGCTTGGGTGAAACTCTATTATATTTAGCTAAATAAAAAAAAAAGTCGAAACTTTATTATTTGGGGTTGCTTCCTATAGCTTTATTTGATACCATTGAGTTATTTTGGTTAGATTCGAGTCATTTTGAGGTCGATTTGCGCGGGAAGACTTTTTTGGAGTATTGACTTGACTCGTTTAAGGTAAATATCTTGTCTAAACTTGGTTGATGCACTAGTTACTTGAGTTACTGATATTGGCTGCGTGCTAAGAGTGGCATACAAGCGAGGGGTTGAGCTCATCTGCGTGCACCGGGGTTTATCTATATTCAGGGTAGTTCTTGGGCTATGTTATGCCTTGTTTGGATATTGTGATCCTTGATATCATGCTTTATATGACTATATGACTACATAACTTCGTGAATAATGCTATAGATCATGTGTAGGATTATTTTTCTCAGTTTAAACATGATACTCAATATTGTGGGGCGTAACCGCCTAATTTGAGCTATATTTGTACACATCGCACACAACTACATATTAGTATGCTACTTTTATTAGTCTGAAAGTACATGATTTGATATCTATTGACTGTATACATGTATTCTTGTATATGCTTTTTATGTAATGGTCTGTTCGACAACACGTGAGTTATCCGTGCGAGTTGATTTTGACTATGACACATGAGTTGTCTGTGTGGATGCTTGATTATGGTACGTGAGTTATCCGTGCATCATGTGGATAAAGATCCACCCCCTAGGGTTGTCTTCTCATGTTTCTCCTTGATGACATATGCGTAGTTATGTAAAACTGATCAGTGTTGGGGTTTTGTGTATCTTCTCTATATGAAAAATTCTTTGAAGGTATAAATGATTTTACTACATATCTCCTCTATATGCTAGCTCCGTACTTATATATATGCCTTTAATGCATATCTTCTCTATATGCCATTTTTGTAGGTGAAATGTTATACAATACATATCTTCTCTATATGTCTCTCTCTATGTAATTTGACTTGTATATTTTCGCATATCTTCTCTATGTGTTGTACTATTATTCGGTTTGATGTACATGTATATCTTCTCTATGTGCATCTTGGGATTTATCTGCAGTCATGCTTAGACTCTGGTATTGTTATTGTGTATTTTGTATATATTCATGAGTTGTACAGATTTATCACGTGAGTATCATTGATAATTTTTGCCACTACCACTCCAGGTTAGTCATGATACTTATAGAGTATATGAGTCGATTGTAATTATACTACACTATGCATTTAATTGTACAGATCTAAGTGTAAGACCTAGCTGAGAGTTGTGTTGGTTCGTTGTTGAGTTGCCAAGAGATAAGGTAGAGTTGTATTCCGATCGTAGTCATTGACGTGTCTTTCCATTTATGTATTATCAGACTTGTACTCCTGTTGTAAAGCTCATGACTCTGTATTACCGATTCTGGGGAATTTTTGTATTGACACAGTCTTATTTATGATATTTGGCTTTTAGACTTGTACTTTTTTGTAATTTGTTATCTTGTTTCGTTATTGTTATGCTTGGATTGCCTAGCAAGTGAGTTAGGCACCATCATAATCGGATGGTGATTTTGGGTCGTGAGTCGTGACACATAGTTAGCATGGGGTATCCTGTGCAACTCCAAATCCGGCCAATCTATCTCTTGTCAATAATCTTTTGTATAGTACAATCAAGATGCATTCCATCCCTGCAAATTGTGATATATACCTCATAGCAGTACATGCAAAATGCACTGCTACTGAAAGGAGAGATCTTTGGAGCAGTTTGGAAAATATTCACACGTATATCAAGGGTCCTTGGTGAATTGTGGGTGACTTCAATGTCATATTGGATCCAGATGAGAAGAAATGGGGCAATACTCACAGAATGCATAAAAGTTTTGAGTTTAGTAGTTGTATGGATAATTGTGAGATTGCAGATTTGGGGTTTGTTAGACCTATATTCACTTGGTGCAACAACTGAAAAGCTAGGAAAATGATTTAGAAGAGACTCGATAGAGTTTTTGTTAATGATCTATGGTCCCAGCTATTCCAAAGTGACATGGTCAGACACCTTGCTAGGCTCAGACTGTAGGCCACTTCTTATTAAGTATCAGAAGGACCTTCAAGCTGGTATCAAATATTTTAAATTTCTTAACTTCTGGTCGAGCAACCATCCTTCATGAAACTGGTGGAAGAGGTTTGGAACACACACATTCTTGGAAATTCCTTGTGGAGGCTACATCAGAAATTGAAGCTCTTTAGTAAGGAGCTCACTCAATGGTCGAAAGAAGTTGTTGGAAATGTTTTTGATCAAGTCAACACCTGGAAAGCTGAAATGCTAAATCTAGAAGAGCTAGACACTCTTAATAACATTGATCAATCCAAAGAAGAGCTCGATAAGGGGTAGGCTGAATATATCAAGTGGTTGGGTATGCAAGATGCTCTTCTAAGACAGAAAGCTCAACAAAAATTGTTTGACGAGGGGGAGAATAACACCAAGTACTTCAATAGCTTAATTTGAAACAAAAGAAGTAGACTTCAACTTCACAGAATCAAAGATCACTGAGGCACATGGGTCCAACACCTCTTTAATCTCCAGCATCAATTCAGGGATCAAGATATTCTTAACTGTATCCCAAGTTGTATCACTGAGGAAGATAATGATCTTCTCAATGCTATTATAGATGATGAGGAAATAAGAAACCCTGTCTTTAGTATGAATGCTTCAAGTGCAGCTGGCCCGAATGGATTTAAGGGTACTTTTTATCAAAAGTGCTGGAACATTATCAAGTATGACATAATAGACTTTGTGTATGACTTCTTCAACGGCAAGGGCATGACCACATTTTATACTCACACATGCTTGATTCTCATTCCCAAAGTCGATTTCCCAACAAGCTTCTCAGAATTCAGGCCCTTTAGTTTGAGCAACTTCACCAGCAAACTTATTTCTAAGATTCTATCTAGAAGGATGAATCCTATGCTAGAGAAACTAATCTCTGATAATCAGAGTGGTTTTGTCAAAGGCAGGATGATTACAGAAAATGTGCAATTAGCATAAGAAATTGTTCACAATATAAAGCAGAACAAAAATGGAGGTAATGTGATTATTGATGTTTGGCTATAATTCCATATTTTTAATGCATTACTTACCTTACATTTTGGGGCTTTAATGCTAAACTATACTATATTTGTACTTAATTGAATTTATTTTATATGTAGGTTCGTTGAAGACGAAATCAGGATCAAAGTAGAGATTTTATGTGTATTTTATACACTACTAGAATGGTTCATGAGTATTTAATTATTGGACAATGATTTAAGGTTAGTATTATAAAAAAAAAGACAAAAGAATGAATTGGAAAGCTAAGAAACGAAAGTCATTGGAATTGAGCAATGATTGGCTAAGAAATAATGCAAAGGATTTTTGAAAAAGAAGAGAAAATGTGACTTTGAAAAGTTAGGCAGCAGAATTGAATTGATGAAGCAACAGGCGTAGCGAAGGAATTTTCTCGCGAAACAGCTCGCGCCACAAGGCCTGAGGCGAGATGGAGCAGTCGTTTTGCCTCGCGAGGCGAGGTCCATAGCGAGCGTGTTCCGGATTTTTAAAGCCTATTTTGTCTCCTATTTGGTTTTGGACTTAGTTATTTCATTTGGGTCTTTTCCCTACACATATAAATAGTCATTAAACATCATTTTTAGGGGAATTTTGCGACCGGAGGCAAGAACATCACGTGGAACAACTTTCGGAGGAGAAAATCATCGAGTTCTTCATTCCTTTATCTTTTCTTTATAATGTTTTATGCAAAATACTTGAAAAATTGTTACTACGAACATAAGTGGATAAGCACTCTAGTTCTAGGGTTGTGGTTGACATGATTATTAACGTTTATTAATTACATCTTCGTTAATTCGGATTATGATCTTGTGGTTATTTCTCTAATTCTGTGCATAATTGCTTAATTGTTTGGCCAGCAGTTGAGTTCTATTTACTATCTATGCTATGCTTGGGAAAGCCGTGTATAGATTAGAGTAGAATTAGAGAGAGCTTGTTTCTAAACCTGTGGCTCGAGGAACGATTTCGCGGTTAAGATAGGAATATACCTAACCGTCTTGCTTAATTGAATACCGTATTATATTCGTTCATGATAGACTCAATACCATAGGAATATACGGTTGATATATTATGGACTGGCGAATAGTATTGTGGGAACATGTTATTCATATAAACGATCCGATTAATTAGCAACCATAGATAATCTGGATTAACGAGTGTGATTATTGAACATAATAGGATTGATAAACCAACCATAACCCTGAAATTTTCACCTCCCCTGAAGTAAAATCTCGTCATACAAAATTGCATTCTTGATAGTTTAGTTGTTATTTGTTTAATTTTCGCAATAGTAGATTAATAGAAAAATATCACTCTTAAATATCTTGGACAATTAATTAATTTTAGTTTGCTTAGTTAACAATCAATCTAAGTCTCTTATTACTTGACGACCACGTATACTTGCGTGTACTTGGGGAACCAACAAGTTTTTGGCGCCGTTGCCGGGGACTTTGTTATTGATTGTTTATCTAAGTTAAGCTTTTAATTGATTTTTGTTCATGTTTTTAAGTTTCTTATTAAGTTAGTATTCTTTTTTCTTTTACTTAATTTCACATTGCATCTTGGAATGTAAATTGTTCGAATGATGGTTATTCTTATTTTGATGATCCTTGTCCATATTGTGTAGGACCCCACTGTTGGAAAGATTGTTAGAATATCCCCAGGAACGAGTTGTGCGCACAATTTCAATTCTTTGAGTGGAATATTTATAATATGTGTGGTGGTCAAGGTAGCCATTGGAATCGCTGTCCTAATTCTTTTTATCCTTCTTCGAGCGATAATTATTATGTTTCTAATAGTTTTTGTGAGTTTGATAGGAACAAACTGGAGAATGTGGAATATGATGCTCATATAATGGATATGATGAGGCAAATAATGGAGCAAACTCAATTTTTAAGGGAGCAAACTCATAAACGTCGAAAAGAGATGAAAAATCTCAAGGCAATAAATAAGAGAATGAAGGCCAAAATAGAAAAATGGGTTGAAATATTCGATGATCAACAAGCTGCAACCTTAGTTGATAGTCAGGAAGAGCTTCAAATTCGAGAAGAGTGTGAGTTCCAACAAGAGAAAAATTTCAAAGAAGAGGAGATTTTGAGCCAAACTTGGCTAATGGAACAAGCTGAACGATTAGAAATATATGAAGCTCAATGTGAGAAAATTACAGATGGGATCAAGGATTTAATAGAAGGAAGAGCTGAATTGGGATAAGAGATCGAAAAATTTGGCACTGCTATTCACGACTTGGAAGCTCAATTGAATGCAAAGGTTGTTGCGTCTAACGCCCAACAAAATAGTAATGAGTTGTGTGAAGTTGAAAAGGAGCTTATACGCCAAATTGAGGAGCTAGAAGTGGAGAGTCAATCATTCGAGCATATGTTTGTTGATGATATCCATTTTGAGAAAAGTACACTAGAGTCATGAGAGGAAGTAGATAATATTATATTTGAAGACTCTAATGTATGTACATATGAGGATGTAAATAGTGACGCAATTCTAGAGTTAGGACGCATTGGTCCTCATTCCATCAATTTTTCAACATTGTATTTGGATGTTGATATGAGAATTTAGTCATTCGAGCCTTTGGAGGAGCTAATGGACGAGGAACAAGGTATTTACATTCTGGAATTTATCGTGCCACAGAGACATAATTACATACCTCATCTAAAGGCCAAGAGGTGTAGAGCAAAAATTGTATTGCTTGGCCTGATTTTCTTTGTAGCTCCACCACTGGAGCATAGCCATAGACTGAATGCCATATTAGGGGCTCAATTCATAAGTTCGAGGTGGAGGCAAAAAGTGGTTCAAATCGTACCACGACGATAAATCAGGCGCTTGTTGGGAGGCAACCCAGCTTTACTGCTTTCTTTTATTTTTATTTTTATCTTATTATTGTTGTAGTGCCTGTTTTTGTTTTGTAGGATTATAATCATAGGAGACAAAGCCATTAGAAGAGTGCAAAAACGATCTAGATGGTGAGAACTAAGTATGGTGTGACCACACAAAGGACCATGCCTGGGTGAAGTCTGAGTACCCGTGAGCCGCTATTGCTTCGGCCTTTGGCCTTTCAGGGAGTTTCTTGTCCACCCTTGTTATTGTTTTGCTTTATTTGTGTATTGGGAATACTGCACTCTTTTAAGTGTGGGGTGGGAGAATTCTCTAAATAATTAGTAGTAGGATATAGAAAAATATTAACTTCTTATTTTTGTTTTTATAGTTGTGTAGTATTTTGGTAGCTATGAAAAATCGAAAAAAAAAGTAGAAAAATTGAACTTTTCCCGACGATGGATCTCCTAGACAGTTTTCTTGAGGGATTTAAGTCTAAAGAAAAAGGACAAAAAGATTTTCTTTTTAGGTAGTGTAGTAACTCCCCCTTATTTTTTCTTTGTACCGCAGTTCTTTTCCAAAGGTTTTGTTTGAATCGGGTATAGGTAGTTTTATTATTTTTAGGAGTATGATCCACTGTGAGATGAATTGAATTAAAGCAATATCTCTTGACTTTGTTATGCCTTGAGAATAGTGAGTACTTTGGTTGTGACGCTTAGGCTCAGTTTTTTGACTCTTGTATAAGTACCTTAAATTGTATGATCTTACACTTTGCTTAACTGCTTTTACTAGAGTGTCTTGATGAGCCCAGTTCTGAGTGAGTTATGTGCCATATATGTTATTTTGTGCATTGCATTTGATGTCTAGAACTTGCCCCATGTGTTTGCAAAGCGAAATAGTAGTATTGTTCAGTCTTGAAAGTGATATAGGCGTTTCTTTGTTGAGCCAGATATGTGTAGTTTACCCACCTAATTGTTATATAACGTAGTTAACCCCTTTGAGCCTGTAATCCTGTTTTCTTGGTAACCACATTACAAGCCTTACCCATTTGTTTGAATTAACTATTTTTTGAACCTTTTAACATAAGCACTTGAATTGTTATGAACTTTGTAAAAGTTAAAGTGTGGGGTGGTTGGTTTGGCTTTTGAGTGGAACTAATGAAATAAGGAGAAATGTGCATTGTTTTGAAAAAATAAGAGCCACTTGAATTGAAAAAAAAAAGAAAGAAAAATATAGTTGTGTTGCTGTGAAAAATACTCCGTAGTGACTCTTGATGTAATTGTACTTAAAGAAGTATGGAGTTAATATATATTGATGTGAAGGCGGAGTAATGGTTTGACATAAGTATGTGGTTAAATGCTAAAGTGTATGTATTAAAGTGCTTCGGGAGGTGTAGTCACTCTTATATCCAAATGTATCCTACCCGACCCGCAGCCTACATTACAATCAATTAAAGTCCTACTTGATCCTAAACTGAATGAGCTCGATTAGTAGAGTAGTACACTACGGGAATGTCAATGGTGCATCTTTTGTGGCATATGAATGTTATTTCTGAGAGTTAGTGAATTCTTTCTATCTTGAGTTCCTAATTATTCTTAAATTTTATTATGTGTGGAACTACTCTCTTTTGTTGTGTGAGGGCACTTGATTCATGAGGAAAATGTAATGTCATTGACCTCTATGTTAGAGTAAGTGAGTGAGTTGTGAATAATGCATGGTACTTGTGATCCAAATCTTGAGGTGAAGATGTTACACTCTTGTGCTTAGTCTATTTTAAAGATTCTTGGTATGATGAGTTAGGAGAATTGTTTAAAAAGGTCGTGTCTATATAAAGTGTAGTCTGATTACTCAAGGACGAGCAAGTTTAAGTGTGGGGTAGTGATGTTTAGCATAATTTCATATTTTTAGTACATTACTTACCTTACATTTTGGGGTTTTAATGCTAAACTATACTATATTTGTGCTTAATTGAGTTTATTTTATGTGTAGGTTCATTGAAGACGAAATTTGGATCAAAGTAAAGATTTTATGTGTATTTTATATACTACTAGAATGGTTCATGAGTATTTAATTATTGGACAATGATTTAAGGTTAGTATTATAAAAAAAAAAAAAAAAGACAAAAGAATGAATTGGAAAGCTAAGAAACGAAAGTCAATGGAATTGAGCAATGATTGGCTAAGAAATAATGCAAAGGATTTTTGAAAAAGAAGAGAAAATGTGACTTTGAAGAGTTAGGCAGCAGAATTGAATTGAAGAAGAACAGGCGTAGCGAAGGAATTTTCTCGCGAAACAGCTCGTGCCGCAAAGCCTGAGGCGAGATGGAGCAGGCGTTTTGCCTCGCGAGGCGAGGTCCATAACCAGTGTGTTCCGGATTTTTAAAGCCTATTTTATCTCCTCTTTGGTTTTAGACTTGATTATTTCGTTTGGGTCTTTTTCCTACACATATAAATAGTTATTAAACATCATTTTTAGGGGAGTTTTGTGACCGGAGGCAAGAACATCACGTGGAACAACTTTCGAAGGAGAAAATCATCGAGTTCTTCATTCCTTTATCTTTTCTTTGTAATTTGTTTATGCAAAATATTTAAAACTTGTTACTACGAACATGAATGGCTACACACTCTAGTTTTAGGGTTATGGTTGACATGATTATTAACGTTTATTAATTACATCTGTGTTAATTCGGATTATCATCTTGTGGTTGTTTCTCTAATTCTGTGCATAATTGCTTAATTGTTTAGCCAGCAGTTGAGTTCTATTTACTATCTATGCTATGCTTGGAAAAGCCGTGTATAGATTAGAGTAGAATTAGAGAGAGCTTGTTTCTGAATCCATGGCTCCGGGAACGATTTCGTGGTTAGGATAGGAATATACCTAACAGTCTTGCTTAATTGAATACCGTATTATATTCGTTCATGATAGACTCAATACCATAGGAATATAGGGTTGATATATTGTGGACTGACGAATAGTATTGTGGGAACATGCTATTCATATAAACGATCCGGTTAATTAGCAACCATAGATAATATGGATTAACGAGTGTGATTATTGAAATTAATAAGATTGATAAACCAACCACAACCCTAAAATTTTTACCTCCTCTGAAGTAAAATCTCGTCATACAAAATTGCATTCTTGATAGTTTAGTTGTTATTTGTTTAATTTCTGCAATAGTAGATTAATAGAAAAATATTACTCTTAAATATCTTGGATAATTAGTTGATTTTAGTTTACTTAGTTAACGATCAACAATTATCAAGCTAGATATGGCTAAAGCCTATGATAGAATATCTTGCAATTTTTTAATGGCCATCATGAGGATATTTGGTTTTTTGGAAGCTTGGATTGATATCATCTGGAGATGGTAAATGATGTGTGGTATTCCATCATGATTAATGGTACTAGAAAATGCTTCTTTACATCATCGCAAGGTCTCAAACAAGATGACCCACTATCTCCTTCCTTGTTTATCATTGACGCTGAGGTACTTTCCATATCCTTAAACAAACTTGCCACACCATGACAACTTCACTCCATTTAGTATGCATCAAAGATTTCCTATCATTACACACCTTGCTTATGCTGACGACATAATGATATTCACCGGAGGAGACAAGAAATTTATCAAACGTATTAAGAGTCAGATAAGAAGGTATAAAAAGCATCAGGCCAAAAAGTGAACAACGACAAGAGCTTCTTTGTTACTGCACCAAACACCTCTGCCAGTAGAATTAACAGAATCAAAAGAGCTTCTGGATTCATGGACAAGTGCTTTTCTTTCAATTATCTCGGATGTCCAATATATCATAGCAGGAAGAAAATCAGCGTATTTGATGGCATGTTAGCCAAGATTGTGGAAAGACTTAATGGTTGGTAGGGGAAGATGATATCCTTTGAAGGGGAAATGGTCTTAATCAAACATCTTCTGCAATCCCTCCCTACTCATATACTATCTGCTATGAATCCACCTATAGGCATCATCAAGCTCATAGAAAAATATTTCAACAATTATTTCTGGGGGTCCTCTAAAGGGAAGAACAACTATCACTGGACTTCCTGGAATAGACTCTATCTATCTAAGGATGAGAGTGGAGTGGGGGCAAGGATATTGGAAGATATCACAGACTCTCACTCTGAAAAAATGGTGGAGATTTAGGATACAACCATCTCTTTGGGCCACTTTCCTTAAAGCTAAATTTTAACGACCCGGACGGTCGTTTTGAGAGTAATAGCCCTGATCCTCTACTTATTGCTTCTCCCATATCTATTTCTGCTATTGTGACTTGCCAGGAGGTTTCGTTTTGCCTTTTGGAGTATTTTGGGACACTTAATCCCTAAATGGAGGTTTAAGCCATAGGATTTGGACCGTAGTCAGAACTGTGTGAAGACGACTCCGGAATAGAGTTTCGCCGGTTTTGTTAGTTCCGTTAGGTGATTTTGGGCTTAGAAGCGTATCCGGATTGTGTTTTGGAGGTCCGTAGCTTATTTAGGCTTGAAATGGCGAAAGTCGAATTTTTGGAGATATGGACCAGTAGTGAAAATTTTGATATCGGGGTCGGATTCTAATTTCGGAAGTTGGAGTAGGTCTGTAATGTGCAATATGACTTGTGCGCAAAATTTGGGGTCAATCGGATGTGGTTTGATAGGTTTCAGCATCGGTTGTAGAAATATGAAGTTTCAAGTTCTTCAAGTTTGAATTGGAGGGCGATTCGTGATTTTAGCGTTGTTTGATGTGGTTTGAGGGATTGACTAAGTTTGTATGGTGTTTTAGGATTGATTGGTATATTTGGTTGAGGTCCCGGGGGCCTCGGGTGAGTTTCGGATGCCCAACGGATCTATTTTTGGACTTAGGAGGTTGCTGAAGTTTTCTGGTGTCTGAGTTCTTGTTTCCTTATACGCGATCGCGTGGGGTGATCCGCGATCACATAGGCTTAGATGGGCAGAAGATGGAATTGTTCTTCGCATTCGGGCAGGGGCATGAGAATACGTAGTGAAGTGAGGTGGTACTTCGCGAACGCAGAGTTAAGATCGCGTTCGCATAGTGTTAAGTGGACCAAAGCTAGGCCAGGCGCTTTGCTCATCACAAACGCGTTGGGGTGTTCGTGATCACGTAAGTATGAAAGCCAGAGCATCGTATTCGTGTGGTGTTTTACGCGTTCGCGTAGAGTTAATTTCTGGGGCAGCAAAGTTGTTCTTCGTGATCGCGAGGCTATTTCCGCGATCGCGATTAAAGAATCACTGGGCATTATTAAAGTTTCCAAAAAACAGGGGTTTTGCCATTTTAACAAAACAACTTGTGTTGGGAGCTCGGATTTGGATGAGATTTTGAGGGATTTTCAGAGATATCGATTGGGTAACGATTCTTAACTCCTTTATGGTTATATTCCACTAATCCATCATTAATTTCCTCTTTAATTTTGAATTTTGGGGTTGAAATTAAAAAAAATTGGAAGAACTTCTTCAACAAAGATTCCGAGATTTGGAAGGGGATTTGTGGTTGGATTTGAGTAATTTTTATATGGTTAGACTCTTGAGTGATTGGTTGTTCGTATTTTATGACTTTTACCCGATTTCGAGACGTGGGTCCGGGTCGACCTTTTAGGAAGGATTTCAGAATTTTTATTAAAATCTTGTTTTCATTAATTAGATTAGCCTATTATAATTGTATTTATGATATGTAATTGTTTTGGCTAGATTTGGGCCATTCAGAGTCGGATATTCGCGGAAAAGGCATTCTTACTGATTGATTGAGTTTGGTTCGAGATAAGTGGCTTGCCTAACCTTTTATGGGGGAACTCCCCATAGAATTTGTATTGTTTTTGATACATGAACGTTGTGTACGTGAGGTGACGAGTACATACACGGGCAAATGGTGTAAAAACCTGATTTTTCTAATAAGTAATAACCTATTTTCCTTCTGATTTGAGTCCCATCAGCATGTGTAGTATCCAGCTAGACTAGAATAGCATGCCTACTTGCTTTAACTATTTACTTAAACTACGTGCAGCATGTTTAGTGAATTTACCTGTCTTTCCTTAACTGGTACTTAGGTTGAACTGTAAAATTTCGTGCCGTAACTATTGAATTCTATTGTTTGGCTGCATATTTACTTTGGGACTATGGAACGGTATTCCGGGAGATCCCCCTGTACTGCATATTTACTTTGGGACTACGTAACGGTATTTCGGGAGATCCCCCTGTACTGCATATTTACTTTGGGACTACAGAACGGTATTCCAGGGGATCTTTAAACTCTCCAGAGAAACGGGCCCTCTTGTCCTGCTGCATCTGCTCTCTCCCCTTCTGACGGTAGCCCTCAATCCTCTGAGCAATCCTACTACCAGCTGATAAGAAGTCCCCATCTCAACCTCTCGGGCCATATTGGCCCTAATACCGGAGTGCAGCCCCGTAACAAACCTCCGCACTCTCTCTGCGTCCGTAGAAAGTATCATAAGTGCATGGCGAGACAACTCAGAAAAACCTCGCCTCATAGTCGGTCACTGACATCTGACCCTACTCAAGTTGATCAAACTGATACCGCAACTATTCCCTCTCGGAGGGTGGAATATACGTATCCAGGAAAAGCTGTGTGAACTGGCTCCAATTCATGGGAGGAGAACCTGCTGGTCTGCCAAGAAGATAAGACTGCTACCATCTACGGGCCCGACCCTCCAGCTGGAAAGTAGTGAAGTCAACCCCATGAGACTCCAGTATCTTCATGTTGTGCAGTCTATCCCTGCACCTATCAATGAAATCCTGGGCATCCTCATGACGCTTGTTTCCGAAGACAGGAGGGTGTAACCTAGACCATCTGTTCAATAACTTCTGCAGATCGCCATCCGTAGTCAGTCTAGGCTCAGGTGCAGCTACCGTAACTGGCTGGGCTCTGCCCACGGGTAGTGCACCCGGAGTCTGATATACTGCAGCTGCGTGCCCAGGAGCCTGAGCAGTAGGTGTCTATGCTCCCCCTCCTGCCTGAGATGTGGCTGGGTCCGCTGGAAATAAACCAGCCTGAGTCATGGTGTCCATGAACCGCATCATACGACCCATGACCTCCTGAAAGCCCGGTGTTGTCATGAAATCTACCGGAGCTGGCTCTGCGGCAGGCACCTCGCCCTGCTCCTCAACAATGGGATCCTCCACTGGATCCACTGGTGGTGCTACTGGGCCAGCTCTGGGTCGCCCTCGTCCCCTACCTCAGGCCGGTGCCCTTCCCCGGCCTCTGCCTCGGCCTCTAGCAATGGGGGGAGTAGCTCCTCCCGGGTCTGGAACGTCCGCCGTGCGTGTCTTACCATCTGTGAGAGAATAGAAGAAGGAAATTTAGTATACCATCAATTGCACGATAGGAGATGAATAATGAGTAGTTTCCTAACACCCCATAGCCTTTCAAAGATAAGTACAGATGTCTCCGCAAGACTCTACTAGGCTTGCCCATAACTTGTGAGACCTATGTGAACCTAGTGCTTTGATACCATGTTGTCACGACCTAACTCCATGTCAGGCCGTGATGGTGTCCAGCACCATTGCTGAACAAGCCAACAATGAACAACTTAGTGATTTCCCATTTGTTTTTGTTTATTAAGAAAATACAACATTTAGTTTTACTTACATTTAAAGCATTTGATAAACAAAGGATTTTTAAGGCAAACAAACGGAAACATCTAAAAGTAGTTATAACTATTGAATTACAACCCAAAAAATAAAGTCTACTAATATGTGCCAAGATCTGGTGTCACAAGTGCGTGGGCAACTTTTAGAATATACAAAAGATGACTATCCTACTGTCTGAAACAGAATAGACAGATAAAAACAAAAGAGAAACTCCGGCATGCTGCTGAATGGCTCGGAAGGGGCTGCTCACCGTGAAGTGTCGGTCCAAGATCAGGTATGCGCGCCGGGCGGGTAACTAGATACACCAGCCTCAGATCCTGTACAATTAAGTACAGAAGCGTAGTATGAATACGTAAAAAATATGTACCCAGTAAGTATCCAACCTAACCTCGAAGAAGTAGCGACGAGGGGTCGACTTGACACCTACTAGGCCAATAATAATGTAATAAAAGTATTATGCTAACCATGGATATCATGAATGATACTGTCAGTTCAACAATAGGAAGAGATAAGTCCTTCTTTCATAGTTATAACTAAAATTTCAGTAATACCATTTAGCAACTTACATTTCAAGGCATTTAAGCAGAATAAATCAAGGAGAATTTCCAAATAATTAGCATGTGCAATTATGCCGAGGTCGTACGGCCCGGTTCAACATAATATTAAATTGTGCTCTGCCGGAGGGTCGAACGGCGCTGACCATAGATGTATCTATTTACTACCGAGGCGCTCGACCCGATCCACAAATAAAATTTTTTTTTCTCAAGAAAACACAAGTTTCTCATTTACAGTCAATTATCTCATACAACCTTCAAGTAAGTGAATTTAACCTTATACAATTCTTTTATCAATTTCTATCATGACTAAGTGATTATATTAGCAAGTAAGGGCACAAACATTCCAAGTATAGCATGATACGGATCCTAGACTACCCGGACAATAACATAATAGTAGCTACGTACGGACTCTAGTCACCTCGTACGTACGTAGCCCCCACAATTAGGTACAAAAATTTATTTAATTCACCTATGGGGTTAGTTCCCTCTTACAAGGTTAGAAAGGAGACTTACCTCGTCTCAAAGCCTACTTCCCAATTCAAGAACGCGCTCAAACCTTCAAATTTGATGCCAAATGACTCGAAGCTAGTCAAACATTACATAAACTAATCAATCTATGCTCAAAAGTTTATAATTCCACCATTTAAGTGATTACCCAACCTAAATTGCAAGAGTCCTAAAATTCACCCCCGGGCCCATGTGTCCGGATTCCGAAAATTTTTAAAGAAAGTTGTTACCCATAACCTTAAGAACATAAATATATGATTTTTACAAAATTCCATAACAAATTTCGTGGTTAAATCTCATTTTTATCAAAAACCTAGGTTTTCACCTAAACCCATAATTTTCACTAATTTACATGTTATTATCTACCCATAAACTATGTATTTAACTCACATTGTATAGAAATTACTTACCTCAAAGTGCTAAGTGAAATCCCCTCTCTAAGAGCTCCAAGAATCGCCCAACAATGGAAGAAGTGAGCTAAAATAGCCTAAGTCCCATTTTTTAAAAGGTTTTTGCCCATGTCTACCTTCTTCGCGATCGCGGAAGAGGCCTCGCGATCGTGAAGGCAAACGGCCCAGGCCCAAGCAAATTTACCCATCGTGAATGCGATAGGAGCAACGCGAACATGGGGGCTCGCTTGGCCTACCCCACGCGAATGCGAGGGCTTCTTCGCGAACGCGAAGAACGAATCAGCGGCCACCCAGTTCAGCCTCTTCTACGCGAATGCGGGCCAGGTCACGCGAACCCGAGGCTAGAGGACCCAGACCTCCGCGAACACGAAGGGAAAAAGCTCCCCAGCCTACAGTACCCAAATTCTTCATCGCGACCGCGAGGGTCTGATCGCCTTCGCGAAGAAGGAAACCAGAAGCAAAAATCTGGTGTGTTTCAACTCAACTCCGGGAGGTCCAAAATGCACCCGAGCCCCTCGGGACCCAGTCCAACTACTCCAACAAGTCTATAAACATATTACGGACTTTCTTGAACTCTCGAAACGCGTAAAACAATAGCAAAACCAAGAATCACACCCCAAAACCAAATTGAATCAAACTTTGAACTTCAAGTTTCTAAATCGCTCTGAACGCGTCGAATCAGAATTAGACTACTCGGATTGATAATGAATTTTGCGTGCAAGTCTTAAATGACATTACGGAACTATTTCCGGTCTTGAAATTGCATTCGGACCTCGGTTTCACCAAAACCTACTCCAAACCAAATTTAAAGAACTTAAAAAAACCTTCAAGAACCAACTTTTACTATTAGGCGTCGAAACGCTTCGGGTCACCCAAAACTCGATCCGAACATACGCCCAAGTCCGAAATCATCATACGAACCTATTGAAATCGTCAAATCCCGATTTCGAGGTCGTTTACTAAAAATATTGACCAAAGTCAAACTTGGCCTTTCAAGCCAACCTTAAGGAACTAAGTGTTCCGATTTCAACCTAAACTCTTCTAAATCCCGAACCAACCATCCCCGCAAGTCATAAATCAGTAAAAGCAAGTACGGGAAGTCGTATTTAGGGAAATTGGGTTCTAAAAAGCAAAACGACTGCCGGGTCATTACACTTACCTTGCTTCGTAATTCAAGTGATCACTTGGCCACATCCTTTCCTTTCAAATTAGTCTCCAAACCAACCAACCTAGTAATTTATTTATCAACAATTTAATTTGAGCTTTAGAAATTTTTCACAATTCGAAAGAAACTTAATTTAAGTCATTTTCGGACATGTTAACCGAAAGCTAATGTGGGGCCCACTTTTTGGAACCCGACAAAAATGAAAGAATCCGAACACTCATTCCGATACGAGTTCGACCATACAAAAATTATCGAATTCCGACATCAGATTGCCTTTCAAATCTTCATTTTACATTTTTTGGTAGATTTTATAAAAACCTCATTTTCTTCAATTAAATTCATGGATTCATGAAGTAAATAAGTATGGAATCATGAAATATAATCAATATAGGATAAAGAACACTTACCCAGTTCAATCTCGTGAAACATCTCTTTGAAAATGCCCAAATCCGAGACTTAAAACTCAAAAATGAGCAAAAATGTTGAACTCCCGAATTTATGCATTCTGTCCAGTATTTTCGCATATGCAAACTCATGTTTCGCATCTGCGAGCTCGCATTTGCGAGACAAAGCTCGCATTTGCTATGCCAGGAAACCATGCAAAGGACCTCACCTGCGGAACTTCACATCACATTTGCGACTGCGCAAAAGCACAAATGAAGCCGCAGAAGCGAGGCCCATCGCATTTGCGATCCGTTAGCCGCAGAAGCGGCAAGACAAGGCCATTGCCATCATCGCAGAAGCGACTAGAATACTGTAAAAGCGGCCACGTACTTGTGGTCACAATTTTGCAGGTGCGATTGCACCAGGTTCTTCCTAGAACCAGCTTCATTCAACATTTTCTAAACGATCTGAATCTCGTCCGAAACTCACCCAAGCCACTTGGTACCCCGTCCAAATATTCCAACCAATCCCGTAACATAACACAGACCTACTCGAGGCCTCGAATCGCATCAAATAATGTCAAAACTACAAATCGCACGTCGATTCGGACTTATGAGTTTATGAAATTTTCAATAAGAATCTAATATCGACAAAGTCAAATTTACAGTCAAACTTTGGAAATCTTTAACCTTTAGGTTTCTAGTTTTCGTCAAATGGCGATAATTCTAGCTAGGGACTTCTGAATTTGATTTCGGGCATTCACCCAAGTCCCAAATCACGATATGAAACTACCGGGACCATCAAAACACTGATCCAGGTGCATTTACTCAAAATGCTGACCGAAGTCAACTCAAAACGTTGACTGAAGTCAACTCAAATGAGTTTTGAAAAATATATGGACTGCGCAAGCAAGTCGAGAAATGCTGAATGGTGTTATTCGAGGTCTCGGAGCACATAATTGAATGTTAAATTTAAAGGTGACCTATCAGGTCATCACAAATAGTAGTACTAGTATGGACTATTTTTGTTAAAGAAAGTGAAGAGTGAAACCCCCAAAATAAATTTAGATAAAAAATCAAAAATTAAAATCTCAGCGGTTCCAAACTGATACATGCACCCAAATAAGTCTTAGTAGCAGTCCATAATTTATTTAATCAATTTCTTCCATGAAATAAAAGAGAACAAACACTTCCTGTAAGCTCTACGAAAGGGGGAGAAAGAGATAGAGAGAGAACGCGAGAGAGAGAAGGAGTCGGTCTTACTGTCGTCCGGTAGCCGTCCATAGTCGGAACACAGAGAAGAGAGGCGGAGCGGAACAGATAGAGCAGGCGAGCAACAGGTTCTCTGAACTCTGAAGAGAGCTTAGAGATAGAGACGATATAAACTAGGCGTGAAGACTGAAAATGAAATAAGACCTAAACCCCAAAATTAAATTTTAGTATTTATACATGTTCTAATAATTTGGATTAGATCAGGTTAAAATTATAACAATCCGAATCCGATTCGGCTATCTGATATTTTATAAAAACATAATCCGAAAACCAAAAATCTGAATTGAGCGGATTGGTTCGGATTTTGGATATCCGATCCAAATGCACAACCCTAGTGTCACGACCCAAAATCCAACTAGTCGTGATGGCACCTAACCCAACCCGTTAGGTAAGCCAACTAACAAAAAACCAGTCTAAATGATATTTATTAAGAGAAGAAATGATAATACAACTGAACTATTATACAAAGAATTTCCCAAGGACTGGTAGTACAATCATGAGCTTCTAAGATTTAGAATTTACAAAGCTGGTATGAAATAAAGTACATCACCTGTTTGAAATATACATGAACAAATTAAAATTCTAAAGCTACGAAGATCAAGAGGCAGCTATCACCGAAATGCAGGTACGTCTTCAAATCCCGCTCCCGCCGTGCATAACAACATCAACATCCAATATCTGCACACAAGGTAGAGAAGTATAGTATGAGTACAACCGACCTCATGTACTCAATAAATAACAAACCTAACCTCAGATTGAAAGTAGTGACGAGCTGGGACAAGGGTCAAGGTCCAACTCCAATAACTAGCCACAACTCATAACAATATAATAGAAGTGGTGCAAGAAAATAACTTGGAGATAAGATGCTCAACGCGCTCACAATTACAAAAAATAGGCATGCTTCTCAAGTATAACAGTAAATTCCAAATCTTTCGCCGGAACACCAAAAACATATGAGTAAGTTTGAAAACTGTGATTTTTCCAAAACCCTTTTAATAATAAATAAGATGTTTCAATTTCAGATAACATGAGGAAAATACATCTCTATTCCTACATGTCAATATACATGTGAAATCATGAATGTCACCAAAACTGGGTAGCAGAAGGAAATGCATCTCTATGCATGTATCTAAAGTACGCATGTCAAATGAAATGCATCTCAATGATGAACTCATGTACTCACACTCTTAGAGTACTCAATCTCATTGTCTCACACTTTCCACTCATCACGCTCCATCACTCGACACACTCAGTCACTCAATACTGTACAGGGCAGATCCAGCCCAAACATAATAACTGCTAGCAACTGCTCCCACGGTAGATATGCAAACTCCGGAGGGGTCGATCCAACCCAAGCGCTATAATAAGCCAAATTCTGGCATGAATCAATAAAGCCTGATCCGCACAGACAACTCACGTACTGCACAAATAACTCACATGCCATAGTATCAAAATCTGGATCCGTACGGACAACTCACGTGCTATAGTATCAATATCTAGTTATGCACAGACAACTCACGTGCTGCACGGATAACTCACGTGCTATAGTATCAATATTCTCACAATCAGGCCCTCAACCTCACTCAGTCATCAATCTGTCCAATCTCTCGGGCTCATAATGTCATTAAAGTTAGCCCAAAATAATGATGTGATGTATCAATAAATGATAACAAAGACCGAGATATGATATGCAAAGAAATGCATATGACTGAGTACGTAATTGCAATGTAAACAAATAACTCAACAACAAAAATGACCTCAGTTGGCCCCAATAGGATAAGCATATAGCCTAGAAATGATTTCTAGCATAAATTATAGC
Source organism: Nicotiana tabacum (assembly GCF_000715075.1). Taxonomy (NCBI): domain Eukaryota; kingdom Viridiplantae; phylum Streptophyta; class Magnoliopsida; order Solanales; family Solanaceae; genus Nicotiana; species Nicotiana tabacum. The sequence continues at coordinate 123,610,299 of NC_134094.1, read as the reverse complement.
TCGAATGCTCAAACACATAGAGTTAGGTAAGATAGCTACACAGTCCCATGGAATTGACTAAATCACAATTCACACGGTGCATGCCCACACGCCCGTCACCTAGCATGCGCATCTCCTCGACATCAATCACATAACACGTAATTCAGGATTTCATACCCTCAGCACCAAGTTTAGAAATGTTACTTGCCTCGAACAATCCAAATCCAATACTGAGCAAGCCAAACAAAACTCCAAAAAAGGCCACCCCGCACGTACCGACCTCCGAACGGCTCGAAACCAGCCAAAAGCAACTCAAATACATCAAATAATACCTAAGAAAACAATTCCAAATGATAAAGGTCAAATCTTTAATCAAAATCCCAAAGTCAACCAAAAAGTCAAATTCAGGCTCGCACCTCGGAACCCAACAAAACTTACAGAATCCGACAATCCATTCGATTATGAGCCCAACCATACTAGTTTTACTCAAATTCGACTCCGCATCAATTTTCAAAACCCAAAATTTTACTCTATGATACTTTAAACAAAATCCCCCAATTTCTCTTTTGAAATCCTCAATTAAATGCCAAATACGAAGATAGATTCATGAAATAAAATCGAAACCGTGTAGAGAATACTTACCCCAATCCATGTGATGAAAATCGCCTAAAGAATTGCTAAATCCTAAGGTCCCAGCTCAAAATATGTATAAATGTATCAAAGGTCCAAAATTGGACATTAAATCTACTGCTCAGGCTTCCTTCTTCGCGATCGCGGACATCTCTTCGCAATCGCGATGAACAAATTCTTCAACAACGATTTCCAAACTCTTCCCGGATAGCCTCTAGTACAATGGTCATAACGTTTTGTATAAAACTCCAAATGACAAATGGTTTGACTTTCTGAAAATTAGACATCAAGGGTTACAACGTTTGGTTTTGGATCATCTCTAAATTTCTTATAATTACAAGATATAAGCTTCCAAAGTCAGCCCTGTGCAGCAGAAAGATCTCCTATGCGATCGCAAAAAGGCTTTCGCGATCGCGATTCACAAGGCCCCAAACTGCAGTTTGCTTTTCGTTAACGCGTCTAAATGTTCACGATTGCAATGTACACGCCTGTAGCCAAAAACCACCAACTGAAAATGGCCTAAAAATGGTCTGAAACCACCCCGAAACTCACCCGAACCCTCGGAGCTCCACGTCAAACATCCACACAAGTCTATAAATATCATGCGAACTTGCTCGCATGATCAAATCCACAACATAACACCTGAAACCATGAATCGGACATCAACACACATGAAATTTGAAGGGAGAACTCAAGAACTTCTAGAATTACAACCAAGCATCCGAATGCTATCAAACTAACTCCGAACGACCCCGAATTTTGCAGGTAAGTTCTGAATCATAACGCAAACCTACTCGATGTTTCAAACCTCACTTAACAACATCAAAATCACAAATCGCACCTCAAATCGATATAATGAAGTTAATGAACTTTCAAATTTCAAAACTAACGGCGAACAAGTCTAAACACCTCAGATTGATCTCAAATTTGGCACACAAGTTATAAATGTCATTAGGGGTGTTCGTCGGTCGGTACAGTATGGTATTTAGATATTTTGGTTTGGTATTTTAGGTATTCGGTATCATAAAATACTATACCAATACCGTACCTAACTAAATTCGGTACTGTTCGGTTTTGTGCCTTTCGGTTTCGGTTTATTTGGTACGGTAACTTCGATTTATTCGGTTCTAAAGTAGCTTCTGAACGTTATATTTAGGGGAGAATAACACTTTAACTAGCAAGTAAAATTTAAATTATAATTAGCCAGCAAAATCAATCTTATGAATGCAATAACACTACACATCATATATGAGACTTCTATAAACAAGAGCATAAGATTAGAATAATGTTTACAAACTTCATCAACATGTAAGTATGTCTGGTCTAAAACTCTAACTTGCATCTCTATAATATACCAGACACTAGTAAGCTTCTCAAATGTGACCAAAATAAGTTTTTCACAAGTGTTGTTTACAAAAATTATTCGGGTAACATCCATTAACCATATAGACAAAAATAGGTAGCACGCAGGCTTTAACTAAAGAACATGGAACTAGAAACATTCTCCTTAAGCTCTCTGGAAACTGCGAGCTGGAAGGATGACATGATATTTAAAATTAATCCAATATATATTTCGGTACGGTGTCGGTATTTCAGTATTTTTTAAAAAAAAAATACTAAATATAATACCTAATACCAAATATTTTTAAAATGTAAACCAAATACCATACCAAATACCAAAATATCAAAATACCAAATACCAAATACCAAAAATTTCGGCTTCGGTATGGTAATACGGTATTTTTCAAATTATGCACAGCCCTAAATGTCATAATGGACCTACTATAACTTTCGGAATCGAAATACGACCCTGATATCAATAAAGTCAAACCTATGAATATTTCCAAACCTTCAAATTTCCAACTTTCACCAATTAGTGTCGAAACCTTCTAGAATTATCCAAATGTAAATCCGAGCATACACTCGAGTCCAAAATCACCATCTGGACCTAACGAAATCATCAAAACTCCAATCCGAGGTCGAATACTAAAAAGTCAATCTTTGTCAAATCTTCCAACTTAAAGCTTCAACTATGAAATTCATTCTTCCAAACTAATTCCGAAAACACCTGAAAACCAACCCCGATGATTCACACACGTCATAATACATCATATGAAGCTACTCAATACTTCAAATACCTGAATGGAATGCAAATACTCAAAATGACCGATCGGGTCGTTACACCTAGTTTTGCATACAAAACAATATTTGTCAAATAAAAAATTAAAAAGAATCTGTGTGATATTAAATTGTGTACAACACAGAATTATTCTAAATTTGCAAGAATATCAAGAATGTTATAAATAGAATTGTATTTAAGGTGAATGTCTATATTTTAGAGAGATTTTAGGGTTTATTATTTGGTGGCTAAGTCACTCTTTCCCTATAAATAGAGGGGTTCTATTCCATTATAATTCATCCCAAAAATTAATAAGAATTCTCTCTCTCTCTCTCTCTCTCTCTCTCTCTCTCTCTCTCTCTCTCTCTCTCTCTCTCTCTCTCTCTCTCTCTCTCTCTCTCTCTCTCTCTCTCTCTTATCTGCAATATTATTCTTATTTTTTATTTTTTTATTTTTCGTTATCAGCACGAGACTTTACCGTTTCAAGAAGCTCTATGAGAAGATTAAGGTATAACGTTTTTCCTCTTTTAATTATGACTGATATTATGAAAAGAAAGTTCGTTGCCCTTGAAATTTCGGGCAAGAACTATATGACATGGGTCTTGGATGCTGAAATCCATTTAGATGCAATGGGTCTTGGAGGCACCATTAAAGATAAAAATAAAGCATGTACCCAAGACTATGCTAAGGCCTTGATTTTCTTGCGCCATCATCTTGATGAGGGGTTGAAAATAGAATATCTCATAGTCAAAGATCCACTTATTTTGTGGAATGGCTTAAAGGAAAGATATGACAATTTAAAGTTGGTCACTCTTCCACAAGAACGATATGATTGGGCTCATTTCAGGCTCCAAGTCTTTAAGTCTGTTTCTGAATATAATTCTGCGTTAGTCAGAATTACTTCTAAATTGAAACTCTATGGAGATAGTATCACTGACTATGATATGATTAAAAAAACTCAACGTTTCATGCCTCCAATATGGTCTTGCAACAGCAGTACTGAGAGAAAGGTTTCAAGAAGTACTCTGAGTTGATTTCTCTTTTCCTTGTGGCTGAACGAAACAACGACTTGCTCATGAGAAATCACGAAATCTACCCACTGGGTCTACACCATTGCCTCAAGTGGATGAGGTGTATTCCCATTATGCCAAGTGTGAAAAAGGTCGTGGCCCTGTTCGTGGCTAAGGAAGAAATTTTTCTGGTATTAATCATCCCCTAGATAAGAATAACCACCAAAAGTGGAAAGGGAAAGATGAGAAGCCAAAAGCAAAGGGTTCAGAAACTGAATGCTTTCGTTGCGGTAGAAAATGCCATTGGGCAAATATTTGTCGTACACTAAATTATTTGGTTGAGCTTTATCAAGCATCTCTAAAGAATAAAGGCCCTGAAGCTAATTTTGTCTATGACAATGAATTTGACATCATCCACTTGGATGTGGCAGACTTCTTTAAGCACCCTGATGGAAAAATAGATCACTTGATCGGTGATGGATCCTTAGTTAAAGATGATTGAGTAGTTTGATTATTATTATTTTTGTTTGCCTATTCGTAGTAGCTAGTGAATAAACATCACATAATCACATTTCTATACATGAGTAGTAGTTATTAGTATCAATTAGTATTATTTGTTTTATGAAATGGTGTTAGTTCGTTTTGATTAAATATAATTCCAGTATTTGTTTTAAACAATATTTTAGTTTGCTTAGTTTAAGGATTGACATATTCTTTATTAAAGTAATAAATCGTTGTCTGCCTTGCTTTTACATTTGATCTCAATTCAAGTTAACTTTGAAAGTGAAAGTACTACTTATCTATTATTGGCAGAGTAGAAAGAAAACGAATCAGTACAATTTAAATGCTCTTTAAACTTGGTGATTGACTAGCTTTTCCATCTAGTACTATAATTAATGATAAAATTAGACGTTAGAACGTCTTAATTACAAAATAATAAGTGTAAATTAGCACCATGGCAACTTTTGAGAAGGTAATAAGTGTAAATAAAGTACAATTGCATTATTTTTAGCCGTGTAATTATCAGAGTTTGCTCGAAATTGCATTAAAAGATTATTATTGAATCATTGATTTAGTTTTGTTTCTTTTCCCTTTTCTCTGAAAATACTAATATTTATTCATATATTTCTTTTGTATGTCAAACCATGGGAAGCAAATATAGATATCCCACAAAGCAAATTTGGATCAAAGTTCAATTGTAAAAATATTTGTTTAGTTGATTCATGTACGACACATACAATATTCAAAGAGAAGAAATATTTCTCTTATTTAAGTATGTGTAAAGCGGATGTTACTACAATTTCTGGTAGTAGTAATCTAATTGAAGACCTTGGAAGAGCTACTATAACTCTGCCTAGGGGAACAATACTTATCATAGATAATGCAATGTTCTTCTCCAAGTCCAAGAGGAACTTGTTTAGTTTTAAAGATATCCGTCGAAATGAATATCTGTCACGACCCAAAATCCAAACCGTCGTGATGGCACCTAACGCAACCTGCTAGATAAGCCAATTAACTACAAACCAGTTCAAATGATATTAATTAAGAGAAGAAATATTAATACAACTGAACCATTATACAAATAATTCTTAAAGGATTGGTAGTATAAATCATGAGCGTCTAAGATTTAGATTTTTACAAGACTGAAGTGAAATAATTGCAACATCTGTTCGAAATATAAATGAACATAATTCGAATCTAATGCCACAAAGGACCAGTGATAGCCAAAACTGGAACACAAGTACATCTTTCGATCCATCTCCCATCGTACGCAACAACATCAACATCCAAAGTCTGCACTTAAGGTGCAGAAGTGTAGTATGTGTATAATCGACCCCATATACTCAATAAGTAACAAACCTAACCTTAGGTTGAAAGTAGTGATGAGCTGGGACAAGGGTCATAGTCCAACACCAATAACCAGCAACAATTCATAACAATATAACAAAAGCAACAAAAGTAATAACTCAATAATAAAGATGCTCAGCTCGTTCATAGTTCCGAAAAATAGACATTTTCTTTTCAAGTATAACTGTAAAACTCAATCTTTTGTCGAAATCACCGAAAATATGAGTAAGTCTAAAAACTGTGATTTTTCTCAAAACTTTAAACAACAGATAAGAAATTTCATTATCAGATGGCATAAGGAAAAATACTTCTCTATGCATACATATCAAGTATGCATGTCTAATGCAATGCAGCACAGTGATGAACTTATGTACTCACACTCTCAGAGTACTCAATCTTATTGTACATGGCAGATCCAGCCCATGGAAGATCCATCCCTCTCACTCAGTCACTCAGTACGCTTTAGGGCAAATCCAGCACAAGGAAGATCCATCCCAAATATAAATATTTAGGGCAGATCCAGCCCAGTGCAAATCCAGCCCAAATATAAATAACAACTGCGCTTACTGGGGGTGTGCAGACTCCCGAGGGGTTCCTTCAGCCCAAGCGCTATAATAAGCCAAATCCAGGCAAAAATCAATAAAACATACTGCGGCGTGCAGTCCGATCCCATAAATATCACTCACAATCATGCCCTCGGCCTCACTCAGTCATCAACCTCTCCAGTCTCTCGGGATCACAATGTCATGAAACTAGCCCAAAATAATGATATGATGTATCAATTAATAGCAACAGAGACTAAGATATGATATGCAATGAATGAATATGACTAAGTACAAAATTATAATTTAAACATATAATTCGACAACAGAAATAACCCCAATGAGTCCCAATAATACCAACATTTGTCTTACCATAATTTCTAATATGAGTCACATCTCAGTTTCTCTAACACATGGAAAATACATAGAAAATACAAGTTAATTGACTATACATCTCTACGGAAACGATTGAGTCACAATTACTACGGTGATGCCCACACGTCCGTCACCTAGCATGTGCGTCATCTCCAAGAAAATCACTTAACACGTATAATTAGGGTTCATACCCTCAGCTCCAAGTTTAGAAGTGTTACTTACCTCGAACAAGCCGAATCCAATACCGAGAAAGCTAAACAATACTCCGAAAATTCCATTCCGCGCGTATCAACCTACGAACGTCTTCCTATCTCCTCAATTCCAAGCCAAACGATCCGAAAATAGTCAAACAACATGCAAATTAATCAAAATACACTCCAATGCTTACAATTTAGCAATTTAAAAAATTTCCAACTCCGCTCAAAAAGTCAAGCAAAAGTCAATAGTGGGGCCCACGCCTCGAAACTCGACGAAACTTGTAAAATCCCACAACTCATTTAATTACGAGTCCAACCATACTAGTTTCACCTAAATCCAACTTCTAATCGATGTTCAAAACTCAAAAGCTCACTATATGAAACTTTAGGCTAAAACCCCCAATTTTTCTTTAAATTTCATCCAATTACCAAAAACGAAGATAGAATCAAATATAGTCAAATGAGTTGTTAGCACTAGGTAAGCCTAACAACTAAATGAATGACGATGCTTCTGCGGAAAACATTGGAGGTCTGCTCTTCCACACCTGCGCAACATGCACCGCTTCTGCGCAAGCGCAGGTGCGAGACAAAACATGCTTCTGCGCACATACCCGCTTCTGCGATCAGAAATTCCGCTTCCACGCACACGCAGGTGTACCTCTTCTTCTGCATCTGTGTTGATCTCTAGACAATCCTTCCTTTGCTTCTGCGACTAACTGTCGCATCTGCGGACTTGCATCTGTGTCCATTTTTCCTCAGATGAGGAAACTCCAGAACCAGCAACCTTAGCCAAATGCAACATTCGATGAAAATGTCCGAACCTCGTCTGAAACTCACCCGAGCCTCTAGGGACCCGTCCGAATATACCAACAAGTTTCATGACATAACACGGACCTACTCGAGGCCTTAAATCACGCATAACAACATTGAAATGATGAATCGCACCTCAAATCAAAAGTAATGAACTTAGAACTTTCAACTTCAAAAACTTGCGCCGAAACATATCAAATCAACTTGGAATGAACTTAAATTTTGCACACAAGTTCCAAATGACATAACAAAACTATTCCAATTCGCCGAACCACATTCCGAGTCCGATACCATCAAAGTCAACTCCCGGTCAAACTTGTGAACTTTCTAAACCTTTAAATTTCCAAATTTTGCCAATTAGCGCTGAATCCTTCTAGAAATATTCAAATGCAAATCCGGGCATATGCCCGAGTCCAAAATCACTATCCGGACCTAACGGAACCATTGAAACTCCATTTTGGGGTCAAATTTACAAAAGTCATACTTGGTCAACTCTTCCAACTTAAGCTTAATCATGAAATTCATTCTTCCAAATCGATTCCGAATAACTTGAAAACACACAAGTCATAATACATCATACGGAGCTACCCATGTACTCAAACTACCGAGCAAAGTGTAAATGCTCAAAACAACCGGTCGGGTCGTTATATTTTACCCCATTTATACATACGTTCGTCCTCGAACGTGCAAGAGTTATTCCTAATCCCACAGACCGCCGTGTAACCTTACCACGCACATACCCGAGGGTGATCCCACGTCACCCTATTCCACATAGGACTGACAACACAACATAACTAAAAATCATTACTTCAACCTTAGCCCGTAAACACAAAATCCAATTTCCAACATCTGGAATTTCCTATAAGACCTGAATCTCGCATCTACACATTGTATAAGTCTGAACAAGCTGTATTAAGCCTTAACCATAACCCAAGATATAATCAATTGACATACCACATAACTCAAATGTGCATATTAATAACTTCTAACCACAATAGCTGCCAAAAAAAATCAAACCCAATACCGGTAATAAACCTCGTATCAAACAAAACCTCGTTCTAAATCCTTCGTACATTGCCGATGGTGAAAGAAACATACAGGAACCCATAACAACTCACTAGATCAATAAGGCAATGAGCTCTCCCTCATTCGACAAGAACAATAGCTGGTTATCTGAGCCGACTTCAAAAATTATTCTTCCAAACATAACGTAATCAAACCCGATAGTACCCATTCTAGGTCCAATGACTTTACTTTATCTGGCCCAACTATCCTATTGGTGTTTGGAAGTCATTGGATTAGATAGAGTAAAGTCATTGGACCTAGGGGACCGTGCACCAATAAGCAACAACTCAAATGTACCCAAAATGGAAAATAAATGACTCAAATGAGAGAATCGTCCCGCAAGCTCAACAAGTACCACCACAACCGCAATGCTATGAACCCATCATACATGGTAGATCCAAGACTCACGAATCTAACACAAAAGATCATATCCTTAATTAATTTTGCTGCAATGTGTGACCCCATCCAAACACTGGTCCATATATAATACCTCAAGCCACAATGCTCAAAATCAACAACCACGCGCAATTTGACATCAAGTACCCAATGTGCACGACTGTAACCACAAAGAAGCAAATAGCACAATATACCACAGTCCGGAGAGAACATAACCAAGGCGCAATCAACCATTCAATACCTTAACATCCATCTTGCTCAAATTTCACTATAAGGCCCAAATAGGACCGCACCATGTGCGCAACAGATCCCAACACCTCGTAGCATAAAATGGTAACTCATAGAACATCTCAGAACACGAATAAGCTTAACTCTAACCGAATGGCACATCCCTCAACAACAACAACAGTACAGAGTCAACCAATCCTTCCAGGTGTAGAATACACATCCTCATTGGGCCTGCCAATGGACCCCAAATCCACTCTGGTCACCCATAAATAGATACATAACCCTCTGAAAGTCCACAATGATTGAACCATAACACATACTATCATCTGGCTAGCTTCGGTCACATCTTCACCTTCCACAACCACGAAACAATCTATTTCTGAGAATTCCCAGTCTCCAAATCTATAGAACACACGAATCACCATATCTGATCCCAACTCCACCACCCGAATGTCTAACACATATCTCATATATAATTATCCCATGACGAATACTTCTATAATTCTTCCGTACCACATAGAAAAATTTGAATAACAGTAGTCGATCAACCAGGCGAGCACCGCAATACCAATGAAGCTTTCGTAAGTCAAAACACAATATGCCTTCTGAAATGCCCACACTTCTCAGACAATACCAAGTAGTAATAACATTCATCTAGACATCTGAAAACCATCAATGTTGTCTAAAATTCATGACCTTCCCTCCAAATATGAACACTGACCATGCACATACCAATATCAATCTCACACAACATACCGCATCTATCATGCCATCATATGAAAAGTACGGGAATCTCATTATCAACTTTATGTCACAAGCCGAATACATACCCGATCAGTCAGAAATCTTCTATTTGATCTCATCATGGAGAAAATCATAATACATAATATGTTTTTCACGCCAGTAGGAAATATACACCTCGAATGGTAGAAACCATTAAAAAATCTTTAGAATACATTTGCACATAACCAAGCTACACAAGGCGCCAAAACCCAAGAGCATTTCCACGAAACACCTTTAAAGACTCACCACATCATAAGTACCCAATGAACCGATCGTATCCATTGTCATGCTGATCCAACCTACTACCAAGCTATCCCATTCCTTTGAGTTACTTCTAAATTACCCTCAAGGTGACACTTCATATTTCCAGAACACCATGATCCTTAACCAAAACTCACCTCGTGAGATCTTAAAATAAGCCACACCACCCTAAGGCCCATACACCGTTGTATTTCCTCTCAAGCACCCCAAAAGTACCACAATCGAGTTACCCATTCCGAAGAGTCATGTGAACCTGAAACCATTTCCTTTACCTTCGTGATACTGAAATGTAGAATTCATAGTCATACAGAAATATCGCGAGTCCCGACACCATCCTACGCAAATCTTGGAGTCTAGCCATATACAAATCCGAATAAATTCTCAATTGCCACATATAAATCTTGAATCCATTAGAACCTTCTCGAGAGTCATCCATTCTGCTCAACTCTCAATTGCGTCGCCCAAACGGGCCAAACGACTTGTGCCTCATTAGCAAAACAATACCCAAAGAATTAATCCGCGCCTTTAAGCAACCGAGCAATTTTCATACTCCATGCGCACTACATCCTTCACGAATAACAACTCAATCATCCCATTATTCCCATATACCCATAAAGTGTAACACAACCTGTATCCAGAAATTTCTTCACTCGAGTCATCCCCGATCTCAACCTCTGTAATTTATAACCAATCCACAAGTATGCCTCACACCAAAACCAATACAACACGTAACCATGCAATCAAATCGTCGCTAACAGGCTTCCCCACTTGGATCAAAGCCATAGAATAAAACATTCGGTGAATCTTAATACCCGTACTCTATTACTGCCATACTACCGCAGTGAGATTTAACCAAATTCTTCACAAGATCATGTAACACAAACCATATAGTACCTCAAATCATCCGCTAAGCTCGCCTTCATTCTCTTGAAGGTCAGGTCAAATTTTGCAACCAATTCAAATTCAAATCTAAACACTTATAACTCGCTGGTAGAAAAGAAATTCTCCATAAAACATTATAGGGATCACATATCCGTAAATTACCTCGCATGTGATAACCCACCTGCTTAGCCTCAAATTGGCATCTTTCTATACCCTTTTACAACCACAAGTACTACGTAATCTCTTAACCTTCCTGAATTTGAACTCATCAACACGACATGAAAAATCTACCTTGCTCCACAATTAACAACATGAAAAATCTTTCAACACACTCATAACTCGAGTCTATACATCACATCAAGATGTAAATTAAGCACCCAATAGTCCTTCTCACATCCCAAGCAAACTCTTCCCGTCACATTCAAACCATCTGAGCACTTCCCACAGTCACATCATACTCATCATACAACCATTTAACCGCTCATCAAGCCATAAATTCCACTCATAGGGACACTACCAGACATATAAGTCCAAAAGCATATACTCACACAACTGAAACTACCAAGCCTAAGCTACTGTCTAAACCTGGCCTCAAGTCCTCCGGATTAGCCCATCACCAAAATACAAAAAACACATCTCGTACCTTATCCATGGAATCACAAGCCGTTGATGAACAACTGATACCGAGCACTCTCATGTACATACGAATGCGTGGAATGAATTCAAAGAGTTACACTTCAAGCTGAATCAATGTCGCACGATAAGAAAAGAAAGATGAGAAGTTTATCCTAAATGCCCTGTAGCCTCTCGAAGATAGGTATGGACGTAATCATACCGATCCGCAAGACTCTACTAGACACTTGCTCATGACTTGTAGAACCAATGAACCTAGATCTCTGATACCAACTTGTCACAACCCAAAATTCAAATTGACATGATGACACCTAACCCAACCCGCTAGGTAAGCCAATTAACTACAAACAAGTTCAAATGATATTAATTAAGAGAAGAAATGTTAATACAATTGAACCATTATACAAAGAATTCCCAAGGACTGGTAGTACAAATCATGAGCGTCTAAGATTTAGATTTTTACAAGACTGAAGTGAAATAATTACAACATCTGTTCGAAATGTAAATGAACATAATTCGAATCTTATGCCACCAAGGACAAGTGATAGCCATAACTAGAACGTAGGTACATCTTCCGATCTAGCCCGCCGTATGCAGCAACATCAACATCCAACATATGCACGCAAGGTGCAGAAGTGTAGTATGAGTACAATCGACCCCATGTACTCAATAAGTAAAAAATCTAACCTTAGGTTGAAAGTAGAGACGAGCTGGGACAAAGGTCAGAGTCCAACACCAATAACCATCAGCAGTTCATAACAATATAATAAAAGCAACACAAAACATTTTGCTTTTCAAGTATAACAGTAAAATTCAATCTTTTGCCGAAATCATCAAAAATATGAGTAAGTCTGAAAACTGTGATTTTTCACAAAACTTTCAACAACAGACTAGAAATTTTATTATCAGATGGCATGAGGAAAAATACTTCTCTATGTCTACATATCAAGTATGCATGTCTAATGTAATGCAACATAGTGATGAACTCATGTACTCACACTCTCAGAGTACTAAATCTCATTGTACAGGGCAGATCCAACCCAAGGAAGATCCATCCCTCACACTCAGTCACTCAGTATGCTTTAGGGAAAATCTATCCCAGGGAAGATCCATCCCAAATATAAATAAATAATCACTTAGTCACTCAATTCTGTATAGGGCAAATTCAGCCCAGGGAAGATCCATCTCAAATATAAATAGTGGCTGACATCCAGTCACTCATTACTGTATAGGGCAAATCCAACCTAGGGAAAATCCTTCACAAATATAAATAATGGATGACATCCAGTCACCCAGTACTATATAGGGCAAATCCAGCACAGGGAAGATCCATCCCAAATATAAATATTTAGGGCAAATCCAACCCAGGGCAGATCCAGTCCAAATATAAATAACAACTGCGCTCACTAGGGGTGTGCAGACTCCGGAGGGGCTCATTCAGCCCAAGCTCTATAACAAGCCAAATCCAGGCATAAATATATAAAACATACTGCGGCGTGCAGCCCAATGCCATAAATATCACTCACAATCAGGCCCTCGACCTTACTCAGTCATCAATCTATCCAATCTCTCGGGCTCACAATGTCATGAAACTAGCTCAAAAATATGATATGATGTATCAATAAATAACAACAGAGACTAAGATATGATATGCAATGAATGAATATGACTGAGTATGAAATTATAATTTAAACATATAATTCGACAGCAGAAATGACCTCAGTGGGTCCCAATAATACCAGCATTTGCCTAAGCATGATTTCTAACATGAGTCACAACTCAGTTTCTCTAACACATGAAAACTACATGGAAAATACAAGTTAATTGACTACACAGCTCTACATAATCGATTGGGTCACAATTACTACGGTGCACGTCCACACGCCCGTCACCTAGCATGTGCGTCACCTCCAAGCAAATCACATAATACGTATAATCAGGGTTCATACCCTCAACTCCAAGTTTAGAAGTGTTACTCCAAGTTGAATCCAATATCGAGCAAGCTAAACTATTCAAACAACGTGCAAATTAATCAAAATACACTCCAATGCTTACAATTTAACAATTTATAAAACTTCCCAACTCCGCTCGAAAAGTCAACCAAAAATCAACAATGTGGCCAACACCTCAGAACTCGACGAAACTTATAAAATCCGATAACCCATTAAATTATGAGTACAACCATACTAGTTTCACCCAAATCCGACTCTGAATCGATATTCAAAACTCAAAAACTCACTCTATGAAACTTTAGGCTAAAACCCCCCAATCTCTCTTTAAAATTCATAATCCAATTACCAAAAACGAAGATGGAATCACGAAATATAATCAAAACTGAGTATGGAACACTTACCCCAATCGTTGTGATGAAATCCTTCTTTAAAGTCGCCCAAAACCGAGCTCCAAGTCTCAAAATGAGAATAAAACGACCAACCCTCGAAAATATAGCTTCTGCCTAGTGATTTTTTGCTTTTGCGAACAAAGGACCGCTTCTGCGTCATCGCTTTTGCAACAAAATCCCCAATTATACGGAAAACACTGGAGGTCTCCTCTTCCGCACTTGCGCAATAGGCACCGCTTTTGCGCAAATGCATGTGCGAGACAAAAACACGCTTCTACGCACATACCCGCTTCTACGATCATAGCTTCCACTTCTACGCACACGCATGTGTGCCTCTTCTTTCGAATCTTGTGATGATCCCCAGCCAAGACTTCCTTCACTTCTGCGACCAACTGTCCGCATCTGCGGACTCGCATTTGCGTTGATTCTTTCGTAGATGAGGAAACACCAGTACTGACAGACTTAGCCAAATGCAACATGCGATGAAATGGTCTGAACCTCGTACGAAACTCACCCGAGCCCCTCGGGACCCTATCTGAATATACAAACAAGTTCCATGACATTACACGGACCTACTCAAGGCCTCAAATAAAGTATAACAACATCAAAATGATGAATCGCACCTCAAAACAAAAGTAGTTAACTTAGAACTTTCAACTTCAAAAACTCGCACCGAAACATATCAAATCAAGTCGGAATGAATGTAAATTTTGCACACAAGTTCCAAATGACATAACAAAGCTATTCCTACTCTCGAAACCACAATCCGAGTCCGATACCATCAAAGTCAACTCCCAGTCAAACTTGTGAACTTTCCAAATCTTCAAATTTCTAATTTTCGACAATTAGCGTCGAAGCCTTCTAGAAATATTCAAATACAAATCCGAGAAAATGCCCGAGTCCAGAATCACCATCCGAACCTAACGGAACCATCAAAACTCCATTCCTGGGTCAAATTCACAAAAGTCAAACTTGGTAAATTCTTACAACTTAAGTTTAAATCATGAAATTTATTCTTCAAATCAATTCCGAATAACCTGTAAACCAAAACCGACGATTCATACAAGTCATAATACATCATACTGAGCTACCCATGCCCTCAAAATACCGAGCGAAGTGCAATTTCTCAAAATGACTGGTCGTGTCGTTACATTATCATATTGAGACAATAGATGAGAATAATCTTGAATATCTTATTGTTACCAAAAATGTCTCTGGCTAGAAGATGGTTATTGAGAAGTTCCCATGTTTATCTTGTGGCCTGTATTGGACAAGAATTAGTAAAATTGAGGCACATTCTATCGTAAACTAAAAGGTTACCGATTCCAATACATTTATACTTTGGCAGGATCGATTGGTACATCCTGGATCAATTATGATGAGACAAATTATAGAAAACTCAGATGGGCATCCATTAAAGAATTCAAATATTCTTTTAAATAATGAATTTTTTTTCACTTCTTGTTATCAAGGCAAGCTAATTAGTAGACCATCACCAACAAAGGTTGGGATTGAGTCCCCTGCATTTTTGGAACGTATACAAGGGAACATTTGTGGACCTATTCACCCACCTACTGGGTCATTTAGATATTTTATGGTCTTAATAGATGCATCTTCTAGATGGTCTCATGTGTTCCTATTATCATCTCACAACCTCGCATTTGCAAAATTAATGGCACAAATAATCCTATTACGGGCACAGTTTCCCGATAATCCAATTAAGTTTATTCGACTTGATAATGATGCTGAGTTTTCATCCCAAGCATTTAATGATTAATGCTTATCGATTGGGATAAAAATGGAACATTCTGTTACTCATGTTCACATTCAAAATGGCCTTGCAGAATCTTTAATTAAGAGTCTCCAATTGATAACAAGACTATTACTCATGAAAATGAGGTTGCCCACTTTTGTTTGGGGTCACGCCATTTTGCATGCATCGATGCTAGTTTGTCTCAAACCGACAAATTATCATAAATATTCCCCATTGCAATTAGTTTTGGGTCATGAACCTAACATATCCCAATTAAATTTTTTTGGATGTGCAGTATATATGCTCGTAACACTGCCATATCGCACAAAAATGGGTCACTAAAGAAGGTTAGGAATATATGTTGGGTTTAAATCGCCCTCCATTATTCGCTACCTTGAAACATTAATAGGGGATTTGTTCACTGCTCGATTTGCATACTGTCGATTCGATGTGACACTTCTCCCAAAATTAGGGGGAGTAAATGGTGAAACCAATAAAATCCATCATTATTTCATCTTGATCCACGTTCCTCTATTTGTGAAAAAGAGGCGCAAAAGATTATTCATTTGCAGAGAATAGCAAATCAAATGCCAGACGCATTTACGGATCTGACAAAATCACATATCCCTGTAGAGAATGCTCCAATCCATATTGATGTACCTGTTGGACAATCTTCTAGTATCATAGCTAATGAGTCAAAAGCACGCCTAAAGTGTGGCAGGCCATTGGGTTCTAAGGATCGAAATCCTAGAAAAAAATAAATAAATGCTCAAGATGACACTACGAAAGAGCCTCATGAAGAAATCCACGATTTAACCAATCCTGAGATTCATGAGGAAATCAATGAGCCCGAGACTCAAGAAAATAAGGAACTATCAATAACCCAATCGATATTGAGACTAATTTGAATTGATTGGATATAGTGGTGGATTATGTCTTTGCATATAATGTTGCATCTAGAATTATGCAAGATAGTGAGGATCTTGAACCTCAATCTGTTGGAGAATGTTGACAAAGACGTGATTGTCCAAAATGGAAAGAAGCAATCCAATTAGAGTTGAATTCACTTGCAAAACGTGAAGTGTTTTTGGCCTGTAGTCCAAACCCCTAATGGTGTTTTGCTTCTTGGCTATAAATGAGTCTTTGCACACAAGAGGAATGAGAAAAATTAAGTACAAAGATATAAGGCTCGCCTCGTTGCCCAAGGATTTTCACAAAGGCCTGGTGTCGATTGTGAAGAGACATATTCACCTGTTATGGATGCAATAACATTTCGTTATCTCATTAGTTTTGCTGTCCATGAAAACCTTAACATGAATTTAATGGATGTGGTTACAGCCTACCTTTATGGCTCACTTGATAATGAGATATACATGAAAATTGTCGAGAGATTTAAAATGCCTGACACATGTAATTCAAAATCCTGGAAAATATTTTAAATCAAATTGAAACGATATTTGTATAGTCTAAAGCAATCAGGAAGAATATAGTATAACCGCCTTAGTGAGTATATATTAAAGGAAGGTTATATAAATGATACCATTTGTCCATGGTTTTTATGAAGAAAACAACATCGGAATTTGTTGTACTTGCTGTATATGTTGATGTCATAAATCTTATTGGAACTCCTATAGAACTCCAAAAGGAAATTGATTATTTAAAAAAGGAATCTGATATGAAAGATTTCGGAAAGATAAAATTATGTCTCGGTTTGCAAATTGAACATTTGGCAAACGGGATTAGTGCAATTTGTGCACTCATGTATCTTGCTAACACTACAAGGCCTGTCATAACTTTTTCAGTTAATGTCTTAGGCAGATATAGCTCTGCTCCTACAAGGAGACATTGGAATGGAATCAAACACATATTGCGGTATCTAAAAGGGACTACCGATATAGGCTTATTTTATAAGAATAATTGCAGTCCCGATCTTGTTAGTTATGCCGATGTTGGGTATTTATCTGACCCACACAAGGCTCGATGTAACGACCCAAAATCCAACCGTTGTGATGGCACCTAACCCAACCAGCTAGGTAAGCCATTTAACAATAAACCAGTTCAAATGATATTTAAGAGAAGAAATAAAAATACAACTGCTTTATACAAGAATTTCTCAAGGACTGGTAGTGCAAATCACGAGCTTCTAAGATTTAGAATTTACAAAGTTGGTATGAAATAAAGTACATCATCTGTTTGAAATATATATGAACAAATTAAAATTCTAAAGCTACCAAGATCAAGAGACAACTATGACCGGAACACAGGTACATCTTCAAATCCAGCTCCCGCCGTGCACAGCAACATCAACGTCCAAAATCTGCACACAAGATGCAGAAGTGTAGTATGAGTACAACCGACCCATGTACTCAATTAATAACAAACCTAACCTTAGGTTGAAATTAGTGACGAGCTGGGACAAAGGTCAGAGTCCAACTCCAATAACCAGCAACAGTTCATAGCAATTTAATAAAGATGGTACAAGAAATAACTTAACAAATAAATGCTCAACTCGTATACAAATCTGGAAAATACACATTTTCTTTTCAAGTATAACAATAAAACTCAATTCTTTTGCCGAAATCACCGAAAATATGAGTAAGTCTGAAATCTGTGATTTTTCTCAAAACCTTTAACAACAGATAAGAAATTCTATTATCAGATGGCATGAGGAAAAATACTTCTCTATGACTACATATCAAGTATGCATGGCTAATGCAATGCAGCACAATGATGAACTCATGTACTCACACTCTCAGAGTACCCAATCTCACTATCTCACATTTTCACTCATCACGGTCAATATTCAGCATGCTTAGTCACACGACACTGTACATGGCAGATTGAGCCCAAATGTAAATGACAACTTGCGCACAGTCACTCAGTACTGTATATGGCCAATCCGCCGTAACCTTTTTCCATATCCCATATATATATATATATATATATATATATATATATATATATATATATATATATATATATATATATATATATGTATGATAACAGACACTCAGCCACTCAGTACTGTATAGGGCCAATCCAGCCTAGGTAAAATCCATCCCTCATTATAAATAATTAGGCAACATCCATGCCCAAGGAAGATCCATCTCTCAGTATAAATGATTAGGCAAGATCCATGCATAGGGAAGATCCATCCCTCAATATAATATCAACCTAAGCGCTCACTGTGGGTGTGCAGACTCCGGAGGGGATCCTTCAGCCTAAGCGCTATAATCCACACGGACAACTCACGTGCTATAGTATCAATATCTGGATCCGCACAGACAACTCATGTGCTGCACGAACAACTCACGTGCTATAGTATCAACTACCTCACAATCCGGCCCTCGGCCTCACTCAGTCATCAATCTCTCCAGTCTCTCAGGCTCACAATGTCATGAAACTAGCCCAAAATATTGATATGATGTATCAATAAATTTTAACAAAGACGGAGATATGATATGCAACAAATGTATATGACTGAGTACGAAATTACAATTTAAACATATAATTAGACAGCAGAAATGACCTTAGTGGGTCCTTTTATTACCAGCATTTGCCTAAGCATGAGTTCTAACATAAGTCACTACTCAGTTTCTCTAACACATGAAAAATACATGGAGAAATACAAGTGTCACGACCCAAAATTTTCACCGCCGGGACAGTGATGGCGCCTAACATTTCACTTGCTAGGCAAGCCAACGTTAGAGAATCATTAAACCAATCCTTATTCCATTCAGTGATTAACAGCAAATTAGCTAAGATGAAATATAGTGAGTGCAGAATAATATCAAAATTTTATTAACTACTACCACCCGGATCTGGAGTCACAATTCACGAGCATTCTAGAATTCACTACAAATAATAGTCTGAAAGAAATACAACTATTTAGATGAAAGAAATAGTAAAACAGAAAAAAGATAGGCGGGGACTTCAAGGTCTGTGAATGCCGACAGATCTACCTTTAGTCTTCGAGTAGCGGGTCCAACAGCAAAAATCTCGATCAACCCGAGCCGGTACCAAAATCTGTACAGAAAGTGCAGAGTGTAGTATCAGTACAACCGATTCCATGTACTGGTAAGTATCGAGCCTAACCTCGATGAAGTAGTGATGAGGCTAAGACAAAGCACCTACAAATCAACCTGTACAATTTAACAGTGTATATACAAGTAACAGCAATGAAAAGCTAGACATGTAATATCGGGAGAGGGAACATGCTGAGGGAAATATGAGATAAAGAAATACAGCAGAATAATGACTGAAACAACTAATGTACTATGAATCAACAGGAACAACGAATACAGTGAAGGAAAACAAATTGTACAGCATTATCCTTCGTACTTTTACTCTCAACCTCACCATAAAATCAATAGAAATGACACGGCATCACCCTTCATGCATTAACTCTCATATCATGGCGCGACATCACCCTTCGTGCATTAACACTCACGATACGGCATGACATCACCCTTCGTTCATTAACACTCACAATATGGCACGGCATCACCCTTCGTGCATTAACACTCTCCTTTACCATAGTGCAATGAACAATTAACAACAGGCAGATAGAATAACAAATACAAGCCTTACTTCAACATTTGGTTCTATAATATCAACCTTAACTTCGGAGTCAATATTCAATTATCACCAGGATATCCATAAACATGATAAGAACAATCAACTTAACAACGCTAGTCTAAACACATAGCAATTGGGCATAGGAAAAAGAGACAATATGAGCAAACGAGAGAAACAGGGAAAACAGGTAAATTGGCGGCGCATAAGTACTCGTCACCTCACATATACGCCGTTCACATGAATTTCACATAGCAAATAGTCTGAGGTTCCTAATTTCCTCAAGTCAGGGTTAACCACGACACTTACCTCACTCCGAAGGCCACTCAATACTCAATCACAACTTTTCCTCTAGAATCCACCTCCAAACCACTTGTATCTATTCAAAAATGACTCAATGATATCAAATATTGCTAAAAGAATCAATTACATTGCATAAATTTAGATTTTCTCAAACTTTCTCCAAAAAGTCAAAAATCGACCCCAGGCCCGCTTGGTCAAAACCCGAGGTTCGGACCAAAATCCATTTACCCATTCACCCCCGAGCCCGGATATATAATTGGTTTTTGAATCTGACCTCAAATTGAGGTCTAAATCCCCAAATTTTGAAATCCCTAGTTTCTACCCCAAACCCCCAATTCTACCATGAAAACTCTAGATATTTGGTTGACAATTCATGAAATGTAACAGGTAATTGAAAGAAAATAGTTTAGAATCATTTACCAACACTTTGGGGAAGAATCTAGCTTGGGGAAATCACCTCTAGGCTGTTTGGCTTTTGAAAATGTGAAGAAATGGCTTAAGTCCCGTTTTGAGACTGTTTTATGAACTAGGCGACAGTGTTCACCGCGTTCGCGAGGACACTGTCGCGTTCGCGAAGAGAAGCATTGCCAAGCTTACGAGAGTGCCTTGCCCATCACTCTGCGTTCGCAACCAGGCCTTCGTGTTCGCGAAGAGTAAAAATCAGCCATCCCAGTTTCTACTTCGCGTTTGCGAGAGTGCCATCGCGGACGCAAAGAAGGAAACCAGAAGGCACCTGAACTGCAGAAAAACCAGATTTTTCCAAGTCCAAAACATCCCGTAGCCTATCCGAAACTCACCCGAGCCCTCGGGGCTCCATACCAAACATGTTTACAAGTCTAAAAATATCATACGAACTTGTTCGCGTGATCAAATCGCCAAAATAACACCTAGAACTACGAATTGAACACCAAATCGAATGAAATTCTCAAGAAAGCTTTAAAATTCCTATTTTCACAACCGGACGTCCGAATCACGTCAAACCACCTTCGTTTCTCACCAAATTTCACAGATAAGTTATAAATATTATAATGAACCTGTACCGGGCTCCGAAACCAAAATACGGACCCGGTACTAATAATGCCAAACATCAATAAAATCTTAAAGACATTAGATTTTCAGACTTTTAATTTTTACCAAAAATTTATAACTCGAGCTAGGGACCTCCGAATTCGATTCCGGGTATATGCCCAGGTCCTATATTTCGATATGGACCCACCGGGACCGTCAAAACACGGATTCGGACCCGTTCATAAAAAATGTTGACCGAAGTCAACTAAAATCAACTTTTAAGGCAAAAATTCTTATTTTCATCAATTTTCAACATAAAAGCTTTCTGGAAACACGCACAGACTGCGCACACAAATCGAGGAGGGTGAAAATGAGATTTCTTAATGCTTAAGAGTGCACAATCAGGTCCTAAAACATAAGATGACTTTTTAGGTCATCACATTCTCCGCCTCTAAAACAACCGTTCGTCCTCGAACGGACATAGAAAAGTACCTGAGATGGTGAAAAGGTGGGGGTATCTACTCCGCATATTGGACTCGAACTCCCAAGTAGCTGCCTCAACAGGCTGAAAACTAGAATGAAAGGGCTATAATTTTTGTTTTTTTTATCATCTCCAAATGCTTTATAGATTGCAAAATATAAGCTTCTGAATTCAGACCACTGACAACCGAATTTCCTTCTACGCGATCGCGACCTTCCTTCCGCGATCGTGATTTACAAGGCCTGGAACAACACTTTGCTCTTCGCGATCGCATCCCAAATGTCCGCCATCGCATTTCACACCATCGACACCAGTTATCAACAGTTCTAAAAGGCCTTAAAATGGTCCGGAACCACCCCAAAACATCACCCGAGGTCCGAGGAACTCTGTTCAATCATTCTAACAAGTTTATATACCCTATGTAAACTTGTCTGAAGGCTTGGAACACAAATTACAACATCGAAACCAAGAATTAAAGATCAAACTCAATTTCTTAAACTCTCTTAGTTTTCAAACCTTCATCCTTCGACGAACACATCCGAATCACACGTAAAATTTCCTCAATGATGCCAAATCTTACGTGCAAGTCATAAATCACGATGCGAACCTATTCCAAGGCCACTTCAAACCAAACTTAGGAAATTCTAAAACCGTCAAAATGCCAACTTTTCATATTAAGCGCCGAAATGCCCCCAGATCACCCGATACTCAACCCGAACATACGCACAAGTCTAAAATTATCATACGAACCTATTGAACTTTCAAATCCCGATTCCGAGGTCGTCTACTAAAAAGTCAAACACTGGTCAACTCTTCCAACTTAAAGCTTCTAAATTTAAAATTTATTTTTTTAAATCAACTCCGAACTTTTCGAAATTCAATCTGACCACACGTACAAGTCATAATACCTGAAGTGAAGCTACTTAAGGCCTCAAACCGCCAAACGACGCGCTAGAGCTCAAAACGACAGGTCAGGTCGTTACAGATATCATCACATTAAATACTTTTAAACTATAATATATAATTATCTAACTAACATGACAAAATTGATCATTTGTGTAAGTTTTGATTATGTCCTCTTATTTTAAATTCATGTATTATGCTAATGTAATAATATTTTTCGGTATTTAGATGATTGTTGTATTATTATCCATAAAATTTATCTCGTTAATTAAATTTTATTGTTCCTTCATATAAATAAATATTTAAATCATCACGTGTCATTATTAACGTGCAACACACGTTCATAGATACTAGTATGTGTGTGTGTGTGTGTATACACACTTCAATCCCAAAAAAGGTGAAGCCCTAAAGTGAAAGTTGTAAGGCCAAAAAGCCCATATAAAATTAATAGACCTTTATGTCCTCTAAAAGTTATATTATTATCTTACAAATCAAAAAGTTAATTAACCAAACTTAATTCTTAGGCGATAATTTTAAATTACAATGAATGATTCAATATAGTTCAGTTTTTAGAATTAAAACGAATCTGGATAGTCATTGCTATTTAAGATATAGACCAGATTCAAAATTAAAATATGAATTTAAATAGTAATTAACCGGATTTAGAATTAAAATTAGAATTTTAACTGTCATTGTCTACTGCTATTTAGAAACCAACTTACACAGATGGATACTAACCAACAAAAAAAATGAAAGAAGTTGCAATTCAACTTGAGAAGATAAGAATGGCATAAGCCACCAACTTGGTGATTCTAACTACAATATCACCAAGAATTGTACTATTTATGTCAAATGGCATAAGCCACCAAATGATTGTAATAAACTAAATGTGGATGGTTCCTTCAAGGAGGAAAACCATCAAGCTGGTCAGAAACACCAGCGAAGACTGGATTGTGGGCTTTACAAACTGCACATATGCGGCATCTCCACTTCAGGCAGAATTTCTAGCGCTGAAACAAAGCCTCCAAATTGCTTTGGAAATACAACTACAACTACTAGAGATTGAAACAGACTCAACGGAAGTGATTAAATTAATAAAAGAAGGTAATGAAGTATTTAACGATCCTATTTATGACTGCAGGTAGTTAATGTTGCAACTAAAACTCCTGGAGATTAGGCACACCTTCCGTCAAGGAAATGCAGTCGCACACATATTAGCAAAGGAAGCTTCCCATCAATCCAAGTTGAGCAAGATCACCCGCTTGGCAAGGCCTCCCATATTTGTTAACTATGCAATGGAAAAAGATAAACTTGGTGGTGTTGTTTTTATTAAGCACTTATCTAATAGTTCATGTAATATGCTAGCAAATCTAGGTAATTTGAATGTCCTAAGTGACATCACTAGGAATTGTAATATGGTGGAACCAGTTTAGTACTAATTTAATGTTCCATTTTCTCAAAAAACAAAATGAATGAGGGTCTCTGGACAATAAAGAAATTCTCGCAGCTATAAATGAAGAAAAATATATAACGGATAAAATCGATTTATCATGGGCTTTAGAAATAGTGCATATGAAACCAAATTTGTCATTTTCTTTTTGTTTGCAATAATTTATTTGTGATACAAAAATAAATTGCAACCACAATATAAGTATGAAGAAACATAATTTTATTGATAAAAATGATGCGGGTACAATTCTGTTTGTTCCCTTGATTCTTCTCTCCTTATTATCTCTGTGATTCAAGGGCCTTAGCAGCGTATTTCTCGAACATAGGATGATGCGGACCTCTCTGGATTATTTGATCTCCATAAAAGTCGATCATTATGTGGATGTTCTTGAAGTATTTGATTATTAAGAAGAACATCTATTGATCACGTCATTATTTTATGCCTTGACCCCTTTATGAATATCTCATGAATTTATGGGATATTTTGAGATGACCTCAATTTGCGAGCCATTTTCAAAGGGAATATGCAACCCAGAGAACCTAGGGTTAGGGTAGAGTAGCTTCCAAGTTAGGGTTCTGTAGAGTAGGCTTCATACAACCCTAATAGACTCTAAGAATTGCAAGAGTCCTCTTGTAGTAACTTGAATTTAAGATTTAGCTTGATCCGTTAAAATTTCAATGTCTACAAATGCCCCTACTTCAAGACTTGTCAGGATGTAGGGTTGTAAAATGACTTCAAAGACAAGACTTGAAGTATGCAGCAAAGAACCTCTTTTTTTTTTTTTTGAGAAACTATTTGTTTCCCGCAAACTTCGAATGATATGTTTCCTTTTTCTCTTGAAGAGAACTTCCCGAAAACAATTGCTAGACCAAGAAATTTATTAAGGTCTTGCCACAGTAATCACTTCATACAATTGCTTTTTAGTTGTTGTATTATTGTCCGGGGGTAATAATTCCAATGAAATATTATAGCTGTGACTTTGAATAAAATAATCATATCCGATCAAGCAAAGAAGTCGCGTTAGACCTCTTATGAAGGACCTTGGACGATGCCTCTTTCCACAGACAAAACCGGCTTGCTAACTGCATTTGATTGCATTTAGGGTGTTGAATGTTTGGAACCTACTAGAAGGCCAATTTCAGATGTAACGCAGATGCTACAACTAGTTCGAATTGAGTCCAATTGGTTCCTCTCCTGCTTTACTTTTTTTCAGGTTGCAGAAGGTCGTAATTTGCGACTTTGGGGGAAATGTATCTCACTTTTAGTTGTGTAGATTTAGCGAGGCACAACTTAGTGCATCCCTCTTGCAATTTTGCAGCTTTGGCAAGGTGCATCCTTCTAGCAGTTTTGCGACTTTGATAGAGAACAAGCGATATTTTCCCAGAGATTGCGAATATTATTTAAGATATGTTCAATTTTTAAAGATCATCGCAATAGTTGATTTTGAAACTATTAGTTTCTAATTTATAGGAGAAAGAGATGAAGGGAAAAACTGGTCCCACTAGACGTGCCAATATGTTGCACTAAATTTTCAACATATGTGAAAAATTTCAATCACAAACATAAAAGATGAGTAGTTTTAGTGAATCCTTGCACCTTAAGTTGGTCTCTTCACGAGTTTGACTTAAAAGAAACTATGATTTTCCAATCTTCATGTAACAATCCGACCGGTTATTTTGAAAACTAAAGTCCTGTTTGGCGGCATAAGGTCTCGAGCAGCTCCATATGATGTGTTATGACGTGCGTGCGAAGCCGAGTTCGGACTTTGGATGATTCAAGATTGATGTGGAAGAAGGATTCGTGTTTTAGAAACTTAAGAGGTAAGAGTAGACTGGAATTTGACTTTTGGGTAGACGACTGGGGAATGGAATTTTTATGGTTCCAATAGTTTCGTATTGTAATTTTGGACTTACGCGTGCGTCCAGATTTGGAGGTTCGTAGAGTAATTTAAAGCATTTCGGCAAAAATTTGAAAGTTGAAGTTTTTGGAAGGTTGAGGAGTTTGACCGAGAGTTGACTTTAGTGATATCGGTCTCAGAATATGATTCCGAGAGTTTGATTAGCTCCGTTATGTCATTTGAAACTTGCATACAAAATTTGATATCGTTCCAGGTTGATTTGATGTGTTTCGGCTTGGGTTTTAGAAGTTGGAATATTTGAAATCTCATAAGTATGATTCATGGTACGTTCGTAGTTCCGATATTGTTTGATGTAATTTGAGACCCCGAGCGGGTCCGTGTTATGTTATAGGCTTGGTTGGTATATTCGGATGGGGTCCCGAGGGGGCCCAGGTGTGTTTCGGACGAGCTTCAGATCATTTTCATGTTTTGGGACAAGTATGGTTCTGGTGCTTTGCACCTGCGACATTTTGGAGCGCAGGTGCGGCTTCGCTTCTGCGCGAACATGGTCACTTCTGCGATCATAGTGGCCTGGGAGCTTGCTCGCTTCTGCAGAGGCTGACACGCAGGTGCGAAGGATGCTTTTACGGTCCAGCGATCGCACCTGCGAAGTGGTTCGCTTCTGCGCTCCTTTTGGCGCTTCTGCGATGTTGCTGGTGCGACTCTATTTGCCACAGATGCGGACCCTGACCTTGTAAGATGAGTTCATAAATGTGAACTTTTACTCGCAAATGCGAGAGCGCAGATGCGCTTCCTTGTCCGCAAATGCGGAAGTCCTGGGCAGAATCATATAAGTCGAGGATTTGGCCATTTTCTTCATATTTTGAGTTGTAGACCTCGGTTTTGGGAGATTTGTCATGGGTCTTTCAAGCAACCCATTGGAGTAAATGTTCTCTACCCGAATCTTGTTATATTTCATGAATCCATTGCTATTTTTACTATTTAAATTGTGAATTAATTTGGAAATTTGAGGAATATTTGTAAAAAGCTTTCAAAATGTAAAATGATGATTAGAAGGACGAATTGAGGTCAGAATTTGATAATTTTGGTATGGTTAAACTCGATATGAAATGAGTGTTCGGTTTTATAATTTTGGTTGGGTTCCGAGATGCGGGCCCAGGTCGACTTTTTGGAGCAAATTTTCAATTCTTAGCTAAGATCATTATTTCATTATTTAAATTATTTTCCTATAGTTATAATTATAGTATGAAATTGTTTTGGCTAGATTCAAGTCGTTCGGAGTTAGAAATTGAGGAAAAAGGCCTACTAATTGATTGATTGAGCATGGTTTGAGGTAAGTATCTTTCCTAACTTTGTGGGGGGGGGGGGGGAGGGGGGAACTACCCCTTAGGTATTGAGTCTTTGGTGCTAATTGTGTCATGTGAGGTCCGTGTACGCGAGGTGACGAGTACGTGCTCTGGCTTATTTGTGAAAAGTTGATCTTTTAGGGCTCTTATGTTCTTATGTTTATTAGATATGATGTTGTTTTGGTATGTTAAGTTCCCCATTTACTAGTTTCACCTCTACATGTCTTAATTGGAATTAATTGCTTCATGTTCAATCCTTATTGCCTATTTGACTCTTGTGTGCCTTAACTGAAGTTGTTGTCTCTTCGACTGCCATTCTATCCCTTCCTAATTGCTTAACCTTAATTGAATTTGTTGTACCTCTTTCGTAATTGCTCAAGCCTAAATGAAGCTAGTCATCCTTGATCGTAGTGGCCTCATCCTTATTTGGAATTATTGATTCATGTTATCTGCATTGATATCAGATTGTACTTTTGTGGAATCATTTGTTACATATCATTTCTCCCTTGTTGAGCTATTCTTATTAAAACTAGTATTTCCTATTGTCTTTATTCTTTGTGAGCTCGTTCTATTGATTCTTTGTGATCCAAAGCTCTTGAGTTGATTTACTTGTCGTATTCCCGTGCTATTGTTGTTGTTGTTGTTGTTGTTGTTGTTACTGCTATTGTACTCAGTTTGTTAAGCCGAGGGCTATGCGCGGTTGTGGTATTGACACTGTTTAGATGAAATATTATTGTATATGGGTATATGTTGTGAAAGTCATCATATCGTGATGTTGTGTTTTTGGCACGTGATAATGTTAGGAGGTTTGTTCGGATGTTTGCATGAGGTTTCTACCGTGCTATTGCTACTATTGATATATGCACATGCAGCATGATAAGGTGGGCTATATATGTGGGTTTGCGCATGTAGAGAAATAAGGTGGGAATATTAATGTGCGCGTGCGGCAAGACAAGGCGAGCATTTACTTTATTATTGCGCACGTGGCGAGACAAGGTGGGCTGTGTCGGGAAATAATTTGTGATGACTTGTGATGGCTTGGGGGCATTGTTATTGTTAATATTTGTGCAGTGATGTGTCAATCTTGTGTGAGTTTTACCTTGTATATTTTGTAGTAATCATTTCTTATGTGCAGTTCATTTTTTCTCTACTCTTATTCGTTGGCCCGGACTGTGATAGAACACTTACACAAGCATACACATACTTTCTCACCCTATCGGTTTAAGAAGATGAACACATAAGCTACCGATCATTTGTACGTACTTCGTCTACTTGTCTTATATGTGAGATTTATTCTATTGGCACGTGAGTCTCCGTGCAGTTATCAGTTGTAATGAGGGCACAAGATGCCAAGTGATTAGGGTTCATGAATTGGGACCTGTGAATTGTGTGAGTTTTGAGGCTTGGTACCTCTTGGGGATTATTGAGTGAACCTAGTGTGAAAGTGGTTATTCTTATCAAGTTGCCACTTGTCTTTCCTTTATTTATTTTTCACCGAATTTAAACTATGTCCAGCTTACTCTACTGTGTTATTACTTGTGGTGCCCCTGCTGCAAATTGTTGCTTCTATTTTCTATTGCAAGTACCGTATTATTGTTGTCCATATGCGTAGTTCTGTAGATATATCATACTCTGTTAGTCCTATACCTATACTTGTTTAGGTTATCTAGTCCAGTAGGTGTCTTGGCTATCCCTCATCACTACTCCACTGAGGTTAGTCTTGATACTTACTGGGTACCACTGTGGTGTACTCATACTACATACTACATATTTTCGTACAGATCCAGGTAATTCGGAGTCAGTCGATCGCTAGTTAGATATACAGATCTTACTGTGGAGACTCAAGTAAACCTGATGCTGCATTCACATGCCTCAAAGTCACCTTATGTATTGTTCTTGCAATGTTTATCTCTATTTTGAAACAATTGTATTTAGAGGTTTTTATAGTAAATTCAGTAGAGCTTATGACCTGTACTACCGGTTTTGGGAATTGTAAGTTGTGTAATAAGGTTCTATTTCCTAATTACTAATTGTTGGTCAAATTCGTCTATTAATTCAGTAAGTGTTAGGCTTACCTAGTCTTAGAGACTAGGGGCCGTCACGACATCCTACGGAGGGAAATTTGGGTAGTGACACTTAAGGCGGACGTTTAAGTCCCTTTGCAACTTAAGCCGGTCTCATCACGAATTTGATCCTTCTATATGTTGTTGAGGATTTGTCCTTCTATATATTGTTGAGAATTTGTTCTTCTATATGTTGTTATGGGGTTAATCTTCAGTATGTTGATATGGATTTATTAGTCTATATGTTGATATAAATTTGTCCTTCTATATGTTTATATGGATTTATCCGTCTATATAGTGATGTGGATTTGGCCTCTATATAGTGATATGGATTTGTCCGTCTATCACTATATGGATTTGTCCGTTTATATATTGCGGAGGATTTATCCTCTTATATGATGTTGGGGATTTGATCATCTATATGCCGTGATGAATTTATCCTTCGATCGGACGTCATGGAATTGCCCATCAACTTGGCACTCAACGACTTTTCTTTTCTTGGCCTACCAAAAAAAAGAGAAAACAAAAGTGACAAAATTAAAAACAAAATGCAAGAAAAAGTACCTGACTTAGATGGTCTCAAACAAGCTTGAAGATGCTTAATAGTGTCATTGATGGATACTCAATAAACCATTATGAGCACATGGGTTATATAGATCTACATATACGGCTATTGGTGGAATAGTACCGATGTGGGATCAGGTGTTAAGAGGCGGCTCTAGTGTTCTTTTTCCTAGCTAGTTGGATTAAAATTCTTTTCCAATTATGATTCTTTAAGTCGAAGAAAAGTTGACTTCTGTATAATTTTCAACATCCCGTATCGATGGAGTTTTTATTGCAAGCCTTGTCCGTGTATACTTCTATAATTGAGAAATGCAATTCCCATGGAATCAAGGTACTAATTATCACATGAATAGACATAATTGATCAAAGGAATACTTCTATGTGGGGCCACTAGTCAAGAGAAAGTATCTTTCTTTTTGAATATGCTCCTAAGGTTCTATAGCATCAATATTCCACAAGTATAAGCAAAGATGTCTGGAGATTGGCGTATGTATTTTGAAAGTGCAATTGGCCAAAATATACCACTCTAGCTGATTAGAAATAATTACTTTCAAGAGGTGTGTGAACAAATGTATATTCCTAGTATATATTATATATATGTATTATGTACGCTATACTTCAAGACTCGTCACAGGGTTAAGTGATTTCATACCCCGACAAGATTTGAAGTAGGGGCATTTGTAAGCATGTAAAATTAAAATTCAATAAATAATTTGAATTATATTTTAAATATACTAGTCCAAATAAATTATGGGCTAATTGGATTAATTATATAAGTCTAATATATATTGATTAAATAAATTAGTCTGAATCTATTGGGCTACAAATAATAAGCCCGCTTTATTAAGGCCAAAATGTTTATCTTCCTACCGGCCCAGTTTGGTGCCATGTGTCAAATGACGTGGCACGTCAAGTCGAACGAAAGATCCAATAGGATCATGCCACGTATCAAAATGACAAGGCATGCCGAGTCAAATTAAAAGGCCAATAAAACCGCGCCATATGTGCAAGTGATGTGTTCTGGATAATCAAATGCGGCCTTGTCACGCTTCAATCTGATTGGTCGGAAAGAGTTTGTTCTCATCACAACTCTTCTTATCACGACACAAAACCTAACCCGTCGTGAGGGCATCTATTGTGATACTAGGCAAACCGGCATTTCCAAAACACTTTCAACATTTAACAGAAATGAATTAAGATATTTAAAATAACCGGAGTTTTTCATAAAAGGGGTAAAACCGAAAATCATATGTGCGGAAAAATTGCCCGACATCGGGGTGCCACTGAGTCATGAGCATTTAGATTTCCAATCTAACAAAAACAGTGTCTAAGTATCAATACAGAAAAGAAAGAAAATATAGAAGGAGAGATAAGGTCTGCGGACGCCGGCAACTGCCTCGTTGTCTCCGGTACTTGATCGCTCACGAGCGCAACGACCTCCCTAATCAAACATACCTGGATCTGCACATGAAGTGTAGGGTGTAGCATGAGTACAACCAACTCAGCATGTAACAGAAATAAATAAGGAACTGAGAAGCAGTGACGAGCTATATAATTACAGTTCATTTTTCAATAATTCCAGCAAAGAATAGACATGCTTTCATATCTGGCAGTTTAACTCTAATCAGTTTTTATACAGTTAAAGTTCGTGTAATCCAGAAATAGAATCTTTCAGGAATATCACAACAATGACTGATAGCAACTAAATGCATCAACAAATGAAATGAAAACAAGTACAGCCTCTCAGGGCAACAGTCACTCAACTTGTTACAACAGCTCAAAACTCGGCTCTCAACCCTCAGTACCTACACTCAATAGGTACATGTGCTCACTAGGGGTGTACAAACTCCGGAGGGCCTCCTTCAGCCCAAGCGCTATATTGTTGCGGCGTGCAGCCCGATCCAATATTGTTGCGGCGTGCAACCCGATCCAATATTGTTGCGGCGTGCAACCCGATCCAATATTATTGCGGCGTGCAACCCGATCCAATAATATATATATATATATATATATATATATATATATATATATATATATATATATATATATATATATATATATATATATATATATATATATATATATACACACACACACACACAGAGAGAGAGAGAGAGAGAGAGAGAGAGAGAGAGAGAGAGAGAGAGAGAGAGCCCGGAGGCTTGTTGCGGCGTGCAACCCGATCCATATACCTCACAGCTCTCAGCTTGGCACTCAGGCCCTATCTTAGTCACTAACCTCTCCAGCCTCTCGGGCTCACAGAATATCATAATAATCAGCCCAAACCGAGAATACAACAAGTATCAACAAGAAATGAGAGGGAACATAAAAATAACACACAAGTAAGACTGTGACTGAGTACAAGACAGCAATTAGCAGTCAATTCAACAAGTATACGACCGCTGTGGGTCCCAACAGTGATATCATATTGCCTAAGCATGGTTTCTAATATGAAAGGTAGTCAATTGCTCAAAGACAAGGAAAAACAAGTAATAACAATGGCTATTCGACTTTACAGTCTCACGGGACGGACCAAGTCACAATCCCTCATGGTGCACGCTCACACGCCCATCACCTAGCATGTGCGTCACCTCCAACTATTCACATCATACCAATTCTCGGGGTTTCATACCTTCAAAACTAGATTTAAGACTGATACTTACCTCAACCGCGCAGAAATCCTACTCCGAAATGCCTTTGCCCCTCGAATCAGCCTCCAAATGCCCTGAATCTAGCCACAAACAGTACGAGATAATCAATATTGGCTAAAAGGATCAATTCCACAAGAAAACTACTAAAATATAGTCCAAAATCCGAAATCGGCTCAACCCGCCCCCCCGGGCCCATGTCTCGAAACCTGACGAAAGTCACAAAACCCGAAAGCCCATTCACTCATAAGTCTAACCATATAAAATTTATCAAAAATCCGACCTCAATTGCCCTTCCAAAACCCCAAATTTCACTCTCCAATTCACAATCCCTAATCTCCCAAATCTCACCTCAAACACTTACCAACTAGATGTAAAGATTAGTGGGGAAACACCATTATTGAAGATAAATAGGCACAAGGAACTTACCTGAGTGATTACTCAGAAATCTCTCTCAAAATCCCCAAAATCCGAGCTCAAAAATGATGAAAATGGTGAAAAATCTCGAAGTTTTCTATTTATAGGTTATGTCCACACTTCTCGCACCTGCGGCTCCATTTCCGCATTTGCGGAGCCGCATCTGCGGGCAAAGCCCCGCTTCTGCGAAAAAATCACTAAAACACTGCCTCCGCTCCTGTGATCAAGTGACCGCATTTGCGCTCTTTGCGGGTGCGGGAACTACATCGCACCTGCATTCCAAACTCGCACCTACGCCCCTAAATCCGATTCTGCGACCATCGCAGGTGCGGGAATGCCATCGCACCTTCGCCCTCTGCCCAGATCCTCCTTAGCCGCATCTGCGGCTCTTCCTTCGCTTCTGCGGGCTCGCACATGCGGTTTTCACTTCGCAGGTGCGGTTACACCAGTAGCAGTAGCTTCAGCTGCAATTCCTCAACTCCCATCAACCCGTTAACCACCCACAATCACCCCTAGGCCTCCGAGACCTCAACCAATAATACCAACAAGTCCTATAACCCAATACGAACTTAGTCAAACCTTCGAATCCCTCAAAACAACAATAAAACACAAAATTACACCCGGATTCAAGCCTAAAGAACTTCTAAATTTTTGAATTCTACAATGACGCTGAAACCTACCAAACCACGTCCGATTGACCTCAAAGTTTTCACAAAAGTAAAAAATGACACCACGAACCTACTCCAACTTTCGAAAATCCAATCCGATCCCGATATCAAAATTTCCACTGCCGGCCAAAATCGCCAAAATTTCAACTTTTGCCAATTCAAGCCTAATTATACTACGGACCTTCAAATAACATTCCGGACGTTCTCCTAAGTCCAAAATCACCTAACAGACCTAACGGGACCATAAAAATTCAAATCCAATATCGTTTTCCCATAAGTCGACATCCAGTCGACTTTTCCAGCTTAAGCTTCCAATTAACAGACTAAGTATTGCAATTCACTCCAAAACCACTCCGGACCCGAACCAACCAACCTGGTAAGACATAATACAGTTGTAAAGCACAAAAGAAGCAAAAATGGGGAAAATGGGGCTATAACTCTCGAAATGACAGGCCGGGTCGTTAAATCCACCCCTTCTTAAACAAACGTTCGTCCTCGAACGAGTCTAGAAACATACCTGGAGTATCAAATAGGTGTGGATATCTGCTCCGCATCTCCCGCTCGGTCTCCCAAGTGGCCTCCTCCAAAGGCTGACCTCTCCACTGCACCTTCACTGAAGCTATATCCTTTGACCTCAACTTTTGAACCTGCCGATCCAAGATCGCCACCGGCTCCTCAACATAAGATAGATCCTTGTCCAACTAGACTGAGCTGAAATCCAACACATGAGATGGATCGCCGTGATACTTTCAGAGCATTGAAACATGGAATACTTGATGAACTCCTGCTAGACTGGGAGGCAAGGCAAGCTCATAAGCAACCTCTCCAACACGTCGCAATACCTCAAACGGACCGATAAACCTCGGGCTCAGCTTTACCTTATTTCTGAACCTTATAACACCCTTCATGGGTGACACCCGGATCAAGACCCGCTCTCTATCTGCATAACTCTTCTATCTGGACTGGGTTGTGCGTAGTCTATCCTGAATCACCTTAACCTTCTCCAGAGCATCCTGAACCAAGTCTGTACCCAATAATTGAGCCTCACCCGGCTCAAACCAACCCACCGGAGACCTGCACCGCCTACCATACAGATCCTCATACGGTGCCATATGGATGCTCGACTGGTAACTGTTGTTGTAATCAAACTCCGCTAGAGGCAAGAACTGATCCCACGAACCCTCAAACTTCATCACACACACAGAGCATATCCTCTAATATCTGAATAGTGCACTTGAACTGCCCGTCCGTTAGAGGGTGAAATGTTGTGCATAACTCCACTCGAGTCCCCAACTCATGTTGCACGGCCCTCTAGAACCTTTATGTAAACTGCGTACCCCTTTAGAGATGATAGATAATGGTACGCCATGGAGCGTGATGATCTCGTGGATATACACTCGAGCCAGCTGCTCGAAAGAATAGGTAGTCATCACAAGAATGAAATGAGGTGACTTGGTCAGCCGTTCCATAATCACCCAAACTGCATCAAACTTTTGCTGAGTCCGTGGAAGCCCAACAACGAAATCCATAGTAATCCGCTCCCATTTCCACTCTGGGATCTCTAACCTCTGAAGCAAGCCACCCGATCTCTGATGCTCATACTTAACCTGCTTACAGTTAAGACACCGAGCCACAAACCCAACTATATCCTTCTTCATCCTTCTCCGCCAATAGTGCTATCTCAAATCCTGGTACATCTTCGCGGCACCCGAATTAACGGAATACCACGAGTTGTGGGCCTCCTCAAGAGTTAACTCCCGAAGCCCATCCACATTGGGCACACATATCCGGCCCCGCATCCTCAACACGCCATCATCACCAATAGTCACATCTCTAGCATCACCTCTCTGAACCGTCTCCTGGAGGACGAGCATATGGGGGTCATCATACTGACGCTCCCTGATACGATCATAAAGGCAAGACCTAGAGACCACACAAGCCAATACCCGTCTTGACTCCGAAATATCCAATCTGACAAGCTGGCTAGCTAAGGCCTGAACATCCAATGCCAGGGGTCTCTCTGCTGCTGGAAGATACACTAAACTCCCCAAACTCTCCGCCCGGTGACTCAAGGCATCGGCCACCATATTGGCCTTCTCGGGATGGTACAAAATGGTAATATCATCCTTGAGAATCTCCAACCACCTTCGCTGACGCAAGTTAAGATCCTTCTTCTTGAACAGATGATGCAAACTCTGGTGATCAGTGTAGATCTCACAATGAACCCCGTACAGATAGTGCCGCCAAATCTTCAAGACATGAACAATAGTTGTTAACTCAAGATTATGGACAGGATAGTTCTTCTCATGGCTTTCCAACTGGCGCCAAGCATAAGCAATCACTCTACGCTCCTGCATCAGAACACATCCAATACATATCCGCGAGGCATCACAATACACTGTGTGAGAACCAGAAGTTGATGGTCAAAATAGTCTTGAGCTTCTAAAAGCTCTCCTCGCACTCCTCCGACCACCTGAAAGGAGCACCTTTTGGGTCAATTTGGTCAAGGGCGATGCAATAGATGAGAATCCCTCCACGAAACGGCGGTAATAACCAGCTAAACCGAGAAAACTCGGAATCTCCGTGGCAGAGGACGGTATGGGCCGACTCTGGACCACCTCTATCTTCTTCGGGTCTACCTGAATACCCTCATTGGATACCACGTATCCCAAGAACGCCATTGAATCGAGCCAAAACTCACACTTGGAGAACTTTGCATAAAGCTTCTCCTCCCTCAATCTCTGTCACACAATCCTAAGATGTTGGGCATGCTCCTCCTAGCTATGTGAGTATACCAGGATATCATCAATGAATATAATAATGAACGAGTCCAAATAAGTCTGAAACACATTGTTCATCAAATACATGAACATTGTTGGGGCATTAGTCAGTCCAAAAGACATCATAAGGAACTCATAATGGCCATATCGGGTCATGAAAGTTGTCTTAAGAATATCCGAATCCCGAATCTTCACCTGGTGATACCCTAACTTCAAATCAATCTTGGAGAACACCCTCGCCCCTGAAGCTGGTCAAATAGATCATCAATACGTGGCAAAGGATTCTTGTTCTTGACTATGACCTTGTTCAACTTCCTGTAGTCAATGCACATCTTCATAGAACCATCCTTCTACTTTACAAATAGAATCGGTGCACCCCAAGGTGACACGCTAGGCCGAATAAACCCCTTATTAAAGAGTTCCTGAAGTTGTTCCTTCAACTCCGTTGGTTCCGTACGATACGGTGGAATAGAAATGGGCTGAGTGTCCAGCACCAAATCAATACCGAAGTCAATATCCCTGTCAGGCGGCATGCCCGGCAGGTCTGTAGGAAACACATCCGAAAAATCACGCACCACCGAAACAGAATCAATGGCAGGATTCTCTACACTAACATCCCTCACAAAAGCCAAATAGGATAGATAACCCTTCTCAACCATCCGTTGAGCCTTCAAGTATGAAATTACTCTACTGGGAATATGGTCCATAGAACCGCTCCACTCAACCTTCGGCAATCCCGGCATTGCCAACGTCACGGTCTTAGCATAACAATCTATAACAACATGACATGGAGACAACCAATCCATACCCAAAAATCACGTCAAAATCAACTATACTAAACAATAATAGATCCACTCTAGTTTCAACACTCCCAACAGTCACCACACATGACCGACATACACGGTCCACAATGATAGTATCGCCCATTGGAGTGGATACACGAACAGATGAAACTAGAGGCTCACGGGGCATATCTGGATAATGAGCAAAATAAAATGACACATATAAATAAGTGGAACCAGGGTCAAATTATACAGAGGCATCTCTATGGAAAACTAAGACAATACCTATAATCACAACATTCGAAGCAATGGTAGCTGGTCTGGCAGGAAGAGCATAGAAACAGAACTGGCCGCCCCCTGATCGGCCTCCCCCTCTAGGGCGACCCCTAGCTGACTGAACCCCACCCCTAGCTGGGTGGGTGGGTGGTGAAGAAACTGGTGCGGATGTCATCAGCCGAGAACTATGCTGTGGAGTCCCACCCAACAACCTAGGGCAATCTCTCTTAATATGACCAAAATCTCCGCACTCAAAATAGCCCCTCCTCTAATGGAACTGCTACTCCTGATGCCCCGTAGAACTACCCGTAGACACCTAAGCTGACGAGGCAGGGTGAGAACTCTGCACTGGTAGTGCACTGAATGAAGACTGACCCTGCTGATAGCTGTGTGAACCATGGCCAGATGATGCACCACGGTGAACTGGGCGAGCCGTCTAAGCATGTCTGAAAGGACGACCTCTACCGTGGTGGAACTGACCCCAAAAGGAACACAGTTAATTCCACCATGTCCACGAGGCCTCTTGGCCTCCCTCTCAACCTGCTCCTGGTTGTGAACCATCTCAATTTGACAAGCAATGTCGACAACCTAATCGAAAATAGCACCAGACACTTTCTCTCTAGTCAAAAGCAATCGCAGCTGAAAAGTGAGACCATCTATGAACCTACTGATCCTCTCACTATCTGTGTGAATCAACCAGATAGCATAACGGGACAACTCTGAGAATCCCTGTACCACCTGCTCTGGTGTGCGGGCGGCGGGAGTCTAAGCACCTCTCTCGGCCTGAGAAGTGGCTGCCACGGCCGGAACAAAGACCACGAGAGCAAGACCGGGCACGGGTGGTGCCTGAGCTGGTCCCACAGGCTCGTCCATAACTAGAGACTACTCCTGAACTGGGGCAACTGGTGGATCTGCAGGTGCCACCCTAGCTGCGGTGCGAGTTGCACCTCTGCCCCTACCGCGACCTCGGCCTCTCGCGGCCCTGCCTGGTGGTACTGGTAGTTGTCCATCCTGCCCTGTAGTACGCATCCTCACCATCTGTGAGAGAATTAGAACAACAAAAATTTAATTACCAGAATCAAAAGATTCACACGACAAGAATTCAAGAATGTGAACTTTCCACCGGAGCTGGCTCTGCCACGGGCACCTCACCCTGTTCCTCAATAACGGGATTCTCTGATGGACCAGTCCTGGGACATCCTCATCCCTTACCACGGACTGGAGCCCTCTGTCGGCCTCTGCCTCGGCCTCTAGCAACTGGGGGAGTAGATCTTCCCTGATCTGGAGCCTCATTAGAGCGCGTTCTCACCATCTGTGAGAGAGTAAGAGAAAGATATTTAGTACTACATCAATTGCACGATGGAAGATAAAGAAAGGTAGTTTCCTAACACCCTATAGCCTCTCAAAGATAAGTACATACGTCTCCGTACCGATCCGCAAGACTCTATTAGGCCTGCTCATAACATATGAGACCTACGTGAACCTAGTGCTCTGATACCATGTTGTCACGGCCCAATTTCATCTAAAGGTCATGATGGCGCCCAACACTACAACTAGGCAAGCTAATTAATAAATTAATCATATATAAATCATACTTTAATAATTTTCTAAGTAATTTTATTCTCTTCCTAGCAATAATTAATGAAAATAGAAAAGATACTGATAAATTTAAATCCAAGAAAATAATACAAATCCAAATTCTACCAGTGTGTGTGCCAAGACCTGGTGTCACAAGTGTATGAAAATCTAGTAGATTATACAAATATTTCAAGTATTGTCTGAAATAAAATAGACAGAATAAAGTCTCCAGAAAGAGGCTTTGGTTGTTGCAGAATGACTTAGAAGGGCAGCTCACTACTAAGCCTCGGGATATCGTGGGTGCGCGCCGATAGGTCCAACTATAGTACATGTCTCAGGTCCTGCACAAAAAGTGCAGCAAGTGTAGCATGAGTACGTAAACAACGTGTGCCCAGTAAGTATCAAGCCTAATCTCGAAGAGGTAGAGACGAGATGATCGACTTTGACACTCACTAAGGTCAACAATAATAAATAAAATAAAAATAGGAATATTTAAATCAACATGATTCACAGAGTTAATAGTAATTTTATTTAACTTGCACAAATAATTAAATTCTTTCAAATGCAATAATTTTCAATCTATTAATTAAATTCACAAGCTGCAATTAAAATATCGAGGTATCGTGTAATTATTATTATTATTAGGTACGATTTCTGTCGAGGTCGTACGGCTCATTCCAGAGTGTCGTGTACACTGCCGGCGGATGTGCGGCGCGATCCATAGATGCATCTATACTGCCGAGGCGTTCGTCCCGCTCCACAAGAAAGGAGGACATTTTCTTATGTACCTCCGGAATGAGAGTGTATTTATTAGAATATTAATTCGAGAGGATGAATAATTTCTTTTAACAATTAATTAATTTAAGCAGAAAATTAAGTATATAAGATTCTCATCTTTTACTATCTTTCCCTAACAATTCACAATATATTTCAAATAATTTAGTTAAATAAAGAATACAATTTACACACATAATTCATGCTTTGAGTCCTAAACTACCCGGACTTTAGCATAAATAGTAACTACGTACGAACTCTCATCACCTCGTGCGTACGAAGCCCCCACAATTAACAACAATTATTAAATTAATCACCTATGAGATAAATTCTCCCTCACAAGATTAGACAAGAGACTTACCTTGTCTCAAAGTCCACTTTTCGATCACCACGTCGCATTAAATTCTCAATTCGATGCCGAAAATTCCAAAACTATCCAAATGTTATACAAAATAATTAATACGTGCTCAATAATTTGAATTTAGTCTATTGAATTAATTACCCAACCCAAAATGGTAAAATTCCTAAAATTCACCCCGGGCCCACGTGCCCGGATTGCGAAAATTTTCGGATGAAAACGTTACCTATAATCTCAAGAACTCAAATATATAGTTTCTATCCAATTCTATATCCATTTTCGTGGTTAAAATCTCATTTTTATAAAAATCTAGGTTTTTCATCTAAACCCTTGATTTCTAAGATTTACAGATTATAATCTACCCATAATCTATGTATTTAACTCAAAGTGTGTAAAATTAACTTAACTCCAAATTGCTAGTTGAAATTCTCTCTCAAAGAGCTCCAAAAATTGCCCAAGAATAGAGAAAATGGGCTCAAAAATGTCTGAGCCTCAATTTTTAACCATTCTGCCAAGCAGTGGTTTCGCACCTGCGGAAGGTGTACCGCACCTGCGAATTCTGCACCTGCGGAAATGGCTCGCATGTGCGAGGTTTCCCTCGCTGCCAATCTCCGCATCTGCGCTCCTTTTCTCGCACCCGCGCGTTCGCAGGTGCACTCAAAATTCCGCATCTGCGGTCAGTTGCCTGCCCTCCCTTTCCGCTTCTGCGAGCCTAAGTCGCATCTGCGATGGTCGCACCTGTGGCTGTCCTAGCGCATGTGCGAACGTACCAGAAGCAGAAAGCTTCAGTTCTTCCTCCAAATTCCAAATTGGTCCGAGCCTCGTCCGATTAACACTCGGGGCCCCCGGGGCCCCGCCCGAACATACCAACAGGTTTGAAATCATAAAACGCACTCGCTCGAACTCTCGGAACGTATAAAACAACATCAAAACTAAGAATCATACCCCAAACCAAATTGATTCAACTTAGAAATTTCTAATTTTTCAAACTTACTCCGAATGCGCCAAATTATACTTATACTACTCGGAATGATACCTTATTTTGCGTGCAAGTCTTAAATCACCATACGCAGCTATTCCCAATCTCGGAATTTCAAACGGACCTCGATTACTTAAAAACATACTCCAAAACAAGTTTAAAGAACATTAAACCTTCAAATAGTTTATTTTCACTATTAAGCGTCGAAACACTCCCGGGTTGTCCAAAACCCAAATCGAACATACGTGCAAGTCCGAAATCATCATACGAACCTATTGGAACCATTAAATCCTGATTCCGGGGTCGTTTTCTAAAAATGTTGACCGAAGTCAAATTTGGCCTTTTAAAGCCAAACTAAGGAACCAATTGTTCCGATTTTAACCCGATCACTTCCAAAATTCTGAACCAACCACCCCCGCAAGTCATAAATTAATAAGAGCACATACAGGGAGTTTTATTTAGGGTAACGGGGTTCTAAAAGTCAAAATGACCGGTTGGGTCATTACATTATCCACCTCTTAAACAAACATTCGTCCTCGAATGGGTTTAGAATTGTACCTGAAGTGCTGAATAAGTGTGGATATCTGCTCCGCATATTTTCCTCGGCCTCCCAAGTCGCTTCCTCGACTGGTTAGCCCCTCCACCGGACTTTTACTGTAGAAATCCTCTTGGATCTCAACTGGCGAACCTGTTTATCAACAATGGCAACTGGCTATTCTTCATATCCCAAACTCTTATCTAGCTAAACTGTGCTGAAGTCTAACACATGTGACAGGCCGGCATGATACTTTCGGAGCATAGATATATGGAAAACCAGATGAACTCCTGATAGACTGGAAGGCAAGTCAAGTTAGTAAGCAACCTCCCTATCTCGTCTCAACACCTCGAATGGGCCTATAAACCTTGGGCTCAATTTCCCATTTTTCCCAAATCTCATGATTCCCTTCATCGGCGAAACTTTCAAGAGAACTTTTTCACTCACCATAAATGATAAATCACACGCTTTCTGATCTGTGTAACTCTTCTGTCTGGACTGTGCTGTACGAAGTCGCTCCTGATCAACTTTACCTTTTCTAAGGCATCCTTCACCAAATCAGTACCATATAACTTAGCCTCACTGGGCTCAAACCATCCGATGGGTGAACAACATCGCCGACCAAACAAAGCCTCAAATGGAGCCATTTCAATGCTGGATTGGTAACTGTTGTTATAAGCAAACTCGGCCAAAGGCAAGAAACGATCCCACTGACCTCCAAAGTCAATCACACATGCCCTGAGCATATCCTCCAAAATCTGAATTGTCCGCTCTGACTGCCCGTCGATCTGCGGATGAAAGGTTGTGTTGAGCTCTACACGGGTCCCCAATTCACTCTGTACTGCTCTCCAGAAATGTGAAGTAAACTGAGGGACTCTATCTGATATGA
Organism: Nicotiana tabacum; assembly: GCF_000715075.1. Lineage (NCBI taxonomy): Eukaryota > Viridiplantae > Streptophyta > Magnoliopsida > Solanales > Solanaceae > Nicotiana > Nicotiana tabacum. The sequence continues at coordinate 123,567,212 of NC_134094.1, read as the reverse complement.
AGGAAATTGGCACACCGTGCAACCGAACTATCTCTTGAATGTAAATCTGGGCCAACCTCTCTGAAGTATACGTAGTCACAACCGGAATAAAGTTTGCCGGCTTGGCCAACCTGTCTATAATGACCCAAACTATATCAAATTTTCATAAGGTCCACGTCAACCCAACTACAAAGTCCATAGTAATGCGTTCCCATTTCCACTCCGGTATAGTCATCTGCTGAAGTAGGCCACCTGGCCTCTGGTGCTCATATTTAACTTGCTGTAAATTTAGACACCTAGCTACATACTCAACTATGTCCTTTTTCATTCGTCGCCACCAATAATGCTGCCTCAGGTCACGATACATTTTCGTAGCACCTGGATGAATAGAATACCGAGAATTATGTGCTTCCTATAGGATCTTTTTCCTCAATCCATCCACATTAGGAACACATAGATGATCCCGGAGTCGCAGAATACCATCTGCGCCAATAGTAACTTCCTTGGCACCACCTCGTAGTACCGTTTCTCAAATAACCAAAAGATGTGGATCATCAAACTGGCGAGACTTGATCTGCTCAAATAATGAAGACCGAACAACAACACATGCAAGAACTCGATTGGCCTCTGAAATATCCAATCTTACAAGTCTGTTAGCCAAGGACTGAATATCCAAAGCTAATGGAATCTCCTCTGCTGAAATGAAAGCCAAACTACCCATACTCTCCGCCTTCCTACTCAAGGCGTCTGCAACCACATTTGCTTTGCCCGGATGATACATGATAGTAATATCATAATCTTTTAGTAACTCAAGCCATCTGCGCTGCCTCAAATTTAGATCCCTCTGCTTGAACAAATGCTGCAAACTGCGATGATCAGTGTAGACCTCACAAGACACCCCATAAAGATAATGCCTCCAAATCTTAAGAGCGTGAACAATCGCAGCTAACTCCAAATCATGCACCAGATAATGTTTCTCATGGGGCTTCAGATGACGTGAAGCATATGCAATAACTCGCCCTTCCTGCATCAATACACAACCCAAGCCAACGCGTGAAGCGTCATAATACACTGTATACATCCCTGAACCTGAAGGCAATACTAACATTGGTGTTGTAGTCAATGCTGTCTTAAGCTTCTGAAAGCTCACTTCACAATCATCGGACCATCGGAACAGAGCACCCTTCTGGGTTAATTTGGTCAAAGGTGATGCAATAGATGAAAAGCCCTCCACGAATCGACGATAATAACCTGCTAAACCTAGGAAACTCCTTATTTCAGTCGCCGAAGTGGGACAATGGCAATTTTGAACTACCTCAATCTTCTTGGGATCAACTTTAATACCCTCGCCCGATACAATATGCCCCAAAAATGCTACAGACTCTAGCCAGAACTCACATTTGGAGAACTTAGCATATAGTTTTTGTTCCCTCAATGTCTGAAGCACCACTCTCATATGCTGCTCGTGCTCCTCCTTACTGCGCGAGTAGATCAAAATGTCATCAATGAAGATAATGACAAAGAAATCAATATATGGCCAGAATTCCCTGTTCATCAAATCCATAAACACTGTCGGGGCGTTAGTCAAACCGAAGGACATCACCAGAAACTTATAATGACCATATCTAGTCCGTAAAGAAGTCTTCGGAACATCTGAATCCTGAATCTTCAACTTATGGTACCCCGACCTCAAGTCGATCTTAGAGAATACCCTTGCACCTTGCAACTGGTTAAATATATCATCAATACGTGGCAACGGGTACTTGTTCTTAATAGTGACTTTGCTCAATTGACGATAATCAATGTACATTCGTATCATTCCATCCTTCTTCTTCACAACACCGGTGCACCCCAAGGCAATACACTCGGTCTGACAAACCCTTTGGCTAGTAATAATTCAAGCTATTCTTTTAATTCTTTCAATTCTTTCGGAGCCATGTGATACGATGGGATAGATATAGGCTGGGTATCTGGAGCCAAGTCAATACAGAAATCAATATCACGATCAGGTGCATACCTGGAAGATTTGAGGGAAATACATCAAAGAACTCCCGAACTACAGGCATTGAATCGATAGTCAGAGTCTCTACAGTAGTATCCCGAACATAGGCTAGGTAAGCTAAACAACCCTTATCAACCATGTGTTGAGCCTTCATAAAAGAAATAACCCGATTAAATGCACTAACAGACGAACCTTTTCACTCCAGCCTAGGCAATGCTGGAATAGCCAAGGTAACAGTCTTGGCATGACAATCTAGAATAGCATGATATGGAGATAACCAGTCCATGCCTAGAATAATTTCAAAGTCGGTCATCTCAAGCAGTAGAAGATCTGCTTTAGTTTCATAACCACAGAATATAATAATACAGGACTGGTATATCCGATTCACAACAACAGAATCGCCCACATGAATGGACACATAAACAGGAGCACTCAAGGACTCACGAGAAACACCCAGGAAATGAGTAAATAGAGATGACACATAGGAATATGTAGATTTTGGATCAAATAATACTGAGCCATCTTTGCCGCAAACATAAATAATACATGTAATCACGGCATCCGAGGCCTCTGCATCTGGTCTGGCCAAAAAAGCATAGAACCGAGCTAGAGCGCCAACTGGATGGCCTCCACCTGGCTGACTTTTACCTCTAGGACAGCCTCTACCCACCTGTCCTCCACCTCTTGGTGGTCAGACGATTGGTGGAGCAACTGGTGAGGTAATCATAGGCTGCTGACCCTGTTGAACCAGGCTACCCCGAAGCCTAGGGCAGAATCTCCGCATGTGACTGGGATCCCTGCACTCGTAACAACTCTTCGGTGCGATGGGCTGCTGACTAAAAGTCTGACCCTGGGAACTCGAATACCCAATGGAATAACCCTGAATAGCTGGTGGGCGATAAGAACTCTCTGGCATAGCACTAAAATAAGGTCACACTGGAGGACCTCGGAGAGGCGGTGGTGCTGGATATGGGGGCTTCCTGGTCTGCTCTCTCACGAACTGACCTCTGCCCCCAGACTAAGCACCTCTAAACTCTCCAGAATACCTAAACCGCTTATCTCTCATAACCTGCTCTCGGCTCCGTTGACGCGCACCCTCAATCTTCCGGGCAATCTCCACGACTAGCTCATAAGAAGTACCTATCTCAACCTCTCGAGCCATAGTGGCCTGAATGACAGTATGTAAACCCGCAACAAACCTCTGCACTCTCTCCGTCTCAATAGGGAGTATCATAAGTGCATGGTGAGATAACTCAGAGTACCTCGCCTCATAATCGGTCACTGACATCTGACCCTGTTGGAGCTACTCAAACTGAATCCGCAACTTTTTCCTCTGGGAGGGTGGAATATACTTGTCCAGAAAAATACGGGTGAAACTGTCCCAAGTCATGGGAGGAGAATCTGCTGGTCTGCCAAGAAGATAAGAGTTCCACTATCTACGTGCTCTGCCTTCTAGCTAAAAAGTAGCAAAGTCAACTCCATAAGACTCTAATATCCTCATGTTATACAGTCTATCCCTGCACCGATCAATGAATTCCTGTGGATCCTCATGTCGATCACCCCCAAAGATAGGAGGATGTAGTCTAGTCCATCTGTCCAATAGTCTCTAGGGATCGGCGGCTACGGCTGGCCTGGGCTCAGGTGTAGCTACTGCCACTGGCTGGGCTCCACCCACGGGTAGTGCACCCTGGGTCTGATATACAGCAGCTGCCTGTCCATGAGCCTGCGCAGTAGGGGTCTGTGCTTCCCCGCCCGCCTGAGATGTGGCTGGGTCTGCCGAAAATAAACCAGCCTGAATCATATTGTCCTGAGATGCAGCATACGACGCATGATATCCTGGAATCCCGGTGCAGATGTGAAATCCACCGGAGCTGGCTCTGCCATTGGCACCTCACCCTATTCCTCAATAACAGGATTCTCTGTTGGACTACTGGTGGCATAACTGGAACAGTCGTGGGACATCCTCGTCCCCTACCACGGGCTGGAGCCCTCCCTCGGCCTCAGCCTCAGCCTCTAGCAACTGGGGGAGTAGCTCTTCCCTAGTCTAGAGCCTTATTAGAGTGCGTTCTCACCATCTGTGAGAGAGTAAGAGAAAGATATTTAGTACTACATCAATTGCACAATGGAAGATGAAGATAGGTAGTTTCCTAACACCATATATCCTCTCGAAGATAAGTACAGACGTCTCCGTTCCGATCCGCAAGACTCTATTAGTCCTGCTCATAACTTGTGAGACCTACGTGAACCTAGTGCTCTGATACTATGTTGTCACGACCCAATTTCATCTAAAGGTCGTGATGGTGCCCAACACTATAGCTAGGCAAGCCAACTAATAAATTAAACATATATAAATCATTCTTTAATAATTTTCTAAGTAATTTTATTCTCTTCCTAGCAATAATTAATGAAAATAGAAAAGATACTGATAAATTTAAATCCAAGAAAATAATACAAATCCAAATTCTACCAATGTGTGTGCTAAGACCTGGTATCACAAGTGTATGGGTATCTAGTAGATTATACAAAAATTTCAAGTACTGTCTGAAATAAAATAGACAAAATAAAGTCTCCAGGAAGAGGCTTTGGTTGTTGCAGAATGACTCAGAAGGGCAGCTCACCACTATGCCTCTGGATATCGCGGTTGCGCGCCGATAGGTCCAACTATAGCACATGTCTCAGGTCCTGCACAAAAAGTGCAGCAAGTGTAGCATGAGTACGTAAACAACGTATACCCAGTAAGTATCAAGCCTAATCTCGAAGAGGCAGAAACTAGATGGTCGACTTTGACACTCACTAAGGTCAACAATAATAAATAAAATAAAAATAGGAATATTTAAATCAACATGATTCACAGAGTTAATAGTAATTTTATTTAACCAGCAGAAATAATTAAATTTTTTTAAATGCAACAATTTCCAATCTATTAATTAAATTCACAAGCTGCAATTAAAATATCGAGGTATCGTGTAATTATTATTATTATTAGGTACGATTTCTGTCGAGGTCGTACGGCTCATTCCAGAGTGTCGTGTACACTGCCGGCGGATGTGCGGCGCGATCCATAGATGCATCTATACTGCCGAGGCGTTCGTCCCGCTCCACAAGAAAGGAGGACATTTTCTTATGTACCTCCGGAATGAGAGTGTATTTATTAGAATATTAATTCGAGAGGATGAATAATTTCTTTTAACAATTAATTAATTTAAGCAGAAAATTAAGTATATAAGATTCTCATCTTTTACTATCTTTCCCTAACAATTCACAATATATTTCAAATAATTTAGTTAAATAAAGAATACAATTTACACACATAATTCATGCTTTGAGTCCTAAACTACCCGGACTTTAGCATAAATAGTAACTACGTACGAACTCTCATCACCTCGTGCGTACGTAGCCCCCACAATTAATAACAATTATTAATTTAATCACCTATGTGGTAAATTCCCCCTCACAAGATTAGACAAGAGACTTACCTTGTCTCAAAGTCCACTTTTCGATCACCACGTCTCTTTAAATTCTCAATTCGATGCCGAAAAATCTGAAACTATCCAAATGTTATACAAAATAATTAATACATGATCAATAATTCAAATTTAGGCTATTGAATTAATTACCCAACCAAAAATGGTAAAATTCCTAAAATTCACCCCGGGCACACATGCCCCGATTCCGAAAATTTTCGGATGAAAACGTTACCCATAATCTCAAGAACTCAAATATATAGTTTTTATCCAATTCCATAACCATTTTCATGGTTAAAATCTCATTTTTATAAAAAAAAATCTAGGTTTTTCATCTAAACCCTTGATTTATAAGATTTACAGGTTATAATCTACCCATAATCTATGTATTTAACTCAAAGTGTGTAGAATTAACTTACCTCCAAATTGCTAGTTGAAATCCTCTCTCAAAGGGCTCCAAAATCGCCCAAGAATGGAGAAAATGGGCTCAAAAATGTGTGAGCCCCGATTTTTAACCATTCTGCCAAGCAGTGGTTTCGCACCTGCGGAAAGTGTACCGCACCTGTGGATTCCGCACATGCAGAAATGCCTCGTAGGTGCGAGTTTTCACCTCGCTTCCAAGCTCCGCATCTACGCTCCTTTTCTCGCGCCTGCGCGTTCGCAGGTGCACCCGAAATTCCGCATCTGCGGTCAGTTGCCTGCCCTTCCCTTTCCGCTTCTGCGAGCATAAGTCGCATCTACGATGGTCGCACCTGCGGCTGTCCTAGCACAGGTGCGAACGTACCAAAAGTAGAAAGCTTCAGTTCTTCCTCCAAATTTCAAAATTGGTCTGAGCCTCGTACGGTTAACACTCGGGGGGCCCCCAGGGCCCTGCCCGAACATACCAACAAGTTTGAAATCATAAAACGGACTCGCTCGAACTCTCGGAACGTATAAAACAACATCAAAACTAAGAATCATACCCCAAACCAAATTGATTCAACTTAGAAATTTCCAATTTTTCAAACTTACTCCGAAGGCGCCAAAATATACTTATACTACTCGGAATGACACCAAATTTTGCGTGCAAGTCTTAAATCACCATACAGAGCTATTCCCAAACTCGGAATTTCAAACGGACCCCGATTACTTAAAAACCTACTCCAAACCAAGTTTAAAGAACATTAAACCTTCAAATAGTTGATTTTCATTATTAAGCTCTGAAACGCTCCCGGGTTGTCCCAACCCGATTCGGACATACGCCCAAGTCCGAAATTATCATACGAACTTATTGGAACCGTCAAATCCAGATTTCGGGGTCGTTTTCTCACAATGTTGACCGAAGTCAAACTTGACCTTTTAAAGCCAAACTAAGGAACCAATTGTTCCGATTTCAATCCAATCACTTCCAAAATTCTGAACCAACCACCCCCGCAAGTCATAAATTTATAAAAAGACATACGGGGAGTTTTATTTAGTGGAACGGGGTTCTAAAAGTCAAAATGACCGGTTGGGTCATTACAGTTAGAAAGGATATATGCTTCTTCTAGGATACATGAGTAAAGTTGTATCTGAAATTCAGTGAAGCGTGAAAGTAGTGTAACCTGATCCATATACCCCACAGCTCGTAGCTCGGCACTCAGGCCCTATCTCAGTCACTAACCTCTCCAGCCCCTCGGCTCACAGAATATCATAATAATCAGCCCAAACAGAGAATACAACAAGTATCAACAAGAAATGAGAGGGAACAGAGATATAACACACAAGTAAGACTATGACAGAGTACAAGACATCAATTAACAGTAAATTCAACAAGTATACGACCGATGTAGGTCCCAACAGTGATATCATATGGCCTAAGCATGGTTTCTAACATGAAAGGCAGTCAATTGCTCAAAGACAAGGAAAAACAAGTAATAACAATGGTTATTCGACTTTACAGTCTCACGGGACGGACCAAGTCACAATCCCTCACGGTGCACGCTCACACGCCCGTCACCTAGCATGTGTGTGACCTCCAAATATTCACATCATACCAAAATGCTACTCTGAAATGCCTTTGCCCCTCGAATTAGCTTCCAAATACTCCAAATCTAATCCACAAACAGTATGAGATAATCAATATTGGCTAAAAGGATCAATTCCACAAGAAAACTACTAAAATATAGTCCAAAATCCGAAATCGGCTCAACCCGGCCCCCCAGGCCCACGTCTCGAAACCCGACAAAAGTCACAAAACCCGAAAGCCTATTCAATCACGAATCTAATCATACCAAATTTATCAAAATCCAACCTCAATTGCCCCTCCAAAACCCCAAATTTCACTCTCCAATTCCCAATCCCTAATCTCCCAAATCTCAGCTCAAACACTCACCAACTAGGTGTAAACATCAGTGGAAAAACACCATTATTGAAGATAAATAGGCACAAGGAACTTACATGAGTGATTACTCCGAAATCTCTATCAAAATCCCCAAAATCCGAGCTCAAAAATGATGAAAATGGTGAAAACTCTCGAAGTCTACTATTTATAGGTTCTGCCCAGACTTCTCGCACTTGCGGCTCCATTTCCGCATATGCGGAGTCACATTTGCGGGCCAAGCCCCGCTTCTGCGGAAAAATCACTAAAACACTGCCTCCGCTCCTGCGATCAAGTGACCGCATCTGCGCTCTTTGCGGGTGCGGGAACTACATCGCACCTGCGGTCCAAACTCGCACATGCGTCCCTAAATCCGCTTCTGTGACCATCGCAGGTGCGGGAGTGCCATCGCACCTGCATCTTTCACCCAGATACTCCTTAGCCGCATCTGCGGCTCCTCCTTCGCTTCTATGGGCTCGCACCTGCGGTTCCCACTCCGCAGGTGCGGTTACACTAGTAGCAGCAACTTCAGCTGCAATTCCTCAACTCCCATCAAGCCGTTAACCACCCTAACTCACCCCGAGGCCTCCGGGACATCAACTAATTATACCAACAAGTCCTATAACTCGATACGAACTTAGTCGAACCTTCGAATCCCTCAAAACAACAACAAAACACCAAATTACACCCGGATTCAAGCCTAAAGAACTTCTAAACTTCCGAATTCGACAACGACGCCCCGAAACCTACCAAACCACATCCGATTGACCTCAAATATTTCACACAAGTCAAAAATGACACCACAAACCTACTCCAACTTCCGAAAATCCAATCCGACCCCGATATCAAAATTTTGACTGTCGGCCAAAATTGCCAAAATTCCAACTTTCGCCAATTCTAGCCTAATTCTACTACGGACCTCCAAATCACATTCCGGACGCGCTCTGAAGTCCAAAATCACCTAACGGATCTAACGGAACCATAAAAATTCAAATTCGAGGTCGTTTTCCTGCAAGTCGATATCCGATCGACTTTTCCAACTTAAGCTTCCAATTAAGAGACTAAGTGTCTCAATTAACTTCAAAACCACTTCGGACCTGAACCAACCAACTCGGTAAGACATAATACAACTGTAAAGCACAAAAGAAGAAGAAATGGGGAAAATAGGGTATTAACTCTCGAAACGACCGGGCGGGTCGTTACACTTCTCTTCCAAAACTATAAATAGGGATCTTCATAACTCAGAAAAAATACTAGAAATTATAAAAAGAAGACACAAGGGAGCTCGTAGATCAAAGGCCAAAATTCTCTCCAACCAGCAAGTGTTCAAGTATTCAAGCACTTCAACAAATATTTTAATTATTCAAGATCAAGAACAAAATCAAATCAAATACAACGCGTTCAAAATCAAAGCTACTTATTTGTGATAAAATTCGTGGCAACAATCGAAGTATTCGTGACGGATAAATTAAATTCAAATTCAAGATCAATCTCAACGGCCCTTGAATTTATATTGAAAAGGTAGAATCAGAGGAATCATAGATATTGTAACACTCAAATATTTGAAATAGAATACTACGATTATTGCAAAAAAATTCGGTCTTGATTTAATTTTCCCGACACAAATTTATTGTCTACAAATCATAGCACATTTGTAGGCATGTAAAATTTACTGGATCAAATTCAATAAATAATTTGAATTATATTTTAAATATACTAATCCAAATAAATTATGGGCTGATATAATTAGATTAATTATATAAGTTTAATATATATGGATTAAATAAATAAGTCTGAATCTACTGGGCTACAAATAATAAGCCTGCTCTATTAAGCCCAAAATGTTCATCTTCCTAGAGGCACAATTTGGTGCCATGTGTCAAATGGCGTGGCACCCCAAGTCGAACGGAAGATCCAATAGGATCATGCCACATATCAAAATGATAAGGCATGTGAAGTCAAATTAAAAGGTCAATAAAACCGCACCACATGTGCAAGTGACATGTTCTGGCCAATCAAATGTGGCCTTGTCATGCTTCAATCTGATTGGTCGGAAAGAGTTTGTTCTCATCACAACTCTTCTCTTCCACAACTATAAATAGGGATCTTCGTAACTCAGAAAAGACACCAAAAATTATAGCAAGAAGACACAAGGGAGCTCGTGGATCAAAGGCCACAATTCTCTGCAAACTGCAAGTATTCAAGTATTCAAGCATTTCAACACATATTTTAATTATTCAAGATCAAGAACAAAATCAAATCAAATACAACGCGTTCAAAATCAAAGCTACTTATTTGTGATAAAATTTGTGGCAACAATCGAAGTGTTCGTGATGGATAAATTAAATTCAAATTCAAGATTAAGCTCAATGGCCCTTGAATTTATATTGAAAAATTAGAATCGGAGGAATCATAGAGATTGTAACACTAAAATATTTGAAATAAAATACTACGATTATTGCAAAAAAGTTTGGTCTTGATTTAATTTTCCCGACACAAATTTATTGTCTACAAATTCTGGCACATTTGTAGGCATGCAAAATTTATTGGATCAAATTCAATAAATAATTTAGATTATATTTTAAATATACTAATCCAAATAAATTATGAGCTAATATAATTAGATTAATTATATAAGTTTAATATATATATATATGGATTAAATAAATAAGTCTGAATCTGCTGGGCTACAAATAATAAGCCCGCTCTATTAAGCCCAAAATGTTCATCTTCCTATAGGCACAGTTTGGTGCCATGTATCAAATGACGTGACACGCTAAGTAGAACGGAAGATCCAATAGGATCATGCCACATATCAAAATGACAAGGCATGCGAAGTCAAATTAAAAGGTTAATAAAACCGCACCACATGTGCAAGTGACATGTTCTGGCCAATCAAATGTGGCCTTGTCATGCTTCAATCTGATTGGTCGGAAAGAGTTTGTTCTCATCACAACTCTTCTCTTCCACAACTATAAATAGGGATCTTCGTAACTCAGAAAAGACACCAAAAATTATAGCAAGAAGACACAAGGGAGCTCGTGAATCAAAGGCCACAATTCTCTGCAAACTGCAAGTGTTCAAGTATTCAAGCATTTCAATTCAAATTTTAATTATTCAAGATCAAGAACAAAATCAAATCAAATACAACGCATTCAAAATCAAAGCTACTTATTTGTGATAAAATTCGTGGCAACAATCGAAGTGTTCGTGATGGATAAATTAAATTCAAATTCAAGATTAAGCTCAATGGCCCTTGAATTTATATTGAAAAATTAGAATCGGAGGAATCATAGAGATTGTAACACTAAAATATTTGAAATAAAATACTACGATTATTGCAAAAAAGTTTGGTCTTGATTTAATTTTCCCGACACAAATTTATTGTCTACAAATTCTGGCACATTTGTAGGCATGCAAAATTTATTGGATCAAATTCAATAAATAATTTAGATTATATTTTAAATATACTAATCCAAATAAATTATGGGCTAATATAATTAAATTAATTATATAAGTCTAATATATATATGGATTAAATAAATAAGTCTGAATCTGCTGGGCTACAAATAATAAGCCCGCTCTATTAAGCCCAAAATGTTCATCTTCCTATAGGCACAGTTTGGTGCCATGTATCAAATGACGTGACACGCCAAGTCGAACAGAAGATCCAATAGGATCATGCCACATATCAAAATGACAAGGCATGCGAAGTCAAATTAAAAGGCCAATAAAATCGCACCACATGTGCAAGTGACATGTTCTGGCCAATCAAATTCGGCCTTGTCATGCTTTAATCTGATTGGTCGGAAAGAGTTTGTTCTCATCACAACTCTTCTCTTCCACAACTATAAATAGGGATCTTCGTAACTCAGAAAAGACACCAAAAATTATAGCAAGAAGACACAAGGGAGCTCGTGGATCAATGTAATGACTCGGCCAGTCGTTTTGAGAGTTGTAGCTCCGTTCCCTCATTTACTACTCATTTTGTACTTTATAGTTGTTATGTGACTTGCAAGGGTAGTCGGTTAGGGTCCGAAGAGATTTCGGAACGAATTGAGACACTTAGTCTCAAGGTTGAAAACATAAGTTGAAAAGGTTGACCGGATATTGACTTATGTGTAAATGACTCCAGAATAAAATTTTGATAATTTCAATAGCTCCGTATAGTAATTTTGGACTTAGGAGCGTATCCGGATTATTAATCGTAAACCCGTAGTTAAATTAGGCTTGAAATGGCTCAAATAGAAATTTAAGTTTGAAAGTTTAACGGGGGAGTTGACTTTTTTGATATCGGAGCCGGAATTTGATTCTGGAAATTTGAATAGGTCTGTTATGTTATTTATGACTTATGTGCAAAATTTGAGGTCAATCGGACTTGATTTGATAGGTTTCGGTATCGAAGGTAGAAGTTGAAAAATTCTTAAGTTTCATTAAGTTTGAATTGGTGTATGATTCATGGTTTTAGCGTTGTTTGATGTGATTTGAGATTTAGACTAAGTTCGTATGATGTTTTAGAACTTGTTGGTATATTTGGTTGAGGTCCTAGAGGCCTCGGGTGAGTTTCGAATGGTTAACACATCAAATTTGAACTTAGAACAATTGAAACTTGTTACTGCCTACTCATGCAATCGCACCTACAGAATCTGGCTTGCAGGTGCGAGCTCGCAGAAGCGAGCATGGGAGCGCAGAAGCGGAAAAGGGAGAGTGGAGCAGTGGCCGCAGGTGCGGAGGAAAATTCTGCTCTATGCAACCGCAGATGCGGACGAGGGATCACAGGTGCGCTTGGGACCGCAGAAGCGGACGCTTCATCACAGAAGCGAGTCTGCAGAAGCGGACTCCTTGTCCGTAGAAACGAAGGCAGTCGCAAAAGCGGAACCACAGAAGCGGAACCTCTAGGCAGTGTACAAAAACATAGGGTTCCGAGTTTTTGTCATTTTTGGACATTTCCAACACGATTTTGGGGCGATTTTCAGAGAAAGTTCACGGGAAAACTTAAGGTCAGTCACTTATGATCATTGTTAGTCAATAATATCGAAGTATCATTGAGTATTTCGACTAGATTGCGTATTTTTGAGGTGGAGTTTGAGGATTTGGGACTAGGGATTCGAAAATAAGATTTGAAAATTTGAGGGCCGAATTGTTATCGAAATTTATTAATTTTGGTATGGTTGGACTCGTGGTTGAATGGGCGTTCGTATTTTGTAACTTTTGTCGGGTTCCGAGACGTGAGCTTTACGGGCGATTTTTGAGTTAAATTTTGGATTTTGTTGGAAAATTAGTAGTTTCATATGGAATTAATTCCAATAATTTGTATTGATTGAATCGAATTAATTATGACTAGATACGAGGCTTTCGAAGGCCAATTCAAGAGGAAAAGGCATAGCGGAGTAAAGAATTTTACGGTTCAAGGTAAGTGACTTGTCTAACCTTGTGTGGGGGAAGTTCCCCTTAGAATTGGTATTGATGTGATAATTGTGATGTGTTGAAAGTCGTATACGTAAGGTGACGAGTGTATACACAGACTGAATGTGGAAAGTTATGTCTTTAAATTGTGTAGATCACTGACGCATAGTAATTAAATTATTTTATCATGTTATATTCATCATCATTGATCTATTTTTATATTTTTAAAATTGCCTTACCTTTTTTTTCTGCTAATTGTTTTACCTGTTTAGTTGAAACTTTAATTCTTTTATTATGTGCATTATTTGAAGGTTGGATTTTTTATTTTAAATATTATTAATATGAAGTATTTGACACTTTTAAAATTTGGTATTAAGGTAACGTGTTAAAATTGTGGGATATTATTTTGTTGAGTTATTCCTCCCGAATATCTTGTTGAGATTTTTGTATTCATTGTGATTGAGCCGTGAGATACTTATTGTGAAAATTAATATTGTTGTTGATTTATTTTGGCAAGTTAAAATATTTGGGCACATGAGGTACAAATTGTGATATTGATACACATGCGATGGTATAAGATCTGGGTGTTGAAATACACGCGGTGAGATAAGGATGGCTTGATACGCATGGCTAGTAGGGGAACTACTAGAAGTCATGCGGTGTGATAAGGGTGGCTAAAACATGGGATGCTATTTCGGAAAAAAATATTTTCTTTAAAATTAAATGTGAAGGCTCCCGCGGTGATATAAGGAAATGAGATACTGTGAATTTATTTATGATTTGGGACTACGAGGCGGTACCTCGGGAGTGCCCTTGTTAATATTTCTTTATGGCTGCATTTTTCTTTGGTTATTTCCGTTTTCCTTCCGCGAGGTATTATTTGCCTTGTTCTGTGTAATTAAATTGTGACATACTACTTATTTGATTCATTCTCATTGTCATTTGCATTATTATATTGTTAAACATTTTGACCTGACCTCGTCACTATTCTACCGAGGTGTAACGACCCGACTTGTCGTTTTAAGAATTTAAGCCTCATCTGGCGGTATAAGGCCCTGAGCATCTTTTTATTATGTGTATTGACTTGCGTATGTGGTTGAATTCAGTTACCGTATGATTCGGAGTGATTTGGGACACTTGGTCCCCAAAACGGAAGCTTAAGTCTTAAGATTTTTGTCGTAGTCGGAACTGTATTAAGACGACTCCGGAATGGAATTTTGATGATGTCAATAGCTCCGTATAGTAATTATGGACTTAGGAGCGTGTCCGAAAAATTATTTGGAGGTCTGTAAAGGAATTTGGCTTGAAATGGCGAAAGATGAATTTTTGGGAAGTTTGACCGGGGGGTTGACTTTTTGATATCGGGGCCAGAATCCGATTCTGAAAATTGGAATAGCTTCGTTATGTCAATTATGACTTGTTTGCAAAATTTGAAGTCATTCCAAATTGATTTGATGTGTTTAGGCACAAGATATAGAATTTGAAATTTCAAAGTTCATTAGGCTTGAATTCGGGTATGATTCATGGCTTTGATGTTGTTTGATGTGATTTGAGGCCTCGAGCAGGTTCGTGTTATGTATTGGGACTGGTTGTTACGATTGGACGGGGTCCCGGGGGCCTCGAGTTTGATTCGGGGTGGTTCCGGACCAAGTTTGGGTGTTTTGATGTTGTTGGTTGCTGGTTCTGGTGTTGTTCTTTGCGTTCGCGAGGAGCCTCTCGCGTTCGCGAAGAAGGATTTTGCTGTTGGGACTTTGTTCTTCGCGTTCGCGAAGAAGGAAATTTTATTATTCGTTGTCTGACTTTAGAGGCTCATATCTCGCAATCTATAAGGAATTTGGAGATGATCCAAAAATAAAAGCTGTAGCACTTTATGTCTACTTTTCAGAAAAGTAAACCATTTGTTATTTAGAGTTGTGTACAAAATGTTATGGTGGATACACTATAGATTGTCTGGGAAGAGTGTGGAAATCTCTGTTGCATAGGGCTGAATTTGAAAGCTTATATCTCGTAATCTATAAGGAACTGGGAGATGAGCAACAAATGATAGTTATAGCCCTTGGAGTCTAGTTTTCATAAAGTCAAACCATTCATCATTTGAAGTTTTGTACAAAAGGTGATGACCATTATACTAGAGGCTGTCTAAGAAGAGTTTGAAAATGACTTTTGAAGAATTTGTTCATCGCGAACGCGAGGGGGGGTGTCTCGAACGTGAAGAACAAACACCTGGGCAGTAGAATAAAGTCCAAATTCGTGTCATTCTTCCATTTTTTGGACCTAGGACGGTCGGGTGAGGCGATGTTTCGAGAGTTTTTCAAGGAAAATATTGGGATTTGAGCTGTCCGGAGGTCAATTCAAGCAAGAAAGCTATTTTGGAATATAGGCCTAACTTCAAAAAGGCAAGTATCCTGCCTAACCTCGAGTTAGGGAACTACCCCTAGGCATCGAGTCTTATGTGCTGTTTGTGAAATGTGAAAAGCCATGTACGCAAGGTGACGAGTACGTACTCGGGCTTGTATGTGCAAAATATATTGGGTTTAATTCTTAGGCATATTGTGTAGTAAATTGGATAATTGTTGGCATTTATTTAATCATCTATTTGTCATGCCTAAATCCTTGTTGGTTGAACTTGTTTTTATGTAACAATTTGATGTGATTGTTATTTGAATATTTATGTAATTCCGTGAGTTTGTTGGTTTGATAATTCTGGAAATTTAATTTCATTTTGAATTTTCCCTATGCAAATAATTAATTAAGCAAGTTTAAGAAGAAGAGTTAATATAATTATCTAAATTTAGATTAATGAAGGCTTTGATTTATGCTGAATAATTTCTATCTATGTTGATTATTTTTGTGGTGTTATACATGTTATATGGAGTCTTCGGCTATTTGTTGTGAAATTTATTGATTTGGTTGTATCTTTGGAATTTGGTTGTGGCCATTGGGCAAATTGTGATATGAATTGATTTTGTTATGGTGTCGTGATAAATTCCCGTATAAATTATTGTATTGTGTGAGTTGTTATTTTGAGGATATAAGGGTGGCATTTCACTATTGATAATATGTGGGTATAAGGGTGGCATTTCACTGTCGTTGTGTTTGTTGGAATATTGTCTGGGCGGAGCGATAAGGATGGCAATAGGAGCGATAAGGGTGGCTATTGATATTGTCTGGGCGGAGCGATAAGGGTGGCTATTGTCAGGGACGATATGTGCTGGTGTGGGGTTGGGGTGTTGATAACTTTCATGTGATGTTGTGATTTTCTTGTGTTTATTTTTATACCTTGTGCAGTTTGTCTTGTTGTTGGTAAATTGATTACAATCTGATTTATATTGAAATTGAGAGTATGTGGCCATTGCCAGGCAGATTTTAAAAATGAAATGCTGGTACGAGGTGCCGTGAGTAAATAATGAGGATACTTGGCACGTGAATTGTCTGTGCAGTTGTGATATAAAATGAGGGCACGAGGTACCTGAGAAGTATGATGATTTACTTATGGGCACGAGGTGCCGTCGAAATATAAAAGTGGGCTGAGACCCGTGTTTACAAAAAATATGAAAATGGGTTGAGACCCATATTTTTATGATTATGAAATGAGGTGTCACATGGTGACTTTCTAATTGGAAGAATTATATTCAAAATATTTATTTGGGAGGATTTTTATTCAAAAAGAATTATATGAAAGAATTATATTTGAAAAATAATTATTTGAGAAAACTATATTTGAAAGAGAGTTATTTGGAAGAATTATATATGAAGGATATTTATTTGAAAAACTTGAATTAATTGGGAGTACACGTATTTATTAATTGTTGAGTGATATTTATGGTATTCTTGTTGTCTTGCTGCGCATACCACTAGTTGTTTTATCCTGCCCTTATTGCTATCTGGTTCCTAGTATTTTGTATATTAGATTGCACATGTTATTAGACTAGTGAGTGTCTTGACTGTACCTCGTCTCTACTCCATTGAGGTAAATCTTGATACTTACTGGGTACCGACCGTGGTGTACTCATACTACACTTCTGCATATTTTTGTGCAGAGCCAGGTATTGGAGATATCGGACTTGAGCAGAGTTAAAGCGGGATCGTAAGGATTCAAGGTAGAGCTGCTTGGCCGTCGCAGTCCCTTGGAGTCTTTTTATTTCATTGTACTGTTAATTTGTAATCAAACAGTATTGTATATTCGGTCCTCGTGATCATTCCATGTATTCAGTTAGAGTTCGTGACTCAGTAATACCAGTCTTGGGAAGTTGCATATTCATATTTGTTCTGCTGTCAGTTTTGATTATTTATTTAATTCAAAAAACAAATGACTTCAAAATGTAATTGAAATCGGCTTACCTAGTCTTAGAGACTAGGTGCCATCTCGACGCCTGTGGTGGGATTTTGGGTCGTGATAAGTTAGTATCAGAGCTCTAGGTTCATAGGTTTTACGAGTCACGAACGAGTCTAGTAGAGTCTTGCGGATCGGTACGGAGACGTCTGTACTTATCTTCGAGAGGCTACAGAACTCTTAGGAAATTTCCATTTCTTTCATTCCTGTCGTGTGAAATTTATTGAATTTAGAATTTGAACCTTTGTATCTCTATTCTCTCACAGATGGTGAGGACACGTGCTACTGGATTAGTGGAGCAGACATCCGCACATACTTCTAGGGCTGCAAGAGGCCAGAGCCGAGGTAGAGGCCGAGGTAGAGGTCGAGGAAGGGCACGTGCTGCGACTAGAGCACCTGTCAGAACAACAATTGAGGAGCCGCCAGTAGCTCCAGTTGGGGGACAGGTACCAGAAGCACATGTTGTTACCCCCGGACTTCAGGAGACTTTAGCAAAGTTCTTGAGTATGTTTGGTACATTAACTCAGGTGGGATTGATCTCTGTTACACCAAATATTCGGCAGATTGGGAGACTAGCTCAGACTCCTATCACAACTCCAGAGCAGTAGGTTCACGTTGGTCAGGTTCCGGGTATAGTACCGGTACAACATGTTATTTCGGTTTGGTCTGAGGTCAGGCCCGAAGCATCAGAAGAAGAACAAAAGAGACTTGAAAGGTTTAAGAAATAGGATCCACAAACGTTCAGCGGCACAGCTACAGAGGATGCCCAAGGATTTCTGGAAAATTATCACCATATTATCCGCAATATGGGTATTGTGGGTGTGAGCGGAGTTGCCTTTACTACATTTCAACTATCAGGCGCAGCGTATCAGTGGTGGCAAATCTATGAAGAAGGTAGATCAGCCGATGCCGCACCACCAACTTGGGCTCAATTTTCGAAAATGTTCTTGAAAGAGTTTGTTCCCCCAGACTCTTAGAGATGAGTGGCACACAGAGTTTGAACGGTTGCGTCAGGGCACTATGACAGTGTCAGAATATGCTATCAGGTTCAGTGAGCTAGCCCGTTATGCACCTATCTTGGTTTCTACAATCAGGGAGCGGGTCCGCAGATTCATTGAGGGGCTCGAATATGATATTAAAATATGCATGGCTCGAGAATTGCAAACTGATACTCCATTTCAACAAGTATTGGAGATTGCATGGAAGATTGAGGGTGTTTTAGGTGAGGAAAGGGAGTCTAAGAAGGCCAAAAGGTCTCGAAGATCTGGAGGGTTCAGTAGGTTTTACTCTTCATCTAGAACCCATTATAGCGGAGGCTCGAGCAGTCGGTCAGCTTAGTCCGCACATCAGATTACTCGGAGTACTCCAGTAAGTTTTTACAATGCACCACCGGCACGTGATTCCTATAAGGATTATTTCAGTTATCCGGCACAGACTCAGTTCGAGTAGCCACGACCTCAGAGGGGTTATTATGAGTGTGGTGATGCTAGGCACATCATGAGAGATTATCCCAGACTTGAGAGGGTGGATTTTATCAAAGCACTCAAGCTACAAGCTTTATTCCAGTTAATACTCCATGTGCATAGTCAGCTAGAGGTGGAGGACAGGCGGGTAGTGGGCGCCTAAGAGGTGGAGGCCGGACCTCTTGATTTGATCACTATGATTTGGCTGAGGCCAATACACCAGATGGTATCGTTACAGGTACGATCCTGATTTTTATTATAAATGGATATTTTCCTTAATTTGATTCGGTTTTGAATATTGAGGTGAGTCCTCCTATTATGCTCCACTTATGGGTGAGCTTCGTAAATTCGTGACCCACTTATATGTTTATCCCTGTTGGGAGATTTAAAGATGTGAACCTGTGTCTGTCATTTTATTTTTGTACACCATAGAGGGCTATAAGTCCAAAAGTAATTTTTATTATTCATTACAGTGGGTTTAATGTATTTCGGAATAATTGATTCCAATATTTATGAATTATATGCCCTACCGGTATGAGGGCTCATTATATGTTGTGAAAACTGTCTATGAAATTTATTGAAAAGAAGAAAGAAAGGAAATTAAAATTTCAGTTGGCACAATGTGCAAAATACTTGTGATTCGGAGTTGAGGACGAGATCCTCGCATTTTTATATGATGTGAAATATTTAAACCGGGTTGCAAGCCGCGATGAAAGATATAAAAGGACGAGGTCCTTGTGGTGAAATATTTATGAGTTTAAAATTTTCCCTTTGTGAAATTTAATTTGTACAATAATATTAATAGGGAGTCATGTCTGTTAGACTTATTTGATAATTCTTGTATATTTTATGTGCATATTCAACCATTTTCATGTTGTAAATATTGAGTTTTAACCTATAAGATGAGTGCCCAGGTGGCGTTAAATTTGACTCGTTAAATCGGGCAAATAGTTATGAGGTCTTCATGCCTCACATTATATTGTCAGTGATGTGAAAAATTTGAAACGAGGTACTGGTTAATATGAGATTAATTGATGATGCTGGAATTAATTATGAATAACTTTTAAGACCAGAGATGTGGTGATGAGCATACATATGATGTGCTTCATGTCCTGATATCATTATGATAATGCAGTGCTTGTAATGCTGAGATTGGTGTTATTGATATATACCTTGTGGTGTTACTCTGGCAGGTGGACAGGCCCATTTACAGGGGAGACTCTGCCGAAATTTTCTGAAAAATTTAGGATTTAGAAAAATTTGGGAGATTGATATGTGTGAAAGAAGAGATAAATTATGTTATGTGTTTGAGGACGAATGATCCTAAGCGGGGAAGAATGTAACACCCCAGAAAATTTTTGAAGTACTTCAACACTATCAAGAAAGTTGATGTGTGCGTAGGCACGAGTTGCTACAGCCAGTTGATACTAATACTGTGCGTTGATGAAAAATCGAACTTTCTAAAAATGTTTGGAGTGTAAGAAATTGGTCTTAAAGTTCACAAATATAGATAAAAGAAATAATCTCAAATGAGATGGTGTGGCCGGACTTACCTCCAATGCAATAACATGGGACCAACCGTGAGTATATGTGTAAAAGTAAAATTTATCAATTCGGTAACCTCAGAATAATTATTAGCACGTTCAAGGACGAACGTTTTTTTAAGAGGTGGAGAATGTAACGACCCGACTTATCGTTTTAAGAATTTAAGCCCCGTCTAGCGGTATAAGGCACTGAGCATCTTCTTATTATGTGTATTGACTTGAGTGCGTGGTTGAATTCAGCTACCGTATGATTCGGAGTGATTTGGGACACTTGGTCCCCAAAACAGAAGCTTAAGTCTTAGGATTTTTACCATAGTCGGAACTGTGTTAAGACGACTCCGAAATGGAATTTTGATGATGTCAATAGCTCTGTATGGTGATTATGGACTTAGGAGCGTGTCCGAAATATTATTTGGAGGTCTGTAGAGAAATTTGGCTTGAAATGGCGAAAGATGAATTTTTGGAAAGTTTGACCGGGGGGTTGACATTTTGATATCGGAGCCGAAATCCGATTCTTGAAATTGGAATAACTTCGTTATGTCAATTATGACTTGTGTGCAAAATTTGAAGTCATTCCAGATTGATTGGATGTATTTAGGCACAAGATATAGAATTTGAAATTTCAAAGTTCATTAGGCCTGAATTGGGGTATGATTCGTGGCTTTGATGTTGTTTGATGTGATTTGAGGCCTCGAGCAGGTTCGTGTTATGTATTGGGACTGGTTGGTACGATTGGACAGGGTCCCGGGGGCCTCGGGTTTGATTCGGGGTGGTTCCGAACCAAGTTTGGGTGTTTTGTTGTTGTTGGTTGCTGGTTCTGGTGTTGTTCTTCGCGTTCGCGAAGAAGGATTTTTCTGTTGGGACTTTGTTCTTCCCGTTCGCGAAGAGGTTCTCGCATTCACGAAGAAGGAAATTTTGCTATTCGTTGTCTGACTTTAGAGGCTCATATCTCGCAATCTATAAGGAATTTGGAGATGATCCAAAAATAAAAGTTGTAGCCCTTTGTGTCTAATTTTCAGAAAGGTAAACTATTTGTCATTTGGAGTTATGTACAAAACGGTATGGTGGATAAACTATAGGCTGTTCGGGAAGAGTATGGAAATCTCTGTTGCACAGGGATGACTTTGAAAGCTTATATCTCGTAATCTATAAGGAATTGGGAGATGAGCAACAAATAAAAGTTATAGCCCTTGGAGTCTTGTTTTCATAAAGTCAAACAATTCATCATTTGGAGTTTTGTAAAAAAACGTTATGACCATTATACTAGACATAGTGTGAGAAGAGTATGAAAATAACTTTTGAAGAATTTGTTCATCGCGAACGCGAGGGGGGGGGGGGGGTGTCGCGAACGCGAAGAACAAACCCCTGGGTCCAAATTCGTGTCATTCTTCCATTATTTGTACCAAGGAAGCTCGGGTGAGGCGATGTTTCGAGATTTTTTGAAGGAAAACATTGGGATTTGAGCTGTCCGGAGGTCAATTCAAGCAAGAAGGCTATTTTGGAATATCGGCCTAACTTCAAAAAGGTAAGTGTCCTGCCTAACCTCGACTGGGGGAATTACCCCTTAGGCATCGAGTCTTATGTGCCGTTTGTGAAATGTTAAAAGCCGTGTACGCGAGGTGACGAGTACGTACTCGGGCTTGTATGTGCAAAATATATTGGGTTTAAGTCTTAGGCATATTGTGTAGTAAATTGGATAATTGTTGGCATTTATTTAATCATCTATTTGCCATACCTAAATCCTTGTTGGCTGAACTTGTTTTTATATAACAATTTGATGTGATTGTTATTTGAATATTTATGTAATTCCGTGAGTTTGTTGGTTTGATAATTCTAGGAATTTAATTTCATTTTGAATTTTCCCTATGCAAATAATTAATTAAGCAAGTTTAAGAAGAAGCATTAATATAATTATTTTAATTTAGATTAATGAAGGCTTTGATTTATGCTAAATAATTTCTATCTATGTTGATTATTTTTGTGGTGTTATACACGTTGTGTGGAGCCTTCGGCTATTTGTTGTGAAATTTATTGATTTGGTTGTATCTTTGGAATTTGGTTGTGGCCATTGGGCAAATTGTGATATGAATTGATTTTGTTATGTTGTCGTGATAAATTCCCGTATAAATTATTGTATAGTGTGAGTTGTTATTTTGAGGATATAAGGGTGGCATTTCACCGTTGTTATTTTGAGGATATAAGGGTGGCATTTCACTGTTGATATTATGTGGGTATAAGGGTGGCATTTCACTGTCATTGTGTTTGTTGGAATATTGTCTGGGTGGAGCGATAAGGGTGGCTATTGTTAGGGACGATATGTGATGATGTGGGGTTGTGGTGTTGATAATTTTCATGTGATGCTGTGATTTTCTTGTGTTTATTTTTATACCTTGTGCTGTAGCGACCCGACTTGTCGTTTTAAGAATTTACGCCCCATTTAGTGACTTAAGGTCTCGAGCAGCTTCGCAATATGTATTATTACCAGCAGGTGTGGTCGAGTTTGATTTACTAAAGATTCAAAATTAAATTAAAAGAACAATCCTTAATTTGAAGCTTAAATGAAAAGAGTTGGCCGGAGAGTTGACTTCTGAGCAAACGACTCCGGAATAAAATTTTGATGATGTCAATAGCTCCGTATGGTGATTTTGAACTTAGGAGCATGTCCGGAAAATTATTTGGAGGTCCGTAGTGGAATTAAGCTTGAAATGCCGAAAATTGAATTTTTGGAAAGTTTGACCCGAGGTTGACTTTTTGATATCGAGGTCGGAATCCGATTCTGGAAATTTGAATAGGTCCGTCATGTCATGTATTACTTGTGTGCAAAATTTGAAGTCATTCCGAATAGATTTGATGGGTTTCGGCACAAGTTATAAAATTTCAAAGTTCAAAGTTCATGGATTTTTGATTTTGAAGTGTGATTCATCGTTTTGATGTTGTTCGATGTGATTTGAGACCTCGAGCAAGTTCGTAATGTGTTATGGGACTGGTTGGTATGATTGGTTGAGGTCCCGGTGGCCTTGGGTGTGTTTCGGGGTGGTTTCGGATCATTTGGAGCTGTTTTGGAACTGCTGATTCTGGTGTCTAGTTTCCTTCTTCGCGAACGCGAAGAAAGTCCCGCGTTCGCTAAGAAGAAATTTTGGGGGTGCTGGATTTGACCTTCGCGAACGCGAAGGAGTGGACGTGAACGCGAGGCAAGGTCTGGTCAAGCTTACGCGAACGCGACGCAGTGGTCGCGAACGCGAAGAAGGAAGGGGAGCCGGGACCTTGAGCCATTAACCCTTCGCGAACGAGAAGCATGGACTGCGAACGCGAAGAAGGAGGGCAGTTGGCTATCGCGAACGCGAGAGCTCGAACGCGAGCGCAATGCTATGCATGGTCAGGCCTTCGCAAATGCGACACTGGTCATGCGAACGCGAAGAAGAAAAGCCTGGGCACTGAGTTTAAGTTCAGAAAATGGGACTTCATCCCATTTTCCATTTTTGAAGGATTGGAGCTCGGGATGAAGCGATTTTTGGAAGATTTTCAGAAGAAACAACGGGATAAGTGTTCTTGACTCAATATTGGTTAAATTACCCGAATCCATGGTTGTTTTTAACATTTAATCGGTGAATTTATTTGGGAAAAATTGTGAACACCCTCTTGATTCAATTTAAGATTTGGAGGTCGAGTTGTTATCGGAATTGAATGAAATTGGTATGATTGAACTCGTATCGGAATGGGCGTTCATATTTTATAACTTTTGTCAGGTTCCGAGATGTGGGCCCCACGGGCGATTTTTGGGTTAAATTTCGGGTTTTTGTAGAAAATTTGTATTTGTATATGGAATTTATTCCTACAATTTGTATTGACTGAATCTAATTAATTATGCCTAGATTCGAGCCGATCGGAGTCGGAAAATCGAGGAAAGGGCATACTACTTGACTGATTGAGCGTAGTTTAAGGTAAGTATCTTGCCTAACCTTGTGTGGGGGATTTTCCCCTTAGGATTTGAGTCATCTATGCTGATTGTAGTCTGTGTACATGAGGTGGCGAGTGCGTGCTCAGACTTATTTGTGGAAAGTTGGCCTTTAGGGTTCTTATGTTCTTATATTCGCCGTGTATGATGTTGTTCTCGATACGCTTAAATTTCTATTTGCTAGTTTCACCTTTACATGCTTTGATTAGAGATAATTGCTTTAGGATTCACTATTACTGCCTATTTGACCTTATTCGACGTAACCAAAGATTTTACCTCTTCTATCGTCGTGCTATATTTTTTTTATAACTGCTTATCTTTAATTGAAATCATTATTTTCTCATCCTATAATTGTTTAGTCTTAATTGGAGTTATGATTATCTTCCGTTGCTTATCCTTACTTGAATTGTTGAATATTCCTCGTAATTTCTCAACCTCAAAAGGAGTTTAGATAACCTATATCTTAGTTGACTTGCCATTATTTGGAACTATTTGACTCGTGTTGGCTTCTTATCGTTGACTTGAATATTGTGGAATCGTTTTTATATTTAGTTTTTTTTCCCTTGTTAAGTTGTTCTCCTTATGCCTAGCATTCTTCACTGTGGTTATTCCTTGTGAATAAGTTCTACCGTTCTTGTGATTTAAGTTCTTGAGTTGATTTGCTAGTCGTACCTTGCATCTTTGTCATTGTTGCTTTTGCATTTGTTGTGGTGATGTACGAGGTTTCTGTCGTGTTATAGTTGTTATATCTGTTGTTTGCACTGCATATTTAAATTGGGACTACGGACGTATTCCGGAAGATCCCCCTGTCTTGCATATTTACTTTGGGACTACGGACGTATTTCGGGAGATCCCCCAACACTGCATATTTATATTGGGACTACGGACGTATTTCAGGAGATCCCCCTATCTTGCATATTTACTTTGGGACTACAGACGTATTTCGGGAGATCCCCCAGCACTGCATATTTAAATTGGGACTACGAACGTATTTCGGGAGATCCCGCTGTCTTGCATATTTAATTCGGGACTACGGGACGGTATCCCGGTAGATTCCCCTGTGGTTATATCTGTGTTCGGGGCTACTAATCTTTCATGATTAAGTGTCACAGGGTGACTTATACTCGAAAGATATTACTTGAAAATTTTATATTTGAAAGGTTTTTATCTTGAAAGAACTATATTTGAAAGATATTTATTTGAAGGAAGAATATTTCAAAAAAAAAAAATTCTTATTGGAAAGTATTATATTCTAAAGACCTCAATTTAAAAACTTACGGGTGAAAGTTTACACTTGAAGGATTTGACTAATTTATTGGGGTTTGTTGGCTGAGTCCTGATGTGAAAACTATTGTAGTTGCTGAGTTACTACTTGTCTTTACTGTATTGTGATTTTCGGATTTGGGTTGTGCTTTCGTTCATTCTTCTGTGTCTTATTCTGGTGTTCCGCTGTTACTTGCTGTCTTTCCTTCCTTATTGCAGTTGTTATGTCATTAGCCATATCGTGGGGTCCTCAGATAGATGTCATGTTCTGTCATCCCTATACTTATACTTGTTCAATTTATTAGACCAGTGAGTGTCTTGACTAGTCCTCGTCACTACTTCACCAAGGTTAGTCTTGATACTTACTGGGCACCGTTGTGGTGTGCTCATGCTACTCTTCTGCACATTTTTGTGCAGATCTAGGTATCGATCGTTAGTAGCTGTGCGGATCCTTGCTGAGGAGACTCAAGGTAAACATGTCGCTGCGTTCGCAGGCTTCGGAGTCACCTTCCTATTTTGTATTTACATTGTTTTTACTTACTTCCGAACAATTGTATTTAGAAGTGATAGCAAACTCTGTAGAGCTTATGACTTGTACTACCGGTTTTGGGATATTGTAAATTTGTAAAGATTTCTATATCGAGACTGTTAGATTTCCTTTGTTATTGTTATTACTCAGTAAATGTTAGGCTTACCTAGTCCCTAAGACTAGGTGCCATCACGATACCCAACGGAGGGGGAAATTGGGTCGTGACAAGTTGGTATCAAAGCTCTAGGTTCATAGGTGCTACAAGTCATAAGTGAGTTTGGTAGAGTCTTGCGGATCGGTACGGAGACGCATGTACTTATCTTCGAGAGGCTACAGAACTATTAGGATAATCTCACTTCTTTCATTCCATCGTGCAAGTTCATTGATCTCGAAGTTTGAACTTTTATCATTCCATTCTCTCACAGATGGTGAGGACACGAGCTGCAGTTGGTGATAACGTTACCCCGGAGCGGACGTCGCTAGAGGCAGAGGCAGAGGCTGACGAGGAGCACGTGCCGCAGCCAGAGTAACTCCAGAGCAGCAGGTTCACATTGGTCAGGTTCCGGGTATAGTACCAGTATAACCCGTTATTCCGGTTCAGCCTGAGGTCAGGCCAGAGGCATCAGAAAAACAAAAAAAAAAAAAAGAACAAAAGAGGCTTGAGAGGTTTAAGAAGTATAACCCACCTACTTTCAGTGGCACAGCTTCAGAGGATGCCCAAGGATTTCTAGAAAAGTGTCACCATATTCTCCGCACCATGGGTATTGTGAAAGTGAGCGGAGTTGCCTTTACTACATTTTAACTGTCAGGCGCAGCGTATCGGAGGTGGCAAATCTATGAAGAAGGTAGATCAGCCAATGCAACACCACCAACTTGGCTCAATTTTTGGAAATGTTCTTGAACGAGTTTGTTCCCTAGACTCTCCGAGATGCGTGACGCACAGAGTTTGAACGGTTGCGTCAGGGCACTATGGCAGTGTCAGAATATGCTATCAAGTTCAGTGAGTTAGCCCATCATGCACCTATCTTAGTTCCTACAATCAGAGAATAGGTCCGCAAATTCATTAAGGGGCCCGATTATGATATTAAAATATGCATGGCTCGAGAGTTGCAAACTGATACTCCATTTCAACAAGTAGTGGAGATTGTAAGGAAGATTGAGGGTGTTTTAGAGGAGGAAAGGGAGTCTAAGGAAGCCAAAAGGTCTCGAAGATCTGGAGGGTTCAGTGGATTTTATTCTTCAGCTAGCACCCATTATAGTGAAGGCTAGAGCAGTCGGCCAGCTCAGTCTGCACATCAAACTACTCGGAGTGCTCCAGTAAGTTCTTGCGATGCACCAGCGGCACGAGATTCCTATAATAGTTATTCCAGTTATCCGGCACAGACTCAGTACCAGCAACCGCGACCTCAGAGGGGTTGTTATGAATGTGGTGATACTAGGCACATCATGAGAGATTGTCCTAGACTTGGGAGGGGTGGATTTCATCAGAGCACTCAAGCTACGAGCTTTATTACAGTTAATACTCCAGGTGCACTGTCGGTTAGAGGTGGAGGACAGGCGGGTTGTGGACGCCTAAGAGGTGGAGGCCCGACCCGTTGATTTAATCACTATAATTTGGCAGAGGCCAATACACCAGATGGTGTCGACACAGGTACGATCTTGATTTTTATTATAAATGGATATTTTCCTTAATTTGATTCGGTTCTGAATATTGAGGTGAGTCCTCCTATTATGCTCCACTTATGGTTGAGCTTCGTAAATTTGTGACACACTTACATGTTTATCCCTATTGGGAGATTTAAAGATGTGAACCCGTGTCTGTCATTATATTTTTGGTACACAATTGAGGGCTATAAGCCCAAAAGTAATTCTTGTTATTCATTACAGTGGGTTCAATGTGTTTCGGAATAATTGATTCCAATTTTTATGAATTATATGCCCTACCGGTAGGAGGGTTCATTATGTGTTGTGAAAACTATTTATGAAATATATATTGAAAAGAAGAAAAAGGAAAATTTTAAATTTCAGTTGGCACAATGTGCAAAATACTTGTGATTCGGAGTGGAGGACGAGATCCTCGCATTTTTACATGATGTGAATTATTTAAACCGGGCTTCAAGCTGCGGTGGAAGTTATATAAGGACGAGGTCCTTGTGGTGAAATATTTATGAGTTTAAAATTCTCCCTTTGTGAAAAATTAATTTGTACAATAATATTAATAGGGAGTCATGCCTGTTAGGTTTTTCTGATAATTCTTGTATATTTTTGGTGCATATTCAGCAATTTTCGTGCTTTAAATATTGAGTTTTAGCCTATGAGATGAGTGCCCAGGTGACGTTAAATGTGACTCAGTAATCCGAGTAAGTAATCATGAGGTCTTCATGCCTCACATTCTGTTGTCAGTATTGTGAAAATTCGAAATGAGGTGGATGATGCTGAAATTTATTTATGAACAGCTTTTAAGACCAGAGATGTGGTGATGAGTGTACATATGAGGTGCATCATGCCCGGATATCATTATGATAATGCAGTGCTTGTAATGCGGAGATTTATTGATATATACATTGTGGTACTTTGTTGGATTGTGGATGTGTTGTTAGGAGTTATTTGGTATTACTCTGGCAGGTGGATAGGCCCAATTACAGGGGAGACTCTGCCGAAATTTCTGAAAAATTTGGGAGTTATTAAAATTTGAAGGATTGAGAATTGCAAAAGAAAAGATAAATATGTTATGTGTTTGAGGGCGAATGATCCTAAGCGGGGAATAATGCAGCACCCCAAAGAAAGTTTTGAATTGCTTCAATACTATCGAGAAATTGATGTGTGCATATGCACGAGTTGCTATAGCCAGTTGAGACTAATACTGTGCGTTGTTGTGAGAAAGCAGGCCTTTTGAAAATATTGGAGCGTAAGAAAATGGCCTTAAAGTTTTCAAGTATGGATAAAAGAAATAATCTCAAATGAGATGATGTTGTCACGCTTATCTCAAATGCGATAGCATGGAATCAACCGTGAGTATATGTGTAAAACTAAAAATCATCAGTTTGGTAATCTCAGAATAATTCTTAGAACGTTCGAGGACGAACGTTTGTTTAAGAGGTGGAGAATGTAACGACCCAACTTGTCATTTTAAGAATTTACGCCCCGTTTAGTGACTTAAGGTCTCGAGCAGCTTCGCAATATGTATTATGACCAGCAGGTGTGGTCGAGTTTGATTTACTAAAGATTCGGAATTAAAAAAAAAAAAGAACAATCCTTAATTTGAAGCTTAAATGGAAAGAGTTGACCGGAGAGTTTGACTTCTGAGCAAACAACTCTGGAATGAAATTTTGATAATGTCAATAGCTCCGTATGGTGATTTTGGACTTATGAGCATGTCCGGAAAATTATTTGGAGGTCCGTAGTGGAATTAAGCTTGAAATGCCGAAAATTGAATTTTTGGAAAGTTTGACCGGGGGGTTGACTTTTTGATATCGAGGTCGGAATCTGATTCTGGAAATTTGAATAGGTCTGTTATGTCATTTATGACTTGTGTGCAAAATTTAAAGTCATTCCGGATTGGTTTGATGTGTTTTGGCACAAGTTATAGAATTTCAAAGTTCAAAGTTCATGGATTTTTTTATTTTGAAGTGCGATTCGTCGTTTTTGATGTTGTTTGATGCGATTTGAGACCTCGAGCAAGTTCGTAATGTATTATGGGACTGGTTGGTATGATTGGTTGAGGTCCCGGGGGCCTCGGGTATGTTTCGGGGTGGTTTCGGATCATTTGGAGCTGTTTTGGAACTGCTGATTCTGGTGTCTGGTTTCCTCCTTCGCGAACGCGAAGAAAGTCCCGCGTTCGCGAAGAAGAAATTTAGGGGGTGCTGGATTTGACCTTCGCGAATGCGAAGGAGTGGACATGAATGCGAGGCAAGGTCTGGTTAAGCTTACGCGAACGCGACGCAGTCGTCGCGAATGCGAAGAAGGAAGGGGAGCCGGGACCTTGAGCCATTAACCCTTCGCGAATGCGAAGCATGGACTGCGAACGCGAAGAAGGAGAGCAGTTGGCTACCGTGAATGCGAGAGCTCGAACGCGAACGCGATGCTGTGCATGGTCAGGCCTTCGCGAACGCAACACTAGTCACGCAAACGCGAAGAAGAAAAGCCTGGGCACTGAGTTTAAGTTCAGAAAATGGGACTTCATCCCATTTTCCATTTTTGACGGATTGGAGCTCGGGATGAGGCGATTTTTGGGAGAGTTTTAGAAAAAATAATGGGGTAAGTGTTCTTGACTCAATATTGGTTAAATTACCCGAATCCATGGTTATTTTTAACATTTAATCGGTGAATTTAGTTGGGAAAATTTGTGAAAACCCTCTTGATTCAATTTAAGATTTGGAGGTTGAGTTGTTATCGGAATTGAATAAAATTGGTATGGTTGAACTCGTATCGGAATGGGAGTTCATATTTTATAACTTTTGTCGGGTTCCGAGACGCGGGCCCCATGGGCGATTTTTGGGTTAAATTTTGGATTTTTGTAAAAAAATTTGTATTTTCATATGGAATTTATTCCTAGAATTTGTATTGATTGAATCTAATTAATTATGACTAGATTCGAGCCGAACGGAGTCAGAAAATCGAGGAAAGGGCATACTACTCGACTGATTGAGCGCAGTTTGAAGTAAGTATCTTGCCTAACCTTGTGTGGGGGAATTTTCCCTTAGGATTTGAGTCATCTATGCTGATTGTAGTCTGTGTACGTGAGGTGGCGAGTGCGTGCTCAGACTTATTTGTGAAAAGTTATCCTTTTAGGGTTCTTATGTTCTTATATTCACCGTGTATGATGTTGTTCTTGATACGCTTAAATTCCTATTTGCTAGTTTCACCTTTACATGCTTTGATTAGAGATAATTGCTTTAGGATTCACTCTTACTGCCTATTTGACCCTTATTCAATGTAACCAAAGATTTTACCTCTTCTATCGTCATGCTATATTTTTTTATAACTGCTTATCTTTAATTAAAATTATTATTTTCTCATCCTATAATTGTTTAGTCTTAATTGGAGTTATGATTATCTTCCGTTGCTTATCCTTACTTGAATTGTTGAATATTCCTCGTAATTTCTCAACCTCAAAAGGAGTTTAGATAACCTATATCTTAGTTGACTTGCCATTATTTGGAACTATTTGACTCGTGTTGGCTTCTTATCGTTGACTTGAATATTGTGGAATCGTTTTTATATTTAGTTTTTTTTCCCTTGTTAAGTTGTTCTCCTTATGCCTAGCATTCTTCACTGTGGTTATTCCTTGTGAATAAGTTCTACCGTTCTTGTGATTTAAGTTCTTGAGTTGATTTGCTAGTCGTACCTTGCATCTTTGTCATTGTTGCTTTTGCATTTGTTGTGGTGATGTACGAGGTTTCTGTCGTGTTATAGTTGTTATATCTGTTGTTTGCACTGCATATTTAAATTGGGACTACGGACGTATTCCGGAAGATCCCCCTGTCTTGCATATTTACTTTGGGACTACGGACGTATTTCGGGAGATCCCCCAACACTGCATATTTATATTGGGACTACGGACGTATTTCAGGAGATCCCCCTGTCTTGCATATTTACTTCGGGACTACGGGGCGGTATCTCGGTAGATTCCCCTGTGGTTATATCTGTGTTCGGAGCTACTAATCTTCCATGCTTAAGTGTCACAGGGTGACTTATACTCGAAAGATATTACTAGAAAAGTTTATATTTGAAAGGTTTTTATCTTGAAAGAACTATATTTGAAAGATATTTATTTGAAGGAAGAATATTTCAAAAATAATAATAAAATAAATTTCTTATTCGAAAGGATTATATTCTAAATACCTCAATTTAAAAACTTACGGGTGAAAGTTTACACTTGAAGGATTTGACTAATTTATTAGGGTTTGTTGGCTGAGTCCTGATGTGAAAACTATTGCAGTTGCTGAGTTACTTCTTGCCTTTACTATATTGTAATTTTCGGATTTGGGTTGTGCTTTCTTCATTCTTATGTGTCTTATTCTGGTGTTCCGCTGTTACTTATTATCTTTCCTTCCTTATTGCAGTTGTTATGTCGTTAGCCATATCGTGGGGTCCTCAGATAGATGTCATGTTCTGTCATCCGTATACTTATACTTGTTCAGTTTATTAGATCAGTGGGTGTCTTGACTAGTCCTCGTCACTACTTCACCGAGGTTAGTCTTGATACTTACTGGGCACCGCTGTGGTGTGCTTATGCTACTCTTTTGCATATTTTTGTGCAGATCCAGGTATCGATCATTAGTAGCTGTGCGGATCCTTGCTGAGGAGACTCAAGGTAAACCTGCCGCTGTGTTCGCAGGCTTCGGAGTCACCTTCCTATTTTGTATTTACACTGTTTTTACTTACTTCCGAACAGTTGTATTTAGAAGTGATAGTAAACTCTGTAGAGTTTATGACTTGTACTACCAGTTTTGGAAAATTATAAATTTTGTAAAGATTTCTATATCGAGACTGTTAGATTTCCTTTGTTATTTTTATTACTCAGTAAATGTTAGGCTTACCTTGTCCCTAATACTAGGTGCCATCACGATACCCAACGGAGGGGGAAATTGGGTCGTGACATGTGCAGTTTGTCTTGTTGTTGGTAAATTGATAACAATCTGATTTATGTTGAAATTGAGAGCATGTGGCCATTGCCAGGCGGATTATAAAATGAAATGTAAGCACGAGGTGCCGTGAGTAAATAATGAGGATATTTGGCACGTGAATTGTCCGTGCAGTTGTGATATAAAATGAGGGCACGAGGTACCGGGAAAATATGATAATTTAATTATAGGCACGAGGTGCCGTGGAAATATGAAAGTGGGCTAAGACCCGTGTTTACGAAAAATATGAAAATGGGTTAAGACCCGTATTTTTATGATTATGAAATGAGGTGTCACATGGTGACATTTTAATTGGAAGAATTATATTCAAAATATTTATTTGGGAAGATTTTTATTCAAAAAGAATTATATGAAAGAATTATATTTGAAAAATAATTATTTGAGAAAACTACATTTGAAAGAGAGTTATTTGGAAGAATTATATGTGAAGGATATTTATTTGAAAAACTTGAATTAATTGGGCGTAAATGTATTTATTAATTGTTGAGTGATATTTATGGTATTCTTGTTGTCTTGCTGCGCATATCACTAGTTGTTTTATCCTACCTTTATTGCTATCTGTTTCCTAGTATTTTCTATATTAGATTGCACAGGTTATTAGACTAGTGAGTGTCTTGACTGTACCTCGTTTGTACTCCATTGAGGTTAGTCTTGATACTTACTGGGTACCGACCGTGGTGTACTCATACTACACTTCTGCACATTTTTTTGCAGAGCCAGGTATTGGAGATATCGGTTTTGAGCATAGTTAAAGCGGGATCGTAAGGATTCAAGGTAGAGTTGCTTGGCCGTCGCAGTCCCTTGGAGTCTTTTCATTTCATTGTACTGTTAATTTGTAATCAAACAGTATTGTATATTCGGTCCTCCTGATCATCCCATGCATTCAGTTAGATTTCGTGACTCAGTACTACTAGTCTTGGGAAGTTGCATATTCATATTTGTTCCGCTGTCAGTTTTGATTATTTATTTAATTAAAAAAAAGGCTTCAAAATGTAATTGAAATCGGCTTACCTAGTCTTAGAGACTAGGTACCATCACGACGCTTGTGGTGAGATTTTGAGTCGTGACACGAGGTTAGGCTTGGCACTTACTGGGTAACGTTGCGGTGTACTCATACTACGCTTCTGCACATCTTTTTGTGCAGATCCAGATACTTCCTATCAAACTAGGTATCAGTGAGCTAGCCGTACGCGGAGACTTCAAGGTATATCTGCCAGCGTCCGCAGACCTCGGAGTCCCCCTCTATCCCTATTATGTTATTTTCCCTTATTCTCTTTAGATTCTAATGCACAGAGACACCTAGAATAAATTCTTAAAAGTTTGTGACTTATTTCTACCGGATTTTGGGAGTTGTAATTTGTTTAATTTGCAGTACTTATTTATTTTAGTTGTTAAAGATTTAATTTTAGATTTATATTCAGTTATTTCGCAAATTATTAGGCTTATGTGATAACCCAAAATGTCATCTTTAAATTAAATAATTAATTCTGTGTTCTAAGATCTCGAAAGCACTATTTATCATTCATTGACTTGCGTGCGCAGTCCGTAAAATTTTTTCGAAAAGTTTTCAGGTGAAAAAAATGGATTAAAATGTGAATTAGATGTTTAAAACACAACTGAGTTGACTTTGGTCAACATTTTGAGCAAACGGACTCGGATCAGTATTTTGACAGTTCCGGTAGGTCCGTATCGTGAATTGGGACTTGGACGTATGCCCGGAATCAAATTACGAGGTCCCTAGCACGAGATATGAAATTTAAAAAAAAATTAAAAGTTTAAGTTCAAATAGTGACCGGATGTCAAATTATGTGAAAACGACTCCGGAATAGAATTTTGATGATTCCAACAGCTCTGTTTGGTGATTTTGGACTTAGGAGTGTGATCAAAATTTTATTTGGAAGTTCGTAGTAAAATTAGGCTTGAAATGCCAAAAGTTAAATTTTTGAAAAGTTTGACCGGGGGGTTGACTTTTTGATATCGGGGTCGGAATCCAGATTTAAAAATTTTTACAGCTCTGTTATGTCATTTATGACTTGGGTGCAAAATTTGAGGTTAATCGGACTTGATTTGATAGGTTCTGGTGTTGTTTGTAGAAATTAGAAATTTCAAAGTTCATTAGGCTTGAATTGGGGTGTAATTCATGGTTTTAGCATTGTTTGAGGTGATTTGAGGATTCGACTAAGTTCGTATGATGTTTTAGGACTTGTTGGTATATTTAGTTGAGGTCCCGAGGGCCTCGGGTGAGTTTCGGATGGTTAACAGATCAAGAATTGAACTAGAACAGCTGCTGCAATTTCCTTATGTTGGAAATTTTGCTTCTGCCTAGAAATCAAGCCCAGATCGAGCTCAGGATCGAGGGCCACGATCGAAGCCATGATCGAGCCCAGAGTCCAATGCCACGATCGAAGCCATGATCGAGCCCAGAGTCCAGGGCCATGATCGAGCCCAGGATCGAGGGCCACGATCGAAGCCCGGGTCGAAGTCATAATCGAGGGCCATGATCGAGAACCAGGATCGAAGTCCATGACCGAGGCCCATGATCGGACCCCATGATCGGACTCCCATGATCGAGGTCCAGGATCGGACTCCCATGATCGAGGTCCAGGATCGAACTCTCATGATCGAGGTCCAGGATCGGACTCTCATGATCGAGGTCCAGGATCGAACTCCACAATCGAGGTCAGCCTGGGCAGATCCGTAAGTTATAAAAATTGGGGAGCTCCGTCCCATTCACCATTTTTAACAACTTGGAGCTTGAGCAGAGGCGATTTTTAATATATCTTCAAGAAAAAATATTGGGGTAAGTGTTCTTAACTCAATCTTGGTTAGATTACCCGAATCCATCACTATTTTTAACATTTAATTGGTGATTTAAGTTGGAAAAATTTGAAAACCCTCTTGGATAGATTTGTGGATTTGAGGGTCGAATCGTTATTAGAATTTAGTCATTTTGGTATGGTTAGACTCGTGGTTGAATGGGCGTTCATATTTCATAACTTTCGCCGGATTCTGAGATGTGGGCCCCACGGGCAAATTTTGAGTTAATTTCGGATTTTATTGAAAAAAGATGTAATATTTTCTTATGAAATTAATTTTTATAATTTTTGTTGACTGTATTGAATTAATTATGACTAGATACGAGTCGATCAGAGTCGAAAAATTGAGGAAAAAGCATAATACTTGATTAAATTGGAGCAAGTCGAGGTAAGTGACTTGTCTAACCTTGTGTGGGAAAAATTTTCCCTAGGATTGATATTAATATAATTTTTGAATTGTATTGAAAGTCATGTACACGAGGTGACGAGTGTGTACACGGGCTAAATTTGAAGAATTATATTTTTAAATTGTGTAGATCATTGTTGTGCATTTATTAAAATATTCTATCTTGTTATATTCTTCATCATTGATTAAATATTTATATTTTAAATTTGTTTGATCTTCTCCTGCTAATTGTTTTATCTGTTTAGTTGGAACTTGGTTTCTTTTATTCTGTGCATTATTTGAAGGTTAATTTTCTTTAAATTAAACATTATTAATTTGAAGTATTCGACATTTTTAAACTTGATATTGAAGCAACGTGTTAAAGATTTTGAAATATTATTTTCCTGAATTATTTACTCTAGAATATTTTTGTAAGATTTCCGTATTGATTGTGATGGAGCAGTGAGCTCTTTATTGTGAAAAAATATTGTTGTTGAATTATTTTGGCAAGCTATATTATTTGAGCACTTGAGGTGCAAATTGAGATATTGATACGCATGCGGTGGTATAAGGTCTGGGTGTTAAAACGCATGCGGTGAGATAAGGGTGGCTTGATACGCGTGGCTAGTAGAGGTAACTACTAGAAGTCATGCAGTGTGATAAGGGTGGCTAAAACGCGGGATGCTATTTCGGGAAAAAATATTTTCTTTAAATAAATTGTGAAGGCTCCCGCGGTGATATAAGGAAATGAGATATTGTGAAATTATTTATAACTTGGGACTACGAGGCGGTACCTCGGTAGTGCCCTTGTTGATATTGATTTATGGCCATAGTTGCTTTCGATTAATTGTTGTGATTTTCATAAAGTTGAAGGAAATTCTGTTTTGATTCCACGAGATATTATTTGCAATTATTTGGTGTCATTAAATGTGACATACTATTTGATTCATTTCCAATGTCATTTTATTTTACTACATTGATAAACATTTTACCATGCCATTATTATATTCCAG
This sequence comes from Nicotiana tabacum, assembly GCF_000715075.1. Lineage (NCBI taxonomy): Eukaryota > Viridiplantae > Streptophyta > Magnoliopsida > Solanales > Solanaceae > Nicotiana > Nicotiana tabacum. The sequence continues at coordinate 123,530,075 of NC_134094.1, read as the reverse complement.
TAGGGCCTTACCTGACCTCGTCACTACTCTACCGAGGTTAGGCTTGGCACTTACTGGGTACCGCTGTGGTGTACTCATACTACGCTTCTGCATATCTTTTTATGCAGATCCAGGTACATTTTACCAGCCTAGACGTCAGTGAGTTACCTGCGCACGGAGACTTCGAGGTATATCTGCCAGCGTCCGCAGACTCCGGAGTCCCCTTCTATCATTTTATGTTGCTTCCTTATATTTTATTTAGACCTTGACTTATAGAGACGTTGAAAATAAATTCTTTAGAAGCTTGTGACTTATTTCTACCGGGTTTTGGGAGTTGAAATTGTTTGAATTGTAGTTTATTTATTTCTGATATTTATTATTATTCCGCATTGATAGGCTTACCTAGTCTTAGATACTAGGTGTCATCACGACATCCTACGGAGGGAGTTTGGGGTCGTGACAGTTTACCTAGTCTTAGAGATTAGGTGCCATCACGACATCCTTTAGAGGGAATTTGGGGTTGTGACAATCAAATGCCACAATTCTCTGCAAACTGCAAGTGTTCAAGCATTCAAGCACTTCAACACAAATTTCAAGTATTCAAGATCAAGAACGAAGTCAAATCAAATACAAGGCGTTCAAAATCAAAGCTACTTGTTTGTGATAAAATTCGTGGCAACAATCAAAGTGTTCGCGACGGATAAATTAAATTCAAATTCAAGACCAAGCTCAAAGGCCCTTGAATTATATTGGAAAGGTAGAATCAGAGGAATCATAGAGATTGTAACACTCAAATATTTGAAATAAAATACTACGATTGTTGCAATAGTTTTCGGTCTTGATTTTATTTTTACACAAATTTATTGTTAACAAATTCTCTTTCACTTTTATATTTTGATGTAATTTGCCTTCTAAATTTATGAACTTTCTTTAAATGTATCTTCGTCTATATTTACCTTTTAAATTTCGTAAAAAACTTCATTTAAGATACAGGCAAGTTCCGTTCCAACAAAGTGCTTTGATAAATTGAATACTATAAAACTGCTCAAGACAAATACATAGGGTATCTAAGTGTTACAACGATATAAAAGTTAAAGTGAAATTTCAACGATATAAAACGTAAAGTGAAATTTCAACGATATAAAAGCCATAAATCTGCATCTAAGAAAGAGAAATTTCAGCATTCCAAAGGTATAATCTCTTAATTAAAATTATTTTATTTCTTTAGATATTCCTCTACAGCTTAAACCCCTCTGGGCTCTGGGTATTTTGTTGCTGTGTCGTTGTCGCTTGGACTGGACTTCAAGTCTACGCCTAATTAAGACAAAACTGGAATCGAAACGCGAAGGAAAAATACTGATTTGATTAGTTTCTATTGAAAGTTAAATAGAGTTATTGATACTCCAACAAAACTGCCAAAACAAGGAAACCATACTATTTGTTTGTTGGAATTGTTTGCTGATATTAGCCTTCGATTTGCTTGCCAAAATTCCTCTTCATTAGGCTTTGTGGCTTCGATTGTTCTTTGTATTAGGGTTTTCAAGTGTTAAATCAACTGATTATTTCATGGGTTTTCTTTTTAATTCACATCAATGGCATCATAGGATGGGGAACATCGTGTGTATATTAATTTTGTTTTTCCTTTGCTTCCATATTCAAAAATAAGCAAGCTTTTGTACTGAAAAAATAAGCCTATCCTTAGTGTCATCCAACTCTTATCTCTTAAAGTTGCAAATATTGCATAATATTCGAGTATTGATTTTATGCCATTATTCAACCTCATCTCATTTAAGATTATATACTATTTATTTTCTTGGTACAAGATTATATAAATATATATGCTTTGGCGTATATTGCTCGTAATCACATCATATAGAAAGGGGGATTGAGAGTGGTAACCTTCAATTATTGTTTCTTCCTTTTCGAAGATCGATCTTTGAACTTCATGAAAATATGGCCAAATTGGTTAAAATCTTGGATGATTTGTTGATAGTGGCCTTTGATGTCGTGGCTGGGATTCTTGAAACGGGGATAGAGAGTGTGTATACAGGAAAAGAAAGGGGGATAGAGAGTGTGTATATACAAGAATTAATATACACATGATTAGTGCAGAAGGTTTTTGAAGATTAATTTGATGACAACCTTAACTGTTATAACTTAGTACTACAACTGTGTTTGTTTCATCAAATTTCTTCCCCGTAGAAGCACAAGAAGGAGGCTTGGTAGTGGGCTAACTAACATCTGGTTCATTATTTTCCTTTTTGAACATTTTGTCATGGCCTATTTTTTTTAATCTAATTTGGCTGATATTTTCATCACCTTCTTGCATGGCTTCTTCATTGTTCAGATTTGTTAGTCGGATGAGTGTGTTCATATAATTTTAATATGGAAAAGAATTAAGAAGTCGACATTTGGACAGTGTTTTTGTGCTTTTGCAATTTCTGCATTTCTGCACAGGGTTTCAGAAATTTCTGCATTTGTGGAGTGTTTTTTGCGTTTCTGCACAGTTTTTCTGCCTTTTCTGCATTTCTGCACAACGTTTCTGACAATTTTTGCATTTCTGCACAGCATTTTTGCGTTTCTGCACAGTTTTTCTGCATTTCTGCAGTGTTTCGGCAATTTCTACGATTCTTCACAGTGTCTCTACATTTTATGCACAGCGTTTCGGCATTTCTGCACAGTATTTCTGCATTTTCTGAACAGTGTATTTTCTGAACAGTATTTCTGGGTTTCTGCACTGCGTTTCAGAAATTTCTGCATTTCTGGACAGTTTTTTTTATCGTTTCTGCATAGTTTTTCTGCATTTCTGCACAGCGTTTCGGCAATTTTGGCATTTCTGGACAGTATGTTTTGCGTCTCTGCACAGTTTTTCTGCATTTCTGCGGCAATTTTTGCATTTCTGCACAGTGTTTTTGCGTTTTTGCACAGTTTTCTGCATTTCTGCAGTGTTTCGGCAATTTCTGCGATTTTGCACAGTTTTTCTACATTTCGCACAGTGTTCCGGTAATTTCTGCACATCGTTTCAGCATTTTCTGCTTTTTGTACAGTATTTCTGCATTTCTGCACTACAGTTTTGCACAGCGTTTCTGCATTTCTGCAGAACGTTTCTGCATTTTCTGCACATTGTTTCGGCATTTCTTGCTTTCTGCATTTTGCATTTCGGTATTTTCTAATTAATGTTTTTTCTCTTTATAAAGAATGTATACATAAGCAAAGAAAAAGGGTTTGAATCCAAGCAAAGCTCAAAGTTCTATGAAGAAGATATGTTTTGATTTTCAGTTTCGATCAAGTACTAAATTGGCCAAGCAATTTCAGATTAAGAAAGAAAAAACTAGCTCATGATAAGGAGTATAGAGTTGTGAAAGAACAAGCACCAGTAACTCATAAACGGAAGCATCCTATGAAGCATTTAGGGCAGTGTTTCTAGTCGAATACAATGCTATGATAGATTAGTGATAACAAGTTATCTGAAAAAAGATGAGAAAATCAGCAAGCTCCAACAAAAGCATAACAATGAAGTCTCTACTTTAAAAGAAGAAATGCAAGAAATGAGTGAAGAAATGCAAGAATTGAGGCACGCTTTGTAAGTGTTCCTTTAGAAGCCACGCTTAGCAAATGTTATTAAGCGTGGCCTGTAAGGTAACAAAGGCTACGTTTTCAACAGGGTAGTTGTAAGGTATAAAAGCATTCCCATATGGAGTGTAATAAGCGTTGTCTTTATTATGTAATAGGCCACGCTTTTATGTGTGGCTGGTAAGGCAACTATTGAAAAGCGTGCCCTTAAGTCAAAGGTTACGACTTGTTTTGACCAACCCCAATAAAACATTGCCTAAAATCGATAAGTGTGACCTTTGATAAAAGGCAACACTTTTTGCTAGCTTAGGCCACATTTTTCCGGGATGGTCATAGGCCTAAATGTTGTAGTAGGGGTTAGTTTAAGCTTTATTATTTGTCCACATTGAACTTGGTTACTTTTTAAATGGAATAGTAGTTTTGTAGTTGCGAGTTAATTTTGTTTGCATTATCATTTTCTTTCTTGTTTTTTCTAAAATAAATCGCCTTATGGAATTAAAGAACAATGAAGGATGATGGTCCAAAATAAGAGATACATAAACCTAAATTTTTTCTCTCGGAAGTCGGAATTTTGGCTTATCTTCTTTCACTTTTGAAGTCATGTGCCTGGACTAAAATATGCTACTCCTTTTATGCAAAAGTAGTATCAGCTCAATCAGGGGCGTATAGACGTTGTCTTATCCGGTGTTACGGAAAAACAAAAATAAAAATATTGGGAATAAATATAAAAATTGACATTGCTTAAAATTATAATAATTTATTTATTTCTTCAAATTGAGATATTACGTGCTTGTGAAAAATTCTGCGTGATACTCAATTACTTTTACCTTGAATATATATTGTTTGGAGAATTAGCTTTACTGTTATATATGTCAAAACTTTATCAATAGTCCCGGGAAACTTTTTCTTGCATTTCAAACTGAAGCTTATTTTTCCTAGGGAATATTTGTATGAAGCAGATGTCTTAACCGATTTTGTTGAAAGATAATATGGGTATTGTCTAAGTAGCAATAAATAGTGGCAATATGGTTATATTCAATGATTCAAGAATAAAGGAGATAACATTACAATAATAATAGCAAACCCAGTAGTTTCTCACAAGTGGGGTCTGGGGAAGGTAAGATGTACGCAGCCTTACCCTTACCCCTGGAAGGGCAGAGAGGCTGTTTCGATAGATCCCCGGCTAGATAACGGCTGAAAAAGAACAAGTAATTGCAACAAGTAGGAATAACAGCAAGATGAAATAAGATCGAATCCAAGAATGCAGTCAAACTCTAGGTAGTAATAGCCATTTATGAATAAAAGATATCATACTAACACTAATGATAGCGAACCGAGTAAGACAAAGAGAAACACTCGACTATCTACGAACCTTCTACCCTAATTTCTGACCTCAACACTCTCCTGTTTAGGCCCATGTTCTCAGTCAGCTCCAGTTGCGCCATGTCCCATCTAATAACCTCTCCCCAAGACTTCTTAGGCCTACCTCTACCCCTCATGCTGCCCACCGAGGCTAACCGCTCGCACCTTCTAACTGGGGCTTCTATACTTGTCCTCTTAACATGTCCGAACCATCTCAACCTCGCCTCCCACATCTTATCCTCCATGGGGGTCACTCCCACCTTTTCCCGAATAACTTCATTCCCAATCTTATCCAACCAGGCATGCCCACATATCCACCTCAATATCCTCATCTCATCTACTTTTAGCTTATGGGTATGAGAGTTCTTGACCGGCCAATACTCTGTTCCATACAACAACGTCGGTTTAACTACAACCTTGTAGAACTTACCTTTAAGTCTCACCGGCACATTCTTATTCCATAAGACATCGGAAGCGAGCCTCCACTTCATCCATCCTGCTCCGATATGATGCGTGACATCTTCATCAATCTCCCCGTTACCTTGTATTATAGATCCAAGATACTTGAAACTAGCTCTCTTAGGGACGACTTGCATATTAAGCCTCATCTCCATATCTCCTTTCTGGGTACCGTTGCTGAATTTGCACTCCATGTATTCCATCTTGGTTCTGCTCAACTTAAAACCCTTAGACTCTAGGGTCTGCCTCCAAACCTCCAACTTCTCGTTAACACCACTCCACGTTTCGTCAATTAAAACTATATCTGTGTGTGTGTGTGTGTGTATATATATATATATATATATATATATATATATATATATATATATATATATATATATATATATATATATATTGTATACGGTCGAAACCTATTAGTCAGTTGTATTGACTGGTTAAGATGATAATGCTTCATTCAAAGGGTATCTGCATAATGTCAGGTCGATGTTTGAAGTATGGACGTCATGCTTTGAGCTCTAAGGCCGATCAATGATCAACTCGGTATCATTATCGAGCCCATAACCAAATCAAACTACGAGGCGACACGAAAGTTGTCAAAGATACATAGACCGACCAACGCCCACCCCGAATATCAAGACTCTGAATCAGGATCAAGCTCGAGTCAAGGCCGATAGCTCGATCCAATATCGAGTTCGAGTCAGTATCGAGCTCACCGATAAGGGCCGTTGCAACCGCACTAAAGGAGAGAATCCTGGCAGGAATTAGAAAAAAGACAATTCATCATGGTTTCTCTACTATATATTTTTTATTGTATATAAAGTAGGACCCATCTACTATAAAAGGGGGGATTGTTGTAAGCATGGGGACATTCACACATTGTAACAAGAGTCTACTCTTATATTGAAAGATCAACCTTTTGAGCCTGTTTTACTTTATCTCATTCATTCTTCTCGCTCATTATTTTATCTCTCATTCCCATAGTCTAGAATATACGCATTTCTGTTTCTCTGTACGATTTATGTCAAATTATATCACATATCCTTAGAATTACATATAAATTTAACTCTATCCGATTTTTCGGGTAAACAGTTTGGCGCCCACCGTGGAGCTAGCGATAACAGTGTTTGTTTGATACAAATCTGCAACACACACCAGTTTACGCTCGTGTTTTGAGGGTGTCTCTTGTGTTTTACTACTTCGCTTTTCAGTGCATGTCCTATTTACTAGCTATCGCTTTTGCTTTGTATCTTTCTTCTGCATTTCATGGTGTTCCTATTTTTTCTATGATTGTTATGGTGATACTAATATTGTCTCCTTTTGTCCTTTTGTCCTTTTGTTTTCTTGAGTCGAGGGTCTTTCAGAAACAGCCTTTCTACTCCTTTGGGGTAGGGGTAAGGTCTGCGTACACACTACCCTCCCTAGACCCCATTAGTGAGATTTAACTGGGTTGTTGTTGTTGTTGTTTTGAGGGTGTCTCTGACTTCGAATTAGCAATGGCAAACCCTCGATTAATGGGGTTACCTACCGACAACGAAGCTAACCTTCAAGACGAAACCAATAGCTTGATGCCCAGGGCCGGAAGGCCGCTTATCGATGTCATTGAAGCTCGAGTCGAAGTACCTGAAGCTCGAGCCGAAGTACCGCTAGATGTCAACTCGCATGTGGCCTTTGGGGCAAACCAACGTTCCTAACCTAAAAATAACATTCATGGCGGTACTCGATCTGCAGCTCGAGACTCCCATAACGTGGAGGAGAATAGAGTCAGCTTGCATATGATCTTTTAAATGTTACAAGCCCAGCAGGTAGCGATAGTTCAGTTGCATAGCCAAACCCAGCTACCAAGCAGACTGGAGCCCAGTCCACCTCGAGAAATTGCCCACCAAACGGAGCCAGCCATAGTAAGGTCAAACGAGCAAGAATCGGGGACTACTCCCGAAATTGCTAAAATACTTGAGGAGCTCACAAAGCGAATCGAAGCTAACGATAAGAAAGTAGAAACATATAATTCTAGGGTCGATCAAATCCCAGGGGCTCCGCCCATGATAAAAGGGTTGGATTTCAAGAAATTCGTGCAAAAGCCTTTTCCCTCGAGCGCAGTCCCAAAACCAATCCCAAAAAATTTTCGTATGCCCGAAATCCCCAAATATAATGGTACGACCGATCCCAACGAACACGTCACCTCTTACATGTGTTCCATCAAGGGTAACGATTTGGAAGACAATGAAATCGAATCTGTGTTGTTGAAAATATTTAGAGAGACCCTCTCGAAGGGGGCAATGATTTGGTATCATAACCTGCCACCAAATTCCATCGATTCATTTGTCATCTTAGCTGACTCATTTATAAAGGCACAAGCCGGCGCCATAAAGGTTGCAACAAGGAAATCACACCTTTTCAAAGTGAAACAAAGGGATAATGAAATGCTGAGGGAGTTCGTTTCCCGATTTCAAATGGAACGCATGGAATTGCCACCGGTCACAGACGATTGGGCCGTCCAAGCTTTTACTCAAGGGTTGAACGAGCGAAGTTCGATGGCATCATGTCGGTTGAAACAAAATTTGATCGAGTACCCGACAACAACTTGGGCAGATACGCACAATCGATATCAATCAAAGATCAGGGGCAAAGACGACCAATTAGGAACTCCTTCCGAATTTGCACATCCAAACAAATCGGCTATTAAAAACCAGATGGACATCGATAGAGAACCGAGGTCAAACAGAGAGCGATATCAACCATACGTCACATATCGAATGAATAACGATTCGACACACAATGCCGCCCGGAACAATCGAAAGAGTGATTGAAGACAGAATTCTCGGGGACTGATGAGCAAGAATGGCTTTGACAAACATGCCGATCCTAGAGAGGCACCTCGGTTATCGGAGTATAACTTCAGCGTCGATGCATCGATTATTGTATCGGCAATCAGAAGAATCAAAGATACTAGGTGGCCCACACCCATGCAAACTGATCCTTCCCAAAGAAACCCAAATTCTATGTGCAAATATCGTGATTCGCATGGCCACAAGACCGAGGACTGCAGACAGTTAAGGGATGAGGTAGCACATCTATTCAATGAGGGCCACCTTCGAGAATTCATCAGTGATCGAGCCAAGAATCACTTTAGAGAAAGGGACTCCAACAGAAAAAACAAACAAGAGGAACCTCAACATATCATTCACATGATCATCGGCAGGGTTGACACTCCGCAGAGACCCGCACTCAAACGCATTAAGGTATCGGCCACAGGGGAAAAATGAACCCGAGGTTATATGCCCGAAATCCCTTTATCGTTCGAAAACGAAGAAGCAGAAGGCATCTCTCAGCCCCACAACGATGCTCTGGTAATTTCTATCCTATTAAATAAAGTTTAGGTTAAGCGTGTTTTAGTGGATCCAGGTAGCTCTGCAAATATCATCCGATCAAGGGTCGTGGAGCAGCTCGAGTCTTAAACGTCTTCAATATGGCCAGCGAAACGACTAAAGGGGAAATTATTCTACCAGTGAACGTGGCTAGAACCATCCAAAACACAAAGTTTCACATAATCGAAGGCGACATGAGATATAATGCCGTACTCGGAAGGCCTTGGATCCACAACATGAGGGCGGTACCTTCGACTCTCCACCAAGTAATGAAATTCCCAACGTCGGATGGCGTGAAAACAGTATACGGGGAGCAGCATGCGGCGAAGGAAATGTTTGTAGTCGATGAGGTAACACCGATATCAACATTATCAGCCTCAGAAAGATCGAGCATTAAAATTATACAAGAGGCCAAATAGCAATCACAGCCGCCAGTCTCGACCAAATCAGTGAAGCGGGAAACAGAAGATGACGAGGAAGATTTCCTGACCCCCCGAACTTTTATCATCCCTGAGGATACTGACGACACCAAATCAGCGGTCGAAGAGCTGGAACAAGTTATATTGATCAAACATCTGCCAGAAAGAAAGGTATACCTGGGAACAGGATTGAGCCCCGAACTCAAGAAAAAACTTATTCAATTTCTTATTAATAACATATATTGCTTTGCTTGGTCCCATGTAGACATGACAGGAATCCCACCGTCGATAACAACGCATCAGCTGAGCCTGGACCCTAGGTTCAGACCGGTGAAGCAAAAAAGAAGAACTCAGTCCGAGTTAAAGCACACGTTCTAAAGGACGGGGTAAGCAAACTTCTCAAAATATGGTCGATTCTGGAAGTAAAATAACCTGAATAGTTAGCTAACGTAGTTGTAATCCCTAAAAAAGGAAACAAACTCATAATGTGTGTAGACTATAAAGATCTAAACAAAGCATGCCCCAAAGATTCTTTTCCACTGCCTAATATCGATCGGATGATCGATGCCACAGCCGGCCACGAGGTCCTTACTTTTCTCGATTCCTATTCCGGGCCACGAGGTCGTTTATCACCAAGTATGGAACATATTGTTATAATGTAATGCCCTTCGGGCTAAAAAACGTAGGAGCTACTTATCAACGCCTAGTGAATAAAATTTTTGAAAAATTAATAGGTAAGTCGATGGAAGTTTATATTGATGACATGCTAGTCAAGTCCCTGTGCGCAGAGGAACATTTAACTCATTTGCAGGAGACATTCGAGATTTTAAGGAAATACAACATGAAGCTCAACCCCGAGAAATGTGCTTTCGGGGTTGGCTCGGGCAAATTCCTTGGCTTCATAGTATCAAATCGGGGAATCGATAAAATCAAGGCCATCGAAGACATCACCATCGTGGATAGTGTGAAAGCCGTGCAGAAGCTAACCGGACGGATAGCTACCCTAGGCCGATTCATTTCGAGGTCATCGGATCGAAGCCACATATTCTTCTCTCTACTCAAAAAGAAGAACGACTTCGCTTGGACCCTGGAATGCCAACGAGCTTTAGAACAATTGAAGCAATACCTGTCGAGCCCGCCACTGCTTCACACCCCGAAGACAAATGAAAGACTTTACTTATACTTGGCCGTATCGGAAATCGCGGTAAGTGGCATCCTAGTTCGAGAAGAGAAAGGTACACAATTTCCTGTTTATTACGTAAGTCGGACCTTAGGAGAAGCAGAGACTAGATATCCCCAATTAGAGAAATTAGCACTCGCGCTGATAAGCGCTTCTAGGAAATTAAGACTATACTTTCAATGTCACCCCATATGCGTGTTGACAACTTACCCACTTTGTAATATTTTACACAAGCCCAAACTATCGGGCCGATTGGCTAAATGGTCTGTCGAGATCAGTGGGTACGATATCAAATATCAACTCCATACGACCATCAAGTCTCAAATCTTAGCAGACTTCGTGGACAATTTCACGCCAACCCTCGTACTCGAAGTTGAAAAAGAACTCTTGTTAAAATCAGGTACATCATTGGGGGTTTGGACCCTCTTCACAGACGGTGCTTCAAATGTGAAAGGGTACGGGCTTGGCATCGTGTTGAAACCCCCCACGGGTGGTATCATTAGGCAATCTATCAAAACTTCTGGGTTAACTAACAATGAGGCCGAGTACGAGGCCATGATTGCAGGTCTCGAGCTGGCAAAAAGCCTGGGAGCAGAAATGATTGAAGCTAAATGTGACTCTTTACTGGTAGTAAACCAAGTAAACAAAACCGTCGAGGTTCGAGAAGGCAGAATGCAGAGGTATTTGGACAAATTATAGGTAACTTTGCACCGTTTCAAGGAATGGACTTTGCATCATGTGCCTCGAGAACAAAACGGTAAGGCAGATGCACTCGCAAATTTGGAGTCATCGGTCGAGGAAGATGAGATCGATTCGGGGACTGTCGTTCAACTCTCGAGGTCCATAATCGAGGAGGGGCACACTGAGATAAACTCCACAAGCTTAACCTGGGATTGGAGAAATAAGTATATTGAATATTTGGGAAATGGAAAACTCTCGTCAAACCCTAAAGAGTCAAGGGCCCTACGAACCAAAGTTGCTCGATTCACGTTGGCTGAAGATGGAACATTGTACAGAAGGACGTTCGATGGACCATTGGCAATATGCTTGGGACCAGGAGACACCGATTATGTTTTACGAGAGGTCCATGAAGGCACTTGTGGGAACCTCTCCGGCGCTGAATCACTGATTCACAAAATCATCAGAGCAGGATATTACTGGGATAGCATGGAAAGGGACACTAAGGAATTTGTTCGAAGATGTGATAAATGTCAAAGATTTGCACCGATGATCCATCAACCCGGGGAACAACTTCATTCAGTCCTATCCCCATGACCATTCATGAAATGGGGGATGGATATCGTCGGTCCCCAACCATCGGCCCCAGGTAAAGCTAAATTTATTTTATTTATGACTAACTATTTCTCTAAATGGGTTGAAGCATAGGTGTTTGAGAAAGTAAGAGAAAAAGAGGTTATAGATTTCATCTGGGATCACATCGTGTGTCGATTCGGGATACCCGCGGAAATAACATGCGATAATGGTAAGAAATTTATCGGCAGTAAAGTAATAAAATTTCTCGAAGATCATAAGATAAAAAGGATATTATCGACACCGTATCACCCCAGTGGGAACGGACAAGACGAATGAACAAACAAGACTATCATCCAAAACTTGAAGAAAAGGTTGAACGAAGCCAAAGGGAAATGGAGAGAAATTCAGCCCGAAATCCTATGGGCATACAGAACAACATCGAAGTCCAGTACAGGAGCAACTCCGTTTTCCTTAGTGTATGGCTCTGAAGCCTTAATTCCAGTCGAAGTAGGAGAACCCAACACAAGGTTTCGACATACATCGGTGGAATCAAACCATGAGGCAATGAACACTAGCCTCGAATTATTAGATAAAAAATGAGAAGCAGCACTTGTTCAAATGGCTACACAAAAACAACGAATCGAAAGGTACTACAATAGAAGAACCAACCTCCGCCACTCCAGGGTCGGGAACTTAGTCCTAAGGAAGGTCATCATCAGTACTCGAGATCCTAATGAAGGGAAGCTCGGCCCAAATTGGGAAGTACCCTATCAGGTCCTCGATATAGTCGGAAAGGGATCTTATAAACTAGGAACGATGAATGGAAAACCATTATCGAACAACTGGAACATATCACTCCTCAAACGATATTATTTTTAAGGTATGATTCTCTCTTTCCTTTCACCCATATATACATATTCGAAGCTAACCCACTGCAGGAGTTCAGTCAAAGACGCCGAGACCTCAGGTTTTAAAGTACGTGTTGCACTTTTTTTCCCCTTAGATCGGCTTTTATCCCAAATGGGTTTTTTCCGGCGAGGTTTTTAACGAGGCAACAACCATGTGCTACCTGAGAGCAATTCAACAGTATCCAAGGCTTCTCCATAATCAATCTCAAATACTGGGAGGCCCTACCACTAAGAATAAACCAAGCTTGGTACAATAAAGTTTATGCATATCAAATTCATGTCAGACAGGGTCTCGATACAGAAAAGTGTAAGGGCCAAATGGTCAAAACGAACCATGCCCGCGTAGTTTTTCTCGAGCCCTGTCGCAAGATACAAACGCATGTATAATGACTTATAAAGGAAAACTTCTTCTTTTCAGATGTCTCATACTTTGAAAAGATCTTTCTACTTCATGATTCAAATAGGCTCAAGGGCCGACCACTATCGAAAGAATTTCAGGTAATGGACGATCATAAAGCCTACGGGCTACAATACTTCGAGTTCGAGTTCGAACAATGACTTACTCAGCTATCAAGCCCAAGGGCTATCCTACATCGAGTTCGAGCAAACCGCTCACTCGATCATAAAGCCTACAGGCTACAAATACTTCGAGTTCAAGTTCGAATAATCACTCACTCGGCTATCAAGCCTAAGGGCTATCCTACATCGAGTTCGAGCAAACCGCTCACTCGACCATAAAGCCTACGGGCTACAATACTTCGAGTTTGAACAATCACTCACCCGACTATCAAGCCTAAGGGCTATTCTACATCGAGTTCGAGCAAACCGCTCACTCGACCATAAATCCTACGGGCTACAACTATTTTGAGTTCGAGTTCGAATAACCACTCACTCGACTATCAAGCCTAAGGACTATCCTATATCGAGTTTGAGCAAACCTCTCACTCGGCCATAAAGTCTACGAGCTACAAATATTTCAAGTTTGAGTTCGAGTTCGAATAATCACTCACTCAACTATCAAGCCTAAGGGCCATCTTACTTCAAGCTCAAATAATAACCCGCTCAATTATTAAGCTTAAGGACCAATACAACGAGAGTTTGAGGCTTTGTTCTCACTTAAATCGGACTGAAAGGGTTCCATTACTCCAAAGTTCAAGATAACTCAGCTCAAAGAACTGCCGTAAAACTAGGTTGCAATAACAAAATCTTCACAAAAGCAAAAGCACGTTCGAACATAAAACTGAAAAGGCATTCAAAAGAAGCTCTATTATTAATACAAAAGGGTTATGTACAAGAGACCGGTCAAAAATTCGCAAAAGGGAAACTAAGTCCTAACTACGGACGATGTCAATATCTCCTTCGGGAGCTGCTTCCCCTTCAGGCTCCTCATCGGACCCACCCCATCTGCCTTGTTCATCATCATCTTCGTCATTGAATGAGACAAGCTGCTTGGCTTCATCTTCGAGCGCCTTAGCTAGGGCAATCTCCTCGGAAAGTTCAAAACCTCGAGTGTGCACTTCCTCGAGGGTTTCCATACGGTATTGGCACTTTGCTAAGTCAGTAACCCATTGCTCTCGATCAGAAGCCTCCCTTAGCTGCATTTGAGCAGCCTCAGTATCGGCCCGATACATAGCAATAGACTTGTCCGCCATGACTTTTGATGACTCGGTCTCCGCCTTGGCCTTAGCAAGCCAGTTTTCAAGCTCCTCGATCCTCCTGCCTGGGCCAAACTATTTTGCTTGACGCCTCAAAGTTGAACATCGTCCGATAATAGTTTGGACAAGATAGTGTCTTTTTCTGCAGCCAGGCGGTCCATGGTATCCTTCCACCGATCACACTCGGCCTTGATCTGATCAACTTCTCTCCGAAGCAAACCAATCTTTTCAACCTTTTGTTACAGCTGAGATAACGAAGTGTTAACTTTCACAGTAGGGTAGAATCCATACTCTAATAGAACGATGCTCACCTGTTTATCTAGCTTGGCCTCTTCTTACTGAGCCTTGGCCAAATCTGCTTGGAGGTCCTTTATAATCTCATCCTTTTGGCCGCAAAGAAGCTTCAGAGCATCTCTCTCCTCCAAGACCTTTTGAAGCTCGGCCTCACACTGGCTGATATCGGATCGAAACTTGCCAAGAGCCTACACAAAGGGGAAAAAATGCAAGTTAGGTTTAGAAAAGAACAAAGGAACCAAGCACAGTAAAATCATTACCCGAGATATGAAACGTTGGGCCTCTTCTAGAAGAATAGAAGCGTCACTAATATTGGAGGCATCATCGACTCTAGTAAATCAATCTCGAAAAGGATCCCCTACACTGGAGCCCCCGCCCATATCAGGGGTCTTCAATTCTCGAGCTTCCCTTAACGCCTCCTCAGAAAAGGTCAGAAGAGAAGGCAAATAACCCACTGTCATAGTCCCGAGCGAATCGCTCAGGACGCTCTGATCGATCCTCGGGGTATCAGAATCGGCCTCGTCCGGTGTAGCCGTCATCGGCTCAGAAGGCCTGGCGACCTCGATGGCTTTCACAAATCGGACCACCAGTGCCAAAGCACCTTATTCTTCTTCTTCTTCTTCCTCTTCTTCTCCTCCTCCTCCTCCTCCTCCTTCTGATTCTTCTTCTTCTTCTCCCCTCATTCTCCTTCTTCTTCTCCTTCTCCTTGTTCTCCTCCTTCTTCTCCTTCTTCTCCTCTTTCTTCTCCTCCTTCTTCTCCTTCTTCTCCTCTTTCTTCTCCTCCTTCTTCTCCTTCTTCTTCCCCTCTTTCTCCTCCTCCTCCGCCTCCTCCTCCTTCTCCTTCTCCTTCTCCTCCTCCTCCTCCTCCTCCTCCTCCTCCTCCTCCTCCTCCTTCTGCTTCTTCTGCTTCTTCTCCTCCCCCTTCTCCTTCTTCTCCTCTTCCTCCTCCTCCACCTCCTCCTCATCCTCCTTCTTCTTCCTATTCTTCTTCTTCTCTTTCTTCTCCTTCTTCTTCTCCTCCTCCTTCTACTCCTCCTCCTCCTTCTTCTCCTCCTTTTCCTCATCCTTCTCCGTCTCCTTTTTCTTCTCCTTCTTCTTCTCCTTCTTCTCCTCCTCCTCCTCCTTCTCCTTCTCATTATTCTTCTTCTTCTCCTTCTCATTCTTCTTCTCTCAGTCATTGGACCGAGTCCATTGAAAGAGCGATTACCTTTTTCCTCACCCTCCAAGTTTTCGGCTTAGGGTTCTCAGACTGAGAAGCAGCTTTCCATTTTTTCTCTTTCCTCGGTTTCGGAACCGGGGACTTGGTTCTTTCCTCACCACTCGAAGGCCTCAAAACGGCATCCTTGGCCACGCCTGCATGAAAGGAAGTCAGTAACGAATGAAACATAAAAATGTTTCAAAAAACATGAAAGGGGACCCTTACTGTGATTCTTGGCCTCCCATCTACCTTTTGCTAAGTCACGCCAGGCGCGTTTGGCATAAAAGGAAGTTAAGGCTAACTTCCGAACCCAATCCTCAAGGTCAGGTATCGCTTGAGGCATCCAAGGGACGACTGCACATCGGAGGGGGATATCAGACGGAATCGGAGAAAGATACGAAAAAAAAAATCACTTACGGTTGATATTCCACTCCTCGGAGAACGACATCTTCTCTTCCGGAATAAGGTCATAGGTCCTCACCTGAATAAAGTAGCCCATCCAACTCCGATCCTTGTCTTCATCGATGCTCGACATTAAAGCTTTCGTTGACCGGCGGTGGAGCCTGATTATTCCTCGAAAGATTTGAGGCCGATACAATCGCATGAGGTGATTTAGAGTAAAATCCAGTCCCCCAGCCTTGTTGGAGAAGAAGCGCAGTATGATTACTATGTGCCATAGAGATGGGTGAATTTGGCCGAGAGTGACCTGATATCTTTTGTAAAAATTAATAATCACTGGGTCGACGGGACCCAACGTGAAGGGGTAAGTATAAACCCTTAAAAACCCCTCCATGCGAGTGACGATGCTCTCTTCGGGAGAAGGAATTTGCAGCACAACCTCGGGACCCCAGTTGCAGTCCTTCCTCACGACCTCAAGATGGCTCTCTGTTATCGAGCACATGTACATCGACACATGCTCACATTGGCCCGAAACCGATAAAGGGTTTTCAACCTTAAAATCGGCCTTTAGAATACACGGGCCAGGAATGTACTCGTGGGGAAGCGGCTCCGCCGGCGCCTTGTCGCCGGCCGGCCGGGAAGAGAAAGCTTTCTCCTTCGACGGTACTATTTTTGAAGTTTTTGCCATTGGTATAAGTAAAAGGCGGGCGAAGGAAGATAAAAGGAAGATGGTTTCAAACTCTGATGAAGATGGCTCTACAGGCGGCGAAATAGAGACAAGAAGAGTAAAAAACTTTAGGGGTTTGATTAGAGTAATAGAATTTGATTTAGAAACGGGCTATTTATGGGCTGAACAGAGGCGGTTCAATCTCAGGTAATGACAGACATCGCCTGACATACATTAAATGCCTCGGTAAGCTGAATCGACGGGACAGCTACCACGTGCGTCATGGTCGGACTCAGTACAGACGTCAATATACATCTAATCATACCGTTGGAAAATCATATCGTTTCTCATCATATCCTTCCCGAGAAATGAGGGGACTATCTGTATACGGCCGAAACCTAATAATCAGTCGTACGGTCTGGTCGAGATGATAATGCTTCGATCAAAGGGTACCTGCGTAATGTCAGGTCGAGGTCTGAAGTAAGGACGTTATGCTTCAAGCTCTAAGGCCGATCAATGATCAGCTCGGTATCATTATCGAGCCCATAACCAAATCAAACTACGAGGCGACGAGAAAGTTGTTAAAGATGTATAGACCGACCAATGCCCACCTCGAATATCAAGACTCCGAATCAGGATCAAGCTCAAATCAAGGCCGATAGCTCGATCCAATATCGAGTTCGAGTCAGTATCGAGCTCACCAACAAGGGTCGTTGCAACCGCACTAAGGGAGAGAATCCTGAAAGGAATTAGGAAAAAGACAATTCATCATGGGTTCTTCACTATATATTTTTTATTGTATATAAAGTAGGATCTCTCTACTATAAAGAGGGGGGATTGTTGTAAGCATGGGGACATTCACACATTGTAACAAGAGTCTACTTCTAATATTAAAAGATCAACCTCTTGAGCCAGTTTTACTTTATCTCATTCATTCTTCTCGCTCACTATTTTATCTCTCATTCTCATAGTCTAGAATATACGCATTTCTGTTTCTCTATACGATTTGTGTCAAATTATATCACACATCCTTAGAACTACTTATAAATGTAACTCTATCCGATTTTTCGGGTATATATATATATATATATATATGAAAGCAAAGCTTAATAGCCATATATAGTTGTTAATAAATGGCTTTTGACAGGTGAAAGGATCTTTCGAAGGTACCAACATATTTGACAAAAGTTGCAACCAAGGAGCAGACCCAGGGGCGGCCCAACATCATCCGAGGCCTAAAGCAAAGCCTTAATAAGATGCCTTAATATATATATATTATTTAATGAACATCTGAAATGGGAGAACGCAGAAAACATACTTCCTCCGTCCCAACTTAAGTGACTCCTTTTTTTAGTAAGTCTCTTTCTATATTTGGTAACAATTCAACTTTAGATTTTTCTTTTTACCATTAATGAGATGATTTTTAGCCCACAAATTTCTACGATTTATTTAAGATTACAAGTTTCAAAAACCTTCCTTTATTTCATAAACTCCATATTCAGTCAAACACTTTCATATAAATTGGGACGGAGAGAGTATAATTTATGTAAGAAAAATAAATAATAAGTTAGATTATTAGATATAGTTACGTGACCAACTAATGAATAGAGAAATATAATTAAGTAAAAAAGTAAAATAAGATTGACAGAAAACTATTTTAGTTATATTAATTAGAGGAAGAAATCGAGTTATTAAAAATTAATATGACAATAAAGAAATAAATTTATCAATAATAAAAGATAATTATATAAATAATATACTACTATATATAGAGAATACTAGTAATTTTGGGGCCCTTAAATTTTTGGGGCCTAAAGCAAGTGTTTCACTTGCTTTAAGATTGGGCCGCCCCTGCGTAAGAATTGCAGAGAAGCAACTCTCACTTTTCATATGCATTAATATTCGTGCTTTCTAAATTAAATTTCGGTTTTGTTTAAGTGCATTATATTCTTTGATTGAGTGAAATAAGCAATTAGAATAATTCAACTGGTATTACACAGCAATGTGGCCTTATGCACTATTAAACACAAAACATTGTGAAAGTACAGATCTAGAGACTGCGCACTAGGGGTGTTCAAAATCAAATCGAAACCGAAAATCGAATCGAAATCAAAGCTTAATGCTTATTGGTATCGGTTTAATGGTTTAACGGACGGGGAACGGATTGAAATTTTTTTATTAACGGCTTATCGGTTTGGGGGCGGATTATTCAATTTTCTTAACGGATAATCCGTTAACCCGTTAAGAATATATATATATATATATAATTTGTTTTTATCCATATACCCGTTAAGAATATATATATATATATATATTAAAGATCAAAAACCCTTCCACTTCTTCCAGTACTCTATCTCTAAGTTCTAACGCCTAATTCCTAAATAATCAGAATCCTTACGTACTATGCATCAGAAGATCCCAGGCTTGGCTTAGCTTAGCTTATTCTCCCACCCTACAACAAGATTGTTTAAGTTGATGTCTATGGTTCACCTCTGCTTTTGTTTTTTAAAACTAATGCATGTTGTCTATGTTTAATAGAATAACAACAGTGTTGTGCCACATCTTTTTTCACTCTACAATACATGACACTACATCATTCTTATGTAGGCGTTAAAAGACATGTATGTCTAGACTCAATGTATAATTTCCTATTCTGAATTTGTATGTTAGGCGGTCAGCAAATAATTAATACACGCAATATAGATTGAATTAGGCTGATAAATCGCCCAATAACCGTCCGATAAGAGCTAAACCGATACCAATCCGCCCGATATCTTATCGGGTGGCTAGCGGATTAATACATTTAAAAATCGATAACCGTTGAGCCAAACCGTTAAGAGTAATTAACTACCCAATCCGCCCGATAAGCAGCCCTACTGCGCACCGCTCTCCGAAAACCTCTGAAGCTCTATTTTCCTCGTAGTTTGTCCCTTCCCCCCTTTAGTATTTGCCTTTTCTTTCATGACCATCCCCGATTTTTTTGTTCTTTTCGACAAAAGATTCATCTTTTAATATTAATTAATTAATAATAAAATTAATCATATTAATCTTAATTTACTCATTAAAAATATAACAAATTACTTCTAAGCTCTTTGAAAAGAAGAAATTAATTCTTTCTTGATATATAAAAAAATTAAATATTATGGACCACAAAATAAAGTCAAAAAATCACTTAAAGTGAACTCGGGGAGTAACAAATGAAAATTCATTTACCTCTGGTAAGATTTCATTGAAAAGATGAGTGTTAAATGCGAAACAGTTAAATATTATTACACTCAAACCTCTCCGTAACAGTTTTATTTGTTCCGAATTTTTTGATTGTTATAACGAAATTCTTTTATAGAGAACATATATTATAACAAAGATAAAAATTGGTTCCATAAAAATACTTGACTTTTATATTGAATGACGGTTATATATCGATGTTATTATCAATGATGGAGGTAGGAATTCGGTTAATTGGGTTAAAAAAGAAAAAAGTTAAAACATTAAAAGAGATTATAGCTAGTAGGAATTGAACCAATGATCTCAGAAAGATTTTGAACCTCCTTAACAACTAAGCTATACTTTTAAACTATGTCACAGAAATTTAAAATATAATATATAAAAATAAAAAATAGATTTTATTTATATTCAATGTAATTTTTCGACAAAGGGGTTCGGATGAACCCTTCCACCCCTAAATCTGCCCTTGATTGTTATAGAGAACTCTCGCTGAATCACTCTTTTCGAAATATAACTTGAAACCAAGATCATTAATTAGACTAGCTATATCTTACTCGATTAGTAAAGGGACACATGCAAAATAGAAAAATGCACACAAGAGCAAGTTGCTAGTATAAAAGGGTCAAGATTCTACAATATTTGTCCTTTTTAAAAAAGAAAAAAAAAGTAAAGAACGCCCAACCTTCACTGCACGAAAGAATGCAAAAAAATTACTATTATTATTATAAATGGTCGTTAGCCGAGATCTATGCTAAATATTGTAGTTAACAAATTATGATAATTGAGTGATATTTTTGTTAAAAATAGTTTATTGACCTTTGTAATACTTAGATAAAATTAATTGACTTTTACCTATGCTACAAAACATAATTTATTTATTTTAGTGTAATAAGGTGAAAGTGTTGAGTGGCCATTTATGAAATTAATCCTCAAATGAACATTCAAAGACTCAACAAACTAGAGGATAGTAAAACTATAAATCGCAACCACATAACGACAGTGAGTGGGTAGTTGCCGTAGTTAATTCATCCGAAATATACTTAATACAGTAATTAAATAAGTTGTATCACTCAGAGTTTTTGACCAATATTGTCCCTTATCTTTGAGGGTGGGTTTATTTTGGTCCTTCAAATATAACCCTGAGCATATTTAGTCCCTTAAGTATGTTAAAGTGGAGCACAGTTAGTCTCACTGACACAATATGTTCAAAAACTAACGGTGTTACCCAGCTTTGATTCACGAAGTAAATATTTTGCTGTGAGGCAAAATGTTTCCTCTCCTTTTACTCGATAACGCAAATTATCACTTTAATTCCTCATTTTTAGATAATCTCTTCTAAAATTTTGACCTTGAAAATATCCCCTTATGTGCCAGTTTTCAATGAGAAAATGACATTGTATAGCCACTGTAAAAATAATAGGCGAATATATATATATATATATATATATATATATATATATATATATATATATATATATATATATATATATATATATATATATGTGTGTGTGTGTGTGTGTGTGTGTGTGTGTGTGTGTGTGTGTGTGTGTGTGTGTGTGTGTGTGTATACAAAAAATATATAAATTTTCCATCTCAAAAAATAAATATACAAATTTTATATATTTTTTCGGCTATTATTTTTACAGCGTCTATACAGTGTCATTTTCTCATTGAAAACTGACACAAAAAGGGATATTTTCAAGGTCAAAATTTTAAAAGACATTATCTAAAAATGAGAAATTAAAGTGATAATTTGCGCTATCCAATAAAAAGAAAGTAAACGTTTTGCTTCAGAGTAGAAGATTTGCTTGATGAATCAGAGTTGGGTAACACTGTTAGTTTTTGAACACATTGTGTGAGTGAGACTAAAGGTGCTCCACTTTAGCATACTTAAGGAACTAAATATGCTCAGGACTATATTTAAGGGACCAAAATAGACCTACCCTCAAAGATAAGGGACAATATTGGCCAAAAACTCTCTCCTTTTTATAATGAGAAAATTACGCGATACATCAAATATTTACACTGTATTTACTATTCATAGCTATACTTTCAGCAAATTTACCATTCGTTACTATATTTGAATTTTATAGAAAATCCATAAAATAAGAGATATTGTTTTGAACTGAAACAACAAAGCAACAAGCTCTCGCAACTTAGTTGGTTAGAGTGCCCACTTATTTAGCAAAGGTATTGAGTTTGGTTCTCAACAAAAGCATTTTTTTTTTTTACTGTATTTATGTATTTTGCCTTAGTTGTATTCGTTGCGCGAACAAATACAGTCGATACATGTTGTATCATTTGTATATACCCCATGTATAAAGTCGATACAAATTGTATCATTTGTATATACTTGTATTTCGCTTTGGTTACAGTTGATACATGTTGTATTCGTTGTACGAATGAATACAAGCCCGAACGAATACAATTGAAGTTGACACATGTTGTATTCGTTGTGTGTTTGAATAGAAGTGATATTAAGGCTTTGGGCAGTGAGGCCATTGCCTTAGGCCCCCAAATTTTGAAGGCCCCCAAATTTATTTTAAATTCTTATTATTATTGTTACTATTATATATTATATAATTTATATAAATAATTAGAATAAAAAAAGTATTACAGTATATTTTTTGTTACTTGATTGAGGTTATTTTATACAATAAATTTATAAATTATGATAATTTTCTTCCCTCATTAATTAGTATAATTGACATGAGTAGGTTGCTCTAGTGGTGAGCACCCTCCACTTCCAACCAAGAGGTTGTGAGTTCGAGTTACCCTAAGAGCAAGGTGAGGAGTTCTTGAAGGGAGAGAGTCGAGAGTCTATCGGAAACAGCCTCTCTACTCCAAGGTAGGGGTAAGGTCTGCGTACAAACTACCCTCACAAGATCCCACTAGTGGGATTATACTGAGATTATGGACCTCCGAATATGACTTCGCCTTAGGCCCCGAGATCTGTTAAGCCGCCCGTGAATATAAGTTAGTAACAACTCAACCGTCACTATGAATGATAATTAAGCAAACTATAGTTACATATTACTAAACAATAGTGCTTTATGAAAATTCCATTTTTATAATTAGTCCACCATGTAACAATTTTTTTTAAAAAAAAGATAGAAAAACTAGGTGTCTATGGGCTATAAATAGTGGCCATCACGAAGCTACTCATCACACAGAAATACACATAACATTGATTTATAAGTATTTTATACTATCACATATTCAGATTCATAGGTTTAGGAAATGGCTGTCGAAAGGAATAACAACAGTTCTCACGAATTTCCTATGGCTAGTGGAGCAAGCCCTTTCAGCTACAAGAAAAATTCTGTCTATCAGGTTTAATTTTCTTTCTTCCTGCCCTTTAGGAATAAAAGCATGCAAAAATCAAGAATACATGCAAATGAAGAATATTCAAACAAGTTAAATTTTAGTTCATCCGTTCCAATTTCTGTGGAACCGTTCGACTTAGACACCAGGTTTAAGATAAAAATAAAAACTTTTAAATTTGTGATGTAAAACTAAGTCTTAGATATTTTTGTGGTTATAAATCATCTCATTAAGGGTAAAAGAAGAATGTTAAAGCTAAATTACTTCTAAATATATAATGAGGGTATTCTTTTTAGGACGGATTAAAAAAAAAGTGCTATATAAATTAAGACAGCGGATCACTTGATACTGTATAAAAATAATTTTATATTACCAATGTACAAAAAAAGACAGTTTGGTACACTAAACTCCCGCTATGCGCGGGATCCGAGAAAAAACTGTACCACAATGGTCTATTGTACGTATCCTTACCCTACATTTCTGCGAGAGGCTAGGGTGTTATCAATGTCTCAATGTACGTAAGTTAAACTTTGATATTAACAATTGTTTTGATGTTTCTGCAGAAACGAGTTGTTCGTGCTACCAAGCAGCTAATGAATGCAGTTGTAATGGAGAAACTCCAAGTTGAAAGCCTTAATATACAACGGGAAATCTTTCAGATCACTGATATGGGTTGTTCAACCGGACCTAATACATTTATTTCAGTACAAAACATCGTCGAATCTGTGGAACTGAAGTTCCAAAACACCACAAAAACAAATGACACTAAAATACCTAAAATTCAAGTTTTCTTTAGTGATCATTCCTTCAATGATTTCAATACCCTTTTCGCATCTCTCCCTATGAATAAATCATATTATGCTGCTGCTGCTGTGGGTTCTTTCTACGATCGTGTTTTTCCCGATGAATCTCTTCATATTGTTAACTGCTCTTATGGTCTTCATTTTCTTTCTAAAGTTCCGAGTGAGGTTGAAGACAAAACTTCACCTGCTTGGAACAAAGGAATGGTTTACTATTCCCATGCTAAGGAAGAGGTGATTAGGGAATATGAAACACAACATGAGAAAGATATATATGGACTCGTTTTTGAACGCTAGGGTACAAGAGGTAGTCCCTGGAGGGTTAGTGTTTATCACTGTTCCAGCCCGGCCCAATGGAACCCCTCATTCTAAGGTGATCTACAATATGTTAGCTGACACTTTGGGTTCATGCTTTGTGGATTTGGCCAAGCAGGTACATCCATAGTCTCGTACTTGAACTGCATAGCTTTATATATAGTATAGTAATGTTTAAAGAAAGAAAAGTCTTAAGATTGTGTATGGACTATTTACAATCTTTACAACAACATTAACAAACCCCAGCGTAATCCCACAAGTAGGGTTTGTGGATGGGAGTGTACATGCAGACTTTACCCCTACCTTAAGAAGGTAGAGAGACTATTTTCGATAGACCCTCGGATCAAGGGGACTATTTAAGGTCTACAAATCCTATATTAGCCTCTGATTTGATGATCATTTAGCAAACCTAATTGACATGTTATAGACATGTTAAAGGTCTAACCATATGTGACACGACGCACAACAAACTTAATTAAGAAATCATTAATTTTTTAGGTTATTAGTTTCACTTAGGAAATTTTAATTTGCAGGGTGAGTTTGAGGAAGACGAGGTGGATGCATTCAATATACCAGTGTACATCACGTCTCCCTCTGAAATAGAAGAAGCAATTAGAAGAAATGGATGTTTTGACATAGAAATACTGGAGATTCTGCCAAAGGAAACATCACCAATCAATGGTCTGACTGCTAAAGATGCGTCCGTGCATATAAGGGCTATAACTGAGGGACTGATTGAAGAAAAGTTTGGTCCAAAACTTTTGGACAAACTCTTTCATCTCTACACACAAAAACTTGAGGATACATATCTTGACTTGCTTTCTGGTGAAGCAATAAGTTTATTCGTAGCTCTTAAACGCAAAACGAACCTCTAATCGGTTCTACAGAATAATGGTACAATTTGAAGCTCGATGGTGGAGATAAAGCTATGGTTTGCGAAATAAGCAATGTGTGCAACATGTTTGTTTGTTCTAAAACTATGTCGTTTTCTCGTCTTCTACTTTTGTGTATTGTTGTCTTTAATTATGGTATGTGACGTATCCTTTGGGTTGTGAAATTGTTATTTGAATTCTAAATACGGTGTGTGAGATGTTACCTTTAAATGTTGTCTACATACACGTAGATAAACTATATTTTTCAAATCCAAACATATATTGTAGTTGAATAGTCAAATTTACATGTTCCGATTCAACCATCTCTAGAATACGAAGTCTGCCATAAATAACTGAACACCCCACATTAACCGAAAAAAATTACTATTCGTAGTAGCAAACAAAATTAAACACAAAACAAAGTGAAGTACACGGACCGAGCGCCGCCCTCCTGCGCACACTAAGGGAAACTCCTGAAGCTCTATTTTCCTCGCATTTTCTTTATTTTCCTTTTCTTTTGTCATAGCAAGCTAATAGTATGTTTGGTCAAATTTGTTTTTGGTCAAAAATATATTTTTTTCCAAAAGTATTAAAGTTACTAAGTTTTTAGAAGAAAAAAAAAAATACTTCTAAGTAGAAGCAGCAATTTTTGAGAAGCAAACACTTTTGAGAAAAATTCACTTAGAAATGTTTTTTTAAAAGTTTGGGCAAACAGTAATTGCTTCTCAAAAGTGTTTTTCAAATTAATTAGTCAAACATAGACGGATTCTCACTAAAAGTACTTTTTAAAAAAGCACATTTCAAAATAAGCTGGTTTTAGAGCCTATTTGGCCAAGTTTGTCGGAGGCCACTTTTGAAAATTTTAAGAGGTTTGGCCAAAAGTACTTTTTCTACTTCTGGAGAGAAGCAAAAAATTCTATCTTCAAGAAGCAGAAGCAGAAGCATAAAATTAATTTATTCAAGATAAAACTATCCTCACCATAAATATATATTTTTCAAATTATCCTTTACATTTTCTTTACTTATATATATATATATATATATATATATATATATATATATATATATATATATATATATATATATATATATATATATATATATATATATATTACTTTTCTACCATCAGATACATGAATCATGTAAACTTTTCAAATTCGTTTTTTGTCTTTTCATTTGTTTTTGCTTCTTTCGCTTGGATAGTTCTTTTTTTCTTTTTTTTTTTTTTTCTAATTTCTACCATTACTTTAAAAATTAAAGATATTAAATACGTGAATCATTTTGTAACTTTTTAAATTCTTTTTTGACTTTTCTTGTTTTTGATGTTTTCTTTGACTAATATTGTTTTTTTATTTCTCTAAACTAATAGATCTCCTACAATTCTCCCAGTCTTCGATGTACAATTGAAAGAACATTTGGAGTCCGGAAAAATAGGTTTTCTATTTTACACTCAATGCCATCTTTCAAGTTTGACACTCAGATTCATCTTGTTACAATATGGCTATACACAATTTCATCCGACGACATTCTTCTACTGATAAGGAATTCAACTATTATGCTAACGAAGACATTACTGTAGAGATTGAGGAAGGAGATGGGCCTTCTGGTATTCCTTTAGAAATGCAACTATTATGGAGGCGTTTCGTGATTGAATTAGAGATGAAATTGTTGAGAAATATTATCATGTGTGAGTGACTTTGTTTATTATTTCATGGTTGATTATCAATATAGAGTAATTTATGGAATAAACTTTAAGTCACACTGAATGACGTATTTTGATTATTCAAATCATCGTGTAAATAACAAGTAATTATACTAGATAATATTATTGCTTTGGTATAACTATATATGTTACAACGATTTAAATATTTAGTATGTATGTTTACTTTATGTTTATATTTTAATTAAATTAAATAAAAAAATAATAACAGTCTCTTATAATAAATATTTAAATTTATTTATTTTTAAATAATTATAAAACTTTGGTACTATCCTTTTTGGTAATTTGACACTCAAAGGCACTTTTTATAAAGATTAGCCAAACACAATTTGTTTATCAAATATTACAAAAAGTACTTAAATGAATTGTCCAAACACAAATTATTTTTTTCAAAAAAAGTAGTTTTAGAAAAAAGTACTTTTTAAAATACGTAATTTTTGACAGCTTGGCCAAACGGACTTTTAGAAGCTTGGCTAAACAAACTATAAAATTCTTATGGAAAGTCTTTCCATTATAAACTTTTTGTTATGGAAAAATGGTTTGTTGCGGAGATTTATGCTAAACAAAAATTATGTTACAAACGCAACAGATCAGAAGCTTGCAATCATAGAAAATGTGTCATTTGTCTGCTCCTAGTAAATCTTCTATGATATTTAGGTAAAATTGAGTAATTATTTAAAAAATAATAATTTATTAACTTTCGTGATACTTAAAGTTGGCTGACTTTTACAACAAACACAACAACTATTGCACCTCATTCCCTGAAAAGTTGGGCCGGTTATATAAATCCGCAGTTCTCTATTTGAGCAAACTTGTCATGGTCATATCAAATAAAATAAGATTAAAAATAAGTTAAATATATACACTAATAATAATAATAATACAAATAAATAATAATAATAATAATAACAATAATAATAATAATAATAATAATAATAATAACAACAACAACAACAACAACAACAACAATAATAATAAAAGTTAAACTTAACTATATTTTCGGATATCACGTATATAGATCTTTTACTTTAATTGTGTCCTATCTTTAGCTAAGTCTGCATTGATTCAAGAATGTATAGTTCTTTCTCGGCACAACTTCCTTTGATGTGATTTAAGGTCAATTTGGTCCCCTTTTAACACCTTCACTCGATGTAGTTTCGCATTGTTAGGAATTTATCCCGATTTTCTTACTTTATTTAGATTAATTCTTTTACTTGAAGGAAGGGTAAAATATTAACCATAATGTTTTTACTTTTCCTATACGAAAAATATAGATCTCTTCCATATTTAACATATTCCTTTCTTGGAGGAAAAGGTTGTGACCTCTATAAATTGAGGATCTCTCCTTCGTACAAGAATACAATATCATCTCCAATGTAGTCATTAAGAGAGTTTTGGTTAGGGGAGAAGTGTTTTTCTTTATAAGTTTTTTCTCTTTTATATTAGTAGATTGATGTAGGTCACTTGACCAAACTATATTAATTCAAAATTGTCTTTTTGATATATATTTTTGTCATCTGATTTATCGTCACCGTGATTTGCTTTGTTAGCTTCTGTATGACGCCTTGTTATTTTCGATCCCAACACACATCTACATATATATTTGTAGGCCGACGAAGAACATGACCACACTACTTTAAGCTACTTCTCTCGTTTTATCCTCAATGCGTGCTACTTGCACCTTCTGAAAAATGTGATCATTTTTAATCAGAGGCGGATCCAGACTTTGAAGTTTATGGGTTCCTATAACGATCTCAAGTTAGCAACTAGGTAATCATGTTACACCGTTAGCTTCTGGCATTTCTTTAGCCCTCTTAACCGATGATGCTCATTTCATCCTTACATATGAAGCCTCTCAATCAACTTGAATTTATCGACTCCTTTTTTGTGCTAGTTTCAGCATGACATATTTTACTAATCTTCATGGCATAAAGGAAATGTATGAAACAGAAATTGCTTCTACAACTAATAAATTAAGATGATTCTAATTATGGCGTAAATGACTACAGATATCTGGAAAAAGGAATATATAGAGGAGAAAAAAAATCAAGAAATTTAAAAAGTAGCGTTAGGGTGAAGCTCTCAAGCTTTGAGTTGGATCTCTCTCTTAATTACTCGACAAGTTGTGCATTAATGGCACACTGGTTTTCTTCTTTCTTCCATAGCTTTGCTTAGTTGGCTATATATGATGAACTTATCGTCGAGTTCATTATTTCCATCTTATATTGAACTGCTCTTGATTAGAAATTTGCGATAATGCATGTGGAAAAGTTTTTCAACAAAGTATACAAATTGATGTAGTTCGGCGGGAAAATTAAGCCCAACTGTTATGATTATAAATTGAATATTGATGGGTATGCAGCAAAAGGAAACCCAAGCAGCGCTCGTGGAAGTATTCTTAATTAAATACTATATCATAATATGGACAAATGATCCCGGCATTTGCTTCCTTCTTTCATCTGTGTTGTAATGAAGCTGAAGCTAGTTACAGATTCAAAATTTAAAAGTGGGTTTCAAGCAATATATATTTAAAGGGGCGAATTTACCATTACACGAAACGGTATCACGAGACATCCCTTTGTCGACTAGTTTTACAAGATATGTATATATAGATAATAAGCAAAACAAAAGTATTGTGCAGCAACAAAAAAATTTACACTACTTGTAACTAGTGGAAAGTGTATACGAGGAGGAGAATAGGGCGAATAGGGAGCATTATAAGTTGGCTAAAAAAGAGGCAAAGCTTGCAGTTACGGCAACCAAGACTGCAGCTTTTAGTCGTTTGTATGAGAAACTCGAGGGCCGGAGTGGGGATAAGAGGTTGTTCAGGTTAGCCAAGGCGCTAGAAATAAAGGCGTGTGACTTGGACCAAGTGAAGTGCATCAAGGACGAATAAGGTAGAGTTTTGTTAGATGAGGGGCTTATCCGTTGGAGATGGCAGACCTATTTTCATAGTCTCTTGAACGAGGAGGGGACCAGAAGCATTGTTCTGGGTGATTTGAAACTCTCCGGGAGTCGTTGTGACTTTCGGTATTATAGGCAGATTAGAGTTGATGAAGTTAAGGGGACTATGTGTAAGATGAGTAGGGGCAAAGCGACTGGGCCGGATGAGTGCGGGCAAGGCAGGCTTGGAGTGGCTCACTAGGTTATTTAATGTCATTTTTAGAACGAAAAAGATGCCCGAAGAGTGGGGGTGGAGCAAAGGGTGATACCCAAAATTGCAATAACTATCGGGGTATCAAGCTGCTTAGCCATACTATGAAAGTCTAGGAGAGAGTGGTAGAGCTAAGGGTGAGGAAGAGGGTGTCTATTTTCTAGAACCAGTTTGGGTTTATGCCGTGGCGTTCGACTACAGAAGCCATCCACCATGTTAGGAGATTGATGGAGTAGTTTAGGGAGAGAAAGAAGGACTTGCATATGATGTTCATCGACTTAGAAAAGGCGTACGATAAAGTTCCAAGAGAGGTTTTGTAAAGATGTTTGGAGGCTAGAGATGTACTTGTTGCCTATGTTAGGTTGATTAAGGACATGTATGATGGAGTAAAGACCCAAATGAGGAAGGTGGGTGAGGACTCGGACCATTTTCCGGTTATATTGGGATTGCATCAGGGGTCAGCACTCAGCCCTTTTTTGTTTGCTCTAGTGATGGTTGTACTCACACGCCACATCCAATGGGAGGTGTCGTGATGCATGCTATTTGCAGAAGATATTGTATTAATTGACGAGATGCGAGACGGTGTGAACACGCAATTAGAGGTATGGAGGCAGACTTTGGAATCTAAAGGTTTTAAGTTGAGAAGGACCAAGACAGAATATTTGGAGTGTAAGTTCAGTGGCGAGACTCAAGGGGGGGAAGGGGAGGTGAGGGTGGACTCGCAGGTCATCCCTGTAAGTATTCAGGGGGATGAAAAAATTGATAAAAATATCACACATCGTATTAGGGTGGGATGAATGAAATGGAGACTCGCTTTCGGTATTTTGTGTGCCAAGAAGATGCCACCAAAACTTAAGGGTAAGTTCTACAGAGTGGTGGTCAGACCAACGATATTGTATGGGGCTGAGTGTTGGCCAGTCAAGATCGCTCATGTCCAGAATATGAAGGTAGCAGAGATGAGGATGTTGAGATGGATGTGCGGGCACACCAGGTTAGATAGGATCAGAAATGAGGTTATTCGTGACAAGGTGGGTGTGGCCCCTATTGAGGACAAGATGCGGGAAGTGCGGCTTAGGTGGTTTGGTCATGTGAGAAGGAGTAGCACAAAAGCCCCGGTGAGGAGGTGTGAGAGATTGACATTTGAGGGCCTACGGAGAGGTAGATGTAGGACAAAGAAGAGGTAGGGAGAGGTGATTAGGCAAGACATGGCGCAGTTTCAGCTGACCGAGGACATGACCTTTGATAGGAAAGTATGAAGGTCAAGGATTAGGGTAGTAGAGTAGGTAGTCTAGAGTGTTAATAACAGTAGTATTGACACGCAGTCTTGCTTTCTGTGGGCAGTAGATTTTTATGACTAACCGTTATTTTCTTTCATTGTTGATTACCTTAATATTTTATTTTTTTAATTCTGCTTTTATATGGCTTTTTGGTACTATCCCTTCTTGTCTATATTTTTATTAATGTGGTGCTTATGCTTTCCTGAGTCGAGGGTCTATTGGAAAAAGCCTCTCTATCCTCACAATGTAGGAGTCTGCGTATACACTACCCTCCCCAGATCCAACGGTGTGGAATAAGACCGAGTATATTATTGTTGTTGTTGTAACAAAGGGGTTCATTGGCTTGAACCGCCGAACTCCTACCAAATAAGGAGTAACAAGACCAATTGAATTAAAAACTCACCAAGGGAAGTTGTAATAATATACTACTTGAATTGAGTTCTTTTCATATAATGTCAATATAGTGATTTACTTGTTTATTCACTTTTTAAAATGTTAAACCGCTTGTAAAAAAAATTATATACACTTATTTTTTAAAGTTTGAGCCAAAAGTCTAATCTCGGAAAAAGGAGACATCAAGGAACTCAAAAATTAGGGGAGTAATTACAAGGGAGTGAGTTAGGGCACTGTTGCCCCTACTGTTCCGGTTTTTTTTTTTTTGGGGGGGGGGTTTTCCAACCGGTGTTCGATATTCATATTAGGATCCGACTAAATCCGGATTCGCGATAGAAAGTCTCACATTGGGGATAAAGCGCTCCCTAACAAAGACGACTCTACACCCAGGAAGTCCCACATTGGTCTCAATATGGTCATTGAACTATCTCTCAATTTCACTAAAGTCATTTAACTATTTTTTGTCACTTAAAAGTAACTAAACTTTATCATTGTCACTTAAAAGTTATTTTGCCTCAAACCTCTATCATAAATATGATATGGCATTAAATTTTATGATAAAAATTCAAAAATAAATGCCAAATAAGCTAATATGAGTCATATTCATTTTAGATCCATTTATCCTTTAATGTGATTTGACCCATAATCCAAAATGGTTTCGATAAAAAAAAATATATTAAGTTTCATATTAGTTTAAAATGATTATCCTATACTACAAAGTTTTGCCTTTTCTGTTATATAATGCACATTCATAATTATTTATACTAAAATAATCTATGCTAAAAAATTCTTATTTTGTTTGTATGCCTCATCTGAGTCATTTTATAACTCTATTAAAGCTATTTTAAAATAACTCGGATGTGGCATACAAATAAGATAAGAATTTTCTAGCATAGATTATTTTAGTATAGAATAATTATGAATGTGTTGTGACAGGAAAGGCAAAATTTTGTAGTATAAGATAATCATTTTAAACTAATGTGGAATTAATATTCTTTTTTATCGAAACTCATTTGGAGTATGGATCAAATCACATTAAATGATACATAGATCTAGAATGGGTATGACCCATATTAGCTTATGTGGCATTTATTTTTGAATTTTTATCATAAAATTTAATGCCATATCATATTTATGGTAGAGATTTGAGGCAAAATGACTTTTAAGTGACAATGATAAAGTTTAGTTAATTTTAAGTGACAAAAAATAGTAGAATGACTTTAGTGAAATTGAAAGATAGTTCAATGACCATCAGTGAAATTAACCCAGTAATTACAAGGGAGTGAGTTAGGGCACTGTTGCCCCTACTATTCCGGTTTTTTTTTTTGGGTTTTCCAACCGGTGTTCGATACCCATATTAGGACCTGACTAAATTCGGATTCGCGACAGGAAGTCCCACATTGGGGGTAAAGCGCTCCCTAACAAAGGTGACTCTACACCCAGAAAGTCCCACATTTGTCCAAATATGGATATCGAACACCCGGATTCGCGCCAGGAAGTCCCACATTGGGGGGTAAAGCGCTCCCTAACAAAGGCGACTCCATACCCAGGGACTCGAACCTAAAACCTTTGGTTAAGGATGATGGAGTAATTACCACTCCACCACAACACTTGTCGGTACTGTTTCGACTTTTGTCAGTTGAACAAATATGCTCAGGTTTAGCAAATTGATCACACGTGCTCAAATTACTAATTATAATAAGGACCGAACTAAGATTATCCCCAAATTTAAGAGGCTATTTTGGTTAAGCACTCGTACTTAAGCTGCCTCATTTTCAAACACAGTTAGCATGCTTATCTAATTTAAATTGTTTTCATATATTTGCTCTAATGAATCGATTTTAAGTTCGGGCAACCAGAATATATATATTTAATAGTAAAAAACGAAACTAATCACCTATGCGTGGTATGAATAGTCAAGGCTCGACTTATAATAAAGCTAGCCACCGAAACAGAAAGAAAATGCAAGTCATTTTTTCTTTATCCTCTTAAAACATGTTATTGTTATACTCGAGAAGAACTGCAGAATTTCTTTTTTTTTTTTGAAGGATAGATACTTTGTATCACGATCCAAATTTTCCATCCGTGTGACGTCGTGACATTACCTAGTTTTTACGACTAGGTAAGCCTAACATTTTGCGAAATAATGAAATAAAAACATAAATTTAACAACTAACTGTAGCAGTAACAACATAATTGGGTACCATGCCGCCTGGCATGTGCAATAACCAACTATTCAAAAATACAAAGAAATTCCAAAACCCGGAACATCATAAGTCACAAGCTACAGAAGGAAATTAGTATCTCTATACACCAGAGTCTAATAACATAAGTAAGGAAGGTAAATGACATAGGAGGGAATAGAGGGGGACTCCGAGGTCTGCGCACGCGACAGATATACCTTGAAATCTCCGTACAGCAACAAGCACTCTCAGCTAGTAGCGGAGCTGATAAGAAGTACCTGGATCTGCACACAAAATATGTGCAGAAGAGTAGCATGAGTACACCACAACGGTACCCAGTAAGTGCCTAGCCTAACCTCGGTCGAGTAGTGACGAGATCAGGTCAGGGCCCTACTGGTATATATAAAGTAAACTAAGACAGAATGAAATATTGCAGTAAAATAAGTACTGAAATTTAACAAAGAATGAAATCATAGCAAGTCAACAGCTCAGTACACTGAAACAACAACAGGGGATCTCCCGAGATACCGTCTCGTAGTCTCAAACGTAAATTTGCAGAGGGATCTCCTAGAATACCGTTCCGTAGTCCCAAAATAAATATGCAAGACAGGGAGATCTCCCGGAATACCGTTCCGTAGTCCTAAAGTAAATATGCAGTACAAGGGGATCTTCCGGAATACGGATCTCCCGGAATACGGTTCCGTAGTCCCAAAGTAAATATGCAGTACAGGGGGATCTCCCGGAATACCGTTCCGTAGTCCCAAAGTAAATATGCAGCTAAACAATAGAATTCAATAGTTACGGCACGAAATTTTACAGTTCAGCCTAAGTACCAGTTAAGGAAAGTCAAGTAAATTCACTAAGCATGCTGCACAGAGTTCACATAAGCAATTAAGACACGTAGACATGTTGTATTAGACTAAACAGGATAGCTACACATATTGGAATAACTCAATTAAGAATGAAAATAGATTAATACTCATTAAAATGGTATAACTCAAAATAAAAGGAAAACAGGTTGCTGCTCAGTAAGAAAATCGGATTTTTCCACAACTAGCCCGTGTACGTACTCGTCACCTCACGTACACGGCACTCACATATCAAAATAGTTCTAAATCTTAAGGGAATTTCCCCCACACAAAGTTAGGCAAGCAACTTATCTCGAACCAAGCTCAATCAATCGGTAACAGTGCCTTTTCCACGAATATCCGACTCTGAATGGCCCAAATCTAGCCAAAAGCAATTACATATTATAAATACAACCATAATAGACTCATCTAATTAATGAAATCAACATTTTAACAAATATTCCGAAATTAACTCAAAAATCGTCTGTGGGGCCCACGTCTCAGAATCAGGTAAAAGTCACAAAATACGAACACTCATTCACTCACGAGTTTAACCATATAAAAATTACTCAAATCCGACCACAAATCCCCTTTTAAAACTCAAAATCTTTGTTGAACAAGTTCTTCCAAATTTTCCCAATTTCAACCTCAAAATCCGAAATTAAATGATGAAACCAACAATAGATTAGTGGAATATAACCATAAAGGAGTTAGGAATCATTACCCAAAAACTTCCTCCGAACATCTCTCTAAATTTCGCCTTCTACCGAGCTCTCAATCAAATTTTGAGTTATGAACCAAAAACCCTCGATTTTGAACTTTAATTCTGCCTAGATATTTTTCCTTAATCGCGATCGCGGAAACACCCTCGCGATCGCGAAGAACAACTTCGTTGGCCCATTATTTTACTCTACGCGAACGTGTAACTCTCCACGCAAACGCGATGAAATAGCTCCTCAGACTTACGCGATCGCGACTAACCTCACGCGATCGCGAAGAACAACACCCAATTCCACTACTGCCTTATTTCTTCTTTGCGAATGCGGCCTATCCCATGCGTACGCGATGCATAAACTGACGAACCTACACGATCGCGTCCCATTCTTGGAGAATGCGAAGAGATAACCCATCTGGTCTCCCAATTACTCTAGAAGGAAACCAGCTGCAGAACACCAGCAAAAACTGCCAACTCCTTAAATCCAAAAATGACCCATTGAGCATCCGAAACACGCCTGAGGCCCACGGGACCCCAACCAAATATACCAACCAATCCTAAAATACCATACGAACTTAGTCGAGCCCTCAAATCACATCAAACAACTCTAAAAATCGCGAATCACCCTCCAATTCAAATCTTAAGAACTTGAAACTTTAACATTCTACAACCGATGCCGAAACCGACCAAACCACGCCCGATTGACCCCAAATTTTACACACAAGTCATATTCAACATTACGGACCTACTCCAACTTCCGAAATCGAAATCCGACTCCGATATTAAAAAGTCTAATACCGGTTAAAATCTTCAAAAAATTGACGTTCGCCATTTCAAGCCTAAATAAGCTATGGACCTCCAAACACAATCTGGACACGCCCCTAAGTCCAAAATCACCTAACGGAGTTAACGGAACTGACAGAATTCCATTCTGGAGTCGTCTTCACACATTTTCGACTACGGTCCAAATCCTAAGGCTTAAACCTCCATTTAGGGACTATGTGTCCCAAAACACTCCAAAACCCAAAACGAAACCTCCCGACAAGTCATAATAGCAGAAATAGATATGGGAGAAGCAGTAAATAGGGGATCAGGGCTTTTACTCTCAAAACGACCGGCCGGGTCGTTACATATTCCCTCTCTTAAAAAAATCGTGCGTCCTCGAACGAGCATAGAGACATACCTGAAGTGGTGAAAAGATGTGGATAACGGCTGCGCATATCCTGCTCGGTCTCCCAAGTCGCCTCCTCGACCGGCTGTCCCCTCCATTGAACCTTCACAGAAGCAATGTTCTTTGACCTTAGCTTTCCGACCTGCCTGTCTAAAATAGCCACTGGCTCCTCAACATAAGATAGATCCTTGTCCAATTGGACTGAGCTGAAATCCAATACATGAGCCGGATAACCATGATACTGTCGAAGCATAGAAACGTGAAATACCGGATGAACTCCTGCTAGGCTGGGAGGTAAGGCAAGCTCGTAAGCAACTTCCTCTACTCACCGCAACACCTCAAAGGGACCAATAAACCTTGGGCTCAGCTTGCCCCTCCTTTTGAACCTCATAACGCCCTTCATAGGCGAAACCCGGAGCAAGACCCGCTCTCCAATCATGAATGCAACATCGCGGACTTTCCGATGCGCATAACTCTTCTGTCTGGACTGGGCTATGCGAAGTCTATCCTGAATCACCTTACCCTTCTCCAAGGCATCCTGAACCAAGTCTGTACAATAATCTAGCCTCGCCCGGCTCAAACCATCCCACTGGGGACCGACACCGCCTACCATACAGAGCCTCATTCGGTTCCATCTGAATGCTGGATTGATAACTGTTGTTGTAGGCAAACTCTGCAAGTGGCAAAAACTGGTCCCAAGCACCCCCAAAATCTACCACACAAGCGCGGAGCATATCCTTCAATATCTGAATAGTGCGCTCGGACTGTCCGTCCGTCTGAGAGTGGAATGTTGTGCTCAACTCAACCCGAGTACCCAACTCTTGCTGTACAGCCCTCCAGAACTGTGATGTAAGCTACGTACCTCGGTCAGAGATGATAGATACCGGTACGCCATGAAGCTTGACAATCTCGCGAATATAAATTCGAGCTAGCTGCTCGGAAGAATAGGTAGTCATCATAGGAATGAAATGAGCTGACTTGGTCAGCCTGTCCACAATCACCCAAACTGCATCAAACTTCCGCTGAGTCTGTGGGAGACCAACAACAAAGTCCATAGTGATCTTCTCCCATTTTCACTCCGGAATCTCTATCTTCTGAAGCAACCCACTCGGTCGTCGATGCTCATAGTTCACATGTTGGCAATTTAGACATCTAGCCACATACTCTACTATGTCTTTCTTCATCCTCCTCCACTAATAATGTTGCCTCAAGTCCTGATACATCTTTGCGGCACCCGGATGAATGGAGTATCGCGAGCTGTGAGCCTCCTGAAGAATCAACTCACGCAAACCATCTACATTGGGCACACATAGCCTGCCCTGCATTCTCAATGCACCATCATCTCTAATAGTGACCTCCTTAACATCACCGTGCTGGACCGTGTCCTTAAGGACAAGCAGATGGGGGTCATCATACTAATGCTCCCTGATACGATCATAAAGGGAAGACCGAGAGACCACACAAGCCAATACTCAACTCGGCTCAGAAATATCCAATCTCACAAACTGGCTGGCTAAGGCATGAACATCCAATGCACGGGCCTCTCTGCTGCTGGTAGATATGCTAAACTCCCCAAACTCTCTGCCTGGCGACTCAAAGCATCGGCCACCACATTGGCCTTCCTAGGGTGGTACAAAATGGTGATATCATAATCCTTAAGTAGCTCCAACCACCTCCGCTGAAGCAAGTTAAGATCTTTTTGCTTAAACAGATGCTGCAAACTCCGATGATCGGTGTAAATCTCACAAGGAACACTGTACAAATAATGCCGCCAAATCTTCAAGGCATGAACAATAGTTGCTAACTCAAGGTCATGGACCGGATAGTTCTTTTCATGCACCTTCAGCTATCTGGACGAGTAGGCAATCACCCTATCGTCCTGCATCAACACCGCGCTAAGACCAATCCGCGATGCATCATAATATATAGTATAAGACCCCGAACCTGTAGGCAATACCAATACTAGGGATGTAGTCAAAGCTGTCTTGAACTTCTGAAATCTCTCCTCACATTCCTCTATCCACCTGAACGGAGCACCCTTCTGGATCAGCCTGGTCATAGGTGTTGTAGAAGATGAGAATCCCTCAACGAACCGACGGTAATATCCCGCCAAACCAAGAAAACTCCGAATCTCCGTAGCTGAGGACGGTCTGGGCCAACTCTGCACTGCTTCAATCTTCTTCGGATCCACCTGGATCCCATCACTCGATACTATATGACCCAAGAATGCCACTAAGTCTAGCCAAAACTCACACTTTAAATTTTTTGCATATAACTTCTTTTCTCTCAAGGTCTAAAGCGTAGTCCTCAGGTGTTGCTCATGATCTTCCCAAGTCCGGGAGTACACCAGAATGTCGTCAATAAACACAATGATGAATGAGTCAAGATAAGGTCGGAACACACTGTGCATCAAGTGCATAAAAGTTGTTGGGGCATTGGTCAGCCCAAAAGACATAACAAGAAACTCATAGTGACCATATCTGGTCCTGAAAGCAGTCTTCAGGATATTTGGCTCCCGAATCTTCAACTGATGATATCCTGAACGTAAGTCAATCTTGGAAAACACTCTGCCACACTGTAACTGATCAAATAAGTCATCAATACGAGGCAATGGATACATGTTCTTCACTGTGACTTTGTTCAACTGGCGGTAATCAATACACATCCGCATAGAACTATCCTTCTTCTTCACAAATAAGACAGGAACACCCCAAGATGACACACTGGGCCGAATGAAGCCCTTATCAAGCAACTCCTGTAACTGCTCCTTCAGCTCCTTTAATTCAGGAGGAGCCATATGATATGGAGGAATAGAGATGGGCTGAGTGCCTGGCAACAAATCAATGACAAAATCAATATCTCTGTCGGGCGGCATGCCCAGAAGATCAGCTGGAAATACATCTGGAAAGTCCCTCACTGTTGGGACTGACTCAACTGTAGGGGTATCAATACTGACATCTCTCACATAAGCTAGATACGCGTCACACCCCTTCTCAACCATTCGTTGAGCTTTAAGAAATGAAATAACTATGTTGGGAGTATACTCTAAGGTACCTCTCCACTCTAATCGCGGTAAACCTAGCATAGCCAGCGTCACAGTTTTAGCATGAAAATCAAGAATAGCATAATGGGGCGACAACTAGTCCATGCCCAAAATAATATCAAAGTCCACCATGCTGAGCAATAATAAATCGGCTCTGGTCTCAAAACTACTAAGAGCAATCAAAGACGACCGATACACGCGGTCCACAACAAGAGAATCTCCCACATGAGTAGACACATAAACATGGGAACTCAAAGAATCCCGTGATACGCCCAAATATGGGGCAAAATTAGAGGACACATAAGAAAATGTAGAGCCTGGGTCAAATAATACCGACGCATCTCTATGACAGACTGGAACAATACATGTAATGATAGAATCAAAAGCAACTGCCTCTGTACAAGCAGGAAGGGCATAATATCTAGCCTGCCTCCCTCTCTAGGGCGACCTCTACCTCCCCGACCTCCACATCGGGCTGGCTGAGCAGGTGAGGTGGCAGCTGGTGCTGTAATCATATCCTGAGGACCCGGTGGAGCATGCTGTGGCTGAAAGGTCTGTGGAGGTGCACCCTTCCTCAAAACAAGCTCTGGGAGGGCATGGCTGCTTTGGTTGGCTCGGGCCAGGTCTGCTGGACTGGCCGCTAGGAACACCCCGTGCATGAGGCACACTAGATACTAGCGATGCATAATAAGGCTCTTGGGGCCTAGAAGGAGATGGAACACCGTTGGCGGCTGGAAGAGCTGAATGAACGGGGCGGCTCATATGACCCCTACCGTGGCGAGCTGCTGGGGCACGAGCTCCAGAATAATAACCAGTCTCTCGAGACCTCTTGGTATCTCTCTCCTTTCTATCCCGGGCAAGCATGCCCTCCAATCTCCTAACAATACTCACAACCTGCTGATAAGAAATATCCATCTCCAACTCCCTGGCCATACTAATCCAGATGCTAGGGTGGAGTCCCTCAATAAACCGCTGAACCCTCTCTCAAACTATGGCAACCAAGGCCGGTGCATGTTGGGTCAAATAACTGAAACGGACTGCATACTCTGACACCGTCATAGCACTCTGGCGCAGCTTCTCAAACTCCGCGCGCCATAAGTCTCTGAGGCTCTAAGGGACATACTCTCTCAAAAACATGTCCGAGAACTGAGTCCATGTAAGTGAAGCTGCCTCAGCCGGACTACTCAACTCATAAGCATGCCACCACTGATAGGCTACTCCTCTAAGCTGGAATGTAGTAAAAGAAACCCCGCTTGTCTCCGCTATGCCCATAGTACGGAGAATACGATGATATTCCTCCAGAAAACCCTGAGCATCATCTGTAGCCAATCCGCTGAAGGTAGGTGGGTGGCACTTCTTGTACCTCTCAAGTCTGAGCTGCTCCACCTCAGAAGTTGTTGCCCTAGCCTCGGGCTGAGTTAGAGCTACCGGCTGCATTGGTATAATCTCTGGAACCTGGTCGACCTGAACCCGCTGCTCTGGAGTACCAGCGACGGGAGTCTGTGCTCCTCCCCAGGCCTGAGATGTGGCAGGACCAAGTGGAATCAAACCAGCCTGAGCTAAAGTGCTGAACATGCTTAGAAACTGGGCTAGAGTCTCCTAGAGAGCTGGTGCAGAAACACGTACCTCAGGTGTCTGCCCTCCAGTTGGAGCTACTAGGGGCTCCTCTGTAGCAGCTCGTGCGGGTGCCCTGGCTGCACCACGTGGACGTCCTCGGCCTCTACCCCGGTCTCGGTCCCGGTCCCGGCCTCTACCGGCTCTAGCAGGGGGAGCGGGTTCCTGGTCATCAGATCCGCATGTACGTGTCCTCACCATCTGTGAGAGGATAGAATACAGAAGTTTAGAATTTCGAAGTCAACAATTTCGCACGACAAGGAATCAAAGAAGTGATATTTTTCCTAACAGTTCCATAGCCTCCCGAAGATAAATACAGACGTCTCTGTACCGATCCGCGAGACTCTACTAAACTTGCTTGTGACTCATGACACCAATGAACCTAGGGCTCTGATACCAACTGTCACGACCCAATTTTCCCTCCGTATGACGTCGTGACGGCACCTAGTCTCTACGACTAGGTAAGCCTAATATTTTGCGGAATAATAAAATAAAAACATAAATTTAACAACTAACTGAAGCAGTAACAACATAACTGGGTACCATGTCTCCTAACATGTGCAATAACCAACTATTCAAATATACACAGAAATCCCAAAACCCGAAATATCATAAGTCACAGGCTACAGAAGGAAACTAGTATCTCTATACACCAGAGTCTAATAACAGAAGTAAGGAAGGTAAATGACATAGGAGGGAATAGAGGGGGACTCCGAGGTCTGCGGACGAGACAGATATACCTTGAAGTGTCCGTATAGCAACAAGCGCTCTCAGCTAGTAGCGGGGCTGATAAGAATTACCTGGATCTGCACACAAAATATGTGCATAAGAGTAGCATGAGTACACCACAACGGTACCCAGTAAGTGCCTAGCCTAACCTCGGTCGAGTAGTGACGAGATCAGCTCAGGGCCCTACTGGTATATATAAAGTAAACTAAGACAGAATGAAATATTGCAGTAAAATAAGTACTGAAATTTAACAAAGAATGAAATCAGAGCAAGTCAACAGCTCAGTACACTAAAACAACAACAACAGGGGATCTCCCGAGATACCGTCTCGTAGTCCCAAACATAAATGTGCAGGGGGATCTCCCAGAATACCGTTCTGTAATCCCAAAGTAAATATGCAAGACAGGGGGGATCTCCCGGAATATCGTTCCGTAGTCCCAAAGTAAATATGCAGTACCGGGGGATCTCCCGGAATACCGTTCCGTAGTCCTAAAGTAAATATGAAGTACAGGGGGATCTCCTGGAATACCATTCCGTAGTCCCAAAGTAAATATGCAACTAAACAATAGAATTTAATAGTTACGGCACGAAATTCTACATTTCAACCTAAGTACATGTTAAGGAAGCAGGAAATTCACTAAGCATGCTGCATAGAGTTCACATAAGCAGTTAAGACACGTAGACATGCTGTATTAGACTAAACAGGATAGCTACACATATTGGAATAACTCAATTAAGAATGAAAATAGATTAATACTCATTAAAATGGTATACCTCAAAATAAAAGGAAAACAGATTGCTGCTCAGTAAGAAAATTGGGATTTTCCACAACTAGCTAGTGTACGTACTCGTCACCTCACGTACACGGCGCTCACATATCACAATAGTTCCAAATCTTAAGGGAATTTCCCCCACACAAAATTAGGCAAGCCACTTACCTCGAACCAAGCTCAATCAATCGGTAACAATGCCTTTTCAACGAATATCCGACACCGAATGGCCCAAATCTAGCCAAAAGTAATTACATATCATAAATACAACCGCAATAGACTCATCTAATTAATGAAATCAACACTTTAACAAAAATTCCGATATTAACTCAAAAATCGCCGTGGGCCCACATCTCGGAATCGTTCTAA
Source organism: Nicotiana tabacum (assembly GCF_000715075.1). Classification (NCBI taxonomy): domain Eukaryota; kingdom Viridiplantae; phylum Streptophyta; class Magnoliopsida; order Solanales; family Solanaceae; genus Nicotiana; species Nicotiana tabacum. The sequence goes on along the minus strand of NC_134094.1, from coordinate 123,486,841 downwards.
AAGTTACAAAATACGAACAACCATTCACTCACGAGTCTAACCATATAAAAATTACTCAAATCCGATCACAAATCCCCTTTTAAAACTCGAAATCTTTGTTGAAGAAGTTCTTCTAAATTTTCCCAATTTCAACCCCAAAATCCGAAATTAAATGATGAAATCAACCATAGATTAGTAAAGGAGTTAGGAATCATTACCCAAAAACTTCCTCCGAAAATCTCTCCAAATTTCGCCTTCTATCGAGCTCTCAATCAAATTTTGAGTTATGAACCAAACACCCTCGATTTTGAACTTAATTCTGCCCAGATATTTACCTTAATCGCGATCGCGGAAACACCCCCGCGATCGCGAAGAACAACTTCGCTGCCCCATTATTTTACTCTACGCGAACACGTAACTCTCCACGCGAACGCGATAAAATAGCTCCTCAGACTTACCTCACGCGATCGCGAAGAACAACACCCAATTCTACTGTTGCCTTATTTCTTTTTCACGAACGCGGCCTAGCCCACGCGTTCGCGATGCATAACCTGACGAACCTACGCGATCGCATACCGTTCTTGGCGAATGCGAAGAGATAACCCAGCTGGTCTCCCAATTACTCTAGGCGATCGCGAGCCTTCTCACGCGATCGCGATGAAGGAAATCAGCTGTAGAACACCAGCAAAACCTGCCAATTCCTTAAGTCCAAAAATGACCCGTTGAGCATCTGAAATACGCCCGAGGCCCCCGGGACCCCAACTAAACATACCGACCAATCCTAAAAAACCATACGAACTTAGTAGAGCCCTCAAATCACATCAAACAACGCTAAAAATCGTGAATCACCCTCCAATTCAAATCATAAGAACTTGAAACTTTAACATTCTACAACCGATGCCGAAATCGACCAAACCACGCCCGATTGACCCCAAATTTTGCACACAAGTCATATTCAACATTATGGACCTACTCCAACTTCCGAAATCGGAATCCGACCCCGATATCAAAAAGTCCACTACCGGTCAAAATCTTCAAAAAAATCGACTTTCGCCATTGCAAGCCTAAATAAGCTATGGACCTCCAAAACATAATCCGGACACGCCCTTAAGTTCAAAATCACCTAACGGAGCTAACGGAACCAACGGAATTTCATTCCGGAGTCGTCTTCATACAGTTCCGACTACTGTCCAAATCCTAAGGCTTAAACCTCCATTTAGGGACTATGTGTCCCAAAACACTCCAAAACCCAAACGAAACCTTCCAGCAAGTCACAATAGCAGAAATAGATATGGGAGAAGCAGTAAATAGGGGATCGTGACTATTACTCTCAAAACGACCGACTGGGTCGTTACACTTTAACCTCCGCAAATGCTCAAAATTATACTCTCCTTGCAAAAGCATAATTTCTGACTTCATCGTGTCCTAGAGACATATTTGCATAACTTTTTGTCGCACGACATCCATTTACAAAAGAGATACTATAACATGCCATGAAACGTAGATTTACTAATTTCCTGCAACTTACACGATGATCTTTTGGTTCCACATAGTACAGTATGTTATACTAGCCCACGCTATCGCGTATCGTTCTTGGCGAATGCGAAAAGATAAACCAGTTGGTCTCCCAATTACTCTACGCGATCACGAGCCTTCTCACGCGATCGCGATGAAGGAAACCAGCTGCAGAACACCAGCAAAACCTGCCAACTCCTTAAGTCCAAAAATGACCCGTTGAGCATCTGAAACACGCCCGAGGCCCCGGGACCCTAACCAAACATACTGACCAATCCTAAAACACCATACGAACTTAGTCGAGCCCTCAAATCACATCAAACAACGCTAAAAATTGTGAATAGCCCTTTAATTCAAATCTTAAGAACTTGAAACTTCAACATTCTACAACTGATGCCGAAACCGACCAAATCACGCCCGATTGAACCCAAATTTTGCACACAAGTCATATTCAACATTATGGACCTACTCCAACTTCCGAAATCGGAATCCGACCCCGATATCAAAAAGTCCACTACCGGTCAAAATCTTCAAAAAAATCGGCTTTCGCCATTGCAAGCCTAAATAAGCTACGGGCCTCCAAAGCATAATCCGGACACGCCCCTAAGTCCAAAATTACCTAACGGGGCTAACGAAACCAAAGGAATTTTATTCCGAAGTCGTCTTCATACAGTTCCGACTACGGTCCAAATCCTAAGGCTTAAACCTCCATTTAGGGATTATGTGTCCCAAAACACTCCAAAACCCAAACGAAACCTCCCAACAAGTCACAATAGCAGAAATAGATATGGGAGAAGCAGTAAATAGGGGATCGTGACTATTACTCTCAAAATGACCAACCGGGTCGTTACACTTTGACCTCCGCAAATGCTCAAAATTATACTCTCCTTGCAAAAGCATAATTTCTGACTTCATCGTGTCCTAGAGACATATTTGCATAACTTTTTGTCGCACGACATCCATTTACAAAAGAGATACTATAACATGCCATGAAAACGTAGATTTACTAATTTCTTGCAACTTCCAAACTACTTCTACTTGGTAAAAATAGCACGGGCTAGCCAGTTTTCGGACTGGTCATTCAAAAATAGCTAGCGTTTGCAAAGTCATTGAAAAACAGCCACTATTTTGTTGCAACACGAAAAGTCCCAACATAATATACTGGAGATCGGTGCACTTGTGTATGAAGTTCTAGCATAATATACTGGAGATCGGTGCACTTGTGTATGAACTTACAGCATATTATGTTGGACCGGTATATTATACTGGAACTCCAGTATATTATGCTGGAAGTCCAGTATACTTATGCTGGAATTCTAGTATAATATACTAGAATATTTTTCGGATTTTGAACAGTGTTTTCGTTCAAATTTATCTTTACATGAAAAGTGACTAAATTTCGATTACTTTTGAAATTGTGGCTATTTTTGAATGATCACTTGTAAATCTAGCTATTTTTGAATTTCTCCATTCTACTTGCTATGATCCGGCGGATTAGCTGAGTCTGCTAATTTTGGGTTGTATTAGCCGAAATATAGTGGTACACTCCCAAAAATGTAGTAATGATGCAACCTGCATGGAAAGAAGACTACCACCAATCCTACCGCCCGTCCAGTTTTTTGTAGAGCTGAAAATATTATGTACAGTCAATTGGGTAATAGTGGTTAACAAGAAGATAGTATCTAGAGCTACATGTCCTAGCATTTTAGTCTAAATTTCTTCATTCTCAGAAATATTCAAGCGGAGAGACCTTAGGAAAGTGGAGTGGTTTTACTTCTATTTTCATTGTGAATACCACTTCGACATTTCACGCGAACTGACGGTTCTGGTGGACATTATAGATAATTACTCAAATTACAGGAATTTATGTAACACAGCAGACAGAATTACATATTTAAAAGTGTTTCTTACGACTCAGTTCCTCAGATTTGAGCGATCATGTAGAGGGTGTGTTAGATTATTTTAACAAAATCAAGTTCAACGCGACAGTAACACCAATATCCAAGAACATGTGTCAACAGTTGTTCTCTCTATATCCACACAGCTCAAACTTTGAGGGCACTTCTTTCTGGGAAAGAAATGCCGTTTCTATGTCGCAAATAGTTTCAATATAGTAATCCAATTATTTTCTTACTCAATTTGCGCTCTAGGAGCTTCCATGCTAAGTTAAACGCATCTTAGGATCATCATGGGCTGGTCCATTTGCTTCTTCTGGTTTCATGCTCATATTCAGAAATTTGGGGGTTTGATCACTACACAATGAGAATCACGTGAGGTGACAAAACATCTCATTGTCACATACCTGTTTCATTTTTGGTGGAGAGCAACCTTCCTGGTTCTCATCTTTTTAGTCCATCTAAAATGTTCACAACTAGGATGTTTTCTTTCTTATACTGATCGTTCCCCAACAAAGTAGAAAAAGCTATGGCTTACAATTGATGTTACAGCAGAAACACGAATAAGCCTCACCACTTCAACCTAAAGCAAGAACTCTAACCAACTTCGCCTTCAAGTCCAGCAACAAGATCCTGCACTGCCAAAATCGTCATGAATTTTGGACCCATCCCTCTACAAAAAGTAGTTACATTTCTCACTGTTGAGATTGAATAGAAAAGGCATAAAGGCATGTAGGTGCTACCCACATTCGACATGCAAACACCCAGTGAAACCCAATATAGAGAACTTTTGTCTTCCTCAATAATATTTCAGGGTACTCCTCATAGCTTAGAAGGAAGAAATGGGAAGTGAAGGCTTCTTTTGTCATTTTCCAAAAGCAATTTAAGACGCATTAAATGGAAAAGATGATACTACTAGAAACTCAAAATTAGATCTCGTCACTTCCCAACTTTTGCTCTTCCTGTGTCTTTCATTTCTGTAATTCTGTGTATCCGTCCCTCGCAGATGGAGTAACGATTCACTATCTTTTCCATTTTTCCAGTTCCTTTCCCTACTCACCCATCCATATGCTTTCTATATCTTCATTTTTTCCAACATATACTGTTATAACTGCAACAATTCAATGGACCAGAAAGAAAGCATAATAGAGTGATAGCAAATCAATACCTTATTCTGCCACATGGATTTTGCCATTCTCAATATTAGCATCCAAATCCCAGCCCCTGACGCAAGAGAAGATAGCATGATTATATCAATTTGCTGAAAAGGGAAAAGCATGGACGAGACACAAGACAAAAACTACCTCTCTCTAGCTTCCGTCCTCAGCTGTTCAATTTGGTCTTCCAATTCAACACATGCAGATTGGATTTCCATGTTCTTCAAACAAAGCTCTCTCCATTGTATGGACAAAGCATTGAGCTCATATGCAGTATTTTGCTGATCAGTGGCGAAGAAAGATTACCAGACATGAGCAGTACAAGAACAGTGATAAAAGAAAATCAGCAATTTATATACTATAAATAAATGTATGGGGATTTCAACTAGCTGGACAAAGTATATGCATAAAAAAAGAGTACCCTTCTCACAAAAATGGTTTTTTTTTTTAAGAACAACTTCAATTAGAAAATTTCTAATTTCTAATTGGCTTAAGGAAAAGCAATTAGTTAATTTTCAATTTACCACTATATCTCCTATAAGTAAACTCGTCCTTTGCAAGAGTTAATTAGAAAATTTCATAGTATCCTCAGTTAACAGTTTACCAATGATGAGGAATATAAGATAAATAAACTAAAATTCAATGATAGACTATTGTTCTTTAGCAAAAGTAATGAATGATTGGCTAAACATAAAAATATCACTTTTTGGGCTTACTTTCGAAGAATAAAATCTTGCTAAAAGACACTGCAGCAACGTACTTACAAGATATTCATACTTAACTGATACATAAGGTAAGGACTGAAATGATAGATAAAATTGGTTAATCGTGAAAAAGGAATAAGATCAATGTCAAAAAAATTAGAATACAAAGAGAAAAACAGATATGCTTATTCAAACATATTTTATTAGAGAAACAAAGCTAAAAAGCAAAATCTTCAAAGGACTATGACTAATGAATCTTATTTTATATAGTAGGAGTAACCAAAATGAGAACAAAAGAAAAAGGGCCTAAAGTTTTTATTTCTTCCTTTTATACTTTAAAAAGCTAACAGAACCTCCATATTTGATTCGCGGATGCTGTTAAAGTAGGCACTTTTTAAACAACAGAAAGATAGTTCAGTACCTGAAAAAAAAGTCCAAAGGGTTAAATACAGTTCATACTTTTTTATGGTCTTTCTACATGCAAGAGAGATTTGTACATGATTTATGAAAAAGTTTCCATCTCTTGCCAAAAGTGAGAGTTTAATGAGGCTTACACAAAGATGACTTCTAATATTCCATAAAATTCAAAGTTATTCGTTTAAACCAATTTCGACAACAAGAATACGTATGTCTCTGTGAATTACAATGCTGTAAACTAGTGCAGAAATTGCTTTTACCTGATGATATTTCCTTTCCCTGTTTACGGTCTCAATCTTTCCATTCAGTTCAACCACTTGTGATTGCATTCTGCAACAAAATAAGTTTCCATGTTCAGCCCCACAAGAGATGCAGGATATCAAGAATAAAATCTGGTATCATGTTCCCCGTGCAAGGAAGAAATGCATACGGTATGGAACTGGTAATTTTTCCGGCATCTCTTCACTGATACTGATTATAAGAAACATTCATTGTTCTCCTTGTCCGGCATTATTACAAACTCAAAGGTGGATTCATAAGCTTTTATGTAACAAGTATATCACAGAAGCCAAATCCTGGGCGACAAAGATTTATCCAACCTATTTTTCTTTTTGTTCCTTCTTTGATGCTATACACCTTGTTAGAAGGTTGGTGGAACTATACAGAGAGAGGAAGAAGGATCTGCACATGGTGTTTATTGACCTAGAGAAAGCGTATGACAAGGTTCCTAGAGAAATTCTCTGGAGATGCCTGGAGGCAAAAGGTGTGTCGGTTCCCTACATTATGGCGATTAAGGACATGTATGATGGGGCTAAGACTCGGGTTAGGACAGTAGAGGAGACTCTGAGCATTTTCCGGTTGTAATGGGGTTACACCAAGGTTCTGCGCTCAGTCCGTTCTTATTCGCCCTGGTGATGAACGCGTTAACACACCATATTCAAGGGGATGTGCCATGGTGCATGTTATTCGCCGATGACATAGTTCTGATTGATGAGTCGCGAGCCGGTGTTAACGAGAGGCTGGAGGTTTGGAGACAGGCTCTTGAGTCTAAGGGTTTCAAGCTGAGCAGGACGAAGACGGAATACCTGGAGTGTAAGTTCAACGCTGAGCCAGGGGAAGAGGGCGTGGATATGAGGCTTGATTCGCAGGTCATCCCGAGTAGAGGCAGCTTCAAGTACATTGGTTCGGTTATCCGGGGGAGGGAGATCGACGAGGATGTCACACACCGTATTGGGGTAGGATGGATGAAGTGGAGGTTAGCATCTGGAGTCCTGTGTGACAAGAGAGTGCCACCGATACTCAAAGGTAAGTTTTATAAAGCGGTGGTTAGACCGGCCATGATGTATGGGGCTGAGTGTTGGCCCGTTAAGAACTCACATATCCAGAAGATGAAAGTAGCAGAAATGAGGATGTTGCGGTGGATGTGCGGGCACACTAGGATAGATAAGATTAGGAATGATGATATCCGGGAGAAGGTGCATGTGGCTCCCATTGATAACAAGATGCGGGAAGCGAGGCTTAGATGGTTCGGACATGTTCAGAGGAGAAGCCCAGATGCTCCGGTACGGAGGTGTAAGCAGCTGGTTGTGGATGGCACGAGAAGAGGTAGAGGGCGACCTAAGAAGCATTGGGGAGAGGTGATCAGGCAGGATATGGCGAGGTTCCAGATTTCCGAGGACATGACACTTGATAGGAAGATGTGGAGGTCGAGTATTAGGGTTGTAGGTTAGGAGGTAGTTGAATCGTGCCTTACTTCGTACCATTGTGGGACTAGCCATGTAGGGTTTTTGTCTAAGATAGCTATTGGCAATGTTGTGGCTTACTATTTCGCTTTTCAGTACATGTCATATTTACTAGCTATCGCTTTTGCTTTGCATCTTTCTTCTAGATTTCATGGTGTTCCTATTTTTCTTATGATTGTTGTGGTGATACTAATATTTACTAATATTGTCTCCCTTTGCTTTGCATCTTTCTTCTAGATTTCATGGTGTTCCTATTTTTCTTATGATTGTTGTGGTGATACTAATATTTACTAATATTGTCTCCCTTTGCTTTGCATCTTTCTTCTGGATTTCATGGTGTTCCTATTTATCCTATGACTGTTGTTGTGATACTAATATTGTTTCCTTTTTGTCATTTTGTCATTTTGTCATTTTGTCTTTTTATTTTTTTGAGCCGAGGGTCTTTCGGAAACAGCCTCTCTACTCCTTCGGGGTAGGAGTAAGGTCTGCGTACACACTACCCTCCCCAGACCCCATTAGTGGGATTTTACTGGGTTGTTGTTGTTGTTGTTCCTTCTTTGATGCAACTTTTTTTTTTCTTTCCCCTACTAAATGAAAAAAGTTCTTTTCTTTCCTATGTCCTGCTTCTGTTGTCAAGGAGACAGGGTGTTGCATGTTTGGATCAAGACTGAACCCAATTTACTCATTACTATCATCATAAGTCATTGCTTCCTCGATCGGTGAAGCCATCAACTTCAGAGAATTGTGCGCTTCCAACAATAATACGCAAAGTGGTCCCAACGAGAAGCGGTCAACCCTTTGAATCTCAACATTGAGGAGTTGGACTAAAACTAGCATTATTGTACATTGGATGCTGAAATTAGTTATTTTAATTGAAATTTGTATATTACAGTACTAAATTCATATATGTCTGGTATTTTTAATCTTCCGTAAATTATGCACTTCACTTCTCTCTTTGCACTTCAAGCCTTGTGGACCTCGTTGTTTTTTATGTTTTCCGCTTTTAAAATCGCTGCACTTTACAAAGTTCATAATGTCGATTACAGAATATCCTATCAAGATACAAGGCACGGAGAGGGGGATGATGCTTTAAAACTAAGTTAAAGCCATATATGAGTTTAGAAACATGATGATGGTAGAGTACGAAGATAACCTGGCAAAAATCGCTTCCAGCCGTTGATTGTACAGCTTCCACACATCTGGACCATGCTTTGACATTAAGTCCAAATTTTCTAGCCTACAATAAAACACGATGAGCTTTTGGGTGAAGAAATAATCAACCATGAAATTTTGAAAAAAAATAGGGATATTCCAACATCATAGTATAATTTGATTCTCAACACACTGCCATCTAAATGATAACATTCCTAATGACAGCTGCAAAAGTAAAATTTGCTATAAAGTAAAACATACTTCATCTTCATCTAACAAGATAAAAGGGCAGCCCGGTGCACTAATGTTAACTATTAATTGCACACACGTTCTGCATGGTCACGGTAATTGAAATTGATATGAAAGAATTCAATAAAATATGACTGCCAATCTGTATACAAAAATATGTTCTTGTTTTGATATGATCCGGATGAGTGATGATGACCACATACGACAGCAATTAATAGTTCACAAAAGCAATCTAACAAGCAGTCTTTTTTTTTTTTTTGTTCTTTATCTTTGATTAAGAAAGACAGCAAACCATTTTCCAAAAGACCCTTTCAATTTTCTTGACTACCTGAATATTATACAAAGTTTTGATGCCACTGAAATTGTCACTAGCCAGCAGATAGGTCAATGAACATGGACACAAATATATAGCAAAATAATCAAAAGAAAATAAGCAGCGGGGAGATAAAATTAAAGCTATCCCCCTTCTTTTATTTTTTCGCTTGAAGTTACAGACTGGGTTCCTTGGGGTTGCAACTATCTCAGACAATAACATTTCCTCGGTTCTAACAGTCATATGGTTAACATGTTTTCACACGAGATAATTCTACATCAGAAAACATCATCAGCAAATCGCTACTCTCTTGCTTCAGAAGATACTGCATTCTCCATAAATTGTGTGAGCAAATCTCCCCCAGAAAGCACACACATTAAATCACTAAAATATACTACTGAACCCCTCAAATCGATTATTGCCGACGCCAAGAGAGAACAGATAGAAATCTATATTTTTTATATCTTATTTATACACTTCAATTTCTAAACTACGGAAGAAATGTGAAATGTATATAGGTTTAATAGAAGTAAAAAGAGAAGTTCTATTCAGATTCAAACACAGTAATTTAAGTCTCACAAGGAAAGGAAAGCCAATGTCATATATTCCTTTGATTCCTCTGCCTCATATTCAATTAGCCACAAGATTTCAAGCACAACTAGTTCTTGAAGCAGAATCTAATTTGGAAATCTTTCCTTCAAATCCAGCAGTGATTTCGTTTTCTCACACCACTGTCCATTATCTAATCATCTCATGCATTGTTGCGACATCATGTTTAATAGACCGTGTAGTTTAAAGACTTCAGAAAACTTAATTTACAGAAATTTTCTTCTGATGAATACAAGTATAAATACATGCATCATTGTTATAACTAATACCAAGTAATCATAACTCACACCAATCTGAACCAAAAAATTGGACAAAGACGTTTTTTTTTTGTTGTAGACAATCCAGACAGAAAAAGAGCTACAAATTGAAGTTCTATTAATGTACATCTAAAGAAGGGCCCTGCAAACTACCCCCCGCAGGAAGGATATCTAGCTCCTCACTGATTACATGTGTGCTACCTGATTACTTGATGCTGCAGTAAACGTTGAGCTTTTTGAAGTGCTTGCTTCCATGCAGTTTCATCATTCCGTTTATTCACAGGTGGCACTTCAAGTCCATATCTTGAAGTATTAATTTGTACCGGAGGCTTTCCAGCTCTCACCCGCTCATATTCCCTTGCAAGCATCGGGTGATTCTAAACACCAATTCAGCATTTAGACAAAAAACAAACATGGCCTCAGCAAGCGGTCACCATATGATTCACAAGTAAAAATCATATAGCAGCTTTTATTTCTTTAAAAAAGTAAAGTAAAATTGGAGTAAGCTAAGTCCATGACTTTGGGAAAGAAAGGCAAAACTAGAGTCTCCAGAATCTAGACAACCCAAGGGTGTTCCCTAGTGGTCGATGAAGCGAGTGGAGAACCATGAGGTCTCAACTTTGAATCCCACCGAAGACAAAAAAAAGTAGGTGATTTCTTCCTATCTACCTAAGCCTTGGTTGGCAAAGTTACCCGGTATTTATAAAGGTGGAAGGTAGCAGGTATCCGGTGGAATTTAATATTTTCTTTTAAGATACATTAGATACTCTAATACCACAGGTTCTTTACATCTCAAACTTATTCCTACACCGATTTACAAAAACCAGATAGACCTAACTGGGAAGGAATGGCGTCAGTTGGCAAAAAAAATTACATTGTATGAGCAAATGTGAGCTGTCTAATAACTAATTAGTATATTAGTTAGTGAATAATTAGTTACATGTAATGGCCTTTGTATACACGCTACTTGTACAGTATTATTCTTTTCTCCTCTTCTGCTTTCATTGTGTTCCGTTATTCGCCAAGTTTGCATGGACAAAAGTATACATGGATTCAGAAACCCTAGAAAATCACAACTACTGAAATTTGAACAGCAGAAACACATGTAACTATTCGAAAGCGGAAGGGGGAGAGAAACTAAACCTCGAAATTGAACTTCGGAAGAGGAGGAAGGTCTTTGAGAAAATCTGAGGGCTTTTTGGAGCTGCGGCGCATCTCTTCTTCAACCAAACGGTCTACTTCTTCTTTCATTTTGGGGTCACCATACTCGTCATCAATATATGGCAACGCATCAATCACTTCTGCAGTTGTAGTCACCGCCGGTCGAGATTCCGGCGGCGCCTCTATCATCAAAACGTCGCCGTTTATCGTCGCCATTTTTTGCTCTTAGCTTCTCAGGGAGACCGACCTTAGTGAGGGGGACGATGGTGATGGCTCAAGTAACTCCTTTTAAAGTCCTTTTGTCATTACCGATTTTACCCTTGAGTAAATCTCCGACCCCGTAGCGCCTTTTGTATCGTCTTTCCGATCGTAATCTTACGGCAATATTTGTCCCCAATTTCTTTTTTTTTTTTTGGGAGGATCAAATTTTCATTCATATTAAAAAGTTAATAAAATTATAATTTTATCATAACCAATCGTAAAATAAACTATCTCAAATTTAATTTTAATTAAATATTCTTTTTTCCTCGTACCAAAACGAATCCTAAAAGCTAAAGTTGTCTACCTTCTTTTTTTCTTTTTCCTTTCGAAGTTCAAATTCATAAGTTTTATATCACGGAGATCACGCGCACTTTGAGTTAACGGAAATATATTTTTTCTTTGGTTGGGATTAAGATATTATGATTTTTCTCTTTTTCCCCATATCCAAGTTTAATTAATTAAGGATTAACAATGCAAGAGGGAAAAGTGAGAATATATAGCCAGCAAATAGTTTACGGTATGTCAATTGCTTAGCAAACACGTTTTTACCACATTATTGAAAGGAAGTGTATTTAAGAATTCTGTAGATATATATTGTTGTTGATTACTATATAGAGCAATAATTATTTTAGAAAATAAAAAGAGACAAGGAAAGCTCTATCTAAAATCATTTTCAAATAAGGCTGCTAGTTGCCTGTCTTTGTCGCAAACCATAAAAAATCAACATTATATATAGTACTAGGTTACTCCGCCTATGAGAGTTTGGAATAAAAGGGATGGTCCCAAAAGTCGGATAATAGAAGTGTTGCGGTAGTTAATTAATGCAAGTGGTGAAATAAATGAAGTAAGAAAAATATAAAAATGTCACATATGAGATTTGAACATGTACATATCTCTCGAGGAGATTCAAAAGTTTTATAAGTTATCCTATTTGTGTAGTATAACTTCTCGACAAAAGAGATTCAATTGAATCCTCTTACTGCGTATAGCTTTGCCACTGATTAATGCCATGGTAAAATTAGAGTAGAGCGAAACAGATATAGATTTATATAATCTATATCCAAGCGCAGATTTAGGCTCTATTTACGACACACGTGAATTCACGATCTTTCCGCCAAAGTATATATTTTATGTATATATTTCGTAATATCGATCTAATACTATATGTTGAACTCATGTTCCAAAAAAGATTGAATGTGATGCACCTAATTAAATATTGAGTCATCATATATCAATTTCTACTTAATACTTCTCTTTTTACTTTTTCAATAGTGCATTTATGTTAATAATTCTAGCTCCGTCGTCTCCGTCTATATCAACTAATTTTGGATCTATCATCCCTTCAATGTATATCACTGGTTTTGGACAGACAAAAGAAAGATACAAAGTAAGAAGAAGTTGAAGTAATCATCTATGTATGGACATGGTGACGAAAGAGCCAACACAGCTTTTAGACAGTAGAGTAGGCAGACAACCTTAAATAATGACTTTAGGAAGTCAAGACACGAAAGGTTTCCCTCAAAACCATGCAAGAATTATGGGACAATTACTGACTTTCTAGTTCCACCCGCTAATCTCTCGGTGCACTAACCTTCCGCTATGTTCGGAGTTCGAGAAAAGGTCAAACCACAAGAGTCTACTGTACGCAGTCTTACCCTACATTGGCTATTTTCACGGCTTGAACTCGTGACCTCCTGATCACATGGCATCAACTTTACCAGTTACGCCAAGGCTCCGATCCACCTGAGTTACACCCTTCATAATAAGTAATGTTAAAAGCAATATTAGTCCTTTTTTATATAAATAGCTCCTCTGAACTCTCATTTCTAGCTCCAACCTGATAATTCTACTACAATATTTATTGATCGTTGGGGGAAGGAGATTTTTCTGTCCAAACAAAGGTGGTATTGGGGCTGATCTTTGCTGCTGAATCATTGGTTCATGAGCATTTCTAAGCAGAATAAAAAGGACTTGGATATGTTCTTGGTCCAATGATGCAGGAGCTGAGCTCGGTTTTGGCTGCCTTTTCTTGGACTGAAGGGTTTCCTTCTCTCTTCAACCATAAAAAATGAAACTACCATTACCTCATGTACAGACCATGTTGGTCGCTATGGAAAAAGGCAGCCCGGTGCACTAAGCTCCCGCGCTATATACGGGGTCGGAAGGGTCGGACAATAAAGGTCTAATGCACGCAGTCTTACTCTCCATTTCTGTAAAAGACTGTTTTACGGTTTGAACCCCTGAGCTCCTGATCACCGCAATAACTTTATCATTTACGCCAAAGCTCCCCTCACAAGTTGGTCGTTAGTCCACTTACCAAATCAGAAAGCCGGCGTAAAGGGTAAATCCAATGTTCTCGTGTGAAGTGAAGTGAAGTGAGAAAGAATGCTAACTTGTCAAACATGAATAGGCAAATCTAGAACGTCAACTTGATGATTTCATTAACTTAACCTGTTGTACTTTTGATATTATGAATCCAGAATTCGTTACTGCTACAATTTGTTAAAATTTAAGAGGGGTTTAACATATTATTTAAGTTTCGTGTCAAAAATTTGGATCTAGATGAATCATGAAACTCATATTTACGTTCATTAATATCAAGATTCCCATGCATCATTCTCTAAATCAAACTTGTTAATATTTTGTTTCCTTTTTCTTGTTATATTTCATGTATGAACTGCGATCAGGGGCGCATTTACCTAACGAGGTAGGGGTATCACGGCACCCGCTCGCTTCGCTAAAATTCTTACTATGTACATAATATCTTTGTGAAAAAACGTATAAATGGATAGAGTGGCACCTAGAAGTCACAAAGTGGAAGCGGGTGACATTGGTTCAGCCTTCCCTTTGAAGGTTTTCCTTGGCCTCATGAATGCAAGTTTGAATCCTTGTTGGAGCATCTCCTTTGATTTTTCCTTTTTTCTACTTATTAAGATTTCCTTTATTTTCAGTTGAGCCATAGGGTCTCACCTCTTTTCCTTCTTTTCTTGGTTCTTTCTCTCCTTTTATTACTTTTTAAGTCTCTCTTCTTCATTTTTTTTTTAATTTCAGTCCTCATTTTGTTTATATCATTATACCTTACTTTATAAATAATTATTTTCTATAGGTAATTTGATTTAATTTTAATTAGCATATAATTTCTTTATTTTTAATGAAACGATATTAATTTTTATATTGGAATATAATTTGAGCAATATCTTCTATTGGGTTTTGAAAAATAATTAAATGGCTTGATTGATAGTTGTTTTGAGTCGAATATCATAGGTTGAATGTTGAAGGTTTTTCTTTGAAAATAATTGTCATATAACTCAACAATTAAGATGGAAAAATAAACAAAGAACAATACAAGTAAACTAATCTAGTCAAACAAAGAATATATAGTGTAGTTAAAGTACTCTTTAATCAAATATTTATATTGGAGGCGCTCTTTCATGAAATGTTATTTTTCTTTTGCATTTTTATTTAGAACGTGTTTAAATTAAGCGTTAAAAATTTGAACTAAAATCGAACTTATTTGGTTTGTAAATGAAAGACCTATACAAATTAGCCAAAAACTAACTGAACCGGCCCATTATTTCTAATATGTCTTTGTAGCTATTGACATGTATATTGTATGCATAACATGGTGGCACCCGCAACCTTCGAATCATGGATCCGTCTCTGATAGCAATACTGAGAAAAATGGTATACTCAATCTTTTTTTTCATATAAATTGTTTTACTTTTACATATGTTCATCAAATTCACATGTGTTGTGTGACAAAATTGACTGAAAGACCATAAACACGAGTAAGAAAGACAATTCTTCACATCTGCCAAAATTGTTTCTAGTAGTTTGGTCAATATAAGTGTGAAATTTCCAACTTCTGTTTCAAAATTTCAATTTCTTTAGGTGTGCGCATAGGGTAAAATATAATATGACACGTAGCTGACTAAAAGAAGGATATGTGGAATCCAAGATGGGCTGGTTGAGGACCGAACGCAGTCACTGCGCTTGTCACCGGAACGAATAACGTTCATAAAAGTGTATTAAATGCTCTGCGCCCGGTAGCATTTACTAAGGAATGTTCTACAGCATTAAGAGTGACGATCCGTTACAGAGAATGGCATTTATACTCAACGTTACCGCTTCATCAATGACCCTCATAATTGACATTAAAAGATGGCATGATCCTAGGACCTTTTTCCCTAGGCATAGCTATACATAGTTAGCTCAATTACCATTGTAAGGGACACGAATTTTCTGGCAAGAACATATACTATATTATATACAAAGCTTTATACAATTTCACTTTCTTGCTTTTAGATCTTATCATTGGTGTGTTCGGAAACCATATTCACAGAATCATCATCTTTGCTATTTCATCTACATTCTAAGATTAAGTATTGTGTATTTCTTCAATTATTATATTATTTCAAGATCACATTAGTCCACTTGTCTAGAAATCACGTATAAATTTAACTTTACTGTTTTACGGGTAAACAGTTTGGCGCCCACCGTGGGACCTAGACAGTCGTGCAATTAAATTGATCCTTGCCTTTTTTACTAATATTTTTTTGACTATTTTGTCTTAGAAATAATCGCAAAAAAGGCAGACAACACTGTTAATGATGCACGCAACCCTGAAATTCGAGGGGATCAGCCTCATTTCGAGGACTCGATCAGTGACACCCGCAATGAGGGGAATGACGCCACGCCGGTGCATGACCGACGGTACCCTCGACAAGTTCGGGAGACAACCCCTAATAATGCTGACGAGGAACAAGTAGCGGATGTTGTGAGGATCCTGTAAGAGCAACAGTCAATCATTCTAGGCCATCTCACGCGGCAGGATCAAGTTATAACGGAACTAAAACATGCTCTATCAGGTGCTTTGAATAATGCAAACAGGCGCGACCTTGTTCCTCCCGTTTTTCCTGCAGACCAAACAACACAGAGAGTCGACAACAACACTCTCAGGGGTGAAGTTGGGTCTGATGGGGTAGGGGAGAGCAGATCAGGTCTTAACAACGAGAGGGAAGTATCGATTCATTCAAGGATGAGCTTATACGGTTCATGAGGGAAGTAAACGCCTGCATGGATCAAATCCCGGGCGCACCACCGGTATTGAAAGGCCCGAACTCGGAGAAGTATGTTCAATTACCGTACAAGCCAAGTGCGGCACCAGAACTAATCCCAAAGCATTTCAAAATGCCTGAAGTTCCAAAGTATGATGGAACTTCAGACCCGCAGGAACATATTACCACCTACACAGCGGCGGTGAAAGGAAATGATCTAGTTCCTCACGAAATTGAATCTGTGTTGCTAAAGAAATTCGGCAAAACTCTCATAAGGGGAGCCTTAACGTGATATTTATTATTGCCCGAGCATTCCATAGATTCTTTTGAAATGCTCGCTGATTTTTTCATTAAAGCTCATGCCAGGGCCAGAAAGGTGCAATCCTGGAAGGCCGACTTATTCAAAATCGCACAAAGAGAATCAGAATTATTACGAGAGTTTGTTTCCCGGTTCCAGAAAGAAAGAATGTTGCTCCTGGTCGTCCCGGATGAATGGGCAGCTGAAGCATTCACCAAAAGATTGAATCCGAGAAGTTCAGACGCATCCTGGAAGCTGAAAGAGAGCCCGTTTGAGTTTCAAGCAACAACCTAGGTAGATATTCACAACCTGTACGAGTCGAAGATAAGGATCAAAGATGACCATGTCGGTTTTACATCATCATCCAAAGGACTGGAGAAGAATAGAGAAAAATCAAAGGATGACTACGATGCGGATAGGCAGACTACGAGGGGTCGGTTTTTGCCCTACGAGCGTACCGAAAGCCGTGGCAAAAATTTTTGAGCAACAAACAAGTTCACTGTTATCGGAGGGACTGATCGTTGTCGCAATAATAGATCACTTCAAGATAAACAAATATCGGGGTCTCGAGATCGTTTTTACCCTACGTTATCAGAATATAACTTCAACGCCAATGTAGTGGAACTGGTGTCATCCATGAGGAACATTAAAGAAGCACGATTCTTGAGACCTACGAGGTCCGATTCCGGACAGAGGGATCCCAATTTATGGTGCTAATACCACGGGATGAACGGTCGCCGGACAGGGGACTACCGACATCTTTGGGAGGATGTGCCAGCACTATTGAAGAATGGTCATCTCCGAGAATTCTTGAGTGATCGAGCTAAGAACAATTACGGTCGCAACAGAGACAACGCGGAATCCTTGAAAGCAGGAGAGGAAATCCCCATGCCAAACGATCAACATGATCTTCGGGGGGAACGAGATTAACGGGGTCACCTTTTCGATGGCAAAGAAGACTAAAGTATCGATAACTCACAGCAAAAGACTCCGGGAGGACGATATCACTTTCACGGAGGAAGACGCAGACAAATTGTTGTTACCACACAATGACGCACTGGTAATCTCTTTAAGTGTGTTAGATTTTAAAATTAAGTGTGTTCTAGTGGATCTAGGAAGTTTGGCTAATATCATACAATGGAGAGTATTGGAACAAGCTAAACTCATTGGAAGCATTATTCCGGCGACAAAACTCCTCGCTGGATTCAACCTTGCGAGTGTGACGACCCGGGGTGAGATTTTGCTGCTCACAAATGCTGAAGGAGTAATGAAAACAACTCTCTTCGAAGTAGTGGATGGTGATATAGGATACAACATCATCTTAGGAAGGCCATGGTTATGCGAGATGAAAGTTGTACCTTCGACGTATCACCAACTGCTGAAGTTTCCAATGCCCGAAGGAATCAAGTAAATAAGAGGTGACCAACCGGCAGCAAGGGAGATTAATGCAATCTCAGTTTTAAGTAGCAAATGGAAGGAGCGCATGGCATAGAAATTACAGGAATCTGCGCCTACTCCCAAGTTAGAAGAGGTTATTCCAGAGGCAGAATCGTCAGAACAATATGAGGTGCCGAGATATTTCCAAGTTCCGGAAGAAACGGACACAACGAAATCCACGGCAGAGGAACTAGAGCAAGTGTCATTATTCGAAGAATTCTTAGAAAGAAAATTTCACTTGGGAACAGGACTGCACCCCGAGCTCAGGTCTGGTTTTATTGAATTCCTTAAAATTAACGCTAATTATTTTGCATGGTCGCACGAGGATATGATAGGTATCCCGAAAGAAATAGCCGTGCACAAGCTAAGTCTGGATCCTAACATACCACCGGTACGACAGAAGAAGCGCCCTATTGATGAGTCCAGGAATAAATTCATCAAAGAAGAGGTAACCCGCTTGCTTAAAATCGGTTCGGTCAGAGAGGTAAGATATCCAGACTGGCTAGCCAATGTAGTAGTAGTTCCTAAGAAGAACAATAAATTTTGTATGTATGTAGATTATACAGATCTTAATAAGGCATTCCCGAAAGATTCGTTTCCACTGCCAAATATCGATCAAATGATTGATGCCACGGCCGGGCACAAACTGATAAGTTTCCTTGATGCTTATTCCGGGTACAACCAAATTAAGATGAACCCGAAAGATCAGGAAAAGAATTTATTTTTAACAAATTTTGGTACATATTGTTACAATGTAATGCCTTTCGGATTGAAAAACGCCGGAGCCACTTATCAACGGCTCGTAAATAAGATGTTTGAAAAGAAAATAGGAAAAACCATGGAAGTTTATATAGACGATATGCTTGTTAAGTCTTTAAATGCAGGTGACCACCTTAAGCATTTGCAAGAAACATTCGATATCCTAAGGAAGCATAACATGAAACTTAACCCCGAAAAGTGCGCGTTCGGGATCAGGTCCGGTAAGTTCCTGGAGTTTCTGGTATCACAAAGGGGAATTAAGGTAAACTCTGACAAAATCAAGGCCATAGACGATATCCTGGATCAATTATCAAATGTGAAGGAAGTCCAAAGACTTACAGGAAGGTTAGCAGCTTTGAGCAGGTTCATTTCCCGGTCGTCGGAAAAGTGTCATCGCTTTTTTACATTGCTCAAAAAGAAGAACAATTTCGAATGGACGCCGGAGTGCCAGTAGGCTTTGAGGGACCTGAAGAAGTACTTATCAAGCCCTTCATTGCTCTCGAAACCAAAAGAAGGCAAAACATTGCTAGTCTACCTCGCGGTTTCAGAAGTTGCGATAAGTGCGATTTTAGTCCGGGAGGACGAAGGTACGTAGTTTCCTATTTATTACGTTAGCAAAATTTTAACGGGAGCAGAAACTCGCTACCCACATTTGGAAAAACTGGCCTTAGCTCTCGTAGTCGTCGCTCGGAAGTTGAGGCCCTATTTCCAATGCTACCCAATAGTTGTGGTGACTACTTTTCCTTTGCGGAACATCCTTCATAAAACCGAACTCTCGGGTAGATTGGACAAATGGGCCATCGAAATAAGTGAGTTCGATATAGAATATAAACCAAGGACTACAATTAAGTCACAAGTCTTGGCTGACTTTATGGTCGATTTTAGTCTGGGACTGCTACCTTTGGAAACCAAGGAGGCAGTCATGATGTCGGAATCGACATCAGGGGTTTGGACCTTATTTACGGATGAGCCTCGAACGTAAAAGAGTCCAGGCTCGGAATAGTTTTAATCACGCCTTCGGGGGAAACCTTAAGGCAAGCTATCAGAATAATTCCTTTAACTAACAATGAAGCAGGGTATGAAGCTTTGATTGCAGGGCTCAAATTGGCCCAGGGACTTGATTCTGAGGTTATCGAAATCAAATACGACTCACAGCTAGTGGTAAATCAGGTTTATGGGATCTTTAATACCAAAGAAGAATGTATGCAGCAATACGTGATAAAGGTCCATGCTCTTTTGGCACGATTATATGAGTGGTCAATCACTCATATCCTGAGAGAGGATAATTCAAAAACGGATGCATTAGAAAACTTAGGTTCATCGATGGAAATAAAGGAATCGGAGTCCAAAACGGTGGTACAACTGATGAGTTTAGTCCTTGATACGGATGGTTACTATGAAGTGAATTCGGCTAGTCTGGTCTGGGACTGGAGAAATGAAATAATCAACTACCTCGAGCACGAAAAGTTGCCCAACGATCCCAAAACGTCACGAGCGTTACGCACCAAAGCTGCACGTTATAGCTTCAGGAAAGGCCAATTATATAGAAAATCTTTCCAAGGTCCGATGGCCCGGTGTTTAGGAGCATCAGAAGCTGACTATGTCATGAGAGAAATTCACGAAGGGATATGCGGCAATCACTCAGGCGCAAAATCTTTGGTGCTAAAATTGGTACGGGCATGATATTATTGACCTTGCATGAAACAAGACGCCAAAGATTTCGTACGAAAATGTGATACGTGCCAACGCTATGCATCACTAGTACATCAACCGACAGAACACTTACATTCGGTTCTGTCCCCGTGGCCGTTCATGAAATAGGGGATGGACATCGTCGGACCGCTGCCACCGGCTCCCATAAAGGTAAGTTTTTTTTTAATTTTGACTGATTATTTTTCTAAATAGGTGGAAGTAGGTTCTTATTAGAAGATCGGATAACGCGAAGTGGTCGATTTCATGTGGGAAAATACAATTTGCAGGTTCGAAATACCAAAAGAGATAGCATGCGACAATGGGCCACGGTTTATCGGTGCAAAAGTTATAAAGTTCTTCGAAGACTTGAAAATAAAGAGAATCACATCCTCGCCTTATCATCCAAGTGCAAATGGTCAAGCGGAGTCAACAAACAAAGTGATCATTCAGAACCTCAAGAAAAGGCCGGAAGCAGCAAAAGGCAAATGGCCCGAAGAGTTACCCGGAGTTCTATGGGCCTACCGAACAATGGCCAAATCAAGTACATGAGAAACTCTTTTTTCCCTCGTGTACAGTGCTGAAGCCCTAATCCCAATTGAAGTGGGCGAACCCACTTTGAGATATTCTCAGACAAATGAAGAATCGAACGATGAAGCAATGCTAATGAATTTGGAACTGCTCGAAGGACGCAGGGACTTGGCGCATGTAAGAATGGCAGCTCAAAAGTAGAGGATGGAGCGATATTACAATCGAAGAGCCAATTTCCATTTTTTTCAAAGTAGGAGACTTGGTTCTAAAGAAAGTAACACAAAATACCCGGGAGCTCAACACGGGAAAGCTTGGTCCAACGTGGGAAGGTCCTTACCGGATTTCAGCTGTCACTAGGAAAGGTTCATACGAGTTGGAGAACCAGAATGGGGATAAGTTGCCCAGCAATTGGAACGTGGCATACCTCAAAAGATATTATTGTTGATGAACAACACTTAAACAGAAAGTATGTGCTGCACTCTTTTTCCTTTCATTCAGTTTTTGTCTGTCACGACCCAATTTTCCCTCCGTTGGGTATCGTAATGGCTCCTAGTCCTAGGGACGAGGTAAGCCTAACAATAATTAAAACAACAATATTATTTAAATAGAATCTCTTAAAATTCCCAAAAATTGGTAATACAAGTAATAAGCTCTACAGAGTGTTTGCTAGAAAACTTCTAAATACAATTGTCCAGAAGTAAGAATAAACAGTGCAAAATGAAAACTGGTAGGTGACTCCGAAGCCTGCGAACGAAACAGCGGATTTACCTTGAGTCTCCACAACAACAGTCCACACAGCTAGCTAACGAACAAGTACCTGGATCTGCACAAAAATGTGCAGAAGAGTAGCATGAGCACACCACAGCGGTGCCCAGTAAGTATCAAGACTAACCTCGGCGGAGTAGTGACGAGGAACAGTCAAGACACCCACTGGTCTAATAAACCGAACAGATATAAGTACATGAATAACAGAAGTATGATGTCTACATAAAGACTATGCAATATGGCTCACAATACATTAATGGCATTAAAGCAAGAAACAACAAGTATTAGCGGAATATCATGAAAATGACGCAGACAAAGTGAATGGAACACAACATAAATCCGGAATCACAAATACAGCAAGGACAAGTAATAACTCAGCAATTACAACCGCTTTTACATCAGGTTTTAGCCAACAACTCCACGAGGTACCGAACCTCGGACAATTCACAACTCACGGGTCTCAATATCCGAACCCTAACACTTGGCGTCATGTGCCCTCGTAACACCTCATAACCACACTGACGACTCACGTGCCAATAGAGCCATCCTCACATAGAAGACAAGTAAACAAGGGTGAGCATTTATGCTCAACAATATCAAGAACACCTCTTATCCGATAAGAGTGTTTAACTACGTGTATGCTTGTGCAAGTGTCCTAACATAGTCCATACCAGCAAATAAGCATAAGGAAGAAGAAGAACGGACAACACGTAGAATATTTCCTCACAGCTTTCACAAGATAAAGCTCACACCGGTACGTATACCACTACACAAATATCAATAACAAGAATGCTCCCAGGCCATAAATCATCACAAATCAATCCCTGACACATCCCACCTTGTCTCGCCACGTGTGCGATAGTAACATAAATGCCCGCCTTGTCTCGCCACACGTGCATAATAATGTTCCCACCTTGTCTCGCCACATGCGCAACCCACACATATATATATCCCACCTTGTCACGCCGCATGTGCATATATCAATAGTAACAATAGCATAACAGAAACCTCGTGCAGCCCCATAACAACAACCGCACGACAGAAACCTCGTGCATCACCACAATAAATACAACAACAACAATGGCAATAATACAAAGTACGACAAGTAAATCAACTCAAGAACTTTTAAATCACAGGAAAATGTGGGACCAAATCACAAGGAACAACCACAATAAAGAATGCTAGGCGTAAAGAGAACAACTCAATAAAGGGGAAACTAATGTGTATCAACGATCCCACAATATACATTTCAACAACAGGGAAACTAATACGAGTCAAATAGTTCCAAATAAAACAAGTCGACTAAGACATAGGATATCTAAAACTTCTTTTAAGGTTGAGAAATTACTAAGGATTTTCAACAATTTAATTAAGGATAAGCAGCAGAAAGATAATCATAACCTCAATTAAGACTCAACAAATTATTGAATAAAATAATATAAATTCCAAGTAAAGATAAGCAGTTATGAAAAGATAGAATGGCTATAAAAGAGATAACAGTTTCAATTAAGGCACATATGAATCAAGTAACGATAATAGTGGATCATAAAATAATTTATTCTAATTAAGCAGGTAGATATGAATCTAGAAATTAAGATATATAATCATAACAAGAACAACTGCATATTCAATGAATACAAGGACCTAAGGACCCTAAAAAGACCAACTTTACACAAATAAGCTCGTGCACGTGCTCGTCACCTCGTGCACACGGGCTACAATCAACATAGAAGACTCAAATCCTAAGGGGGAAATCCCCCACACAAGGTTAGGCAAGATACTTACCTCAAACCAAGCTCAAACAATCGATGAGAATGCCCTTTCCTCAAATATCTAGCTCCGAATGGCCCAAATCTAGCCAAACATAATTGCATAACATGAATACAACAATAATAGACTTATCTAATCAATAAAATCAATATTTAATAAAAATTTCAAAATTCGCCCTAAAAAGTTGACCCGGGACCACATCTCGAAATCGAGTAAACATTACAAAATACGAATACTCATTCACTCACGAGTCCAACCATATACGAATTACTCAAATCGGACAACAAATCCCCCTTCAAAACTCAAAATCTTTATTGAAGAAGTTCTTCCAATTTTTCTCAATTTCAACACCAAAAATCCGAAACTAAATGGAGAAAACAACTATAGATAAATGGAATACAACCAAAAATTAGTTAGAAATCATTACCCCAAAGCTTCCTCTGAAAATCCCTTGAAAAATTTCCAAATTCCGAGCTCTCAAGTCCAAAAACGAAGAATGAAACCAAACCCTCGAATTTCTCTTTTCTGCACAGGCGTGATCGCACCTGCGCATAATTAGCCGCATCTGCGCGACCGCATGTGCGCACGTCCAAACCGCACCTGCGCTTCCTCTCGCTTCTGCGCGCAAATATCTGCTTCTGCGGAGCCGCTGGTGCGCACAAATTCTCCGCACCTGCGAAGACTGTCAAGTCCAGCTCTTCTCGCACCTGCGTCTCAACCTTCGCATCTGCGGGCATCGCAGATGCGGAATTTTCCTCGCATCTGCGACCCCTGGAACTCCTCTATTTTTCCGCTTTTGGGCTTACCTCTCCACACGTGCACTCTCGCACCTGTGATCTCTTCACCGCAGGTGCAAAAATACCAGAAGCCTGAAGACTTGGCAATAACACAAATCAAACTTTTAATCCGTTAAGCACCCGAAACTCACCCGAGGCCCCCGGAACCTCAACCAAACA
The DNA here is from genome assembly GCF_000715075.1 of Nicotiana tabacum. Classification (NCBI taxonomy): domain Eukaryota; kingdom Viridiplantae; phylum Streptophyta; class Magnoliopsida; order Solanales; family Solanaceae; genus Nicotiana; species Nicotiana tabacum. Next base: position 123,462,168 of record NC_134094.1, on the reverse strand, counting down.
TACCAACCAATCCTAAAGCACTATACGAACTTAGTCGAGACCTCAAATCACATCAACTAACGATGGAACTATGCATCGCACCATGAATCAAATTTATAAATTTCAAATCTTTCAACTTCTAAAACCCGTGCCGAAACCTATCAAATCAACCCGGAATGACGTCAAATTTTGCAGGCAAATCCCAAATAACATAACGGAGTTGTTCCAACTCTCGGAATCGCATTCCGACCCCGATATCAAAAGGTTCACTTCCAGTCCAAATCTCCAAAAAATTAATTTTCGCCATTTCAAGTTTAAATCAGCTACAGACCTCGGATTTACAGTTCGGACATGATCCTAAGTCCAAAATCACCCAACGGAGCTAATGGAACCGACGGAACTCCATTTCGGAGTCGTCGTCATATAGTTTCGACTACGGTCAAAAATCCTAAGACTTAAGCTTCCGTTTTAGGGACTAAGTGTCCCAAATCACTCTGAATCATCCGGTAACTGAATTCAACCACGCACGCAAGTCAATACACATAATATGAAGCTGCTCAGGGCCTTATGCCGCCGAACGAGACTTAAGTTCTCAAAACGATCGGTCGGGTCGTTACATTGTCCCAATTGGATTTTTCTAGCAAGGTTTTTAACGATGCAGCGACAGAAAGCATACTACGAAGACAACAGCAATAAGACATTTGATTGCAAGGCAAACGAACAAGCTCCCACTTGGGGACGATTAGGTAATCTTTGGTTCGATAGCAAATTCCCACCGAGGAGTTAAGTTTGCTACCGAACAGAGGTTACCCAACCGTTCACGGGCACAAACCGCCAGAGGAATGTTAGGTATTCTTTCGCTCGATAGCATGGATTCCTAAGGGGAAACAAGATATGTTGCCGAGTGAAGGACTACCTAGCAATTCATTGGTGGGACCTTCGAATATACAAGACTTCCAGTATTCCAATTCGCATTCTTCGCATTCAAACACTGGGGGGAATGATATGAAGATACGGCAACAATGACTGCTACGTCAACCGGGAAAAAAATCCAAAAACAAAATGCATCATCAGGACCGGGGACTGCGTAGCCAACCCCATAGAAACAAGTTGTACAAGATAGCTACGAGTAATGGCAATTTCTTTTCTTCATAGCAAAATGCGTATGTAATTTCTGAAAATAGAAGGAATAAAATGAAATCCTTTTGCTTTTATCTTGTTTCTTGTCTGAGCGATGAGCTGATTTTGTCATTTGAAAGTTAAACAAGTACTTTAAATGTTAGTGACGTAATGAACATGAGACGTCCTCTTCAAGAGCACCATAAACATAAGAGGGCCCTCTCTTATAAAAACCCTCACGTTAAAGGGTTGGTTCCGGAAGAATCAATGCCCAGAATCCAAAATGTCATCGGTGAAAAATACACCTGAAGTCGCATATGAAAAGGACGCAAAAAGCAAACTTGTGCAAATACTCATAGAAACCCTCACGTAAAAGGGAAACTTGCATAAATATTCATAGAAACCCTCACGTAAAAGGGAAACTTGCACAAAAATTCATAAAAACCCTTACGTAAAAGGGATAATACTAGAAACCAAAATGCTTTGAAGAAAAAGCATCCGAGACTACACATAATAAAGCGCGAATTAAACAACATGCACGGAATACTTGAGCAAATGCAAAAGTTAAAAGCTTGCATGGATATTCAAATAGAAGTAAGACTCAAATGATATTTGAAGAAAAAGTATGTCTTTATTCACAAGAACGGGCCAAAACGTTACAAGTACAAAATGAGAAAAGAAAGGAAAAGCTAAACTGCACCGCCTCCGGGACTAGGAGGAAGAGAAGTATCCGCATTGCCGGGAAGAGTAGGTGGTCCCGCTGATGGCTCAACGCTTTCCCCAGTTTGGTCTTCGGCCTCATCGCCTTCCGATCCTTCTTCAGTTTTCGAAAATTCGGAACCGGAATCAGAAGAACCTGGAGCATCAGAGAGTCTATTTTTTGCAGCTAACTCAAGCTCTCGGGTCTTAGCAATTTTGGCATCAACATCAATGATATCATCTTTGGCCTCTTCCAAGGTTTATCTCCTCATGCTATACATAGAATAAGTTTTTTCAACAATGAGGGAAGTCGTTCGGCACTTTAGTTCTTCTTTGAGCTAAGTAACCTTGGCGAAAAGATTTTCCCTGGCAGGTCTAGCAGATTGAAGGCTGACGTCGAACTCGCGGACAGTTGAACTAAAGAGCCTATTATGCTTAATAGTTTCCATGTACTTCTCTTCTAGCTAGGCATGTTTCACCTTTACGGCAGCAAGCTCTTCACTATGGAGTTCAAGGCTGCCTCCAAGTTAATCACTCTTTCAGCGGAGGCAGCCTCACGGTCGGCTGCAGCAAGAACGACGTTCTGTACTTCTGCCTATTTGGCCTTGGCCTCATCAAATTTAACCCTTAGCGGCCCAATTTCTTGGCTAATGGTCACCACTTCTTGCTCACTTTGCTGCAGACGAGACTCCAAGACAGCGGCCTCAGCAGCTCTGGTTTCCAATTCCGAAAGGCGGAGAACAGTCTGGTCCCGTTCTGCCAAAAGTTGATCCCGTTCAGAAGTAAGTTCTTCCTTCTTATGAATCAACCTTTGAAGGCCCTCAGAAGCAAGAAAGTTGGCCTACAAAATAAGAAGAAACTTAGAATACATTCATACTAAAGTAGAAGAAGTGACGAAGGAAGAAAAGAACGTACCGCTGCGGCATTGTGCATGGAATTGTTCAACAAGCACTCTCCCTAGAGTGCCTGAATATTTTCCCAGTCCTTTTATGAAGCCAAAGGATTCAGATAATTAGCTAGCTCCACCGGCCGGGACAACAAGTTGCACCCGGTAGAGACGGAAAGAATAACGTTCCTCCTCCTTTGTGGATCGTCATAAGGGGCGGCATAATTTTGCCCCAAATTCCCATGAACTAGGGACTGTGGAAGAGGAACACCTTCTTCACGATCAGGTGCGGCCGATGAAGGTGATATAGCAACTGCTAGTGAAAGAGTGGATGAATATGGGAGTGATGTAGTAGTTGCTGGTGTTAGTGAAGGTGGAGATGGAGCTGGTGGAGTTGAAGAATGAGAAGCAGCTGCATCAAATGCAGTGTCGGTTGTTAAATGCTCGCCAACTAAAGACGGCAAGGACCCGGTACTCAGCCCCGCAGCACCGGTTACAGCAATTAGGGCCCGAAAATGGGAGTTGGCATATTCCACTAAATCAAATTCTCCCCAAAGTGCTGAGACGTCGCCTTCAGTTGGTGCAATTATCTCAACAGGTCGAGCATCCTGTTGAGATGATGAGGATCGTCACCTTCTATGTAAAGAAGCTCCCTCATCAGCAGCTTCTTCAGCATCATCGATCATCACAGTGTCTATGACATGCCCGGAAGGAGGACTAGTCATCATCGCCATCGGAGATGACTCGGGGGCAGCAATCTTTGCCCTTTTATTCTTTTCCCCGGCCGCGGAGGAATGTCTTCTCTTTATTTGTTTATTCTCCGGTCGGGGACTCCGTAAAGGAATATTTGCACCCGAAACATGCCGGAGATACCTGTTCGAGTAAGTGCTTCCTAAAGCAGCCTCGCTGCATCAGAAGAATCAGCCAGAACGTCCTACTCGGGAACAACAACAGAGCTCGCAGGTAGACCTAATTCCGTAAACAAAGTCAGAAGGGTTCAACTAAGTTCTTCATATGCAAAAATGGAAACAAAGTAAATTAGAGTTACCATAATTTTTGGCCTTCCCCCCGTATTTAAGGGCCAGTTCTTTCCACGAACGAGTTTCGGGCGTTGTGATGTCCAAAATCTTTTGAACTCACCGGTTCAAACTTTCCACCACCGGTGGGAGCCGTCGAATTTCTAAAACATGCAAAGGGTGAAGAGATGATATGGTCATAGAAGAATATCTAATAAGAGGAATATTATACAAAGAACTTACAACTATGGTTCCAAACAACCGGAAAGGATAAAGCCGTTGTCGGAATGATATCGTTGGTGGCCACTGCAACGAAACGTCCATCCACCCACGGTCGTTATCATCATCCATGCTAGACAACAAAGCATGGTAGCCACGCTTGCAAAGATTTATCATTCCTCCGCGGAAGATTTTGGAAGAATAGAGATTTATCACATGAGCTAAGGTTAGCTCCTCTCCAGTTTCTTGGCACAAGCGTCGGAGGCAGGAGATCGTCCTCCACACTGAAGGACTTACCTGTGCCAAACATACCTGGTAGAGAAGGTAAAACTCCGCAATCACAGAATCAAGCTCTCCGCTCAAAGAAAACGCACCCAAAGTAAAGGGATACATGAAAAAATATATAAAACCTTCCTTGGGAAGGGACACTCGCTCCGATAGATCATCAGCGATAATTTTCAACTCATTGCAGCGGCAGTCCTCCTTCACAGCAGGAATACTGGAAGGACGAAAGGAAGAAGGGTACCTATTAACAGCCCATGTACGATGGTTAGCAGTAAGAAATTTCTCTTCAAAATCCTTCAAAGTACTAAGCCTCCTTGGGATGATGGAATCCACTGTTGGAGGAATGGAGTCCTCGGTTTAGTTGTTATTCTTTGAATAACTACCACGTTTGGAAGAAGAAGCCATTGGAAAAGAAGAAAGTAAAGAATTTGTGTTTGAAGAAAATTAGAAAAAAAAGGATGAAAAACAAGGATGCAAATCAGAAGCTCAAGCAATTGTGAAAGGTAAAGGAAAAGAAAGTTGCATATAAGTAAAATTTTGACGGCTAAATTCATGGTCATGATTACCTCGATAATCGGCAAAATTTGTGCCAAATCATGGGATGATGCGTGTTCGGGGTATTAAATGCGGAGAGACGTGCGTCTAATCAACTCTCAGAGACCTTCATAGGGAATTATAGTAATTCCCGCTAAAAAGGTATTTGTACCAACTTTCCGGTAACACAAGTTATGTCAACGGAAAGCAGGGGACTAGTTGTATAGGGTAAAATATGATATGACATATGGCTGACTAAAAGGAGGACACGTGGAATCCAAGATGGGATGGTTGAGGACCGAACGCAGCCACTGCGCTTGTCACCGGAACGGATAACATTCATAAAAGTGTATTAAATGCTCTACGCCCGGTAGCATTTACTAAGAAATATTCTACAGTATTAAGAGCGACGGTCCGTTACAGAGAATTTGGCATTTATACTCAACGTTACATCTTTATCAATGACCCTCATAATTGGCATTAAAGGAGGACATGATCCTAGGACCTTTTCCCTAGGCATAGCTATAAATAGTGAGCTCAGATATCATTGTAAGGGACACGAATTTTCTAGCAAGAACATATACTATATTCTATACAAAATTTTATACAATTTCACTTTCTTACTTTTAGATCTCATCATTGATGTGTTCGAAAATTGTGTTCACGGAATCATCGTCTTTGCTATTTCATCTACATTCTAAGGTTAAGTATTATGTATTTCTTCAATTATTATATTATTTCAGGATCAAATTAGTTCACTTGTCTAGAAACTACGTATAAATTCAACTGTACCATTTTACGGGTAAACAGTGTGTTGAAAGCACTTCTTTTAGTGCTTGTATCTAAACTCTTTTACCATATCTCACAGAGAAGGTAAGCATTGCATTTTCAATTTTGCTTATGTATCGTTACTGTTGGTGCTGCTGTCGCATATTGGGATAAATTGATAAGAGCACATTAACCCTTATCTGCAACAGTCCTTTGAAAGTGAACAAGAGATTTTACCTGCTTATGGAGTTATGATATCAAAAATAGGCTGAAAATTCTTGTGATTTTGTGTTTGATACGAGAAAAATGTTTTCAAAAAAGCAAGTCATTTTGTTATAATCAAACACTAAAAAATATTTATCATTAGGCCATCTCCAACCCTCCCTCATTTTCTCCGTGATGGGGGCAACTTTTGCTATAATAGAGCTCCAACCCTCTCCATTTTTGCCTCCAAAATGGGGGATAAATAATATTTCTCCAAATATGGGGATACTGTTCATCTCCCCCATTACTATTCATGCATATTTTATTATTTAGCTCTTTTAATTTATCTCTTTATATATACCTAATTATGTTTATGTAATATCTTTATAATATTAATTTTACATCTTAACTTTGGCGTATAATTTTGATAAATTAATTTTCGTGGATTTATTATTTTTATGTAAAATTGTAAGTTAATTTTATTATAAATGTAATATATAATATGAATTTTACCATTATGTAATATGTATTGAATTATCTTGTATCTCAATGATTTCACTTTTATTTGAATTATCCTTTAATATATATAATGTATAATATTTGCTTACAAATTATATTATTTAAAAATTTATGGTGTAAAATAATTTTATATTAAATTATATGTGATGAATATGTAAAAAAGAAAAAAAGATAAATTTTCTTTAATAGAAATAAGAAAATAAAATTTATATAAAGATAATAATATAATATTGAAGAGAGAAGAATATAAAATGAAATATTCTTTTTTGGAGTAAAAAATAAGTAATTGTTGGAGTAACTTTCCTATATTTTGGAGGAGAAAATGGAGGTAAGGGTTGGAGTGGCCTTACAAGGAAAAAACGACTTCCTTCGGTTATGTTTTTCTTCGATAGTCCATTTGAGATAGTTTCTAAATTTAAAGAGTGTTGGATACTAAAATAAAGTTTCTACTGGAAAATGTTTAGAAAACAAAACACACCTATATAATCTTCAGTTTTACACAAGCATTTTGTATTTACCACATTCTCTTTTAAACCGTTTGCTTTTACCAAACCGACGATATTCCTAATGTAAGCTTGTTTGTTCACTTACGTTGGCATTACTTTATGATATTATGAGAAATATACACGAAGGTATAACGAGCAAACTTAACAAATTACAATCGTAGAATGAAAAAATGACAGCTAAATGCACTAAACTCGTATGTAAGGTCCTTCCTAAATGACAGCTAAATGCACTAAACTCGTATGTAAGGTCCAAGGAAGGACGGGACATATTGAATCTATTGTACACCTTGCATTTTTGTAAGAAAAAATTACGAACGAAGGCAAGATACGTATAAAAGATCAAAAGAAAAAAAATGAAAAACATACCACATAATCTAATAAAGCCAAATCATATTTCAACTACCTTTGGCTAGATTGTTCATCTTGACTAGTGAGCATGACTAGGAAATTTTAAGCTTGCTTGTCTCAACTCTGAAGCAAGAAGAGCTCCACAAAGTTTCACATATATAACAATCAACTTCTCCAAGATCTGAGGACCCTCATCAATCAAGCATCAAGAAATGTTCAAAAATGGCACACGTTCAAAAGTAGATTCAATCAACAATTCAAGCAGAGGCGGATCCAGGATTTATATCTTATGGGTTCAACTTTCAAGGTTTTTAGCATTTAACGCATTATATTTTTAAAGTTATGGGTTCATATCTACTATTTTTGCAATTTTAATGAATTTTTACATATAAATTTTTTCTTCGCATCGAAAGTTATGGGTTCAATTGAACCCGTAGGTTGAATACTACATTCGCCCCTGAATTCAGGTTATCCGATAATGAGGACGCACTTGGCTACCCAGCGTTTAGCGTGTGCACGATAACTGGTACACCAGAGGTGGCCATGAAGTCTTCAGAAACTCGAATTCTTTTACTCGAATACTATAAAAGAATACAGTTTTCACTAGAAACTCTAAGTTTTCTTCTTATTTTGTTCACATTTTAACTCTTCGATCAAATGAAATTTTCTAAAGCAAGGTAACAACACTTAAAAGAAACTAAACCAAACCCAAATGTACTATTTTTACATCCATGCCTATGCTGAAGCTACAATACAACAATGAACCTAAACTATGAAGAAGGACTGCTTGCATATAACAGGGTGAAGAATATTTCTACTTCCGGTATGTCTTGGATGACTTGAATATACCTGTTCCTGTTGGGTTCTTCAAGTAGAATCTGATCCATATGGGCTATCCGCGGTAGTAGTTTAGCTAATGGCATGCCTGATGTTAAATTGGCCTCTCCGCATAAGACCCTTATGTCTTCCATCAGTACATCCACTGCTGCTTTTAGCGATATTTCAACAATATTGCAAAATTCAGCACTGTCGATACAAAAAGGGACAGTGAGTGTTGATAACAGGTTTACCACAAAACAACAAGATTGCACTGAGAAACAAAATATTGGATAAACTTTAAACATTGAAGAAGTTTGCTGTAGTTTTTGTATGCTTATGCTTTACAAAACTAGGAAAAGGAAGCTAACTACCGCGATGAAGAAATAACACAGAAGACCATTCCTTTAGGTCCTTTTTGTTTTTTTGTTTTATTTTTTGGTTGGGTGGAGGGGGCGGAAGCCCGGGGGAGTTGGACCAAGGATGCAAGAAGGGAAATTCCGTATTCATGACAGAAGCATCTTAAAAAGGTGCAAAATTAAATCAGCTCCTTCTGTTCTTATATATGGAGAAACATAATATACATGAAAACTTCTCCACTATGACGTGATCCAAAGCAAGTCACTTTTGAAGCTGACTTGCTCACATGATTGCTTCCAGAAAGTAGCATTGCTGACATGATTGCTTTCTTAATATTCAGGTTAACATTGTGCCTAGTGCCCTAAAGAAGTTTATATTTGATTCTCATCATAGTGATGAGCTTTAATTACCTAACTGAAATTCATATTGCTAAACGCATGTATAGCAAGAGAAGTACCTTGACAACACAGCTTGTGTCTCCTGCATAAGTTGTTCGAATTTTGACGCATTGGAGAGATCTGTGCTGCCAGTGCTAAAACTTACATCAACACTATTTTGCTTAGAGTCCTCTGGCATAAAAAAACCCAGCCACTGATGAGGACTTGCCGTGCTCATGAAGGTGTTCAATATCTGAATAATGGTATCATGAAGTACAGTAGTGTTGAAGAAATCCTTCAGCTGTTTTCTACAAATTAGAAGTTCAGTGTTATTTTGTAAAGACCTTTCAGGCAAGATGTAGCTTTTATATATAGATATTGTGGATAATTACACAGAATAATCTCCAGAATCCTTAGGTTCACGAAGAAAGGTTAATCATCAACCCTTTCATCTAGCAAAATATGTAAATCGTGGAGAATGATATTGATTTTTATTCTATTTTTTCCTTTTTGTGAAGAAGGAGAATGATATTTACATATCAGCTCCAACTCAAGTTCAAGAAATTATGTAAGACTGGGGAAGCTTTGCCTCGCCAGCGCCCAGCAATTGGAAGATGGCAAAATGAGCAGTTGGTATTATTTATCTCATCCGAACTCATTAAATTCCATAATATAACATTTGTGCTCTAATATTATCCATCGTGCTTGATGTTCGTAGTTATCTGTTTCCAGCTAAACATCCTTTAGATGCAACTACAAAGAAAGTATACAAACAAGAAAAGCGATTCAGAGAATAACACAAATGTGATCTCATCTACTGCTTGCAAATTGAAAAAAAACTAGGAGTAACACTACTCAGTTCTTATATAAAAAACTGAAATTCAAATAGCATATGAGCATGGGTTTCTCAGTATTCAATATTTATCATCAATTTTGGTACTTCCAGTTAGTTGTTAGAAATAAAAAATGTAGACATGCTTTAATGTTCTATGAAATAACATGTCGGTTTAGCGGAAGCCCGTGTATTGTTTATTTAAGCACATTGGTTTAACTTGCCAAGCAGCCATAACCATTGTCTTCGATTCAACAATCTAGAAACACTTTGCCCCACGAGTGTTTTAATTCTCCTTTCCCACTTCATAAACCCTCAATGCCATTATAGATTCTCCAATCTTAACTGCATTTACAAGAGTACAACAGTAACGCTTCAATACCCTCCTGCAGAACTCTGACCGATATCTTCATCCAGGTTGTCTCACTTTGTGGAGCCTCTCTTCCTCAGTTCCACATATCTCCAACATATTGGGCCTTTATTTTTCCAACCTTTTGCATCAAGCTGCTTAAGATATTATCAGTCGGAACCAGCCATAAGAAGAAGCCCACAGTCAAGCATATATAACATAATACCACAACTGTTAAGTACGGCTACACATTGATGGCAATAGATAAATACTAAGGTTGAAATTGGAGCAATGTGAGCGGGTATAAGGCTTGAAAGCAGTTTAGACTTTGTTGTGTATACTCTCAATTATATTGATCTTGCCGTCTCTCTTAACTTGGAGATTGACAACTCTTTTGCTCAGGGATAACGGAAAAACTAAAAGGATTGGCCAGTTAACAAACACAAATTCAGAAGAATGATACTGAACTGACCAAATAAACAACAGTAGATGCGCATATAATGCGATGGTTTGCATGGTAAAGGAAGAAATAAGAGGCCTACCCTTTTAGAACTTCAGAAGTTGCTGCTTCAAAACTAGAGATTAAGGTAGGCAAGCCAAAAGTAGTTAAATAATCTGCACTGGCCAGAAAACGCTGCTGGTCATTTCTGTCAATCAGATCAGCTTCATCCTAAGAAAAACAAGAAGAGCAGTTTCCCATAAGCAAAAGAACTATGGGCTAAAATCTAACCATCTATCAGCTTTATCCCACAATAACGAAAAAGAAAAGAAATTGCACTCCCATGGGCATAAAAAGATTAACATGTAATCTTGATTTTCCTTTTCCTTTGCTAATAACCAATTGAAATTCCATTTTGATTTCAAGCTTCTGACAGGACCTGATTCCTCGGTTTCAATTGGACTATGGACCACAAGGTTCAAAAGTTCTCCGTGAGTGTGTGTACGCACACCCACCCACACACACACACACACTCCACTACATATTGTTTGAGACATGGGGAGTACAAGAACTAGACAATTTTAGATGTTGAATATTTTCCAGTTAGATTTCCTTCATTAAAATATCATGAAGCATATATATATATATATATATATATATATATATATATATATATATATATATATATATATATATATATATATATATATATATATGGAGAGAGAGAGAGAGAGGCACCCAGAAAGATGCTGAGCGTACTGCAAATTCGGGTAAAAAACCCACATACTCAGTACTAGACCAAAAGGTCAGGATCCAGTTCTACCAAGAAAATGTCCCATTATCCAGCACCAACCACAGATTACAGTCACCTTGGTTCTTGGGTAGGTTCCCTCCTGTGTGTAGGCTCTACATAGTTTTCCTGCTACTTCGCTTTGTTGTCATAATTAACTGCACATAAGAGTCTCCTTATTTCTGTTTTTGTATCTGCACTTAGTGCTTCACTTTGTCTTTGGTTCCACTTATTTCTTGCCATTCTACCTCGATATGGCTAGTGCAAATCTTACGATTGTTCTCATGCTGCTGGTAATCAATTAAATTAATTTAACTCCCGTTGCATAACAAGTAGACGCTCAGCTTCAACTTAAGGATGATGACATTTCACCATGAGAAGGGAGACAAAAAGTGAAATGCAAAATTAGATGAAACCATTATGAACCTGACAACAGGAAAATTTTGGAGTACAACTGGGTGACTGGATGTCCAAGAAGAACATGGGTACCCTTTGAAATCTGCATAGGAATGCTTTTACAGAGGGATGACAAAGCAGCATATCTGGAAATCTTCAAAATACCAAGTAGACGAACATATTAACAAATCAGAAACTGCAACTTAGCCAAGAATTTGACACATGATCAATAGATTGTTTGAGACGTAGTTTGATTGCCGAAGGTAGGTCCAGGCTAGATATAATCCGAAAAACAGAAAACTAATCTGTTTTACGGAGAATTGCAGTTAAAGTATATTAATTGAATAGAATCAGCTCTGTCACACCTCACGAACAAGACAAATCAAAGAGTTCATTTTTAATATAATTAAAAAAGACATATCTATTTTGTATGCCATTATTCTTTCAAGGATACTACATAAAAAGAGCTAGCCTCCAAAAGGTTGGTTGCTGCTTCAATCCCCCGTAAAACTCTCAAACCATGTGAGCTAATTTTTGTCCATATTGCATCTATAGGGCTCACGGCCCTAACCTTAGTCCACACCCTATTGGATTTGTCGCCGCAACTGTAAGTCCAGGAGTCCATGATGTGAAAGTTTGAAAAAGAGGGATTAGAACACTCATAAATAGAGCCTGGTTCAATAACTCTATGGTTTGCAGACACGCATGGCAATCCCACTTTTGTTAGGGAACTTAAAGCTGCTTAGGAGAATAGCAAGGTGCTTTATCAAATATCTTCAGAATTTCATTTAGAATGACCTCAAAACTGACCTACCAATTATCTGCCTGAATATGTGACTGCACAAGGCATCTGCTACATAACAAATTTCAAAACTTAATAATACCGAAAGTACACCAGGCCAAGAGGAGCATAACTACATAATTCTAATTTAGAATGTATTGTTATATAGAAAGAGGACGTACACCTGAAATATGCATAGTAAAATATTACCTTTTTATAAATCAGAAAAGAGCACACATTGCTATCAGTGAGTTTTTTCAAAGTTTAATAACTGACACAAATAAAATAAAACTAGGCTTGCATTAACTTTGTACAAAAGTAGTCACACGGTGGACAGATAGAATTTTTTTTTTTCCGATAAGTAATGATGAGAGACAGTAAAGGTTCTGCAGTGATGAACAAAAGAACTTGGCTCTGGGCATAAGATAGATGCAGAGAAGATTAAACGGGGTAGTTAGGCAATGAAAGCAAAAGTTGGAGGTTAAGAATTTGAAATGAAAAAAGGTTTCTGTTAAGAAATCAGCACTTGGAAGGGTGATAGAGAGTATAGAAAGATATCAGGAGACATCCTTCAGTTCTACTGGTTTGAATATGCTGCAGTCTGGTGGTAGGGTACACTGCTATAGCTGAGTTCCAACCACCTTTTCTCAGTAAGGGAGATCCGGATGAATTAAGGAGCTCGAGCCTAACAGAGTTGTCGTTGCCAAATCTGATGCAGTCATTACAAACAACCGAAAAGTGTAGACCTTCCCAAGAACAAGAATTTCACATAATCCCAGACACCAACACTGATCAGTAGCTAGCAATCTAAAATTACATGACCTTAAGGAACACAATTAGCGGCAAGGCTTCTCTAATACAATTTAGACACAGTGATAATCACGAGCTACCAATTATACCGTCATGAACAAGAAAGGCAGCAGTTCTTACTAATTGGCCAGAACTTCCAATGCCACGTGCTGTGTCTATATAGAGATGTCTCCCTAATATGTTGACTTGAACTCTAATATATAAGCTTAGCAGTGTTGTCACCCAGAGAGACAACACCATTCTTGTAAAACCTGGAAGACCACAACATCCAAACAAGATAAGCAAACTACTCTATGTCAAATTTCAATGCATCAAAAGTTAAAAGCCCATTCTACATACTTAAAATTTTGAGTCTCTCCCATAGCTCGAGCTTCTCTGCAGCTGTTAGACTATTTGGCAAATCTTTTCCTTTCATCAACCTCTCTGTCAAGTGTGCGAGGTCCAATTCTTCTTCTATCTGACTACTTAAACATCGCATTACATGAGGTAACGTTGTTGAATCAGCTATCCTTTGAATATTTTCAAAATGTGACTTCACCCTACCGATCAAACAAAACCAATTCAGACATTAATGACTTCAAGCATGACGAAACTCTTAGACAAGCATTACCATTCACGAAAACAAAACAAAAAAGAGAGAGAGATCTTAACTGGGATTTAATGAGTTCCTCGCTTCTCCTTTGGTCGGCGAGTTCTCTCTCAAGATCAGAAAGCTTTCGCCGGTGTGCATTATACAACTTATACAAAAAGTATCCGCTTCCCAAAACTCCAACTGTAACATATACCTTCCTCTTATGTCTTCTCCAAAATTCCCTATTCCAAGAAAACCACAGTCCATAATGAATGAATGATCAATCAATCAAATCTATCCGACTCCCAAACTAGTTACGATTCTGCTGTATGCATCATCTACACCCATTCCACTCTATTTGGACCCTTTCTCGATAAAAATTTAAGTTATATACATTTACAGTATAAAAATAACAGTCAAGTTACCATTTTTACCAGATTACCGATTAATGTTTATCAAGAGATTTACATGTAATTGACAAACAAGTGACCTGATTATGTAAATATTTTTTTATATTTTAGATAATATAGATACTTGATAAGGTTAATTCAATGGGGAGAAAGAAGAAAGAAAAGGAAAACAATGAAAAATGAAACAAAATTGAACATCACAAAATACAATTCTATAAAAAGCATAATATAAAAAAGGGAAAGAAAGGAATTTAACGAACCACATCCAATCAATTTTGCTTTGGTTATCTTCTGTTAGTTTACACCGGCCTTTGTTATGGCCGGAACTTGTTATCTATAATTTTCCCTTTTGATTTGTTAGGAACTTGTAAAAGTGAATAGTTGTGAGGGTTTTAGGCTAAGAATTGGTTAGCTGCTTTGAAGTTTGAACTTCCGATGTCCGAATGGGGTCACCTTGTAATTGGCAAGTGTGTTTGTTTGGTTGGAGCATTGAATTAAAAAGCGGCTGATATTATAAAAACAAGAAATGAAAATAAGTCGTAGACATTTCTTGGAGTTTCTATAAATAGTGAAACATTACCCCGTTTGTCTATGAATAATTTTTCTTGTTTGTTCGATACTCATTTTCAAAATATTATTTGGTTATATATTTCTTTGAATTTTTAAAGATGAGTTTCAAATATTTTGGAAGATGAATTTCAAATTTGAAAAAGTAGTTTGCCTCTTTTTCAAATAAGCAATATTTTTCTCTCACAAATTTTTTTTTAAGTGGAATGCATGTCAAAACATAATTTTAATTTTCAACTATTTTTTAACTTAAGTTCAGAAACTACTTTTTTTAAATTTCACATTTTTTATGTCCAAACGCCTACTAATTGAGCAAATGAATTTGGAAAACATAAACCTGGAAAACTGATGATTTTGATTCGAGTAATCTATGCCTTAAACAATTAAACATTTGGCTATGTTATTATTGGTTTTGTGGTAGTATTTCTCCATGATTTTACCTCGGGAAAAAAAGAAATTCAAGTTCATTGAGAAGAGGATGTATGTGTCTCTTTTGAAGGCCAACACAAATATATAATAGAGTTTAAATTCTATACACTGATTGTGTAAAAGATATTTACATAATCAGATCACTTAAATAGTAATTGCAATGAAAATTTAAATTTATTTTCTCTCCTGTTTCCTCACTAACTACACTAATAGTATGAAGACTTGCAATCTAATGATAGTTGTGAGAATCCTTTAGATAATACATAATATGGGTGAGTTAAATTCTCTTTATTTCATTCTTCCTTCCATTTTTTTCAGATCCCCTCTTATGTAATAGTAGAAAAATTAAAATAAGAAACATGCCCTTGCCTCTCATTCTTACCTGAACATTTCACAATTATTATTCTGTTTACTCTCTAAAATTGCTACTTGCCTTTACTTGCAGTGAGCAGAAGTGCAAAAGCAGCCAAGAGTTTGCTATCAAGAATGGATTACCTGTTCTAAAGAATGTACTGTATATATATATATATATATATATATATATATATATATATATATTGATTTGCACCCTAAGATTTAAATCTTAGACAGCTACATTTATCGATTTAGGAAAGCACAACTTAATTTTTAGTGCTACCTGGGTTCGATTTTGGCTCCTGCATTTACTTAAGTTTGAGTGGTGTCCCTCTTCAAATCATAGTTCTGCCTCCGAACTAGAGGGAGAGGAAATTTCATTTTTGGACAAAAGCTGTCTTGTGCATTGACATATTGATCCCTTAACAATGAAAGTCGCAAATTTGGTTTCGAATGCTAGAGAGAAGAAGCTTCTGTGATCCTTCTGGTCTCTCCAAACAAGACTGGACTAGTAAAATACAATTAAAAGTTTTTAGTAAGAAACATGCCAGTGCAGAGCAAATTCGTTTTTATTTTAAAAAGGTGAAAATCATACTTTCTTCCAACTTTGTGAATAAAATTAAACTTACTCATCAATTTCAGATCATAGACATTCTCAATCCCTATGCTGATATCGATTATTGACCTATGATTTTCATAAAAGCATAGTACATTCTTCCCTTTAAGTTATCAATGTTCTTGTGAACTATATCAGTAACTTTTGTGAATTAAATTGAACCCAAGTAACACTTTCACCATTAGGAAAAGAACATTTGTATATCTCACATCTACTTATATCGTAAGAACATAAGTTTTTATTTTGTTGAATTGAATTTTTTTCTATTGAATGGAAGATGATTTTACATCAAGTAAATCCTGCATTCGTGGACAGTTGCCATTAGTACAAGTGGATTTCCAAATACTTAACATAAAGATATGGAGGCAATTACATTTATGACATCATTAAAGGTGCCTTTAGCGTTGTATTTCATATTTAAGTTGATTCAATCTAATCGTTGGCTGATAAGAAACTTGGCACCTTAGGATAGACATCACAATGCCAATATATAGCATGTAATGTTAATATAGCACAAACTTGTCTAAGTATGACACCAAAAATGGCAAAGCTCTATAGCAAAAACAAATAAATAACTTCGACAAATTGAGTGCATCCTCAAATATGCTTTTATAGAAGTTACATTTCAGAATAAACTCCAACAACTTTCTCTAGCTACCATATGTCAACTTGCAAGTGACAATAGGGAACAAAACAAAGGGAGTATATGACCTAACTCTTCTTGCGCAAAAATTACCCAGGGAGTATATGAACAAAACAAAGGGAGTATATGAACAAAACAAGCTATTTACCCAGGCAAACTGATAAATAATTGCAGGAGTATAGATGACCCCCAACACCAAGAAAAACGAGGACAAAAAAGACTATAAAGAGATTCAAGATGTATATATCCTCATAAAATCATAAACAAACTGAAGATCTGTAAGAAAAACACAGAAGGAAACATAAAATTACTCATAAGGCTAGGCAAAAGAGCTTCTTGGATCTACATCCAATATAACATGCTTAAATAAAATCCAAAACTGTAACAGAAAAGGCCTCGTAGCCATGAAAACAAGGAGACTCCAGACATACTTCTTCCAATGTTTTAGATTTCATCCAAATGAAGGTCAGGCCAAATGGTGCTACATGTTTCATCCTAATAACGGCCAATACCCCACACTCTAATCAAGCCATCTGTGTATCCGCTGAAAAGTGTGCTTCCATCAGCACTCCAGCTCAAACTGGTGCAGTATATGACCTGGCAGATGGATATACAATGAGGTTAGCTACACTCACAGCTTATTTCAACATTGACAATATTAGAACTGACAAATATGGACATCATCACAAAAATTAGGTCCAACGGCAGCACGGTATAATTAGAAAATAAGTTCTACTCACTGATGGATGTAAATAAGATTTACATCCATTATGTCACTTGAAGAAATTGCAGGAAATTCTCTATACAAATATTAATTGGCAACCTTAAAGAAAATGGAAAGTTTCTATAACATGTAAAAATACACTTACAATGTCATTGCGTAGAACCAGTCAGGAGGTTCTGTGGATGACAAGATGCAGGAAGCGAGGCTTAGATGGTTTGGGCACGTGCGAAGAAGAAGCCCAGATGCCCCGGTCAAGAGGTATAAGCGATTCGAGAAGAGATAGAGGGCGACCTAAGAAGTATTGGGGAGAGGTGATCAGGCAAGACACAGCGTGGCTTCAGATTTCCGAGGACATGGCCCTTGATAGGAAGAGGTGGAGGTCGAGCATTAGGGTGGTAGGCTAGAAGGTAGCTTAGCATTATTCTACTTCGTACCGGGTGAGGCTAGTCTAATAAGGTTTTGTCTTAGGCTACTAGCAATTATTGTTGTGTTCACACTATTCTTCCATTTTTTCATAGTACCGAGCCTTATTCACTGGTTATTGTTATTGTTTTTAATCTATTTTCTGGTTCTTATGATGTTGCTATTATTCGTGTGATTTATGTTGATGGTACTGATATATTGTCTCTTTTTGTCTTCTTGAGCCGAGAATCTATCAGAAACAGTCTCTCTACTCTCCGAGGCAGGGGTAAGGTATGAGTACACACTACCCTCCCAAGACATTGTTGCCTAGAACATAAATCCTCACAAAAACTGGGTTGTTGTTGTTATTGTTGCCTAGAACATAAATCCTCACAAAAATAGGTCCAACCGAACGGCAGAGATAGAAATTATAAACTTGAAACTAAAAACAGCTGCAATCATTCCATATATTAAAGCTACTCATTTGTGCTAAAAACAACAGACTACATCAGTAGAAAAGTATGCTAGAAACCACAAAAAAATGATAATGAGAGTCATAGGTGACAAATTACAGATGATAAATACTACTGAAAAACTAATACTCTTCCAATTACTACCATAACTTTTAACAGGGTAGAGGATATTATACCATGAATTCCCGAGAACAAGAACAGCTAGAATTATTAACTACACTTAGTTATTTTAGTCTAATTAGACTATGAACTGCTACAACATTCTCAAAGACCTATTTCCAGCTATTAGTCACTCTATCTATATCATTAATACACTACAACAAGAACTAATATTCACAATAAACGCATTCAACCAACAAATAACTTCATATGATACAATAACACAATCCAATAAACCAAAAGTAACATTCTTGAAGCAAAAAATGAAAACAAAAATCAAACCCACCTTGTTTTTGCCAGAAGCAGTTCCCTCAGAAGACATTTCACTCTCTTGCTTCAGATCAACTTTCAAATCATCCACGATAGTCTTGCTCTCCAAATCCCAAATCTTAATACTCGACTCAGTGGCAGCACACAACCAGTACCTATTTGGGCTAAAACAAAGCGAGTGAATAATAGAACCCGACTCAAGCGAGTACAATTTCTTCCCTTCAGCCAAATCCCACAACAAAATCACTCCATCCTTTCCTCCACTAGCACACAAAGAACCATCTGGAGACACAGCCGCAGTATTCACATACCCAGTGTGTCCAGCAAGCGTAGCACGGAGCTTACAGTTGGTAAGGTTCCATATTTTTACAGTTCTGTCCCACGACCCAGATACGATAGTTGGCTGAAGATTATTCGGGCTGAAACGAACACATGAGACCCAATCAGAATGCGAATCTCCGTCCTGAATCGTGTACTTACACTCACCCAAAGTGTTCCAAAGCCTGATGCTCTTATCACGGGATGCTGACACGATCTGACGGTTGTCAACAGAAAATGCGACGGACAAAACATCCTTAGTGTGTCCGACGAAACGACGGGCGGTGGTACCAGCTTGAAGATCCCACAAACGGAGCTCACCGTCCCAAGATCCGGAAAGAGCGAACATGCCGTCGGATGAAAGGACGACGTCTTGAACGAAATGGCCATGGCCGGTGAGACGTCGACGGGGGACGCCGTATTGTGGGCCGTCTTTTGTTATTGACCAAACGATGATGGATTTGTCACGTGAGGATGTGACGATCATATCGGAGTTGTCAACTGGGGTGGCGATGGCTGTGACCCAGTCAGTGTGGGCCCTCATTGTGCCGCGGAGTACTAGTGATTCTTGCGACATTTTGTCGAACAGGTGGTGGGTGGGTGGCGACTGAGCTCGCAGGCTATAAGCAAAATGAAAGCGAAGGAGAAACCCTAAACATGAAAGGGATGATTTTATATGGTGGAAGGTTTTTAGGGTTTTGGGCTTTTGCTACTGATCTGCTCTGTACCCCGGGTTAATGGTCCGATAATCCAAGAGTTCCCTTAATAAAATAGTATTTGAAGCTAAAATTGAAAAAAATAAATTGTTGAAGTTGAGCTTATGTTTAAAAAATAACTTCACTTAAGAAACCGTTTTATAAGAATTGAAGATTTTAAGTGAAAATCAACACTTCATTTGAGAAGATACTATATCTTATAATTTAGCAATTAATAACTACAATTAGGAAAAAGAATTATAAAAAATGAAAATTTTGTGAGTAGAAATCACCACTTAATTTCATATATATCCTCTAATAAGTATTTTAATATTTCACTTGAACATTAAATATTGTAAAATTCAATTTACAACTATTCATGGCCAAAGAGAAATTGAAATTCAGTATTTGCTAATAGTGAAATTGTTTTCATTCCCGAAAGGGTCTTTACTCTTTACTCTCTCTACTAGTCCATATTATCCACTTACATATTGTTGGATAGTTGGTTGCAATGTCAAAGTTTTAGTTTATTTTATCAACTTAAGATGCGAGTATGTAGGGGTTTGTATCTAGTGTTGCAATCTATATTGCGTTTCAATCCTACTTAATCTTTTAAGATGGTTTTTGTCATATTAGTAGTTTTTTAACAGTTAGTGGAGAGACATTTCGAGCTACCTAGCTAATAGTGAGAGCAATTTTAGGCCAAAAATGAAACGGAGGACAAAATTATCCAATTTCAAATAGTTCAAAGGCAAAATTATTCATTTTCCCTTGTTTGGTTTCTTACATATTAGTACCATTATTTTGGTTGTGCATACAAAAGGACATGAAAATCGGCACTCTTAGCCATAGGTTATTGTTCATTCTGTGAACATGAGATTTTGCAAACTTGTCTTCAATTTTATGTAAATTTGTTGGAGACAGTTGAATCCTGATGGCACGGCAGAAAGGAGAACAGTTTTGCAGTGATTCAAGACTTATAAATGCGTCTGCATCTCTTGAATTCTTTGTTTATTTGACAGGTTTAATAGCTTGTGAAACTCTCATGGCAATCTCAACTGATATTCCAGCCTTCATTCTCCTCAACTGCATCGCTAAAATGTCTCTATTCAACACTATCTTGTTCTATTATAGCATAATCTATCCCCTTTATATGAACAAGTTTGATTTGTTGAAAACCACCTGCACTTGGGGATGGCTAACCTAAGATTAAGAAGACACTTGCACTAGCGATACAACCTCTTTGCATGTAGGAAACTTAAAGTAAATGGCAATACATATGATGCCAAATTTGCAGCAGATGCATTCATGTCAAAGCTATATAATCTCCATATAGGATATGGGCTAACGAAGATGTTGCTATCAAAGTCTTGTTGGGTTTTTTAAGCTTATTTTAGCTTAAAAGAGTGTGTGGGAAATGGAGGGAAAAATAAAAATTTGATTTTCCCTCCTTAACAAAGGGACACTGTCCCATATTGGAGGAGGAAAACACTTTTGATAGGTATATATAATTGCTCTTTTTCTAGCTCTTAAAGAGTTAAGAAGAAAGCAAGACTTGCGCCGTTATCGTCACTCGACTTCGATTAATCCAAATTATCTTATTTTGTAACGAAAAATTAATTTTCATCCACGTTTTGAATTCCCATTTTATTTTGTGTAAATAGTTATTTATGTTATGGCCGTTTTTACGTAAACAATCATGACAGACCTTCTGAAGAGTTGCATCTCTTCATTTAAATCCAACATGTTGGCTATAAATAGAAGACCATTCCCTCATATTTTCCTTACGAAAATTATGAATTCTCCTCTTCCTTTCTGCATTGTTTAAACTACAACAAAGCAACAGTAAGTGTGATTTGTTGCCTTCATTTGTGTTTGTTGAAACATTGGGGTTTGAAGTACCGCTACACCAGTGTGCCATCCGTTCTATCCTGAGAGGAAATAATCCACAACCTCGAGTACTATGCGGGGATTAAGTTCCTTAAGGATACACTGTGAATTCAGTGGGCTCGGATTAATTTCTACTTCTTCTACATTTCTGTCTATACATTGTTTTCTTCTCCAGAATTATTTTACAAATACAATATAATAAACAAGCTTAAGGAACATAAATATTTTATGAATTTGTGTTACACTCACTGTTCTGAAGACAAAAACCTTTGTGATTTTCTACTCCTGTTTTGAAGATTAAAGTCTTCGTGGTTTTCTGCTCTATTTGTTTACTTTAACGTATTCTGTTTTGGTTTACTATTTATTATTCAGAGATTAAAATCCTAGGGATTTTCTACTCCGTTGGAGATTAAAATCTACGTGATTTCCGACTCCAGTTTTATTCGGTTTGAAGATATAAAAACTTCGTTGTTTATTAAACGTTTGTTTGTGTCATTCTTATATAGAAATGACGAATGAGAACGGAAACCAGGTTGTTCCTATGGTGACTACCAATGCATCGACAAGCCGAACAACTCTGGCATTGACACCGGCACCGGCAGATAAGCCCGAAAAAAATTCTTGGATTGATTTCAAGTGGTGGCAGCAAAAGATGTTCTTTTATTTGACGATTTTAAGTCTACAGAAGTTCATTAAGGAAGATGTTCTTGTTCTGCCCGACGAAACTCCAGACAATGAACGTTTTCTCGTGACTGAGGCATGGAAGCATTCTGATTTTCTGTGCAAGAATTACATTCTTAGCGGACTGGAGGATGATCTGTATAATGTCTATAGTAATGTGGAGACGTCAAAAGAACCATGGATTGCGCTTGAAAAGAAATACAAAACTGAGGATGTCGGTTTGAAGAAATTTGTTGCCGCTAAATTTTTGGACTACAAAATAGTAGATAACAAGTCTGTTATTACCCAAGTCCAGAAATTGCAAGTGATTATTCACGATCTCCTTGCTGAAGGTATAAGTCAAATTAATACTTATGTTAAAAGTATTAATTATATTATTATTATTACTAACAGGATTTTCATTGAAGGTCTTGTCATCAATGAAGCATTCCAAGTAGCATCGATGATTGAGAAGTTGCCTCCTTTGTGGAAGGACTTCAAAAATTACTTGAAACACAAACGCAAGGAGATGTCGCTTGAAGATCTCATTGTTCGGTTGAGAATCTAAGAGGACAATGAAGCTGCTGAAAAAAAAGGTCGTGAAAATTCAACAATAATGGGAGCAAACATTGTTGAAGATGTTCCTCAAAATAATAGAAAGAGGAAGAAGGCTTCTGGACTGAAAAGTAACCCAAGCAAGAAGCGGTTCAAAGAAAATTGCTACAACTGTGGGAATCTGGGCACAAATCTGTAGATTGTCGTGCTCCAAAGAAAGACAAGAAGAAGGGTCAAGCAAACATGGTTGAAAAGCATGAAGATATTGATGACTTGTGTGCTATACCTTCTGAATGCAACCTGATGGAAAAATCCTAAGGAGTGGTCAATTGATTCTAGAGCCACTCGTCATGTTTATGTTGTTAAAGAAGCGTTTGCTACATATGCTCCAGTTGGACCCGAAGAGACGCTTTCTGTGGGAAATTTTGCAACAACCAAAATTGAAGGATGTGGCAATATATTTCTGAAAATGACTTCTAGCAAGGTGGTGACTCTGAACAACGTCCTTCATGTTCCCGAGATTAGGAAGAATTTAGTCTCTACTGCACTCCTCGTTAATAACGGGTTTAAGTTCGTTTTTGTATCTGATAAGGTTGTAATAAGTAAGAATGAGATGTTTGTTGGAAAAGGTTACCTCACTGAGGTCCTTTTCAAACTGGATGTAATGGTTGTTGAGAATAATAAAATTCCATCTTCTTCTTACTTACTTGAGTCAAATAATTTATGGCATATACGTTTGAGACATGTCAATTATAAAACCACGCAAAAAAATGGTTAATTTGAAAGTATTGCCTAAGTTTGAATGCGACAAATCAAAATGTCAAATATGTGCAGAATCTAAGTATGTTAAACATCCTTATAAGTCAGTTGAAAGGAATTCAAATCCTTTAGACTTAATTCACATAGATATTTAGGACATGAAGTCAATACCATCTCGCGGTGAAAAGAAGTATTTCATAACTTTTATTGACGACAATACTCGATATTGCTATGTTTACTTACTTAATAGTAAAGATAAAGCAATAGATGCATTTAAGCAATACAAAAATGAAGTTGAAACACAACTTAACAAGAAAATCAAATGGTAAGAAGTGATAGGGGTGGTGAATATGAATCTCCTTGTGAAGAAATATGTTTAGAATATGGAATTATTTATCAAACAACGGGCCCTTACACGCCTCAATCCAATGGGATTGCGAAAAGAAAGAATCGCTCGTTAAAGGAGATGATAAATGCATTATTGATAAGTTCTGGTTTGTCACAGAATTTGTGGAGGGGAGTCATTCTTTTGGCTAACCGAATACTAAATCGAGTACCCCATAGCAAAACGCAACACATTCCATATGAAAAATGGAAAGGAAGAAAGCCCAACTTGAATTATCTTAAAGTGTGGGGGTGTTTGGCAAAAGTGCAAGTTTCTAAACCCAAAAGGGTAAAAATAAGACCGAAAACTGTTGATTGTGTTTTCATAGGATATGCAACCAATAGTAAAGCATATCGGTTTCTGGTTCATAAATCAGAAAATTCTGACATTCATAATAATACAGTTATAGAATCAAATAATGCTGAGTTCTTCAAAAATATATATCCGAATAAAAAGGAATGTGAGTCGATTGATGAAGGATCTAAACGACCTCGGGAAGAAACAAAATAAAGTACGTTTAATCAGGAGGATTCAAGACGTAGTAAATATCAAAGAACGTCTACTTCATTTGGACCAGATTTTGTGACTTTCTTATTGAAAAATGAGCCTCGAACATTTAAAGAAGCTATGTTTTCTTCGGAATCATTATTTTGGAAAGAGGCAGTCAATAGTGGAATAGAATCCATATTGAACAACCATACATGGGAATTGGTTGCTCTTCCTCATAGAAATAAACTGTTGGGTTCTAAATAGATTTTTAAGAGGGAAATGAAAGATGATGGCACTATTGATAAATATAAGGAAAGACTTGTGGCCAAAGGGTATAAACAACGAGAAGGTTTTGACTATTTTGATACATACTCTCTAGTTACAAGAATTACGTCCATACGAACATTAGTATCATTAGCTGCGGGTTATGGTCTTGAAATTCATCAAATGGACGTTAAGACGACCTTCTTAAGTGGAGATTTGGAGGAATAAATCTACATGGAACAACCTGAAGGTTTTATGGTTCCAGGTAAAGAAAATAAGGTATGTAGACTTGTTAAGTCCCTTTACGGACTAAAACAAGCACCCAAACAATGATATGCAAAATTTGACCAAACAATATTGTCAAATGGTTTTAAGATAAATGAATGTGATAAATGTGTGTACATTAAAAATATTTCAAATCACATAGTCATTGTTTGCTTATATGTGGATGATATGCTGATAATGAGTAACGACATTGCCAACATAATTGCGACTAAGCGTATGCTAACTAGCAAGTTTGATATGAAGGACTTGGGAATTGCTGATTTAATTCTGGGTATTAAGATCCATAAGACTCCTCAAGGTAGGGGTGGGCATAATACCGACCGAACCGAAAAAATCGGCCGAACCAAAAATTTTGGTTTATTCGGTCGTTTTGCGATTTATAGTTTTAAAAATTTCGGTGTTCGGTTCGGTGGTCGGTTTTCGGTTTAACCGAAAAACTGAATTTCGGTAGAGGTGATCGGTAGGCTTTGTCCACTGCGAGACATCATTGTGTAGGGAAAGAAAGTGAATCAAGACATTAATAATGCATATATAATTTACTGTTTCATTTGTTTTCTTTTGGAAGCTTTGAAGTAATAAGTGAAAATAAAGTATGTCTTATAATATTTATGAACACCTAGTTAGCTAGCTTTGTCCCCACATATATTCTCTTTAGCTGCTACTTTTTGAAGCTTTTCATATTGCACGCTCTATGAAATCATTGGCATTAAAGCTTGCACTTTATTCTTCATTTGCATCATTAAATTTTGATTTATTTTCTTTTTTTGGGGTTCTAAATTAGCTTTGGATAAGCACATTTAGATTCACACAAAGCAGGAGATCCTATGTTAGTGTGCATGCTCCATTTTTCACTCAAAATCTAATTTTTTGTTGCAACAAAGTACTCTGTTCGTTTTATTTTATATAATTATATTTGATTAATCACGAAATTTAAGAAATACATAAATATTTTTTAAGTTTGTAGTCTTAAATATATTACTATAATATTTGTGTAACTATAAAACTTTTGAAACTTGTCGTCTTAAATATATCGAGACAATTATGATGATAAACGCTTGTCATTAAAAATAAAATAAATGTTTTTTCATGGCTTGAAACCGAAAATCGAACCAATTAAACTGAACCGAACATGAATAAACCGAACCGAACCGAACCGAAGTTATTATGGTTCGGTTTTGGTTATTAAAATCAAAAACCAAAAACCGAATTAACCGAACCAAAATTCTACAAAACCGAACTGAACCGACCGATGCCCACCCCTACCTCAAGATCTGGCATTGTCACAATCTCATTATATTAAGACAGTAATTGAAAAATTCAAGTCCTTAGATTTTAAAGTTGCAAAGACTCCAATTGACGTGAATCTTGCACTAGCAAATAACAAAGGCCAGAGCATATCACAATTGGATTATGCTAGTGTGTTGGGATGTTTAATATATATCATGAATTGTACACGACCAGATATAGCTTGTGCTATAACTAAATTAAGTCGATACACGAGTAATCCAGTTCAATCTCATTAGATGGCAATGAAACGAGTTTTAGGATATTTAGAACATACCCAAGACTTTGCTTTGCACTACAGTAAATATCCTGCAGTGATTGAGGGATACTGTGATGCAAATTGGATCACTAACTCAACTGATTCTAAGTCCACAAGTGGATATGTATTCACTATTGGTGGAGGAGTGGTATCTTGGAAGTCGTCCAAACAAACGTGTATTGCCCGCTCTACAATGGAGGCTGTGTTCATAGCCTTAGATAAAGCCGGTGAAGAAGCTGAATGGCTCCGAAATTTCTTGGAAGATATTCCATTTTGGCCCAAACCGTTGGCCCCAATATGTATACATTGCGATAGTCAAGCGACAATTAGAAGGGCCGGGAGCCTTATGTATAACGGTAGATCTCGTCATATTCGACGAAGACATAAAATCGTTAGGCAATTACTCTCTAGAGGAATTATCATGATTGACTACGTAAAGTCAAGTGATAATGTATCGGATTCACTTACGAAAGGCCTAACTAGAGAGGTAGTTGAGAAATCATCTAGGGGAATGAGACTATGGCCGAGGACAAGTCATTGTGGCGGTAACTCTACCTAGAAGATTGGAGATCCCAAGATCTAGGTTCAAGGAGATCAAACAAAGTCATTAATGACGGTTCAACATTGTCAACTAAAATTTTGGTTCATTCTCGTGATGAGACTGTCACGACCCCAAATTCCCTCCGTAGGATATCGTGATGGCACCTAGTCTCTAAGACTAGTTAAGCCTATCAATGCGGAATAAAAATAAATATCTGAAATAATTAAACTACAATTCAAACAATTTCAACTCCCAAAACCCGGTAGAAATAAGTCACAAGTTTCTAAGAATTTATTCTTAATGTCTCTATATGTCAAGGTCTAGATAAAATATAAGGAAGCAACATAAAATGATAGAAGGGGACTCCGGAGTCTGCGGACGCTGGCAGATATACCTCGAAGTCTCCGTGCGCAGGTAACTCAATGACGTCTAGGCTGGTAAAATGTACCTGGATCTGCACAAAAAGATGTGCAGAAGCGTAGTATGAGTACACCACAGCGGTACCCAGTAAGTGCCAAGCCTAACCTCGGTAGAGTAGTGACGAGGTCAGGTGAGGCCCTACTGGAATATAATAATGGCATGGTAAAATATTTATCAATGTAGTAAAATAAAATGACATTGAAAATGAATCAAATAGTATGTCACATTTAATGACACCAAATAATTACAAATAATATCTCGTGGAAATCAAAACAGAATTTCCTTCAACTTTATGAAAATCACAATAATAATCAAAGGCAACTACGGCCATAAATCAATATCAACAAGGGCACTTCCGAGGTACCGCCTCGTAGTCCCAAATCATAAATAAATTCACAATATCTCATTTCATTATATCACCGCGGGAGCCTTCACAATTTATTTAAAGAAAATATTTTTCCCGAAATAGCATCCCGCATTTTAGCCACCCTTATCACACCGCATGACTTCTAGTAGTTCCCCTACTAGCCACGCGTATCAAGCCACCCTTATCTCACCGCATGCGTTTCAACACCCAGACCTTATACCACCGCATGCGTATCAATATCACAATATATCACAATTTGCACCTCAAGTGCTCAAATAATTTAACTTGCCAAAATAATTCAACAACAATATTTTTCCACAATAAAGAGCTCACGGCTCATGCCAAAATAAATCATCAATAATAGTTTTCCACAATAAAGAGCTCACAGCTCATGTCAAAATAATTCATCAATAATATTCTTCCACAATAAAGAGCTCACGGCTCATGCCAAAATAAATCATCAATAATAGTTTGCCACAATAAAGAGCTCACGGCTCATGCCAAAATAAATCATCAATAATAGTTTTCCACAATAAAGAGCTCACAGCTCATGTCAAAATAATTCATCAATAATATTCTTCCACAATAAAGAGCTCACGGCTCCCTCACAATGAGTATAAAAATATTCAGGAGTAAATAATTTAGGAAAATAATATTTCAAAATCTTTACTACGTTGCTTCAATATCAAGTTTAAAAATGCCAAATACTTCATATTAATAATATTTAATTTAAAGAAAATCAACCTTCAAATAATGCACAGAATAAAAGAAACCAAGTTTCAACTAAACAGGTAAAACAATTAGTAAGAAAAGATCAAACAAATTTGAAGTATATATCTCACATCAATGATGAAGAATATAACAAGATAAAATAATTTAATAAATGCGCAACAGTAATCTACACAATTTAAAAATATAATCTTTCACAAATTAACCCATGTACACACTCGTCACCTCGTGCACACGACTTTCAACACATTTCAATAATCACATCAATACCAATTCTAGGGAAAATTTCCCTCACACAAAGTTAGACAAGTCACTTAACTCGACTTGCTCCAATTTAATCAAGTATTATGCTTTTTCCTCGATTTTCTGACTCCGATCGACTCGTATCTAGTCATAATTAATTCGATACAGTCAACAAAAATTATAGTAATCAATTTCATAAGAAAATATTACATTTTCATTAAAATCCGAAATTAGCTCAAAATTTGTCCGTGGGGCCCACATCTCGGAATCCGGCGAAACTTATAAAATCCGACAACCCATTCAATTACGAGTCCACCCATACCAATTTTACCAAAATCCGATAACAACTCGACCTCCAAATCTTAAATTTTCGTTTTTGGAAGATTTTGCAAAAATCTTGATTTTTCTTCCATAAATTCACGGATTCATAATGTAAATGAGTATGGAATCATGAAATATAATCAATATAGGATAAGGAACACTTACCGCAATGTTTTCCCGTGAAAATCGCCCAAAAATTGCCCAAAAACCGTGCTCCAAAAATCCAAAACGAAATGAATGAAATGAGCATTTTTGGTCCTTAAGTTTCTGCCAATCCGTCACTAAAAGTCCATTTTTCGTCGCTAAAAGTCTACCAGAAATAGCTCTACCAGTCTTACTTCAATTGATCATACCTTTATGTACAAATGTCCAAATGATAAATGGTTTAACTTTCTGGAAACTAGAATCCACCGACTACAACTTTCGTGTTTTGAAATTATTCCGATTCCTTATGCATTGCGAGATATAAGCTCCCAAAGTTGGCTGCATGCATCAGAATTTCTGGCGAAATTTCTAGCGAAACTGCTCTACCAGCCTTCTTTCAATCCATCATAACTTTCTGTACAAATGTCCAAATAATGCATAATTTAACTTTCTGGAACCTATAATCCAACGACTACAACTTTCATGTTTTGTACATTTTCTGATTCCTTATTCATTGCGAGATATAAGCTTCCAAACGTGGCTCCACGCACGGAATTTCTGCAATAGAAATTTCTGCAAACAGAAATTTCCAGCACTTTGTCCGAAATCCATTCCATTTACCTTCCGAAATCCACCCGAGACCCTCGGGACCTTAACCAATTATTCCAACATGTCCCAAAATACCATACGAACTTAGTCGAGGCTTCAAACTATATCAAACAACATCAAAACGACGAATCACACCTCAAATCAAAATCAATGAACTTTGAACTTTCAAATTCTATATCTTGTGTCGAAACACATCAAATCAATTCGAAATGACTTCAAATTTTGCACACAAGTCATAAATGACATAACTGAGCTATGAAAATTTTCAGAATCGAATTTCGACCTCGATATCAAAAAGTCAACCTCTCGGTCAAACATCCCAAAAATTCAACTTTCGGCATTTCAAGCCTAATTCTACTACGGACTTCCAAATAAAATTCCGATCATACTCCTAAGTCCAAAATCACCATACGGAGCTGTTGTAATCTTCAAAATTCTATTCCGGGGTCGTTTGCACATAATTTGACATCCGATCACTATTTGAACTTAAACTTTTAATTTTTCATCAAAATTCCATATCTCGGGCTAGGGACCTCGAAATTTGATTCCGGGCATACGCCTAAGTACCAAATCACGATACGGACCTACCAAAATTATCAAAACACTGATCCGAATCCGTTTGCTCAAAATGTTGACCAAAGTCAACTCAGTTGAGTTTTAAAGCTCTAATTCACATTTTAATCCATTTTTCACCTGAAAACTTTCCGAAAAATTTTATGGACTGTGCACGCAAGTCGAGGAAGGATAAATAGTGCTTTTTGAGGTCTTAGAACACAGAATTAATTATTAAATTTAAAGATGACATTTTGGGTCATCACATTCTCCACCTCTAAAACAAACGTTCGTCCTCGAACGGAGTTAGAAAAAGTACCTGAGCTTGTGAATAAGTGTGGATAACGGCTACGTATATCATGCTCGGTCTCCCAAGTCGCCTCCTCGATCGGATGACCCCTCCACTGAACCTTCACGGAAGCAATGTTCTTTGACCTCAGCTTTCGAACCTGCCTATCTAAAATAGCCACTGGTTCCTCAATATAAGATAGATCCTTGTCCAACTGAACCGAACTAATGTCTAACACATGAGACGAATCCCCGTGATATTTTCGAAGCATAGAAACATGGAATATCGGATGAACTGCAGAAAGACTAGGTGGTAGCGCAAGTCTGTAAGCCACCTCTCTAACTCTTTCAAGAATCTCTAAAGGCCCAATATACCTAGGGCTCAAATTGCCCTTCTTCCCGAACCTCATCACACCCTTCATAGGCGAAACCCGGAGCAATACCCGCTCATCAACCATGAATGCAACATCACGAACCTTCCGATTCGCATAAATCTTCTATCTAGATTGGGATGTACAAAGTCAATCCTGAATCAAGTCTGTACCCAATAGCCTAGCCTCGCCCGGTTCGAACCAACCCACTGGGGACTGGCACCACCTACCATACAAGGCCTCATACGGAGCCATCTGAATGCTTGACTGACAACTGTTGTTGTAAGCAAGATACACAAGTGGTAAGAACTGATCCCAAGCACCCCCAAAATCTATCACACACGCACGAAGCATATCCTCCAGTTTCTGAATAGTGCGTTCGAACTGCTCGTCCGTCTAAGGGTGAAATGTTGTACTGAATTGTACCCGAGTACCCAACTCATGTTGTACTACCCTCTAGAACCGTGATGTAAACTGCATACCCCTGTCAAAGATGATAGATACCGGTATGCCGTGAAATCTGACAATCTCGCGAATATAGATTCGAGCCAACTGCTCGGAAGAGTAGGTAGTCATCATAGGATTGCAATGAGCTGACTTGGTCAATCTATCCACAATCACCCAAGCTGCATTGAACTTACTCTGAGTCCGTGGGAGCCCAACAACGAAATCCATAGTGATCCTCTCCCATTTCCATTCTGGAATCTCTAACTTCTGAAGCAATCCATTCAGTCGTTGATGCTCATATTTCACTTGTTGACAATTTAGACACCGAGCTACATACTCCACTATGTCTTTCTTCATCTTCCTCCACCAATAATGTTGCCTCAAGTCCTGCTACATCTTTGCAGCACCCGGATGTATGGAGTACCGCGAACTGTGAGCCTCCTGGAGAATCAATTCACGAAAACCATCTATATTAGGCACACATGGCCTGCCCTGCATATGTAATACATTTTCATCTCCAATTGTGACTTCCTTGGCATCGTCATGCTGAACTGTGTCCTTAAAGACAAGCAAACGGGGGTCATCATACTGATGTTCCATGATACGGTCATAAAGAAAAGACTGAGAAACCACTCAAGCCAAAACTCGACTCGGCTCGGAAACATCCAATCTGACAAACTGGTTGGCCAAGGCCTGAACATCCAAGGCCAAAGGCCTCTCTACTTCCAGTAAATATGCTATGCTGCCCAAACTCTCCGCCTTACGATTCAAGGCATTGGCCACTACATTGGCCTTCCCAAGATGACAGAGAATGGTGATATAATAATCCTTAAGTAACTCCAATCATCTTTGCTGCCGCAAATTAAGATCCTTCTGTTTAAACAGATATTGTAAATTTCGGTGATCGGTGTAGACCTCACAATGGACACCGTACAAATAATGGAGCCAAACTCTTCAAGGCACGAACAATAGCTGCTAACTCAAGGTCGTGGACTGAATAATTCTTCTTATGAACCTTTAACTGTCTGGATGCGTAGGCAATCACCCTACCGTCTTGCATCAACACTGCGCCGAGGTCAATACGTGACGCATCACAATACACAATATAAGATCCTGAACCTGTAGGTAATACCAACATTGGGGTTGTAGTCAAAGTTGTCTTGAACTTTTGGAACCTCTCCTTACATTCCTCGGCCCATATGAATGGAGCACCTTTCTGGGTCAATCTTGTCTTAATAGTTGTTCATAATCAATTACAAAAACGTCAATTAACTTCATGTTAACAAAAATCTCGTTTTAAACCTTCACAATAATGATAACGAGATACGAGACATGAAGACCTCATAATTATATACCCGAATTAACGAGTCACCTTTAACGTCACCTAGGAGGGAACCTACCTCGTAGGTTAAAACTCAATAATTACAACACAAAATTGGCAAGTATGCACAGAGAATTTCATATAGAATTTTCAAATAAGCCTAACAGGCATGACTCCCTATTAGTACTATAGTACAAGTTAAAATTCACAAGAGAGCACTTAAACACAAGAATTTTTCTCACAAGGATCTCGTCCTTATATAACTTCCACCACAGCTCGTAGCCCGGTTTAAACATATCAGTTTATATTAAAATGCGAGGATCTCGTCCTCGGTTCTGAATCACAAGTAATATGCACATTGTGCCAATTGAAAATTTCCATTTTCTCCTTTTAAATAATTTCGGTTACACCAAATCACAACACATAATGAACCCCATACCAGTAAGGCAGATAATTCACAATTTGTAATTAATTATTCGGAATTTACATCAAAATTTACCGAAATGAGTAACAGAAAGCCACATTTAGCCTCGCAGCTCTTATTAGTGACCAACACGAAATGATAGGCGTAGTTATCTCCATAAAATCTCCCAACAGGGGTAAACACATAAGTAAATTATAGAATTATGAAGCTCACTCATAAGTGGAGCACAATAGGAAGACTCGTTTCGATATTGAGAACCGAATCAACTTAAGGAAATTATTCCTTTATATTAAATCGAGGTCGTACCTGTAACGACACCATCTGATGTAGCGACCTCTGCCATACCGTAAAATAAATATATCAATGGCTGGGTCTCCACCTCTAGGACGCCTTTTACCCGTCTGTCCTCCGCCCTTAACTGGTCGTGTGGGTGGTGTAGTAACTGCAATGAGGCACGTAGCCTGAGTGCTTTGATGAAATATGTCTCTCCCAAGTTTGGGACAATTTTCTCATAATGTGCCTAGTATCACCGTATTCATAACAACCCTTTTGCGGGTTAGGCTGCTCATATTGAGTCTATGCAGATAACTGGAATAATCATTGTAGGAACTCATGTCAGTGGTACATTAAAAGAACTTACTGGAGCACCCCGAGTAATCCGATGTGCGGACTCGGCTGGCCGACTGCCCGAGCCCCCTCCATAATGATTTATACTTGCAGAGTAGAATCCACCGAATCCCCTAGAACCTTGAGATGTCTTGGTCTCCTTAGTTTCCCTTCTTCTTCTTTTTTTCACCCCGAACACATTCTAATATCTTGGCAATTTGTACAACTAGCAGAAATGAAGTATCAGCTTGTAGCTCCCGAGTTGTACAAAATTTTATGATCATAATTGAGTTCTTTAATGAGTCTATGGACTCGCCCTCTGGGTGTAGGAAGCAAAGTAGGAGTATGACGGGCTAACTTATTGAACTTGATGGCATATTCTGAAATCGTCAATGGTGACATGACGCAACCGTTCAAACCCTATGCGCTATGCATTACGGAGAGTCCAGAAAACAAACTCTTTCAAAAGCGTTTCTGAGAACTGAGCCAAGTGGGCGGTGTTGCATTGGCTGGTCTGCTCTCTTCATAGGCTTGCCACGAACACCGGTGGGGAATTATCTCTCCCAAGGCGAATTTCTTCTTTTGTTATACTGACTCTACAGTGTTGAGCTGACCAATTGCTTAACATACTCTTCGACTCTTCTTTGGGGTAACCCTTACCCCTATTTATACACAACGATCACAAAAGTAGAGCTCCATATAGACAAATTTTGTCACGAACCACACAGTCTAGACTCTCGTCAACAAGTGTACTTACTCCGAAGCACCCCAAAATCCGTAACAGTGACGTCCACGCTGAGTAGACCTTCTATAAATTTAGAGTTCTTTCTATAATGGTATTGAAGTATAGGATTATTAAGGAGGCGGACATACCACAAGTCCCAACCTTATCCTCTACAAAATCTCAGGTCTTAAACATGTGTAAATTTTAGGGAACCTTTCACTACCACATATATACATTTCAGGCCAAAACTGATATAACACATGATCCCGCAATCCATCCATTGGTAGTGGACTCCCCCCATTCGGCGCGAAGTCATAGGTCACAACGTCCGACGATCCACAATAATAACCTTCACAGCTTGTATAAATCAACCAGACGCCAACGTCTGTTGCACCCCCGCATGATTCACTTGGTGATCTCTCAATACGCCCGCATTTTCAGTCGGAACCACACGTTGAGGCAATGTTTGAGTATCTCTGGCTCCCTCGTAGTCCATTTGCGGCATCACGAACCGTCAACACACAATTGATATTGAGTGCGCAATGTCATACACGAGTGGATACAAAGGAATATAAGATATATGTTTCAAGCTAAATCAATGCCGCACGATAAGGAGTCAAAGAAGTGAATATTTCCTAACAGTTCCATAGCCTCTCGAAGATAAGTACAGACGTCTCTGTACCGATCTGCAAGACTCTACTAAACTTGCTTGTGACTCATGACACCTATGAACCTAGTGCTCTGATACCAACTTGTCACGACCCCAAATTCCCTCCGTAGGATGTCGTGATGACACCTAGTCTCTAAGACTAGGTAAGCCTATCAACGCGGAATAATAATAAATATCTGAAATAATTAAACTACAATTCAAACAATTTCAACTTCCAAAACCCGGTAGAAATAAGTCACAAGCTTCTAAGAATTTATTCTTAATGTCTCTATATGTCAAGGTCTAGATAAAATATAAGGAAGCAACATAAAATGATAGAAGGGGACTCTGGAGTCTGCGGACGCTGGCATATATACCTCGAAGTCTCCGTGCGCAGGTAACTCAATGACGTCTAGGCTGGTAAAATGTACCTGGATCTGCACAAAAGATGTGCAGAAGCGTAGTATGAGTACACCACAGCGGTACCCAGTAAGTGCCAAGCCTAACCTCGGTAGAGTAGTGACGAGGTTAGGTGAGGCCCTACTGGAATATAATAATGGCATGGTAAAATGTTTATCAATATAGTAAAATAAAATGACATTGAAAATGAATCAAATAGTATGTCACATTTAATGACACCAAATAATTGCAAATAATATCTCGTGGAAATCAAAATAGAATTTTCTTCAACTTTATAAAAATCACAATAATAATCAAAGGCAACTACGGCCATAAATCAATATCAACAAGGGCACTCCCGAGGTACCGCCTCGTAGTCCCAAATCATAAATAAATTCACAATATCTCATTTTCTTATATCACCGCGGGAGCCTTCATAATTTATTTAAAGAAAATATTTTTTCCGAAATAGCATCCCGCGTTTTAGCCACCCTTATCACACCGCATGACTTCTAGTAATTCCCCTACTAGCCACGCGTATCAAGCCACCCTTATCTCACCGCATGCGTTTCAACACCTAGACCTTATACCACCGCATGCGTATCAATATCACAATATATCACAATTTGCACCTCAAGTGCTCAAATAATTTAACTTGCCAAAATAATTCAACAACAATATTTTTCCACAATAAAGACTTGCTCACGGCTCATGCCAAAATAAATCATCAATAATAGTTTTCCACAATAAAGAGCTCACAGCTCATGTCAAAATAATTCATCAATAATATTCTTCCACAATAAAGAGCTCACGGCTCATGCCAAAATAAATCATCAATAATAGTTTGCCACAATAAAGAGCTCACGGCTCATGCCAAAATAAATCATCAATAATAGTTTTTCACAATAAAGAGCTCACAGCTCATGTCAAAATAATTCATCAATAATATTCTTCCACAATAAAGAGCTCACGGCTCCCTCACAATGAGTATAAAAATATTCAGGAGTAAATAATTTAGGAAAATAATATTTCAAAATCTTTACTACGTTGCTTCAATATCAAGTTTAAAAATATCAAATACTTCATATTAATAATATTTAATTTAAAGAAAATCAACCTTCAAATAATGCACAGAATAAAAGAAACCAAGTTTCAACTAAACAGGTAAAATAATTAGTAAGAAAAGATCAAACAAATTTGAAGTATATATCTCACATCAATGATGAAGAATATAACAAGATAAAATAATTTAATAAATGCGCAACAGTGATCTACACAATTTAAAAATATAATCTTTCGCAAATTAACCCTGTACACACTCGTCACCTCGTGCACACGACTTTCAACACATTTCAATAATCACATCAATACCAATTCTAGGGAAAATTTCCCCCACACAAGGTTAGACAAGTCACTTACCTCGACTTGCTCCAATTTAATCAAGTATTATGCTTTTTCCTCGATTTTCTGACTCCGATCGACTCGTATCTAGTCATAATTAATTCGATACAGTCAACAAAAATTATAGTAATCAATTTCATAAGAAAATATTACATTTTCATTAAAATCCGAAATTAGCTCAAAATTTGTCCGTGGGGCCCACATCTCGGAATCCGGCGAAACTTATAAAATCCGACAACCCATTCAATTACGAGTCCACCCATACCAATTTTACCAAAATCCGATAACAGCTCGACCTCCAAATCTTAAATTTTCATTTTTGGAAGATTTTGCAAAAATCTTGATTTTTCTTCCATAAATTCACGGATTCATGATGTAAATGAGTATGGAATCATGAAATATAATCAATATAGGATAAGGAACACTTACCCCAATGTTTTCCCGTGAAAATCGCCCAAAAATCGCCCAAAAACCGTGCTCCAAAAATCTAAAACGAAATGAATGAAATGAGCATTTTTGGTCCTTAAGTTTCTGCCAATCCGTCACTAAAAGTCCATTTTTCGTCACTAAAAGTCTACCAGAAACAGCTCTACCAGTCTTATTTCAATTGATCATACCTTTATGTACAAATGTCCAAATGATAAATGGTTTAACTTTCTGGAAACTAGAATCCACCGACTACAACTTTCGTGTTTTGAAATTATTCCGATTCCTTATGCATTGCGAGATATAAGCTCCCAAAGTTGGCTGCATGCATCAGAATTTCTGGCGAAATTTCTGGCGAAACTGCTCTACCAGCCTTCTTTCAATCCATCATAACTTTCTGTACAAATGTCCAAATAATGCATAATTTAACTTTCTGGAACCTATAATCCAACGACTACAACTTTCATGTTTTGTACATTTTCTGATTCCTTATGCATTGCGAGATATAAGCTTCCAAACTTGGCTCCACGCACGGAATTTCTGCAACAGAAATTTCTGCAAACAGAAATTTCCAGCACTTTGTCCGAAATCCATTCCGTTTACCTCCCGAAATCCACCCGAGACCCTCGGGACCTTAACCAATTATTCTAACATGTCCTAAAATATCATACGAACTTAGTCGAGGCTTCAAACTACATCAAACAACATCAAAACGATGAATCGCACCTCAAATCAAAATCAATGAACTTTGAACTTTCAAATTCTATATCTTGTGTCGAAACACATCAAATCAATTCGGAATGACTTCAAATTTTGCACACAAGTCATAAATGACATAACTGAGCTGCTATGAAAATTTTCAGAATCGGATTTCGACCTCGATATCAAAAAGTCAACCTCTCGGTCAAACTTCCCAAAAATTCAACTTTCGGCATTTCAAGCCTAATTCTACTACGGACTTCCAAATAAAATTCTGATCACGCTCCTAAGTTCAAAATCACCATACGGAGCTGTTGTAATCTTCAAAATTCTATTCTGGGGTCGTTTGCACATAATTTGACATCCGGTCACTATTTAAACTTAAACTTTTAATTTTTCATCAAAATTCCATATCTCGGGCTAGGGACCTCGGAATTTGATTCCGGGCATACACCTAAGTCCCAAATCACGATACGGACCTACCAAAATTATCAAAATACTAATCCGAATCTTTTTGCTCAAAATGTTGACCAAAGTCAACTCAGTTGAGTTTTAAAGCTCTAATTCACATTTTAATCTATTTTTTACCTGAAAACTTTCCGGAAAATTTTATGGACTGCGCACGCAAGTCGAGAAAGGATAAATAGTACTTTTTGAGGTCTTAGAATACAGAATTAATTATTAAATTTAAAGATGACATTTTTGATCATCAAAGAGACAATGTTCAGTATCAAGGATAAAATATTAAGGCCTTTTAATAGTTTTTAAATTTGATACGGGGCATATCAAATAGTGTATCTACGGGATGATACGTTTAGAAATCATCTATGTAAGTGTGAAGTGTTAGCCGCTTCAAAGAGAATTATATAAGGCCAGATCTCTACGCACTTATAAAATCAGGCGGTGTTCATGGATGAAACGAACACAACAATGAGAACCAAATACGGTTAAGGGTTGATTGTGTGACTTATGGTCGTCTAGGTATACACCAAAGTTCAACGGTTCAAAGATATCAAATTTACCGATTTACCAATATATCCGACATAAGTTCACTACGGAAAGTTCAAAGGGAAACCTACTTGTCTTGATGCTAATCCTTGTTTGCGAATCACACAGTTTGCATGCATATTTTCGTGATATAGTCATTCCCCATTCATGTGGGGGGATTGTTGGGTTTTTTAAGCTTATTTTAGCTTAAAAGAGTGTGAATGGGAAATGGAGGGAACAATAAAAATTAGATTTTTCCTCCTTGACAAAGGGACATTGCCCCATATTGGAGGAGGAAAAGACTTTTGATGGGTATATATATAATTGCTCTTCTTCTAGCTCTTAAAGAGTTAAGAAGAAAGCAAGTCTCGCGTCGTCATCGTCGCTCAGCTTCGGCTTCGGCTTCAGATGATCGATTGATTGATTAATTTTTTGGACCAAATTTATTTGTTAATATTAAATATTAATGTAATATTATTTAATCCAAATTATCTGTTTTTGTAACGAAAAATTAATTTTCC
Source organism: Nicotiana tabacum (assembly GCF_000715075.1). Classification (NCBI taxonomy): domain Eukaryota; kingdom Viridiplantae; phylum Streptophyta; class Magnoliopsida; order Solanales; family Solanaceae; genus Nicotiana; species Nicotiana tabacum. The sequence goes on along the minus strand of NC_134094.1, from coordinate 123,422,486 downwards.
TCCGCGTTTTGAATTTTCGTTTTATTTTGCGTAAATAGCCATTTATGTTATGACTATTTTACGTAAACAGTGATGATAGACCTTCTGAAGAGTTGCATCTCTTCATTTAAACCCAACATGTTGGCTATAAATAGAAGACCATTCCCTCAGATTTTTCTTATGAAAATTTTGAATTCTCCTCTTCCTTTCTGCAATATTTTAACTACAACAAAGCAACAATAAGTGTGATTTATTGCCGCCATTTGTGTTCGTTAAAACACCGGGGTTTGAAGTACCGCTACACCTGTGTGTTATCTGTTCTATCCTGGGAGAAAATAATCCACAACCTCGGATATTAGGAGGGGATTAAGTTCCTTAAGGATACATTGTGAATTTAATGAGCTCGAATTAATTTCTACTTCTTCTACATTTTTGTGTATACATTATTTTCTTCTCCAAAATTATTTTACAAATACAGTATAATAACAAGTCTAAAGCCAAAAGAACAGGAAGCTATCACAAGGCTTTTTTTTGTGCTTAATAACATTGTCTTGTGATGAAGCAAAGTGCTTTGTCGAAGAAATATTTGTAAGCCAACTTCATAGGGATCTGTTTGGATCACTCAAATGTCATTCCAGTATATCTTAGTCACATTAAGTCAATCTATAGCTTGAGATCTCACATTCACTAGTGACAGGTAGAGGTGTTGCACAATTGAAACAATTCAAGTTCTATAAGACGAGAAATTAAGGACCGTTTGACCATAGATTTTGTCAAAATAAATTTGGGTTTTATTTAGCAAATACATGTTTGACCATAGATTTTACCTACATTTTGGTAAAATCTCAAATCCCAAAACCAACTCAATAGCTAGTTTTGGGCCAAAATATCACTATTACATTTTTTTAAAATTGCCCCAAACTTTTGTGTTTTATAAAAGAGCTCACAATTTATGATTTTGTAACAATGTAGTTTCGTCTTCTCGGTCACCTGATAGTGTATCATGTAGTTCATTATAAAAATGATAATTTTGTATCAAATTTATTTATGTTCAGGATTATGGTTTGCGATAATATAATGAATGTTATTGATAATTGTATTGTTGAGTATTTGTGATAGTTTTTAGAACTTGTGGGTATAAGTCATGTTTCATGTTTTTCCAAAATAAATTTGGGAAATATATTTTGAAAACTGATGTCCAAACACATTTTCATCTTCAAACCAAACTTCGCACAAATCAGATATTTCAGAACAAATTTGTGAATCTATGGCCAAACATAACTTCCCACATGTTCGCCTAATCTGGAATTTTGGGCATTTATTTCAGACTTGTATGATACTTATATTGTACTTGTGCTGAACCCAATTATCGGTAGTAAGATTGATACCCACATGTTAGGTGAGAATATCATCAGATGAAGAGAAAAAGAGAATATGGATCTTGATATCATCTAGCAAAATTTGTTGTGGATTTGGATCTCGCTGGTGTCTTCTTTCACGTGTAGATTTCTTGCTGTTCCGGTTAGGGAGGGAGTACTGTAATCTATGACAAGAACAAGGAGGGTATGATTAGGGTGAGAACATTAAAAGATGGAAAGCTCAAGGTCTTAGGAGATGGACTTGTTGAACATGATGAGAATGGCATTCTGATATCTGGAGATGTTCGCGACTCTTGGGCAGCTTCACTCTTCTCAGGTGAGTACTATACAATATGCGATATGCCTAAAGTAGGTCTAATTTTTCAGCTTATTAATCGTAATAGTTTTTCTTTTCGAAATGGTTGACGAGCCAAGGCTTTGAAAGGCAATCGGTTTCAGTTTTGTGAAGATACCAACTATGTGCCTGCCAATGACATTTTGTTGAAATATCAAATATGGTGTAGCCATTTGTTACTAGAAATATAGCATTTGTTTAGTTTCCAATATTCGCACCCTTGATATTCAAAACTTTATCTGGCTTCCAGTTTCAACAGTGGAAATGCTGGACATGAAACTACACGCATATCCTATAGAAAGCAAACTATTTGAGAAAGCGAATACAGGAAGCAAAGTCTGGGCTTAATGCATATGGCGTTGAAGTAATTGCTTGAACCAATAGGCTGACATCTTTGGATATCGCTCGAGTGTTCTGTAATCAACATAGATAATACCAAATCTAGAAGTATAACCCCGTCTCCACTCAAAGTTGTCGAGCAATGACCACGCGAAGTAGCCTATGACATTAGCTCCTTTATCGATAGCCTTCTTCAGTTCGGCCAAATAGCTTCTGTAGTAATCAATCCTTTTGGTATCATGCAAAGCTTCAGGAAGAGAAATGTTGCCTGCATAATCCATACCTGAAATATCATCTATAGTAATTAGTCCTCAGAATTCCTTTTAAATTAGTCTGGAATTTCAAACAATACTAGGTAACAGCAGTTTCGAAACATTTTACTAGTTAATTAAGTATACCATTTTCTGATAGAACAATGGTAGGATTTCCATAGTGTTCTTTTACATAGTTGACAGCTTTGTATAGACCCCAAGGCACAATATAGAGCCAGTCGGAGTGCGCCTACAGGGATTCGAAATAAAGATGGAATTAGCCAACAGTTAGGAATATAGTCTTTTTTGAGGTAAAAAAAGCAGACCGTGCACTAAGCTCCCGCTATGCACGAGATACGATCGTCCGGGAAAGGGTCGGACCATAAGAGTCTATTGTACGTAGCCTTACCCTGCGGCATTTCTGCAAGAGGCTATTTCTACGGCTTGAACCAGTGACCCCGGTCACGTGACATCATCTTTACTAGTTACGCCAATGTTTTGAGGTACAAAAACATTAAATTCAATGTGCTTACCCTAGGACCAATTGGTGCTCCCTTGCGATCATCTGCATCAGGCCAAGGAAAGAATTAGAATCAAATAGTCTTTATATAGGAAATCAGAACATTTTTTCATCTAGCTAAAAGAAAGAAGTGAAACTAATATATTAGTATCTTACAAGCAAATGCACAGTTCCAATCCTGTCGGTAGCCAAGGGCTTTTGGTTTGGATAGATGGCGATCATATGCATAGAAGGTAGTATAATGGTTTATGCCCACATAATCAATGGATCCTTTAACCATCTTAATCTCTTCTTTTGTGAATTTGGGTAACCGATTTCCAACAATATTTTGCATGGTTTTGGGGTACTCTCCATATATTAGAGGATGCAAAAACCTGTATAATAAAGTTCATATTAATATAAGGCTTAAGTAAACTAAACTTCAAAGAGGATTGACCACCCTATTCAGATGTAAACATGCAATATTATTAAGTGATGTGGTGCCATGTTTGCACGTTCTTACCATCCCAATTCAAAGTCTCGTGCTCTTTGAGCAGCATAATTGTCAGCTTTGGATTTGGTCAGAGGTTCAAACCAAACAAAATCCAAGATAATTCCAAATTTTCCTTTCTGTTTCTCCTGTGATTGCCAGTAGAAGATGAAGTTAAAACTTGCTCCTTTTCTTCTACTATGTCATGAGTTGAAATATGGTGTATAATATCCAGATAAACCACTAGTTTTAACTTCTATATGCATGCTGATTGCGTAAAAGTGTTTTGCTTTATCAATAAGTCACCTAAAAGATAACTAGCACAAGTAATCGTCTATAAAAGAAATAAGATTAGTAGTCCGGAAAAAAGGCAGCTTACTTGCTACAACAGATTAAAATACATAATAGCGTAAAATTCTTACATTGTTAGTGTATATAAGTTACAAAAAAAGGATTATCCTACTTGATACTTATCGCGATATCTCTGAGCTGCAGCAGCGTGGCTCAAGATTAGATTATGTGCAACGATATATGGCTCAGTTGCAGAATCCCCTGATGTACAATTGCCAAATGCTTTGGAGCACCTACCAGGTGCAAAGTATCCAGTGTTATACCCTAAATCAGCAACAACTCTTGGTTCATTAAATGAGAACCAATTCTTGACTCTGTCTCCATATGTTTTGAAGCAAAATTCTGCATAATCAGCAAAATCTTTCCTGCAAGATTTAAATAGCAAAAGCATTTTCAGAACAAAGAAGTAACAAGGTTGTAACCTTAGCTTATCTTATTCATCAACACAAGAAATCATGTGGGGTATATTTTGTTGATATACCGACGAATATTTTAAAGGCTGTTCCAAATATTTTTAGTTGTTATAACGAGTGTTGTTAGAAAGAACATATATTATAACATAAGGGTTTCAAAGAAACTTGATTTTTATAGTAAATTGTTGTTATATAAAGATATTGTTATACAGAAGTACGACTGTACTTACACAACTTCATGACTCAACCACCCCTTGTAATTATCTTGAAGTGCTTGAGGTAAATCGTAGTGATTAAGATTAACATATGGAGTAATGCCTGCAAAAAAAATGCTCAATATAACTTATCCATATCGAATATTGTTAAGTAAAGGCAGATCCAGCATTTTAAACCCCTGGATAGAGAGTACCACTACATCGACAATTTTTTGTGACACATAATATATGTATAGTTTTAGACAAATGTAATAGGTATGACGGTACGTGCTGCCGAAAGCTACATCTCCACATGTTATTTTTGGCACATCTTATTGAAAAACATCGATAAGTTTACCTTTTTTAAGCGTATAGTCAATCAACTTGTTATAATAAGCAACTCCCTTCCAGTTAATTTTTCCAGTTCCATCTACATTGGAAAAGTGAGACACAAAAAGATTTTACTGTTTATGCAAAAGGCTAGATATTGAAGTTAAGAAGTGGAAAGAAGAAAGAAGATATGAAATTACTTGGGAAAATCCTGGACCAAGAAATTGAGAAACGGTAAGCATCAAAGTTCAGCTTCACCATTAGATCAATATCTTCCTGTACCCAAGAAGAGGATTCAGTTAATTTTTCACGTCACAAAATCGTAAAAATAATTTTAAGTATTTAAGGTTAAATTTCTACATAGGATGAAATTATCCACAAGAGTTGCGTAAATACACTTAAAAAAAATGTACACTCAAAAAGTAATTTTGAAAAAAATACACTTAAAAACACTAATAGATACTCATAAGCGTTTTTCAAATTAATTAACCAAAAATCAACTTTCTCTCACCAAAAGTACTTTTGAGAAAAAAAATACTCAAAAAAAACTAATTTTAGAAGCTCGGCCAAACATGCTATTAATTTGTCAAAACAACTTGGACGAGCAAAGGCAGATTTAGAATTTGAACTTTATGAGTTCAACTTTTGAGTTTTTTAGTATTGAGCGTATTATATTTTTAAAGTTATGGGTTCATGATATCTACTATATTTATAATTTTAAAGAATTTTTACATATAAACTATTACCCCGCGTCATAAGTTACGGCTTCAATTGTACCCGTTATTATCCCACTACATGCGAGCAGTAATTCCATGACAAGGTAAACAGTAAAAACAATTAATATGACTTGATCATTAGATTTCTTAATTCTTCTCAGGGATAATTATACTGTCATGTCACAGCTCGTGTTACGAGAAAGAGTAATGGAGTATATTGTTAATCATTTTGTCTATCAAATTGCCCTTGATGATGGCTAAAAGAGACTTTTACACTAGGAAAATCTCCATAAAAACTGATACCAAACAAATCTTTATTAAAGATGTCGCATCAAATTCTCACAGTATACTCTAAAAGATTATACTTCAAAATTAAAGTTTGTTAAGACCAGAAATCGTTTTCTTTGGCTATATGCCTACATCTCGCAGCCAAGCGGCGATTGAAGATCACATTTGCGACCTACGTACGGAGTACTAATTTTAGAACAAATAATTCTTCTAAGTATTATCTTAACCAAAAAACAAACCGTCTAATTCTCAAGTCAAAACAAAAGAGAAAAGAATATCAAATCTTCAGTTTCATTTTTAAAAAAAAACTAAAATGAGACAAAAATATTAAGTGGTCTTGTAGAGAAAGGGGCACTTAGTTTGTATATAGAGCAGGGGGATTTTAGTGTATTTATAAGCAGAGTTGTTAGTAGATTGTTAGAGGCGGTTAGTTAGTTCTAATAGTAACTAATTATATAAATACATAGTTGTAGCTCATTGTTTCATAGAATGAAAAAGATACAAATATTCTTCTTCCTTCCTCATTTCATTTCGTCTCTTGTCTTAGCTAGGGTTCTTCATCTCAGATCTGCTAATTCAGCATGGTATCAGAGCCTTAAGGCTAGTAATTTTAGTCCTCATCGATTCAAGCTGAAGCTGTGTGTGTTGAGCGGTTAGATTTGTGATTGAAAAATTCGCCATAGACATTCTCGCCATAATTGTTATCGAAGCACAACTAAGAAGCCATGGAAGATACTGCTCATCCGAACACATATGTCACTGGAGCGGGTAGAATTGCTGACGATGTGGACAAAAATCAAACTGGCGATGTTTTTTTGGTCGATTTACCTCACAATCACCATCTATACCTTGGACCAATAGATACGAGTGGAGCTATCACATTTCGTTTCAATTAACAGGTATCAGAACTACTTGCTCTACTATAAATAAGTGCCATGTGTGCCCACTTGCTAAACACACTAGACTTCAATTTCCTAGTAACAGTATCAGAACTACTCAATGTTTTGAACTAGTACATGCTGATGTATGGAGACCATATAGAGTTCCAACTTTTGATGAAAATAAGTACTTTTTAACTCTCATAGATGACTTCTCAAGAATGACTTGGTTGTTTCTTTTAAAGCTTGAATCAAATGTTTGTGTTGTGTTGAAACAATTTTTGTATTATGTAAGGACTCACTTTGACAAAGGAGTTAAAATTATCAGAACTGATAATGGAATAGAATTTGTGAACTCAACCTGCACAGAATTGTTTCAAGCACTTGGAGTGATGCATCAAAGAACATGTGCTTATACTCCCCAGCAGTTGAGAGAAAGCATAGACATATCCTAGAGGCTGCTAGAGCTATGAGGTTCCAAGCACATATTCCTCTAAAGTACTGGGGTCATTGTATTCTAGCTGCAATCTATGTCATAAACAGGATGCCTTCTACGGTCCTGAATGGTGCATCACCTTTTGAGAAGATGTATAATAGAAAACCTTCACTAGATCATCTTAGAGTGATGGGATGTCTGTGTTATGCCAAAGATTAGGGGTATTCATGGTTCGGTTTGGGTCGATTTTTTCCTATAAAAAAACCAAACCAAGTAAGTCGATTTTTCAAATATTGGAACCAAACCAAACCAATTTAGTCGGTTTTTTATCGATTCGGTTTTTGTCGGTTTTTCGGTTTTTTCGGTTTTTTGTTGGTTTTTTCTTAAATATGAGACTTACACTACCAAACGCATATTCCGGCGAGTACATTTTCAACATAACGCTATCAAACCAATTGCTCTTTGAGAAATCTATCATTTACCAAGATATATTGATGATGATTGACTCAAATAGTGATGAATAACTTAAGTACTCAATTAAAAATCAATTATTTTTAACATGAAATAAATTCTTGTACTTAATAAAAGAAAGCTACCAATCAAACTACAAGGCAAAGAATTAGATTATTATAATAGCAAAGAACTAGACTAAAAATACAAATGACTAATATGTACCATAAAATTTTAGAAACTTTATATAAAAATATACATATATATAGGTGTAATAATAGATTTAAATAGCTACTTTTATAGTCGGTTTGGTTCGGTTTTTTATTTATTAAAACCAAAACCAAACCAAATTTGATCGGTTTTTAAAATTTAAAACCAAAACCAAACCAAACCTAAAAATATCGATTTTTTTGGTCGGTTTGGTTTGGTTATCGGTTTGGTTTGATTTTTCGGGTTTTTATGAACACCCCTATCAAAGATGTACAAGTCCATGACAAGTTTATGCCAAGAGCAATCCCTGCAGTGTTGATGGGATACTCATCAGTTCAGAAAGGCTATGTACTCTTAAATTTGGCTAACAATTGTTTCTTTGTTAACATGGATACTGTCTTCAAAGAAAATGTCTTTCCATTCAGAAATCAACATACTTCTCATTCTCCTATTTTCTTGCCACCTAATATCTCAACCTATGATTCATCACCTGGAACCAACTCTGGGCACAACATAGTGGTTAACCAAGAAAAACTAGAGTCTTTTATTGATCATGGAACAGAAATGATTCCCAATAAGGATACTGATCTTCCTATGGTAGGTGATCTGGAAGATGAATCAGGACATAGTCCTGCTCAAGAGCAAGCATCTGCACCTACACCTTCACAGTTACATGGGCATCAATCCCTACAACCTGCTGGCATTAGAAGATCTACCAAAGATAGGAATCTACCTATATGGCTAAAGGACTCTATCTCTCTGAACATTCATCAAAATGTTCCTTATAGCATAGCCAACTATGTAGATTACAGTGGTGTTTCACTTAAATACCAAGCATATCTTGCCTTCTCTTCTATTATTGAACCTTCTTCCTTTGGTGACGCTAGACAAGACCCTAGGTGGGTGGAAGCCATGCAGTCAGAGATTGAGGGACTGGAGAGTAACAACACATGGGAGGTAGTACCACTTCCTAAAGGCAAGAGTCCTATTGGATGCAAATGGGTGTATAAGGTCAAGTATAAAGCTTCCGAAGAGGTGGAAAGATTCAAGGCCAGGCTAGTAGCCAAGGGATACTTATAGAAAGAGGGGATTGACTACAAGAAGACTTCTCTCCTGTAGTCAAGATGGTAACTGTGAGGGAAATCCTATCTATTGTTGCTGCTAAGAGGTGGCACATTCATCAAATGGATGTGTATAATGCCTTTTTACAAGGTGATATATTTTATGAGATCTATATGGAGTTTCCACCAGGATTTAAGAGCCAGGGGAGTCACATACAGTGTGTAGGCTCATCAAATCCTTGGATGGAATTAAACAAGCTCCAAGACAGTAGAATGAGAAGCTTACTGAAGCATTGTGTGCATTTGGTTTCTCTCAAAGCCAATATGATCACTCCTTATTTGTCAAGAAGCTACCAAAAGGAGGCACTGTTATTGTCCTTGTGTATGTAGATGATATGCTAGTAACTGGTACTAGCTTGCAAATGATAGAAGAAACAAAGACAACTTTATAGCAAACCTTTAAGATGAAGGACTTGGGAGAGCTAAAGTATTTTTTAGGGATAGAATTTGCAAGGTCTGAGAAAGGAATTCTAATGCATCAGAGAAAGTATGCATTAGAACTTATCTCAGAACTCGGACTTGGAGCAGCTAAGCCAGCCATAACACCATTGGAGATGAACGTGAAGCTGACTACAAAGGAGTATGATGATCATTTGAAGACTCAAGAGAGTGCATGAGATGAACTGTTGACTGATCCAGGAGCTTACCAAAGATTAATTGGGAAATTGTTGTACTTAACAGTAACAAGGCCTAATCTATGGATAAGCTCACACTAACCCGTCAATTTGGGATCCAAATTCGAGATTTTTCTTGGGAGGTATCGGGAAGGATTTGGAATGGAATAATATCGATTCATACAGACATTCAGTGTACAAACTTTGAGTCAATTTCTACAACAACCAAAAAGGTCTCACATGGAGGCAGCTATGAGGATAGTCAGGTATGTGAAAAATCATCCTGGGCAAGGAGTGTTTCTGTCAAGCAATAACAAAGGCACACTTGAAGCCTATTGTGATGCAGACTGGGCTGCTTGTCAGCACTCTAGGAAGTCAGCAACAGTTTTTTTTAATAAAGTTAGGGGATTCTTTGGTGTCCTGGAAGTCCAAGTAACGAGCCACTGGGTCCAGAAGTTCAACAGAGGCGGAATATAGAAGCTTAGCAGCTACAGTTGCAGAGTTAGTGTGGCTAACTGGATTAATAAAAGAGATTGGATTTAAAGTTCAACTACCTGTTGATATCTACTGTGATAGCAAGGCAGCAATGCAAATAGATGCAAATCCTGTATTTCATGAAAGGACCAAACATATTGATATAGAATGTCATTTCATAAGGGAGAAAAATTTGTTGGGATTGGTTAACACCAGATATGTAGGAACAAGGAAGCATGTGGCTGATTTGCTGACAAAAGGCTTAAACAGGGTTCAACATGAATACTTAAGTTCCAAGCTAGGAGTGTTTGATGTCTTTACACCACCTAGCTTGAGGGGGAGTGTAGAGAAAAGGGTCAATTAGTGTGTATATAGAGCAGGGGCATTTTAGTCTATTTATCAGTAGAGTTGTTAGTAGATTGTTAGAGGTGGTTAGTTAGTTCTAATAATAGCTAATTGTATAAATACAGAGTTGTAGCCCGTTGTTTCATAGAATGAAAAATATACAGATATTCTTCTTCCTTCCTCATTTCATTTCATCTCTGGTCTTAGCTAGAGTTCTTCATCTCAGATCTGCTAATTCAGCAGGTCTAAATATCATGAGCCTAGGGACGATAACGATAAAAGAAAGACGGAACACCGCGTTACTCTTGGTTCATTAGCTGATTTAAATACTCTTCCCTTACTTAGGCACAAACTTTAACAAGTAAGGGAGGAATTTTGAGATATGTGGTATTAAATAAACCATAGCATTTATATGACTGTAAAACTTTTCAAAATTTGTGGTCTAAAACATGTCATATCATTTGCGTGACTATAAATATTTCTTATTAAGGAAATATTAAAATGTGACAATATTTTTAGAACAGATTATTAAGGAAATAGTGCTAATCTTTTTGAAAGAGACGGAGTATATGGCATTTCCTAAATAATCTTGTGGAAATAAGAAAAACGATCAACTTCATTACATTCTCAAACACATTTAGATTAAGTGACCGAAAGTTTTAGAATTTATACAAACGAATACAGCTGGAACAAGGGACGGATTTATAACGTCCGACTGTGGGTGCAAATATGCCCATTGTCTTCTCCTTGACATGTATAGAAACAACATTTTTTTTTCTTGTAGAATATGTATATTTTAATATTTATATTAACTCCCGAACTTACAATTATCACAAAGAATAGTAAATACACTAACGTATGTAAACTTACTTTATAACGGTGGTACTGGTCCGCAGAGACCTCTCCACTTGCATTATTGGGCTCACGTCCTATTTTAACACCAAGTAAAAACTCATACTTCCACTTATCAAAATCGTCCAAATTTTTTTAAAAAATCATGATACATACTAGAATAAAAAATAAAAAATAAAAAATAAAAATGGTGTAACTGGAAGATCATTTAAGTATACCAGGTTTTTTAATGAAAATGTCCCAAACACTAGGTCCACGGCCATCTTTACTGGCTGCACCTTCAACTTGATAAGCAGAAGTTGATGTTCCAAACACAAAACCCTTTGGAAAGCTGTCTCTGCTCAACCCTCCGGTGTCGAAAACCGCCGTCTCTGGCAACACATTATCGCTCTGAATGAGATTTAAAGTGCTTAATATTATTACAGCAAGCAGCAAAAACAGCAATGGAGTGGCTTTATTGATCATATTTTTTAATGTTAGTGAATATATAGTGTGAAGAATGGGGTGGGATGGCAAGTACGTGGTGAGAATCAAGTCTACTTATAGAAAACACATTAGGGTAATGTCAAATGTTAGTGGTGTGGCGAGGGCGGACATAGTCCGTTGTTTTCGTAAATATTTACAGAGACAAGGTTACTATTTTACTATTATGAATTTGAGGGAGGGTGTTAAAAGTTAAGAGGAAATGAATGATAATATATGTGTCTATTTCATTGAATTTCTAAAATAAGAGAATATTGGACATTCTTCGTTAATTTATATATATACTATTCTCCATTTTAATCCCGTAACTAAATTTTTCTTTCTCACTCCTTATGTACTTTTTTTTTTACTTCATCCATACTTTTTTACTTTTTCTGAAGTGTGGGGCAAACGGCGCTCTCTACTTCTACTTCGCTTATTCATCATGGACTCTCTTTTGTCTTTCCTGGGGCGGATAACTTCTTTGATTTGTTATGTTTCATCTGCGGAAAATGAAAGTGGCAATTCCGCGGCAAAATCAGGCAGTCTTCCCCGCCTAGAATCCGAGTCAAGTTCGGAATGCGCTTAAAAGGATTCTGGATTCTATATATTTTGGGAACTAAAAGAGTGGCTGGTTGAAGGGAAGCCAGAAAATCCAGGGAATCGACGTCCCCAAACCATTAGACTTCCATAGAAGAGGAGTCTGATCGCCATTAAAACCCTTCTCGGAAACCGAGGAAATATCCTATCCAATGCTCTAAAAAAGTAAAGGAGAAGCTTCCATTCTAGAAGCTACCGCTTCCTGCCTCCCTCGAGGTGAGAAGTTCCCTTCCCGCACTTTAATCACCCTCGTGAAGAGGATTGATGTCCAATAGCTTTTATAGTAATGGCTGGATCTACTACTACCTCGTCCATTGAGTATAACAGAGCAAATGATGGTATAACAATGAACATATGGATGATACTAGGAAATATGGTCCGAAGAATCTCGATAGTAGTTCCATGAACAATCCTTTGCGGGATTGGATTTTTTTTTTATAGTGAAAATGCCATAAAGCGCGACCAAAGGAAACCCGAGAATTCAAGATTTTGTTCTGTCCTCCGGACATTTATTATGCTGTCACTACTGCTTGTCAATTTGAATTGCATCAAAGTTCGAACTTCATATACGAAAATTCTAAACAAGAACTCGAGACTTAAAATGAATCTAAGTGGAGGTTCTTTCTCGGGGCGTAAGGAATAGCACGCAAAATCGTATATAATGTGATTATTGTATATATTGATTTTTTGAATAAAAAGTATATGTACTTTATTTAGTATTTAATGAGGAGGTTTCTCTTTTTCCTCTAGGAAAAGGATATCCCTTGCCATTTCCTTGCGCTAGCTATCCACTCCTCTTTTCACTTTTTATCATTATTATTTCAATTTCTTTTCCGTTCCAATTCGAATTCCAACTTTGGAATCTATCTTCCTTCTTTGGCTCTCTTTTAGATGATATATTTGGAACTGTATTAAGTTTGACTAATATTTTTTAATATATTTCTTTTATCATATTAATATGAAAAAAATTGCTAACTTATAATATTTCTCATTTCCAAGAGTTAAAATCCGAGATTTCTAATCTGAGAGTGTACTGTTCATGAGAAGGCAAACGAGGAGGATAGGCAGCAAAAGCCTCCTTTGTTGACCAAGAAAGATGCCAATTGTTACTTCCGATAATGGGTAAAACGAAGTAGATAAACTTGGACCGTTAAGACAAAGGGTAAAAATAGTTATAATCAAAAAGAAGTTGGGGTAGTCCTTGGTCCCAAATTTTGTAGGTCATTTGATAGTGTTGCACTTGATTTACTAGACCGCTTGAATATTGTCTATAAGTAGAAGGCCCGTGTTTTCAAGATGCATGGTTAATAATTTTATCTGAATAAATAAATAAATTGGGAGGAAAGTAGCTTTAAAACCAACTGTCTTGTGTTTAACAAAAGGTAGATTGTTGTGGGGTGTGGACCTCAGTTTTTATCATTTGCATTTATTACTACAAATATATTCCCATAGGCTTTTCTTCCTAGCAGTTAATCAAATGACAAATCTCGACATTGAAGTAAAATCCAACGTACATAAATTACTACCGTTTAATTTGTATTTAGGAATATGGTAGAGACCAATGGAGCGTGAGTTTAATGGGTTCAAATGAACCTACCATTTCGACATGGAACATGAATATGTTACAAATATTAAAATAAGCTCTAAACCAAAAAATATAATAGGGTTTAACGGTAAAATTCTAAAACTAAAAGTTAAAACCTGTCAAGTTTAAATATGGAATTTTCATAACAGAAAGGAACATTACTGTGCCCATTTATACGCACGATTCTGAAACACTTCCTCTCTCTGCCATTCTCATTTATATAATGCTAGTAAGTATTAGTATATATGATATAAAAGTTGAGTATATTTTTATTTAATTCTGATTTAGATGAAATATTCATATAGTGTGTAGTGCATCCGAGACAATAAAGTAGTCTAATAGTGTTAAGACATGGCCCCGTTTGGATTGGCTTAAAAAAGTGACTTTTAAGTTAAAGTGCTTAAAAGCATTTTATAAGCGCTGGAACTTGTTTTATAAATAAGCATTTACGTGTTTGGATAAAAGTGCTGAAACTTAAAACAAGCTGATGAAGTGTTTGGGCTGGTAAGCACTTTTTCTTGTTAAAATGACTGAAATATCCTTAAAGTTGTTAACATTGTAAAGAAGATGATGATCATAATATTATATTTTCCGTTCATAGCTTCAAATTCAGGAGTAACACGTAAATTCATTGAATGATTTGATTTTAGAATATAGTTACACCAATTAAAAAAAAAAAGGAAGAATTCAACGACCAAAAAAATTAAATGTTATGGAACCAAAAAAAGAAGCCAAAAGAACAATATTTATAAAATATTGGAATGTATCAAACATTATTTAAAAAACTATTGTTTGCTTCACGTTAAGAACTTCAAGAAATTGACAAATATTGGAGAATGGAAAAAAAAAAATAGTATGTTGTAGGATTTTTACTTAGGGGTAATTTCGGGATTAAGAAAAATTATAAGGGATAAGAATGTAATATCCTTGGTCAAAGCAATATGACTTTTAAGCCAATTTAGAAAAAGTTGGGTTTTCCAACTTATTGATTTTGGCTTTTTTTAAGCCAATTTTTTGGTTGCCAAACACTTCCACAAGTTAAAAACGGCTTAAAAGCTGGTCAATAAGTCCATCAGGCTCATGGTCTTTTTTATGTATGTATCAAACAGGATTTGGAGAAAATTTACCCATTAGGAGGCTTTTGGTTTGCCGTGAATAATTTGGAATAGTAAATGGTTAGTCCTATAAAGTACTAAAAAAATCATATAATTAAGTAGCACTTACATTCAGCTGGAGTCGTAAGATTTACAGATCGCCATTATAATTGTACATTCAGACATTCTAGACATATGGCCATTTAAGAACAAAACACAGAAAGGACCAGTAAAATCCACAGCTACCATACAAATCTTCACATACAGTCCTTTTAATTAGTTCAGTGTGAGAACTTAAACATAAATTTGAGCTATTGCAATAAAAGTAAAAGACTATGGAGGTTTGCTAAAAGTACTATAACATGTTCAAATACACAAAAAAAAATTATACACTGATCCATATTCAGGCCAGTCTAGTTTCACACCTCATATTCGTTATTGTTTGCACCACAAATAGAACCCGAAGCAGTTGAGAGATATTCACCCTTAAAATCAGAATCATATGACACCAGCTCCAGTTTACCATCCAATATACAACCGCAGTATCTCATAAATTATCTGTAGCAACTGACGGGAAATTATCAATGACATAATTGAGTAATCACTAATCAGGCATTGCGATATCAATACATGACCAGTAAAGATCAGGATCAGTCCGCGGATGCCACTGGATCCAATTGCATAATAGGCCATACAAGGGAAGGTATTCGAGAAAGGTATAATAGTAGGTATTATATGATTTATCAAATCGATGCAAATTTGAACTAGTTACAAATAGCTATCCTTCTCATCTAAGGAGAGAATAATGGTCTCCGATCCACAAATAGCTGGAGCATTTTCTCTCATGGTACACAATAAATTTTTTATAGCACAAATAACGAACTGACGGCCTACAATTAGCTTCTACCTGAAATCAAGGAGCGGAACTTCAAAATGTTGATGATTCGCAGGATAAGAAGTGACATGGTTGAGCACATCATCAAAATGTAATGTATAAGAGGACTGCAGAGAATTAAGTATGAAGAGCTGCAACTTTTTGAGACAAATCATCAACTTCCTCGTTTGCCTCTTCAATTGGCTCTTCCTATGAAAACATTATCAATAAGAATAAGTCCTGTCAAATGAGGAAAGTACTACTACAACAAATAAAATAAAATAAAATAAAATAACAAAAAAATCCCACAAGTGGGGTCTTGGGAGGGTAGTCTGTATACAAACCTTACCCCTACCTTACGAAGATAGAGATGTTTCCGGTAGACCCTCGACTCAAGGAACATTGAAACTAAATTAACAAACAATTGCAACAAGTAGGTAATAGGGTAATGAAAGCGAAAAACACGTGTGTTTTTGCTGGTACTAATAACGAACCAGCAATAAGCAAATTCAACAATACAACTAGTTTACTGACAAGCCTAGTAGAGACTCGCGACTATCTGTCAACCTTCAATCCTAATACACGTCCTCCACGCCTTCCTACTGAGGGTCATGCCCTCGGTAAACTGAAGCAGTGACATGTCCTGCTTAATCACCTCACCCCAGTACTTCTTAGGCCGACCCCTACCCTTTCTCAGACCCGCCATGATCAACCTCTCACACCTCCTAACCGGAGCAGCTATATCTCACCTCATCACACGCCCGAACCATCACAGCCTCGATTCCCGCAACTTGTCCTCCACAGGGGCCACTCCCACCATGTCCTGAATAACTTCGTTCCTAATGTTGTCTTTCTTGGTATGTCCACACATCCATCTCAACATCCTCATTTCAACTATACTTTCATTTTCTGGACATGGGACTTCTAGACGGACCAACACTCAACCCCATACAACATAGTTTCTGTAGAACTTGCCTTTAAGTCTTGGGGGCACATTTTTATCACACAAAACCCCAGATGCAAGCCTCCATTTCATCCACCTCGCTCCAATACGGTGAGTAACATCCTCGTCAATCTCCCCGTTGCCTTGTATAAAAGATGATAGAGTAATAGTATAAAAGATGCAAGAACTGGCATTCAATTGGTTTTTGAACCAATTTATTCTCATCACTTGCTTTATTGAGTGTACGGTTATTGCTACTGTCTGCATTTGTACTTTTATTCATTTTTCTATGGAAATACAATCGTCCCTGATGTTGAGACAATCCAAGTGAACATGATTGATTGACTTGTACATCAGCACAGAAATCAATGGAGTTAAGACTGCAACCTCAAAATTATTAGAACTATGATAATAAGCTCTAAAACTAACTGAAGCTGATACAGCATCAACACCTATCATACCAACAATCAGACGAGGAGCAAGGGGAAACAAAAATAAATAAAATAGTAATGAGCAAGAAATCATCAAGAATATTGGTGTTATTAAAAACCAATGAGATTCCCTAGAGCTCAAAAAGCTACAGAGAAGAGAATGTTTGAATTATATAACAAGAGAAAGAAAACATCAGACTCACGGCAATATCCAAAAGGCGAGCAACAAGAGAAGAATAAAAAGAGTACCTCTGTGTTTCTGTTTTTAACTTCCACACACTTAGAAGCACTGATGCTAGCACTTTTCAGCAAGCTACGAGCACTGTTGTTTGCCTGATTACTTCCATTTTGTGTACCGACAATTGAGTTCTCCGATCCCTCAGACTGCCCTGGTGAGCTCTGAAGAGCTGTTGAAACAGTTCGCTTTTCACAATCATTATTTTGGGAAGAGGTGTCATTTTTTGGTGCAGGAACTCGCTCCCTGCAGCGGAGGTATTCCAAAAAGAAAATAAGTTCATATGTTAACTGTATATATGTGAAACCAAACATACATCCTTGACTTTTGAAGTACAATACCAAACTAGCAATCTACTGTAATACTTGAATTTGTACAAGTATGTGGACAAACTAGAGAGTTTAATAGGCACAACATCCTGAAATCACAAAAGATGCTACTCGATTGAAATCACAGGTAAACAAATCCAAAGGTCACCAGTGACCAAAAAAGAGAGGAAATATCCAAACAATAAGAGCTAAATGGTAAGTCGTTGCACAAAATAATGCAAGTAACTCTAAATCTACATCCATATGTAAAAGCACAAAGTATTTTTAAAAAACCTTGGTTTTATTTGATAAACTTTTCAGAGAACTACTTTTCAAATCTGAATGTTTTTTATGTGTAGCACAATAATGCGTGTAGTTTAAATGCAGAGAAAGAACCATATACTCGACCACACACCTAGGCAAGGAAGCATGCTGCCTCTGAAGCGGGGTGCTACGTTCACCTTTACCGTAGTGCTCCTCCAGATGTGCAAATTGTCGCTTGAACCGATCAACACCACTAAATTGACATAAAAGAAAGACCGTGATCAATATTTCCTTGAATAGCAAAACATAATAAATCTTCAGAAATAGAAGCAGATGAAACTTATTAGGCACAATATATTAGCCTAATTATATGAAGTGGGAGTCTGAAAGACGTTAATCGACTATATGTGATAGAGAAAAAATGATAAAGACATGTCTTTGCAAAAGATTAAAAAAAGGATGATCAATAAGATCCAACACAAGACCATGGATCAGACAATCGCTAATCAGAGTGAAAGCCTAGTGAATCAAGGTTCAAATTCAAGCAGAGGCGCCACTAGGTGAGACTTCATCCCATCTGCCTAAGTCTTGGTAGGCAAAGTTACCCGGTGCTTGTGCTAGTAAGAGGAGCAGATCCTAGGCAGATTAGTCGAAGTGCGTGTAAGTTGGCTCGGACTCCAGCATTGTTGAAAAAACTGATATGAATATTCTTTTGCAATCCTCATGTTAAAAGTCTGCAGCAACCCTACTGTCGCAGAAATCCTTCATATACTACAGTATTGCTAGCACAACGATCAGAATAGAGAGGCCTAAGAAATTTGGTTTTAAGCAAATTATTCCCATCTCATTGCTGAAAACTTAATGCCTTTGATTTCCAGAAGATTCCCTGTTGTGTCTGTATCTGTGGGAGGATGGGAGGAGCACAACTTCCAGCACAACCAACTTTTCCAAACTTAAAAGGAAGAAAAAAGCGTATATGTTTTGTGATATTCTTCCATTTTTTGAAGAGTAGTAATTAACACTCTAGATGTACCTTCTATTTGTTGACCACCAGTAAAAGACTAAGAATACCAGTTTTTTTTGCAAAAGAAGCAGAGCAACTTTTAGAAAAGAAAGAACACAAAAATATTAGAACTAGCTTCAGTTAGCAGCTAACCTTGGGTACATAAAGCCACTTGTCTGATCTCCACCACTAAGATACTCCTGAAGCATCTGAGGATGATATTCTAAAATCTGTTTTGCTCAAGACAAGATTAAAGTCAGTCCTTTGAACCATTTCACTAACAAGGTAGCCATTATTATTATACTAAAGAAAGCTGCACCTCGCGATAGATGAGTTCTCTAACATCTTCTTTTGCCAGTTTTCTTTTCTCAAATTCAAACTCAAGCTTTGATATTGGTGGCCTAGATGGTTCATGATCAGCATTTGATAAACCACGGAAATATGGATCCGACAATGCCTAAGAAAAAGGCACAATTAGTGTTTCTAAGTCAATTGGACTTGAGAATTTCCTTTAGCAGATGAAGTAACATTGATTTGTATTCAATCACTACCTCTTCTGCCGATGGCCGATCTTTAGGGTCAAATGCAATCAGTCGTTCAAGTAGCCGTAACGCCAAAGGATCTGCATTTGGAAACTTTTTTTCAAATGGAACTGGTTGTTTCTTCCGCATGCTACTGAGGTATCTTCTTGCCTTTTCATTTCTGATCTGCCAGTTTTGAATTTAAAAAAAAAGTTCATAAAATAAGAAAAATAAAGTGGCATGTAAAAGGTGATGCCATGGAACCTCTCAGCAAAAACTCTTTTTACTTTATCTTTTATTCTCAAATATGTCTACTTGCAAGTAATAAACACATACTTTCGAACAAAAAGCATGCAGAAAAAATCTGGATGATGCTAAAGGAATAGCACAATATCAAAGAAAACCTCAGAAAGAAAAGCATATATTATGACAACTGACCTTTGCAACTGTTTCGGGAGGAGGTGTCCCAAGCAAATCTGTGATTAGGTCTAATTGATGCACCACATTCTTTCCAGGAAATAACGGTTTTCCAGAAAGCAATTCTGCAAATATGCATCCGATGCTCCAAATATCAATAGCAGGAGTATACTGCAAATAGAGAACTCTCAGAGATAGTATGTATCACATGTAAATGAGTCTACAAAGATATGTCAAAAACACAAATAAAGTCTTCACATGTATGATAAAGTTGTTTCATAGTGAAACCACGTCTTTCCAAATATAATTCTTTTATCAAAATTTGACAAGGAACAAATTTTACCCTCCCCGGACGCCACTTGTGGGAAACTAATGGGTTTGTTGTTGTTGTTGTTGATGACAAGGAACGAATCTTTGTCTTTAAAGCGGTATAAACTATAGGTCCCCAAGCCATGTTTCAGTGTAAAATGCAAGAGAATTAGCTTCTTAGCATCTCATCCGTTGCCTATATCCAAGCCAACGCTGGAACCAAACTCAAACTAAACTTGGAAAAGAACTTCTCCGAAGGTTAACCGAACCCGACACATTCATGCTCAGTAAAAGTGTGGTGTGATCTGTGTTAAAATTAAAAGCCCATATGACAACCTATTAGCTCCTGTGAAATAATATTGTTATTACTTTTTTTAGTATTTCACATTTTTTTAGACTTGTGAAATGTTGAAAATTCCAAATTCCTTAGGCAGTTACTTGAGCATTAGCAAAATGCGCCCAGTTTTTCCTATAGCCCCATTGACTTGGTAATTTTCATCGTAAGACTTGAAATTACACCAGTGGTGGATCGACTTCATAGGCTGTGTTCTGTATGATGCACCCACCTGCCTTTAATTCTGTATCAACCTCCGACAAACAGCCAATAAATTAAACCTTTCACTGTTGCAGAACAATTGAGGAGAACAGGCCATACAGCAGGTTCCCCACAGTATTGATGAGCACTACACTAGATTCGAGAGACTGGTACTCATAACAGAAGGTGGAGCATATGCTGTAAGAGGGATACTCTAATCATTGAACCAATTCAAGGAAATTATGCTACTATCTAAGTTCTTGAATTTGAACCGACTTTTTCCAACAAGTAGCTCCATAGCTTATTAACTATCCTTCAACCTATAATGAACCTATGATTCAATACAGCTAGCATAGGGTAATATGAAAAACAGCTAAGATTTTCTGCTAACAAGAAGTTATAGATCTCATAATAATGTGACTTTCCTGAATTACTACTGAGACTCTCCCTTTTTTCCTTCTTTTTTATACTTTTGGTGTTTGCTGCAGTTAATTGTTCAATCGCAGCATTTTCGAGTTGTAATCAATTGAATCTAGTTTGCAGACATTGTTAAAGGCTGCAACGGCGAATAAGTACATGAAGTGTCAGCCACAAATCTTTTATGGTAAGATATTATTACTTTCGCAAGTGTTTTTCCCTCTCCCTAAGGAAATAGAATGACGTATAATCTATGAATCTCAAAGGAAAGCAAAAGACTGGAGGAGCGGAGTATCAAAATAACGGGGAATAATCTTGATCATAATACATTGACACTAAGTGCAAAAGACTGGAGTAAGAAAATAATGGAAAACAATCTTGAACATAATACAATAACACTAAGCCCCGTTTGGCCATAGATTTTGCCAAGTTTTTTCCAAATTTTTTTTGGCAAAACATGTTTGTTTATAGATTTTATCCATGTTTTGGCAGATTTTGAAAACAAAATTTTCAAATCCCAAAACTAGCTCTAGACCTGTTTTTGGCCCAAAATATTACTGTTGAATTTTTTAACAATTTTAAAAATTACCCCAAACTGTTGTATTTTATAAAAAGCCCATCATCTATTATGACCTAAGTTGCGCGGACCCGTCTCGACACGGGACGGGAGCGAGTGCGGGATACGTCCCAGATTTGGTCAACTAACTTCGATACTTTGACCTGAGTCCATCAAGAAATTTGGGGGGAAATTGAGATTTTGATTTCTCAAAATTAAAAATAAAATAAATTTAAGACATGGGAAATAGCATACTTTCAATATTGTAGTACTTTTGTCACATATTTGTTGCTTTGTGTTTCAGAAAAATCAAGAATTCAAGGGGTCGTGTTCTGAGTTCGGACTTCCAGTAGACAGTAGCAGCGATATAGATGGAGTTGGTGGAAGGCCTTAAATGGCTTTCTTTTTCTCTTTATAGCTCTATTTTTTATAATTTTGAATTTTTTAGCGGAATCCCCGCACTCGTATCCGACACTCGGGCCGAGCAACTTAGATTATGACCCAACTAATCCACCAGCTAACTACTATGATTTTCTTTTGGACTGATGGATCTTGTAATATTATTGCAATTTGACGAATTATAGTAGCTAGTAATTGTGTTATTATCAGTTGATATTAAAATATCATGTTATGATTTTAGGATAGTGTATTACAACAACAACAACAACAACTACAACAATTCAGTAAAATCCCAAAAGTAAGGGGTCTGGGGAGGGTAGTGTGTACCTTACCCCTACCCCATGGAGTAGAGAGGCTGTTTCCGATAGACCCTCGGCTTAAAAATAAAAATGATAATGATAGTGTATTATATAGTTCATAATGATAGGATAGTGTATTATGTAGTTCATTATAAAAATGATAATTTTGTGCCAAACTTATCTATGTTCAGGATTTTGGTTTGTGATAATGATAATGATAATGATAATGAATGGCATCGATGAAGGTTCTGCATATAGAGGATTAACAAGTTTGTTTGTCTGGTATTGTAGAGTATTTTTGATAGTTTTATGAACTTATGGGTATAAGTCACATTTCATGTTTTTTCAAAAAAGAAGTGAAACATGTTTTGAAAAATTATGTCCAAACAAATTTTCATCTTCAAATCAAACTTCACCCAAATCAGATTTTTTAAAACAAATTTAGAAATATATGGTCAAACGCTAGCTGAGTGTCATTAACTGTACTCAACATATGTGCCCTGCAATTGTTGCATATACAAAACAAAACGAACTATTAAATTCTGAAAATTAGTGGCCATTGCAGTTGTTGCATACAAAATCAAGAAAAGGAAGGTTAAAACTCAAGCCACTGCCATTGCAGTTGTTGCATATACACAACAAGAATGAACAAAAAAACTTTGGAAGTCAGTGATAAACCGATCTTACCTTAGAGAAAAAGGAGCCACATAGCTCAGGGGCACGATACCATCGAGTTGCAACATAATCCTTTAATACATCGAAAAAGATAAATTTATCAGAAATACCAGTCAAAAAGCCTGTATGAAAAAACAATGGCAGAAAGGAAGCCTTCTGAATTTGAACTTACAGTCCAGAAAATAGCTGATGGCACATCATTGAATGATACACGAGCAAGACCAAAATCACAAATCTTCAACTTACAGTCAGCATTAGCAAGAATATTCTTAGGCTTTAAATCCCGGTGGAAAATATTTGCTGGTAAGGGGGCAAAAAGGGCAGGTTTGGTTATCACAGAGGTAACTTTAACTTCTACTTCTATAGTTAGAGATAGCAAAAGCACGTTTCAAATTATACAAAGAACAAACCTGTATGAATATATTTTAGTCCACGCATAAGCTGGTATAGGAAAAACTGATAATGCTCAGCAGTAAGATCATTATTGGCCTTAATCACCTGATGGAGATCTGATTCCATCAATTCAAAAACAACATAAATATCTTTAAACTCTCTCCGAGAAGGAGGCAACATAATGTGCTTTATTTCTACAATATCTGGATGCCTAAGTAGCCGAAGAAGCTTGATTTCTCTCAAGATTCTTGTAGCATCAGAAACATGATCAAAGACATCATTAATTTTCTTGATTGCAACTCTTTCACCAGTATGAGTATCGACAGCAGATCCCACGACTCCATAGCTGCCTTTTCCAATTACTTCCTGAACTTGGTATCTACTTGCCTCTCCATATTCCGTAAAGAATTCCGTCTCCAACGCATTCTGAATAAGAACATCCCATTAAAAAACAATTCTAATATACATCTGAAAGGTGAAATTAGGTCAGTGCACCAGGCCCGACCTTTTAAGACAGATCATCCACATCAAATTAAACAGTTAATAGTATTCTAGTAAAACAGTAAAATCCAAAAGAAAACAAAAAGGGGGTCCAAGATTCTGTAGGTAAAAGGACAAAAAGGGAAAAAAGAAAAGAAACCTTTTTGAGAGGATCCATAGAAGAATGGGCGGAAATAGGGAAACTAAGCCGTTTGGGTACTTTGATAAGCTTTAGACCTGTAATGTCAAAATCCTCAGTAATGGTAAACTCTTGATTATTATCTTCTGCTCTTTCTTGTAAATGGGTATTATGGGGTTTCTGAAGATCAGTCAAGATCGCATCTTCATTACTATGACGACGTTGAAACCAGCGAAGAACACCATCCACAAATGTACCACCACCCCCCATATACACACTAAACTTTCGTTTTGATTCTTGATTTCTAACCACAAGACCTCAGCATTCCACGCTTTCTCTTCTGTCTCTCTATGCTTTCTCCCGATTCTCCCTCCTCCACTTTTCTCCTCTAACTCTTGTTTTTTTTTGTTTTTTTTTTCTTTTGTAGATAGAAACCAAATACTCACTCCGTTCAATTTTACTTTTGTCATGCATGCTAAAAATAAATTTTTATTTTTTATTTGTCACTTTACGTATATTATAATTTTTTTTTTACTTGTCACTTTACGTATATCAAGAAAAAACCTCACTATATTTATTACTCATTTCAAATTATTTTTTCAAGTCCAATAAAATATGCATCAATTAATATGGGTATCATAATAAATTATGTACTTAATTTATTACGTTTTTTAAGGAGCGTTAAAAACCAAAGTAAAAATAAAAAGTGAGCGGAGAAAGTAAAAAACTATTCTATCCTTTTTAGTACTTTACATGTATAGGCCATATTTGTCCTTTAAAAAGTTCCTTCTTTACAACAAAAAATTTAAAAATATGTTTGTTCATGAAATTTTATAAAATTTTAGAAATTTTTCAAAAATGATCACATTTTCAAAATTTTCAAAACATCTTCCCCCCACACACTCACAAAACTACAATATTTTTCAGGTAAAATACATGTTCAAATATAATTTCAAATAGTACCATTATTCAACTTAACTCCAAATACTATTTTATTTTCCAAAAATTATAATTTTTATGTCCAAACGCGTACATAATCTTTCCTTTTTACTATGATATAAGAAAATTTCTTTTATATTGAAAAATATTTTTAACTTTAATTTTTTAATGACATGATTTACAATTAATTTTGAAACTTTTTATTTTATTCTCAAGTATCGTATCTAATTAAACACTCTCTCGTAAAATGAGATGAAACTAAACCATACTCTCTTCGTCTCATATTATGTGTCGTGTTCCTCTTTTACACGCCCCTTAAGAAATATTAATTTGGAAAGGGATTGGACTATTCTTGTAACGACCCGACTTGTCGTTTTGAACATTTACGCTCCTTCCAACTATTTGAAGTCTTGAATAGGTTCATATGATGTACTATGACATGTATGAATCATCGATTTTATTTTCAGGTATTTCAGAACATGTTCGGAAGAATAAATTCCATGTTGGAAGCCTTAAGTTTAAAGAGTAGACCAAATTTGAATTTTTAGTATTCGACCTCGAATCGAAGTTTTGATGGTTCCATTATGTTCGGATGGTAATTTTGGACTTGGGCGTATGCCCGAATTTGCATTTGGATAAGTCTAGAAGGTTTCGACACTAATTGGCGAAAGTTGGAAATATTAAACAGAAAAGGTGTCTTAATTTGCACAAGACCTACCTTTGAATGGATATAACTACCATAAGGTAAAAATACTTTCCATAAATTTTGCGCTTAGAGTGTAGCCCTTTGAGTCTAGTTTCTAACGCATCAAGTCGTTCGTCATTTTGACATTTCTACTAAAAGTTATGATCAAATTACCAAAGTCAGATCACCTAGTTATTTGGCGGACAGCAAAGTGAGGGTCACTTCGCCAAACCGGGTGCGAATCCTGTCTTCTCTTGCATGCAATGGACAGCGAAGTGAGGGTCACTTCGCCAGACCGGGCGGGTCAGCTCCAGCTCTTTTTAAGCCAATTCGGGGCTCATTTTCCCCATTTCACTTGGACATATTTTGGAGCTCTTCTCCACTCTCTCAAGACCACCAACTCCCCTCTTCTTCAAGGTAAGCAATCTCCATTGTCTTGGTGTGAAATTCCATCATTTCTACACTAGTATTGATGAAATCTACACATAAAATACTTAGATCTTCAAGAAATTTCTTCAAGAACTCAAAGGAGAGTTTTGCAAGATTTCTTCCAAAAGATAATCCTACACCCTTAGACTTATATGTATGGATATATTATAGGAATATGAGTATGATTAAAGTATTAGAACTTATGGTATGGTGATTGGAAGCCATATGTTCCCAATTTAAATACATAACTATTGTAGAGATTGAAAGGTAATTATTTGATGGAATTTTGTTAGTTGGGTGTGGATGGATGGTCATGTATGTGATGTTGGAAGTTATGAATTGTTTAAGAATGATGGTGAGATAAATTATTGGTAAATGGTAGTAGTTGGATAAACTAATTCTATGGTTAAAATATGTAGAGATTCATATCTACTAGGTATTTGATAAAATGCCTAAATGACCTAAAACCTGGAAATTTTACTAATATTGGTCCAATCAAATTATGTTGATGTAGATCGAAGTTGTAAGAGTAGTTGGAGGTTTTAATATCACTAAAGAGCTGAATCAAGAAAACCCGATTTGTAGCGATTCGTTTTGCCGAAGGATTTTCAAGGAAATATTCATTTGGATTCGAGCCATTCGGAGTTGGATAATCGCAGAAAAGGGGTTACCAGTGGATTGAGTTGCTTGAGATAAGTAACACTTCTAAACTTGGTTCTGAGGGTATGAATCCCTGAATTGCGTGTTGTATGAATTGCTTGGAGATGACGCACATGCTAGATAACGGGCGTGTGGGCGTGCATCACAAGAATTGTGACTTAATTGATTCCGTGGAGTTGCATAATTAAATAAATGTCATTATCCGAATAACCTCCACGTGTTAGAGAAATTGAGTTGAGACTCATATTAAAGATCATGTTTAGGCTACACACCGATATATTTTGGGACCCACGTGGGTTGTATTGCTTTTGAACTATTTATTTAAAATATAACTTTGTACTCAGTCACATCTGTCACTTGCATATCATATCTCAGTCTCTGTTGTCATTTATTGATACATCATATCATTATGTCGGGTTGATTTTCGTGTCATTAAGAGCCCGAGAGACTAGAGATTCTGAGTGATATTTATGTTTATTTATTTATGCCTGGATTTGGCTATTATAGTGCTTGGGCTGACGGAGCCCCTCCAGAGTCTGCACCCCCCACAGTGAGCGCAGTTGATATATATATATATATATATATATATATATATATATATATATATATATATACACACACACATATATGTGATGGATCTTACCTAGACATGGATCTTGCCATAGATATATATATTGAGGGATGGATCTTCCCTGGGCATGGATCTTGCCCGAAATATTTATATTGAGGGATGGATTTTTCCTGGGTGTGGATCTTGCCTGAAGCATTTATATTGAAGGATGGATTTTTCCGGACATGGATCTTGTCCGAATCATTGATATTTGGGGATGGATCTTGCCCTGGACTGGATTGGCCTTATACAGTATTGTGTGACTGACTGTCAGTTAATGTGTACATATATATGAGGGGTGGATCTTCCCTGGATTGGATTGGCCATATACAATACTGAGTGATTGAGTATTTTTATATTGTGAGTACACGAAGTTTTCAC
The DNA here is from genome assembly GCF_000715075.1 of Nicotiana tabacum. Lineage (NCBI taxonomy): Eukaryota > Viridiplantae > Streptophyta > Magnoliopsida > Solanales > Solanaceae > Nicotiana > Nicotiana tabacum. The sequence continues at coordinate 123,394,900 of NC_134094.1, read as the reverse complement.
TAAGATGCATCGCATACAATATGTATATTGGCATGTAGATACAGAGATGTAATATTCCTCATATTGTTCAGAATTGATCATTTTTTTTACTTGTGCTGAGTTTAACTGTTCAACTTGAAAGCATGCCTACATTTATGTACTGTTATTTCTATACTGGACTGTACCTGCTAAGCTCGTCACTACTTTCAGCCCAAAGGTTAGTCTTGTTACTTATTGAGTTGGTTGTACTCATACTGCACTCTGCACCTCATGTGCAGATCCAGGTGCTCCCATATACGGCGGTTGCTAGACTTGGTGATTTATCTGTTGGAGACTATCAAGGTAGTTGCTTGGCGTCCGCAGACCTTGTCTCTCTTCCCTTCAGTTATTGAGTTGTTCTATATTTTTCAGACAGTGTTCTTATCAGTCAAACTATTATTATTATTTAGATGCTCATGTACTCATTGATACCGAGTTTTGGGAGTGTATTTTTTATCAGTATGTGTGAGATTTTTCTATTAAATTTATATATTATATTTTTAAACTTAAAAGAAATTGTGGCTTATTGAGGTTGTCGGCTTGCCTAGTATTGAGATAGGCGCCATCACGACATATGTATTTTGGGTCGTGACAAGTTGGTACAAGAGCCTAGGTTACATAGGTCTAACGAGTCATGAGCAGGTTTAGTATAGTCTTGCGGATCGGTACGGAGACGTCTGTACTTATCTTCGAGAGATTGTCGAACCCTTAGGAAAAAATTCACTTTCTTGGATTCTGTCGTGCAAATATTTTGATTTCGAAAACTTAAATTTTATTCTCTCACATATGGTGAGGACACATACTATCGGATCAGACGGTCATCCACCAGTGCCACTAGTTAGGGTCGCGAGAGGTCGGGGTCGTGGTAGAGGTCGGGGCCGAGGTTGAGGTCGAGGTGTCACTCATACAGCAGTTGGAGCAGCACATGTAGCACCACCAGTTACTCTAGCTCAGGAGCAGATTCCAGATATAGCTTAGTCGACATGACCAGATCAGGCACCAGATGTGACTATTGTGATTCCAGGCCTTCATGAGGCTTTAGCTCAAATTTTAACTGTTTGCACTGGCCTTGCTAAGGTGGTTTCGGCTCAGGTCGCACCGGTCACTTCTCAAGTTGGGGGAGGTACTTATACCCATGTTGCTCATACTCCAGAGCAGGTAGTGCAGGGACTTCAGATACTGGGGGCACCACCAGTCCAGCCGGTTGTAGCTGCTCGGGCCCTAGTGGGGTACTATTATGAATGACGAGGAGCAAAAGAGATTAGAGAGGTTTGGGAGACTCCATCCTCTAACTTTCAGTGGAACTGAGTTAGAGGATGCTCAGGATATCTTGGACAGATGCCAGCGGATGCTTCGTACAACATGTATTCTAGAGACCAGTGGGGGTCTCATTTACTATTTTTCAGCTAACCGGAGCAGCCTTCAGATGGTGGGAGACTTATGAGAGGAGCAGCCCAGTTGGTTCAGCACCACTATCATGGCATGAGTTCTCCGTATTATTTCTGGAGAAGTTTTTGCCACAGACCCGCAGAGAGGAACTGCGTATGCAGTTCGAATATTTACGTCAAAAGGACTTGTCCGTGACTCAGTATGAGATGCGGTTTTCAGAATTGGACCGTCATGCAGTTTGGTTGGTTCCCACTGAGAGGGAATAGATCAGGAGGTTCATTAATGACCTCATCCATCAGTTCTGTTTTGTTATGACTCTGGGGAATGTAGCAGGTGCTAAATTCGACCAGGTGGTTGATAGTGCTCGACAGCTAGAGATGATCCGTACTCAGGAGCGTAAGGAGAGGGAGGCCAAGATGTCTCTTGGTCCGGGTAATTCTAGTGGCTTTCCTTTTGAGGGACAGTCCTATCATAGTAAGGGTCGTCCTTATAGGCCCGCTCAGATGGCTCGTTCAGCTCATCGGGGTGCATCAGCTAGCCATGGTTCATACAGTGATCGATAGAGTCAGTCTTCTATTAGTGCACTTCCAGCTCAGAGTCCAACTCGTGCACTATCAGTTTAGGGTTCATCGGTATCAGGTTCTTCTGGTAGTTATTCTGGTTCTCGAGGTCCGCCTCAGAACTTGCCGTCATTTTCAGAGAGGGGTTGCTTTGAGTATGGAGATTTGGGTCATATAAAGAGATATTGCCCTTGCCTTACGGGAGGTTCAGCTAAGTAGAGGAGTCAGACTACGACTTCTGCACCAGTTGCTCTACCACCCGCCCAGCCAGCTCGGGGTGGGGCTCAGTCAGTTAGGGGTCACCTAAGAAGGGGAAGCCAATCAGGTGGCGGTCAGGCCCGATTCGATGTTTTTTCTTCTAGGCCAGATGTTGTTGCTTCAGATGTAGTGATTACAAGTATTGTCTCAATGTGCCACATGGAAGTTTCTATACTATTTGACCATTATTCCACTTATTCGTATGTATCATTTTACTTTACTCATTATCTGGATATACCCCGTGAGTCCTTAGTTTCACCTGTTCGTGTATCTACGCCGGTGGGCGATACCATTATTGTGGATCGTGTGTATCGATCGTGTGTGGTAACTATTGGGGGAGCCTTCTATTGACAATTCAATTTTATGGTTATATATTACATTTTTATTTTGGTCTGAGGCATACTTGTAGATTTGTTATGACCTGCAAAGGTTGAGATCGAGGATGACTCGAGTAAGGAAGTTCCGGGATACGGGCTGTATTGCACTTTATGAGTATATGAAAATCATAGGATGAGTGAGTTGTTATTTGTGAAGGATGTAGTGCGCACGGAGTATGAATTTGATCGGTGGTGTTAAGGCAGGGTTACCTCCTTGAGTGTTGTTGTGCTAATGAGTCACGTGTCTTTCAGCCCATTTGGATGGTGCAATTTAGATTTGAAAAAAGTGGGTGACTCCCGAGAAGGTTCTAATAGGTTCAAGAATTTTTTTGGATTTGTATATGGATAGAATCTGAGATTTACATTTAATGGTGCTGGGACTTGCGGTAATTCTGTATGACTATGGACTATACATTTTAGTATAAGGTAAGAAGAATAATTTTAAATTCACATAAGGTATTTTCAGAGTGAGTGTTACGATTGTGGTATTTATGGAGCTGCTTAAGAAGAATACAATGGCTTATGGGCCTTAGGGCGGTGTGATTTTCTGTTAGGATGTCTTGTAGTGAACTTTGGGTAAGGATCGTGGAGTTCTGACAGGGAGAAGTGTCAACTTGAAGGTAATTTAGAAGAAACTCGGAGACAATAAGACGACTGGGTAGTAGGCTGGACCAGTATGGTATGATCGATTCTTTGGATACCTATGAAGTGGTGAGGCTCTACAGATGTTTTAGTGGAAATATTCTTGGGTTGGTGACATGCGTGGCTTCGCCGAGTTAGAGAAATTCAGTTCTGATAGCTTGGTTATGTGCAAATGGAGTTCAAAGTGTTCTTGATGGTTTCTATCATGGTCCGAACTAGATATTTTCTACCGGGGGTGGGGGACATATTGTGTATTGTGATTTCCTCCTATATGAGAGAAAAATGGAAGGTTTCTAACTAACCGGGTATATAATTTACTGGTGATTCAGAATTGATAATGAGATTCTCGTGCTTTTCACATGATTGCATGATAGATGCGGTGTGTTGTGCGTGATTAAAAATTTACATGTACAAGGTGGCAGTTCAGTCTTAGAGGGAAGGTCCCGAATTTCGGACAACATGGTCAGTTTCAGGTATTTAGATGAAGGCTATAACTGCTCGGTAATTCCTGAGAAGGATGCGCATTTCAGAAGGCGCATTGTGTTTTGATTTACGGATGTTCATTGGTATTGTGGTACACACTTAGTTGATAGATTGTTGATATTCAAATTTATTGTTATGTGGCACTGAAGAATTTTAGGAGTATTCCTAGTGAGACGATCGTGCATGAAGGATGTGATAGTCATTCGAGTGTTGGAGTTGTGATCAGTTATGGTGTTTCATGTGTTCTATGAATTTGGGGGAGCTGGGAGTTCTCAGAAGCAAATTGTTTCAGGGTTGCGACCTAGTTGAGGTGAGTATTTTATTTAAACTCAGTGGAGGCACTAATTGCGTTAATTATTTGTGATAGTTGTGTGTCATGAGTGCGTACATATGGGAGGTTTGATCCATGTGCGGGCATCAAGGCAAGTATTTATACTCGGAAGAATGCTTAGGCAAAGATATGCCTAGAGTTGACTGTTATGCGTAAAGTTATAATGTTTCTCGTATTCGTACCTTTGTCGAGAACTACCTGGGCTATACTTGAGGTTTAAAAGAGGCTAATTCCCTGAATAACCTTGGTAGTTTCCCTTTCTGCGTTAACTTGCTAAGTTGAGTTGTGATAGCACACTTTGCACATGCCTACTCTGTGGCGTGTTATTTATACCAGTCCAGGAGCATGAGAATCTTAATTCATTTATCATATACATGTGTACTTATTTGATTGCCCTTGTATGATATGCTTGAACTGGAGACATGTGACCATGTCAGGCGAATTATATTATTGGCACATGAGTTATCCGTGCGGATTCACATACTGATAATATTGGCACGTGAGTTGTCTGTGCGGGTCCAGATATTGATACTATAGCATGTGAGTTGTCCGTGCAAGTGATGTTAATGTGAGCTCTAGAAGAGCTGGTCACCGTTATTAAATTTGTGTGTCTTGGTTCTACTATATATAATAAGCTTATAACATTGCAGTTGTGGTGGTGCTTGTTGAACTCGCAATACGGCTCTCTTCTTTGAAATATTTTCCAATTTTGGGTACACGGATTTCTCAGTTGTGGCTTGAGTTATATTGGTGTGGCATGTCTGTCGGATATTTGTGTTTAATAATATGAGGTCATTGGGACTAGAATGTGTACAATCGGATTTGATTATGGTATATTTGGGAGGATGACATCAAAAGTCGGCTTAGAAAATAATTATGGTTCGGGTTAGAGTGAGAGAGCTCATGACTTGTTGATCTAATAAGTGGTTATGAGATTCCGCATGTTTCTTTTAATATCAGCAGTGTACGAAGTTTTTGGAACGAGGTTTGGCTTGATATGTGGTTTAATACTAGTACTGGGTTAGTTTGGAGTAGTTATTATGATCGAGAATGGTGTTGCGAGCTTGTGAGTTGTGTATTATGTTACGTGATTATATCTGGGATTATGGTTATGGCTTTATACTGCTTGTTCAGACTCATACAATGTGTATATGTAAGATTCAGGTCTTGAAAAGAAATCCTGAATGTTGGAATTGAATTCCAAGGTTTATGGGCTAAGGTTGAAGTAATGATCTTCAATTATGTGGTATTGTCAGGCCTATATTGAATAGGGTGGCGTGGGATCACCCCCAGGTATGTGCGTGGTAAGGTGGAATAGTGATTTGAAGGTTTAGGAACAACTCTTGGCACGTTCGAGGATGAACGTATGTTTAAGTGAGGAGAATGTAACGACCCGACTTGCCGTTTTGAAAATTTACACTCCTTCCAACTATTTGAAGTCTTTAATAGTTTCATATGATGTATTATGACATGTATGAATCATCGGTTTTGTTTTCAGGTGTTTCGGAACATGTTGGGAAGAATAAATTCCATGTTGGAAGCCTTAAGTTGGAAGAGTTGACCAAATTTGACTTTTTAGTATTCGACCTTGAATCGGAGTTTTGATGGTTCCGTTAGGTCCGGATTGTGATTTTATACTTGGGCGTATGCCTCTATTTGCATTTGGATAAGTCTAGAAGGTTTCGGCACTAATTGGCGAAAGTTGAAAATATTAAGCAGAAAAGGTGTCTTAATTTTCACAACACCTACATTTGAATGGATATAACTCTTATAAGGTGAGGATACTTTCCATGAATTTTGCACCGAGAGTGTATCCTTTTGAGTCTAGTTTCTAACGCATTAAGCCGTTCGTTATTTGGACATTCCTACTAAAAGTTATGATCAAATTACCAAAGTCAGATCACCCAGTTATTTTGGCGGACAACGAAGTGAGGGTCACTTCGCGAGACCGGACGTGGATCATGTCTTCTCTTGTATGCAATGGACAGCGAAGTGAGGGTCACTACGTCAGACCGGGTGCGGGTCAGCTCCAACTCTTTTTAAGCCAATTCGGGGCTCAATTTTCCCATTTCACTTGGACAGATTTTGGAGCTCTTCTCCATTCTCTCAAGACCACCAACTCCCCTCTTCTTGAAGGTAAGCAATCCCCATTATCTTGATATGAAATTTCATCAATTTTACACTAGTATTAATGAAATGTACACAGAAGATACTTAGATCTTCAAGAAATTTCTTCAAGAACTCAAAGGAGGGTTTTACAAGATTTCTTCCAAAAGGTAATCCTACACCCTTAGACTTACATGTATGGATATATTATGGGAATATGAGTATGAATTAAGTATTAGAACTTATGGTATAGTGATTGGAAGTCATATGTTTCTAATTTAAATATATAACTATTGTAGAGATTGAAAGGTGATTATTTGATGGAATTTTGTTGGTCGGGTGTGGATGGATGGTCATGTATGTGATGTTGGAAGTTATGAATTGTTTAATAATGATGGTGGGATAAATTGTTGGTAAATGGTAGTAGGTGGACGAACTAATTCTATGGTTAAGATATGTAGAGATTCATGTAGGTGTTTGATAAAATGCCTAAATGACCTAAAACCTAGAAATTTTACTAATATTGGTTCAATCAAATTATGTTGATGTAGATCGAAGTTATAAGAGTAGTTGGAGGTTTTAATATCACTAAAGAGCTGAATCAAGAAAGCTCGATTTGTAGCGATTTTTGCCGAAGGATTTTCAAGGAAATATTCAACTAGATTCGAGCCATTCGGAGTTGAATAATCGCGGAAAAGGGGTTACCTGTGGATTGAGTTTCTTGAGATAAGTAACACTTCTAAATTTGGTTTTGAAGGTATGAATCCCTGAATTATGTGTTGTATGAATTGTTTGGAGATGACGCACATGCTAGGTGATGGACGTGTTGGCGTGCATCACAAGAATTGTGACTTAATTGATTCCGTGGAGTTGCATAATTAAATAAATGTCATTATCCGCATAACCTCCACGTGTTAGAGAAATTGAGCTGAGACTAATATTAAAGATCATGTTTAGGTTACACGCCGATATATTTTGGGACCTACATGGGTCGTATTGCTGTTGAACTATTTATGTAAAATATAACTTTGTACTCAGTCACATCTGTCACTTGCATATCATATATCAGTCTTTGTTGTCATTTATTGATACATCATATCATTATGTCGGGTTGATTTTTGTGTCATTGAGAGCCCGAGAGACTGGAGATTCCGAGTGATATTTATGTTTATTTATTTATGCCTGAATTTGGCTATTATAGCGCTTGGGCTGAAGGAGCCCTTCCTGAGTCTGCACCCCCAAAGTGACTGTCAGTTGATATATATATATATATATATATATATATATATATATATATATATATATATATATATATATATATATATATATATATATATATGGGATGGATCTTCCCTGGGCATGGATCTTGCCCGAAGCATTTATATTGAGGGATGGATTTTTTTCTCGGCATGGATCTTGCCCGAAACATTTATATTGAGGGATGAATTTTTTTCGGACATGGATCTTGTCTGAATCATTGATATTTGGGGATGGATCTTCCCCTGGGTTAGATTGGCCATATACAGTATTGAGTGATTGAGTATTTTTAGATTGCGAGTGTGAGCACCTAATTTTTGACCATGCTTGAATTTTTTTACCATTTTTAACATGTAAATATATTTTAAGTTTAATCTACATATTTATCTCTTATTTCACCTTTTATAATTATTACTTAAGAAAATTATATACACATATTACTACCAACACAATTATTCTCTCACAACTCACACTCCCACTTTTCCTCTTTAACAACTCTCACTCCAACTCATCCTCCATCACTAGCACATACCTACTTTTGTCCAACTGATTTCCTCTCCCTCATCTCTCTCTTATATAAAAAACACACATACTCACAAATACAAAAACATTCAGGGTGAGATAGATAGAGAGACATTGAGAGGGGACGGAAAAGAAAAAAAAAACCAACGCCTCCTTCTTCTTCGCAAAAAGCAGCATCCCCAAAATTCAGTTGAAAATAGCACCAAAAATCACCTTTCTTCCTCATCGAGACTTCACCCAAAAATCATGGTCGAACAAGGTCAGTCGAGGTCGCCGGAAAGTTTCCGCTCGTGGTCAAATTTACTCTTAGATCAAGTTCCATCATTCAGAAATTTTTATTTGTATTTTCCTTGTCTCTAAGGTTCGTCCTTTTCACCTCCTGCTTCAATAAATTTCTGCCTTGTTTAGCAAATGTCCTATTGTTCTTGGTCTACTTGTTTCAGTTAAATTTAGCATGTTAAGATATGAGTTTGCATTTAATAGATTTTGGGGTTGCAATAATTTGAGAAATTTGGTATTACGCTTTGCTCAAATTCATTGATCTTGTAATTTACGGCAAAAGTTTTAGTATAGGAATTTAAAATTTGAAAAGCTCACTCAAGGCCCACTTTCTTGTTCATTACTGCCTTTTTCATATTTATATTTGCCTTGTTAAGAGTTTTGAGTGCTTTATGTGTTTATTTCTTTAGCTTTGCATAAAAATTTGTTTCATGTTGGCTATTTTATTTGGATAATTTTAGAAACTGCAGAGAACTTTGAAAGGCATGACTAAGAATTTTTGTCCGTGTGTTTTAAGATTAAAGAAGGTAAAATATGAATTGGGAAATGGACTGCTAAGACAAATGAGGTCGCAGATTACTTGGGTGAAATCGAGAAGCAGATTATGAATTTCGGGATTTGTTTGGTTGCATAAGAATTAAATTTGGACTCGAATGAGTTAATTAAATTTTTGCGCAGCCCGACAATAATAAGAGACGTGAAAGCTAGCCTATCTTTTCATAATAGCTAAATTTATACATTTCTTCCACAAGCAATTCTATAATTCATGACCTTATAATAATCTCTAAATTTAAGAAGAATAATAAACATCGTTAGAGTGCTTTAGGCACGCTTTTAACTAGTTTATCACGATTATGTATATGCTCGCATGTCATAATTGTGATTTTCAAAATTAAAATCGAAGTATGTGTTCGCGCAACTTTGACCAAAACAATCTTAGTATAATAAAATGCTATTAATTGTGAACACGTAAACGTGACATGATTTTGGCACAATAAACGAAACGGATTCACACACGTGATTCGTTTCAAAGATAATTTTATATTTTAATAATTAAAAGCGGATAGATAAAATATGAAAACAATAAATTAAAGTTTATCCAAAATAATTCAAGCCAAGTTGTAGTCAATAAAGCGACCGTGCTAGAACCACGGGACTCGGGGAATGCTTTACACCTTCTCTTCGGTCAACAGAATTCCTTATCCGAACTTTGTTTTCGCAGACCAATAATAAAAGAGTCAAACCTTCCTTTGATTAGGGATTCAAATAAAAGGTGACTTGGAACACCAAAAATCAATTCCAAGTGGCGATTCTGAATAACAAAATAATCCCTATTTCAAAATTTTACTTTAATTGGAAAAATTCTTTAACCCACAATCTATAAAACATACATATCTTTTTGGGGTAGAAAAGGGGTGTGACAGTGAGTACACGAAGTTTTCACTAAGATGCATCACATACAGTATGTATATTGGCATGTAGATATAGAGATGTAATATTCCTCATATTGTTCAGAATTGATCTATTTTTTTTACTTGTGCTGAGTTTAACTGTTCAACTTGAAAGCATGCCTACATTTCTGTACCGTTATTTCTATACTGGACTGTACCTGCTAAGCTTGTCACTACTTTCAGCCTATAGGTTAATCTTGTTACTTATTGAGTTGGTTGTACTCATACTATACTCCGCACATCGTGTGCAGATCCAGGTGCTCCCGGATACGTCAGTTGCTAGACTTGGTGATTTATATGCTGGAGACAATCAAGGTAGCTGCTTGGCGTCTGCAGACCTTGTCTCTCTTCCCTTCAGTTATGGTGTTGTTCTATATTTTTTAGACAGTGTTCTTATCAGTCATACTATTATTATTATTATTTAGACGCTCATGTACTTAGTGATACCAGATTTTGGGAGTGTATTTTGTATCAGTATGTGTGAGATTTTTCTATTAAATTTATATATTATATTTTCAAACTTAAAAGAAATTGTGGCTTATTGAGGTTGTGGGCTTGCCTAGTATTGAGATAGGCGCCATCACGACATGCGAATTTTGGATCGTGATAATTCTACCCTTATTTATGTCTTAAAATATAATATCTCTTTATTGAATATTTATTCTATTTATGTGTTATCTCCATCTTCAAGAACAATTATTACTAAGGGTAAAAAAGAAAAAAAATAATCAATCTTGTCTTGAACTTCTAAAATGACAAATAATTTGAGACCAAAGGCGGATTTAGGATTTGAAGATATCGAGTGCCATATTTCTTTTAATGTACCCCTCGCACTGACCATAAAGATTGAGTGTGAGTATATATCAGTTGTATGGGGTAAAATTAGCTAGTGACAGTTGGGCGAATGACGAAGTGACACATGAAACTAGAGACAGGTGGGGCGTGAGTCAACAAATAGCTGACACCAGATGTAAGCATGCAATCAGTGCTGAACGAATCCCGAAGACACAGTAGCCAGTAACAAAGATTCAAAATATTGTCATCGGATAGCATTCAATGAGCAGCAGTTATAGAGAATATCTGCATTTATAGCCAACCGTTATGCAACCATTAATTACTGTTTTATTCTTATTCAAGAGGAGCTTGATTTGGGATCGTGTCTCCCTAAATAAAGCTATACATAGGGGAATTAGGATCATTAGTAGACACGAAACATTATGTACACAAAAGTTATATTTTGCTCTCATTTTATAATACTTTTCTTAGTCTTTATCCTTAAATGTTGTTCATACTTTTGCAACTAGAGAGGCTAAGTTCATAGTGAAGCTTGTATTTTATTTCATAATCTTATTTTTGTTCTTAGTTATTTAATATCTTCAGGTCAAATCAATTCACTTGTCTATAAAATAACGCTATAAATTCAACTGTACCGTTTTACGGTTGGATTCAATTTGGTTCGATCTATTTTGATTCATTCGGGTCAGTTTAACGATATTTTTAATAGAAAAATCAACACAATCTTATAAAAAATAAATCATCACAAGTAAAAATTAGCAATCTTCCTTCAATAAAAGAATCATGCCTTTTTTATTAAAATTTTTTGCACAAGTGAAAGAGTAATTTTAATAGGAGAATCACACTAATTCTATAAGAGCATAAGCAAAAAAATATTTTTGAAAAAGAAATTATACCTTGCAAACAATAGGACAACTAAACTTTGTATACAAATTATGGAGTACAAGCTAACAGAATTTTAAAAAGAAAAATCTTGTAAGATTTTTATTTACTTAAATGCCCGAATTTTGAATTAAGAGCCATGGCTTTTATTTATGGTACTTTGATAATTTTAATTTTTTTTATGTGTTCCCCTTTCAAAGTCATTGATAAACCAAAAATAAAGGAGAAAAGATTGGAAAAAGAAAAATTAAAGAGGGAAAAGGATAGAAAAACAAAAGGAAGTAGAAATGACAAAGACAAAAGGGAAAAAATAAAAGAAAAGGGAAATTGAGCAAACGAAAAATTGATTTCCTCATTAGACTCAGACTCGAACCTAGCCTAAACATAAGAATAATCTTAAGAAACTAATTCCCAACAATGACACCTTCCTCTGGCTTGATATTGCGGGTGTCAACGCATACATTTAATTAATATTCGAAATTTTCAACATAAATTTTAAAAATTCTTGCCTAACTTGTGGGTGGCATGGCACTCCCACATCTCGATGTGGATCTGTCATTGTTTGAAACAACAATTTTTAGTAACCACGCTGTTAATATGAGTCAGAAGGAATATTAACTTACCATAATTAAGTAAGTTAATGAGATAAAAATATACAATAATTGATTATGATTTTAAGTGAAAAAGTGTATATACTATGGAATGTGCCTAATTGATTGAGTAAGAATTCTGTAAATCTAAGGAGCCAAAACGCAAGAAAAGCTCCTGAACAATTTACAAAGAATGAACTTTAGATTGTGAAAGAGAAAGAGAGTAGTATTATTTCTTCTTCAATATCTTTTAAATCGGAAGTATTCTTCTTTAAGTAGTTGTAATCCCTCTATGGAAGTATTCTTCTTTAAGTAGTTGTAATCCCTCTCAAACACTGAACTATTGTAACTACTTCTAACAGATTCTAACAACCTCTAACTACCAACTAATGATAATTGCTAAGATGTCCCCTAATTTCTATTAATTCTCCTTTTGTCCTGTCTACATTATTATCACATAACAACTTTTCTCCCTTTTACGAGTCCTTGTCCTCAAGGACAAAGTTTGGAAACTGCTGTTGCAAGGTATGCAAGTCGACCCATGTGCTATCTTCAGTGGGGCAGTTGAACCATTTCACCAAAAGCTGTGTAATATGTCTTTTGTTTTTAGAGAGTACTCTTCTATCCAAAACCTCTTCAGGCTCCAATACAATGTACCCATGAGGAGATAGAGAAATAGGCAGATTAGGCATAGCTGAGGCAGTACAAGTCTGTGACTTCAACTGAGAAACATGGAATGTATGATGAATCTTTGCCTGTGGAGGAAGATCCAACTGATAGGCCACAATGCCTACTCGTTTGATGATCTTGAAGGGACCAAAATACTTTGGACTCAGCTTATGATAAGAGTAATTTTTCAAGAAAACTTGCATGTATGGTTGCAGCTTCACAAAGACCATGTCACATACACTGAAGCTCCTAAGCGTTCTATGTTTGTCAGCTTGAGCCTTCATCCGGGATTGAGCCAACATGAGGTGTTGCTTGAGTAATCTGATAGTAGTCTCTCTGGCTTGGAGACTCCTGCCAACTTGGTCGACCATTGAACTATGGGGAATATAGGGCAGGTGGAGAGGTGGGTTTTGGCCATATAGGATTTCAAAAGGAGTCATCTTGATAGCAGAGTGATATGTAGTGTTGTACCACCTTTCAGCCAAGGGAAGATAGTGCACCCAATCCTTGGGTTTATCATTGCACATGCATCTCAAATAGCTCTCCAAACACTTATTAAGCACCTCTGTTTGCCCATCTGATTGGGGATGATAGGCTGTAGAGTGGTGCAAGTGAACTCCTTGAGCCTCAAAGAGATCCTGCCAGAATTTACTCAGGAAAATAATGTCTCTGTCACTCACTATGGTATGAGGCAACCCATGTAACTTATACACGTTTTCTAGGAAAGCCTGGGCAACTATTGAGACAGTGTAGAGATGAACCAAACTGATAAAGTTAGCATATTTACTGAGTCTATCAACAACCACCAATACTACTGACTTGTTATGAGACTTAGGTAGCTCCTCAACAAAGTCTAAGCTGATATATTGCCATACTTTTTCTGGAATGGGCAGGGGTTGTAACAGGCCTGGGGACTTCACATTCTCATCCTTACATCTTTGACAAGTGTCACAGCTCTTGATGTGTTCATAAACTCATGCCTTCATCTTCTTCCAGTAATAGACTTGACTAACTCTGTGCAAGGTGGAAGCCAAGCAAAACTATGGTATGCCGTTGGGACCAACTCCAAAATCTGCACAAGAAGTGCAGAGTGTAGTATCAGTACAACCGACCCCATGTACTGATAAGTGCTGAGCCTAACCTCGATGAAGTAGTGACGAGGCTAAGGTGGTTCACTTACATTAACATGTACGCAATATTAATAACAACAACAAATAATAGAAATAAATCAGGTAACTCATTTATAATAATTGAAGCCAACTCAGCAGTCCTAATCCATTATTATTTCACCCAAATCTGTTGCAATGTGCAACCCGCTCTCACAATATATTCACATTCAATTTTGTTGTGGCATGCAATCCGCTCCTCCAACATATTCATTTTAATCAAGTCTGTTACGGCGTGCAACCCGATCCTCCAATATTGACTTTTTAACAAGTCTGTTGCGGCATGCAACCCGACCCTCCAATATTGACTTTTAATAAGTCTGTTGCGGCGTGCAACCCGATCCTCCAATATTGACTTTTAATAAGTCTGTTGCGGCGTGCAACCCGATCCTCCAATATATTCATTATAATCAATCCTGTTGCGGCGTGCAACCCGCTCCTCCAACATATTTATTTACCAATCAATTCTTATAGAAGAAATTCCCCAATAAATGCAACAATTAACATAAAATCATAAGACAACAAGTATACAATAATTATGAAGCAAACAATGACAAATAGTAATTTATTATGGAAATCAGGGAGCAAATAGGCAGTTTAATATTTAATATGCTAAATGTCAAATAACAATTAAGGTACATAATTCAAATAATATGTAACAATTAATGCGGAAATTCAAGAATTAATATTTGACAAAGAATAAGAGAGAAACAATTATTATAATATTTAATTTATGATTAAAAATAATTTATGATTTTTCAAGTAAGTAGGCAAATAATTAATTTGACGACGTATAGACACTCGTCACCTCGCCTATACGTCGTTCACATTCAATTCACATAACAAATAATTTAAGGGTTCTATTTTCTCAAGTCAAGGTTAACTCCGACACTTACCTTGCTTTGTAAATTCCAATCAATTATTCAACCACAACTTTTCCTTTTAAATTTGCCTCCGAAAGCTTCAAATCTATTCACAAACAATTCAATATATTCAATACTAATCATAGGAATTAATTCTATATAAATTTATAAATTTTCCGGATAAAAATCTAAAATTCATTAAAATATTCGATAGTGGGACCCACATCTCAAATCCCGGAAAAACTCACGAAATCCGAACACCCGTTCCGATACGAGTTCAACCATACCAAATTTGTCCAATTCCGATATCAAATGGACCTTCAAATTTAAATTTTTCGTTTTTGGAAAGTTTTACAAAAATTCCAATTTCTTCCATCTAAATCCGAAATGAATGATGAATATAGACATGGATTTGTGAAATATAATCACTTTATGATAAAGAACACTTACCCAGTTCAAAGTCGTAAAAATTCTCCTTGAAATCGCCCAAATCCGAGACTCAAAACTCAAAAATGAGTAAAAATGGCTAAGACCCGATTTTAAGTATTCTGCCCAGCATTTTCGCATCTACGGTGTCTGGGCTCGCATCTGCGAAAAGGGGCTGCCAGGCAGGTTCCGCATCTGCGGACAAAATGTCGCACCTGCGACGTCCGCTTCTGCGCAAAAGGGCCGCACCTGCGAAGGCCGCATCTGCGATGGAAGTCTTGCTTCTGCGAGCTCGCACCTGCGGTCAAAATTTCGCATGTGCGATTATACAAGAACCCAAATTTCAGATTTTTGCTTAAGTCCAATTCTTGTTCCGATTTCAATCCGTTTCACTCTCGCGGTACTCGGAACCCCGCTCGAATATACCAACAAGTTCCGTAACATAATACGGACTGACTCGGGGTCTAAAATCACATCAAACAACACTGAAATTACAATTCACACCCCGATTCGAACTTTGAGTTTTAAACTTTTAATTTGTAAATCTCGTGCCAAAACATATTAAATGAGTCCGGAATGACTTCAAATTTGGCACATAAGTCATAAATGACATAACAGAGCTGTTCAAATTTCCAGAATCGAATTCCAGCTCCGATATCAAAAAGTCAATCCCGTGGTCAAACTTGAAATATTTAGCCTTTAAATTGCTAGTTCCGCTAAATGGTCATAACTTGAGCTAGGTACATCCAAATTAAATTCCGGGCATACACCCAAGTCCCAAATCACGATACGGAGCTACCGGAATTTTTAAAACACTGATCCGGATCTGTTTGCTCCAAATATTGACCAAAGTCAACTTAGTTGAGTTTTAAAGCTCTATTTCCCATTTTAATTCATTTTTCACATAAAAACTTTCGGAAAATTTTACGGACTGCGCACGCAAATCGAGGAATGATAAATGGTGTTTTTGAGGTCTTAGAATACATAATTACTTATTAAATTTAAAGATGACATTTTGGGTAATCACAATTTTTAATCAATTTCTAAAATAATTCTTAAAATATAGGATATTTGTGCTCTTTCTATAAATTTCTAATAGATAGTTGTCAATTATTTCTTTATTTAATATTATTGTCAAATATTAATATTTTTGTCTAACTTGCGAGATTTGATAAGTAGTTATTATGGAATATTTTTATATACATTAGTATCAAAGGATGCATTATAATAAAAAAGCCCATTATGAGCACTTTTTCAATGTCAATTAACCACCCAGAGTTGTAGCACACTCCTACTACTAAGAAAGAATTACCATACTTTTTGTCACGATCCGAAATTTCCACCTTCGGATCGTGATGGCGCCTAACATTTCACTTGCTAGGCAAGCCAACGTTAGAATAACATGATCCATTCTAAAAATAATTTTAAGTCTATTAATAATAAGGAAGCAAATGCGGAAGCAATTTTAAAATAATCCATAATAATAACGATGTCTAAATACCATCCGAGAATTGGTGTCACAAGTGCACGAACTTCTAGAATAAATACAAATAAAGGTCTGAATAATATAAAGCTGTCTTAAAATAAACACACAGCTAAAGTACAATAGACGGCGACTTCAGAATTGCATACGCCATGCAGTTATACCTCAAGTCTCCTCCGAGTAGCTGAAATCCGAGCAAAACTATGGTATGCCGCTGAGACCAACTCAAAAATCTGCACAAAAATTGCGGAGTGTAGTATCAGTACAACCGATCCCATGTACTGTAAGTGCTGAGCCTAACCTCGACGAAGTAGTGACGAGGCTAAGGCGGTTTACTTACATTAACATGTACACAGTATTAATAACAATAACAAATAATAAAAATAAATCAAGTAACTCATCTATAATAATTGAAGCCAACTCAGCAGTCCTAATCCATTATTATTTCACCCAAATCTGTTGCAGCGTGCAACCCGCTCTCACAATATATTCACATTCAATTTTATTGCGGCGTGCAACCCGCTCCTCCAACATATTCATTTTAATCAAGTCTGTTGCGGCGTGCAACCCGATCCTCCAATATTGACTTTTTAACAAGTCTGTTGCGGCGTGCAACCCGACCCTCCAATATTGACTTTTAATAAGTCTGTTGCGGCGTGCAACCCGATCCTCCAATATTGACTTTTAATAAGTCTGTTGCGGCGTGCAACCCGATCCTCCAATATTGACTTTTAATAAGTCTGTTGCGGCGTGCAACCCGATCCTCCAATATATTCATTATAATCAATCATGTTGCGGCATGCAACCCGCTCCTCCAACATATTCATTTACCAATCAATTCTTATAGAAGAAATTTCCCAATAAATACAACAATTAACATAAAATCATAAGACAACAAGTATACAATAATTATGAAGCAAACAATGACAAATAGCAATTTATTATGGAAATCAGGGAGCAAATAGGCAGTTTAATATTTAATATACTAAATGTCAAATAACAATTAAGGCACATAATTCAAATAATATGTAACAATTAATACGGGAATTCAAGAATTAATATTTGACAAAGAATAAGAGAGAAACAATTATTATAATATTTAATTTATGATTAAAAATAATTTATATTTTTTCAAGTAAGTAGGCAAACAATTAATTTGACGACGTATAGACACTCGTCACCTCGCCTATACGTCGTTCACATTCAATTCACATAACAAATAATTTAAAGGTTCTATTTTCTCAAGTCAAGGTTAACCCCGACACTTACCTCGCTTTGCAAATTTCAATCAATTATTCAACCACAACTTTTCCTTTTAAATTTGCCTCCGAAAGTTTCAAATCTATTCACAAACAATTCAATATATTCAATACTAATCATAGGAATTAATTCCATATAAATTTACAAATTTTCCGGATAAAAATCCGAAATTTATTAAAATATTCGACAGTGGGATCCACGTCTCAAATCCCGAAAAAACTCGCGAAATCCGAACACCCGTTCCGATACGAGTTCAACCATACCAAATTTGTCCAATTCCGATATCAAATGGACCTTCAAATCTAAATTTTTCATTTTTGAAAAGTTTTACAAAAATTCCAATTTCTTCCATCTAAATCCGAAATGAATGATGAATATAGACATGGATTTGTGAAATATAATCACTTTATGATAAAGAATACTTACCCAGTTCAAAGTCGTAAAAATTCCCCTTGAAATCGCCCAAATCCGAGACTCAAAACTCAAAAATGAGTAAAAATGGCTAAGACCCGATTTTAAGTATTCTGCCCAGCATTTTCGCATCTGCGGTGCCTGGGCTCGCATCTAAGGACAAAATATCGCACCTGCGACGTCCGCTTCTGCGCAAAAGGGCCGCACCTGCGAAGGCCGCATCTGCGATGGAAGTCTCGCTTCTGCGAGCTCGCGCCTGCGGTAAAAATTCCGCATGTGCGATTATACTAGAACCCAAATTTCAGATTTTTGCTTAAGTCCAATTCTTGTTCCGATTTCAATCCGTTTCACTCTCGGGGTACTCGGGACCCCGCTCGAATATACCAACAAGTTCCGTAACATAATACGGACTGACTCGGGGTCTAAAATCACATCAAACAACACTGAAATTACAATTCACACCCCGATTCGAACTTTGAGTTTTAAACTTTTAATTTGCAAATCTCGTGCCAAAACATATTAAATGAGTCTGGAATGACTTCAAATTTGGCACACAAGTCATAAATGACATAACAGAGCTGTTCAAATTTCCAGAATCAGATTCCGGCTCCGATATCAAAAAGTCAATCCCGTGGTCAAACTTGAAATATTTAGCCTTTAAATTGCTAGTTCCGCTAAATGGTCATAACTTGAGCTAGGTACCTCCAAATTAAATTTCGGGCATACTTCCAAGTCCCAAATCACGATACGGAGCTACCGGAATTTTCAAAATACTGATCCAGATCCATTTTTTACATGAAAACTTTTCGGAAAATTTTACGGACTGCGCACGCAAGTCGAGAAATGATAAATGGTGCTTTTCGGGGTCTTAGAACACAGAATTACTTATTAAATTTAAAGATGACATTTTAGGTCATCATAATTTTTAATCAATTTCTAAAATAATTCTTAAAATATAGGATATTTGTGCTCTTCTATAAACTTTCAATGCAATTCTTAGATATGAAATCGCCCAAACTAGTAAAAAGTAACAGGTGTTTACTTCCATCAGGCATCTGCTCTAAATAAGTAAAATAAATGCAACTAGCAACATGAAGTATAAGATTTCACCATTCGATTTTTTGAATGCTAATTCTTCCTTCTATGATCACTCTCAGAAATCCTTTCCAATATAGAGAAGTAAGATACCAATTTGTAGTCAATCTTGAGTTCTGGAAGCAAGCGATTAGTCAAACCTACGAATACAGAAAGTCAGAAACTAATGCTCTATATTCAGACAACGAGTCTATAAGTGTTTTCTGCAAAACATTCAGACAAAAGATATATGGCAAAAACAAGGTATCAATTCTGTAGCGAAGTCAGGTGGAGATATATCAGTCCATCGTTGCCACCACCCTCCTGCCATTGCCATCGAAATCTTGGAAGAACAAATGGTGGAAGGAAATCTGGGATTTAGGAATAGCTGAAAAGTAGAGGGGATGTCAAGGCCCAAGCCCATATCACGTATTATTCGTAATGGATCTAGGCCAGCAGGAATTTGTCTCTTGGGGCTACGTCACCCCGGGCCTCAAAAACGCGTGTATCATTTCTTACATAGCTCTTCATTTTCCTCTCCCATTTCGATATGAGATTCGTCTAATGTAACATTGTTGAGATATACTGTTAACCATGCGGTTTAGACATAGTATTTTGTTTAATTCTTTATGAAATAATTATTTATTTAATTTATTCAATTCAATAAAGTATCTTTTTAAATAGATCATTTGTTACATGTACAATTTATTGTATGGAGTCTTAGCTCATGCACAGAAGATTAAATTGTCGGTTCACATAATTAATAAACTATGTTCAAAATCAAAGATATTATTGGACACAATATCTTGATGATTGTAGTACAAGATTATAGTATAATTTGTCTTGATTATGAGAGTGGTTTTACTCCAATTTCTTGGGCTAGTATACTTAGTGTATATTAAACGGACCAAGTAGAGAAATGATGTTTTTGTACTGAATATATAAAAAATATTTTCTCTAATTCATTAAAATGAGCTTATACTCCTAATCTTGATATAATTATTATGATCAATGTGATTTGTTTATTGTTTTGATTTATCATAAGGTACAACTCTATTCAGAGTTAGTGTTTGAATCGTACTGCCACTCTCCATTTTCATACGCCTTTTTCCATATGCATTGATTAGAGCCCCTTGTCTTGTCTAGTTGTCATACCAGAAAGAAATATTTCCTTCCCCTCGAATCCAAATCTAATTCTTCTCTAGTTCTGTCTTCATTTTACATAATGCTCTCCGGTTGTGACATTGTCCTGAGCGCCATTTGGGTACTGTTGGGTGGACTCTTCTAGAGTATTTGGCCATCATGAATTCCTTCCGGAGAGAAGAACCTGTCCTTAGATTCCACCATGATTTAGTAGTGAATGCCCTCCACATATCTTGTAGCTTTTGTTGAGGTTTTTGTTATTTAAGATAAATAGTCTTAAAACGAGGGTGAATGAGAAATGGAGGGAAAATGAAATATTTTGAGTAAAATTTTAAGTTTTTCCCTCTTGACAATGAGACATTGTCCCATATTGGAAGTGGAAAAGATTTTTGGTGGGTATATATATAATTGCTCTTCTTGTAGCTCTTAAAGAGTTAAGAAGAAAGCAACCCTCGCGCCGTCGTCGTCGTCGCTCGCTCGGCTCGGCTTCGGCTTTGGTCAAATGATCGATTGATTGATTGATTTATTTGTTAATAGTAAATATTAACGTAAGATTATCCACATTTGTAACGGATATGTTCTAATCCGTGTATTGACTACCACCTGCAATAGCAGCCTAATGCTCTTCCCACCATGGCCAAGTGCTTGATCCACAAACAAGCTAGTGCATGCTCCACAATGGAGGGTTGGAGGGTGGAGGGTCGTTCATCTTCAAAGCTGACTGCTATAAATATGTGCAGCAGCTGTTGAAGAAAGATACACAAACACCAAACCGAAAATGCTCAACTTTGGCTATACATTACACTCCTTCCTCTCAGCATTTCCATACGATTTTCTGAGTTTCTACTCCTTTGTTCTGCATTGTTTTAAGTTCAAACAAAGCAACTGTAAGTGTGATTTGCTACCGAACTTTGTGTTCGCTGAAACACTGGGGTTTGAAGTACCGCTACACCAGTGTGTTATTCGTTCTATCCTGGGAGGAAATAATCCATAACCTTGGGTACTAGGAGGGGATTAAATTCCTTAAGGAAACACTATGAATTTAGTGGGCTCGAATTAATTACTGTTTCATTACGATAACTTATATTTTACAGAATTATTATTTACAAATACAATAATATTGGCGGGACTAACAATCTTAAGGAATTTAATTATTTATTTCTGTATTTGTGTTATTCTTATTAAAACCTTTATGGTTTTGTGTACTCCCGTTTTAGAGAGTAAAGCCTTCGTGGCGTTTTGTTGTAGATTAAAATATACGTGAATTTTACTCCAGTTTGAAAACGTTTGTTTGTGTCTTTCTTTTACAGAAAAAATGACGACTGAAAGCGAAAACCAAGTTGTTCCGACGGTGACTGCCAACGCATCGACAAGCCGAACACCGGCGTTGGCACTGGCAGAAAAACCCGGAAAATTTTCCGGGATTGATTTTAAGTGCTGGCAGTAGAAGATGTTCTTCTACTTAACTACGTTATGTCTACAGAAGTTCATCAAGGAAGATGTTCCTGATCTGCCAGATAAAACTTCAGAGAATGAACGCTTTATCGTGATTGAAGCATGAAAGCATTCTGATTTTTTATGCAAGAATTATATTCTTAGCGGACTGGATGATAATCTGTAAAATGTATACAGTGGCGTGGAGACGTCAAAAGAATTGTGGAATGCGCTTGAAAAGAAATATAAAACTGAAGATGTCGGGATGAAGAAATTCGTTGGCGCAAAATATTTGGACTACAAAATGGTAGATAGCAAGTCTGTTATTACCCAAGTCCAGGAATTGCAAGTGATTATTCATGATCTACTTGCTGAAGGTCTTGTCATCAATGAAGCATTCCAAGTAGCAGCAATGATTGAGAAGTTGCCTCCGTTGTGGAAGGACTTCAAAAATTATTTGAAACACAAACGAAAGAAAATGTCCCTTGAAGATCTCATTGTTCGGTTGAGAATCGAAAAGGACAATAAAGCTGCTGAAAGGAGAGGCCGTAGAAATTTAACAATAATGGGAGCAAATATTATTGAAGATAACAAAAAGAGGAAGAAGGCTTCTGGTCCGAAATACAACCCAAGCAAGAAGCGGTTCAGTGGAAACTGCTACAACTGTGGAAAAATCGGACACAAATCTACGGAGTGTCGTGCTCCGAAGAAAGACAAGAAAAGGGGTCAAGCAAACATGGTAGTAAAGCATGATGATGTTGATAACTTGTGTACCATGCTTTCTGAATGTAACTTGGTGGGAAATCCTAAACTGTGGTGGTTTGATTCTGGAGCCACTCGCCATGTTTGTGCAGTTAGAGAAGCTTTTGCTACTTATGCTCCTGCTGGACCCGGAGAGACAGTTTATATGGGAAATGCTTCAACAGCAAAAGTTGAAGGATATGGGAAGATATTTCTGAAAATGACTTCTGGCAAGGTCATGACTTTGAACAATGTCCTTCATGTTCCCTAAATGAGAAAGAATTTAGTCTCTACTGGACTTCTTGTTAAGTACGGTTTTAAGTGCGTTTTTGTGTCCAACAAGTTTGTCATAAGTAAGAATGAAATATTTGTAGGAAAAAGTTACCTCACCGAGGGCCTTTTCAATCTGAATGTAATGGTTGTGGAAAACAATAATAATATTTCAGCTTCTTCTTACTTACTTGAGTCAAATGATTTATGGCATGTACGTTTGGGTAATGTCAATTATAAAACCTTGTGGAAAATGATTAACTTGGAAGTATTGCCTAAGTTTGAATGCGAAAAATCAAAATGTCAAACATGTGTGGAATCTAAGTATGTTAAACATCCTTATAAGTCAGTTGAAAGGAATTCAAATCCTTTAGACTTAATTCACACAGATATTTGTGACATGAAGTCAATACCATCTCGTGGTGGAAAGAAGTATTTCATAACTTTTATTGATGATAGTACTCGATATTGCTATGTTTACTTACTGAATAGTAAAGATGAAGCAATAGACGCATTCAGGCAATACAAAAATAAAGTTGAAACGCAACTTAACAAGAAAGTAAAAATGATAATAAGTGATAGGGGTGGTGAATATGAATCTCCTTTTGAAGAAATATGTTTAGAATATGGAATTATTCATCAAACAACAGCCCCTTACACGCCCCAATCTAATGGGATTGCGAAAAGAAAGAATCGCACATTAAAGGAGATGATGAACGCGTTGTTGATAAGTTCTGGTTTGCCACTGAACTTGTGGGGGGAAGCCATTCTTACGGCTAATCGGATATTATCGAGTGCCCCATAGCAAAACACAATCCATTCCATATGAAAAATGGAAAGGAAGGAAGCCCAACTTGAATTATTTTAAAGTGTGGGGGTGTTTAGCAAAAGTACAAGTTCCTAAACCCAAAAGGGTAAAGATAGGACCGAAAACCGTTAATTGTGTTTTCATAGGATATGCGACAAATAGTAAAGCATATCGATTTCTGGTTCATAAATCAGAAAATCCCGACATTCATAATAATACGGTTATAGAATCAGATAATGCTGAGTTCTTTGAAAATATATATCCGTATAACAAGGAATGTGAGTCGTTTGGTGAAGGATCTAAACGACCTCGGGAAGAAACAAAAGAAAGTATATGTAATCAGGAGGATTCAAGACGTAGTAAACGTCAAAGAACGTCTAGTTCATTTGGACCAGATTTTGTGACTTTCTTAATGGAGAATGAGCCTCAAACATTTAAATAAGCTATGACTTCTTCGGAATCATTGTTTTGGAAAGAGGCAGTCAATAGTGAAATAGAATCCATATTGAACAACCATACATGGGAATTGGTTGATCTTCCTCCTGGAAATAAACCTTTGGGTTCTAAATGGATTTTTAAGAGAAAAATCAAAGATGATGGCACTATTGATAAATTCAAGGCAAGACTCGTTGTCAAAGGGTATAGACAACGAGAAGGTCTAGACTACTTTGATACATACTCTCCAGCTATAAGAATTACGTCCATACGGATGTTAGTAGCATTAGCTGCAGTGTATGGTCTTGAAATTCATCAAATGGATGTTAAGACAATCTTCTTAAATGGAGAGTTGGAGGCAGAAATTTACATGGAACAACCAGAAGGGTTTGTGGTTCCAGGTAAAGAAAAGAAGGTATGTAGACTTGTTAAGTCTCTTTACGGACTAAAACAAGCACCCAAACAATGGCATGCGAAATTTGACCAAACAATGTTGTCAAATGGTTTTAAGATAAATGAATGTGATAAATGTATGTACATTAAAAATGTTCCAAATCACATAGTCATTGTTTGCCTATATGTGAATGATATGTTGATAATGAGTAATGACATTGCCAACATATTTGCTACTAAGCGTATGCTCAATAGCAAGTTTGATATGAAAGACTTGGGAGTTGCTGATTTAATTCTGGGAATTAAGATCCATAAGAATCCTCAAGGTCTGGCATTGTCACAATCTCATTATATTAAGACAGTACTTGAAAAATTCAAGCACTTGGCTTTAAAGTTGCAAAGACTCCAATTGACATGAATCTTGCATTAGCAAAGAATAAAGGCCAAAGCATATCACAATTGGATTATGCTCGTGTGTTGGGATGCTTAATGTATATCATGAATTATACACGACCAGATATAGCTTGTGCTATAAGTAAACTGAGTCGATATACGAGCAATCCAGGCCAATCTCATTGGATGGCAATGAAACGAGTTTTGGGATATTTAGAACATACCTAGAACTTTGACTTGCACTACAGTAAATTCCCTGCGGTGATTGAGGGATACTGTGATGCAAATTGGATCACCGGTTCAACTGATTCTAAGTCCACGAGTGGATATGTATTCACTATTGGTGGAGGAGCGGTATCTTGGAAGTCATCCAAACAAACATGTATTGCCCGCTCTACAATGGAGGCTGAATTCATAGCCTTAGATAAAGCCGGTGAAGAAGCTGAATGGCTCCGGAATTTCTTGGAAGACATTCCATTTTGGCCCAAACCGTTGGCACCAATATGCATACATTGTGATAGTCAAGCGGCAATTGGAAGGGCTGGGAGCGTTATGTATAACGGTAAATCTCGTCATATACGACGAAGACATAAAACCTTTAGGCAATTACTCTCTAGAGGAATTATCACGATTGACTATGTAAAGTCAAGTAATAATGTGTCGGATCCACTTACAAAAGGCCTAACTAGAGAGGTAGTTGAGAAATCATCAAGGGGAATGGGGCTATGGCCGAGAACAAGTCATTGTGGCATAACTCTACCTAGAAGACTGGAGATCCCAAGATCTAGGTTCAAGGAGATCAAACAAAGTCATTAATGACGGTTCAACATTGTCAAATAAAATTTTAGTCCGTTCTCGTGATGAGACAATGTTCAGTACCAAGGATAAAGCATTAAGGCTTTTTAATGATTTCTAAATTTGATACAGGGTATATCAAATAGTGTATCTATAGGATGACACGTTTAGGAATCACCTATGTAAGTGTGAAGTGTTAGCCGCTTCAAGGAGAACTTTGTAAGGCCAGTTCTCTACGCACTTATGAAACCAGGCAGTGTTCATGGCTGAAACGAACACAACAATGAGAGCCAAAGACGGTTAAGGGTCGGTTGTGTGACTTATGGTTGTCTAGGTATACACCAAAGTTCGACGGTTCAAAGATATCAAATCTACCGATTGACCGAGTATATCCGACATAAGTTCACTACGGAAAGTTCAAAGGGAAACCTACTTATCCAGATGCGATTAATCCTTGCTTGCAAATCACACAGTTTTTTCATGCATACTTCCGTAATATAGCCATTCCCCATTCATGTGGGGGATTGTTGAGGTTTTTGTTATTTAAGATGAAATAGTCTTAAAATGAGGGTGAATGGGAAATGGAGGGAAAATGAATTTTTTTGAGTAAAATTTTAAGTTTTCCCGTCTTGACAATGAGATATTGTCCCATATTAGAAGAGGAAAAGATTTTTGATGGGTATATATATAATTGCTCTTCTTGTAACTCTTAAAGAGTTAAGAAGAAAGCAAGCCTCGCGCCGTCGTCGTCGTCGCTCGCTCGGCTTCGGCTTCGGCTTCGGATTTGGATTTGGATTTGGATTTGGTCAAATGATTGATTGATTAATTTTTTGGACCAAATTTATTTGTTAATAGTAAATATTAATGTAATATTATCCGCATTTGTAACGGATATGTTCCATTCCGTATATTGACCACCACCTGCAATAGCAACCGCCTAATGCTCTTCCCACCATGGCCAAGTGCTTTGCTCCACAAACAAGCTAGTGCATGCTCCACAATGGAGGGTTGGAGGGTGGAGGGTCGTTCATCTTCAAAGCTGACTGCTATAAATATGTGCAACAGCTGTTGAAGAAAGATACACAAACACCAAACTGAAAACGCTCAACTTTGGCTATACATTGCACTCCTTCCTCTCAGCATTTCCATATAATTTTCTGAGTTTCTACTCCTTTGTTCTGCATTGTTTTAACTTCAAACAAAACAACTGTAAGTGTGATTTGCTACCGAACTTTGTGTTCGTTGAAACACTGGGGTTTGAAGTACCGCTACACCAGTGTGTGATTCGTTCTATCCTGGAAGAAAATAATCCATAACCTTGGGCACTAGGAGGGGATTAAATTACTTAAGGAAACACTGTGAATTCAGTGGGCTCGAATTAATTACTGTTTCATTATGTTCCTTGGTGGGTGATGAACGTGGTTTCATCCTGGTCCTCTTCTTCCATAAGTATCTGGTTATATCCTGAGTATGCATCCAAAAAACTCAATAGCTCGTCCCCGACCGTTGCCTCGATGAGTTGGTTGATATGTGATGACAGAAATGAATCCTTAGGGCACGCTTTCTCACAAATTTATATTCTTAAATATTTTCTTAGTTGTTGTTTAATAATTGAGTATTTTTTTAATATTACACAAAATATTAATAAAAAAAATATTATTTGAGTAGGAAAATTGTTCAAATATAATTTAAAAATATATTATCGTGGGGGTATTATTTTCTCTCAATTTTAACACTTTATGCATTCTATTTAATATTACTTTTATTTTTTCTTCGTATTGGACATTATATAGTGGTAATGTATTGCCGGAGGATTCTTATGAAATTGATTTTATTAAACCTTCCTACACATTTTAATAAGAATTTAATAGACAAAACTTTAAATATTAAAAATTATTATAGAAGATATTGTAGTCCAAAAAATAGGTTATTGCAGTTATGTCCTTTCCTTATGAGGTCTTCCGTTTAATATTTTAGGGCAATTTTGATGTATTAATATTGTATTTATGGTTTTATAATAATATAGGCTCGGATTTGGACAATATAATACATACTACATTTTAGTAATAGGACATTATAATACGTTTTTAAATTAAATTGGTAATAGAATTTTTAAGAAGTATATCCTAAAAGTAATATGATTACATGACTAAATATATTTACTTGTTCAATTTTATATGGATTAGTCAGCCCGAAAATAATTATACTAATAGGATTCCTAAAGGTAATCATGTAGGATTCCTAACGTGTAGTATTATGTCCTAAAACTAATAGGATTATAATGCTAATATCTAGAATTCCGGTTATGTCCTTTTATTATGAGTTATTATGGTTAAAATTATAAGGTTATTTTTGTAAACCGATATTGTATTCATGCTTTTATAATAATATAGATATATATTACTAAAACCGTAGTTTTTTTAATACAAATCTACAACTGTACCGATAATTAGGGTAGTTTTTTTTTTACATGAAAATAAACCGAAAAAATACTGAATCGTACCGAATAAATTTACATGTGAAAAATATATATGTTAAGTTTAATAATAATAATTAAATTTTTTCTTGGGCCTAGGAATTATGAAAATTGTTACAACCCAACAAGTAATTAAAATCAAAATCCTAATTCCCAAACCTAACATGCTACTCTTACTGAAAATAAATTATTTCTAACATATTCACTAGCAAGACACAAAGTATTCTAGCGGTTATGAGTAACAAATTACAATATATTGAATATGTTTCCTTTCGTATAATTTAGATTTATCATTTTGAATATTTAATTTTTTATAGACTTTATTCATGAGTCCCAACTTAGTTTCTTTTACACTGCTGTAGAGTAGTTGATGGACTTATACTCTAGCCATCTTTCATGTTTTCTTAATTCATCACTATTTAAACAGTAAAATTGTCTAGAGAGTTTTGCTAAGTCTTATAAAAATATGTATGTTATGACATTCTACTTTTACTAATGAGTTTAAAAATATCGAAAATTAACTGTACCGATACCGAAGAGAAACCGACATGATTGAGACAGTTTCGAAAAGTCTAATTTTGGTTATACACAATAGAATGACCGAAAAATTGGTATGGTACAAATTTTATAAAATAACTGGTCGAACCGAACCATCGACATCCCTAGGTCTTTGACTTTGGGGACCATAAGAAACGTAGATACCTAAAAGCAAAAAACTGGAACAATGTTTAACCCTTTTGAAGAAACACGAAATCTCAATTAAAATTGTCACCACCCCAAATTCCCTCACTAGTATGTAGTGATGGCACCTAGTCGCTAAAACTAGATAAGCCTATCAATGCGGAATAATAATAGAAATATGAAATAAATAAATCTACAATTCACATAATTACAACTCCAAAAACTCGGTAGAAATGAGTCACAAGCTTCTAAAGATTATCCTCAAGGTCTCTCTATATGTCACAGTCTAAAGAAAATAAGGAAACAACATAATAAGGGTAGAAGGGGACTCCGAAATCTGCGGACGTTGGCAGATATACCTCGAAGTCTCTGTACACAGGTAGTCACTGATGTCTGGGCTGGTAGGATGTACCTGGATCTGCAAAAAAAGATGTGCAGAAGTGTAGTATGAGTACACCACAGCGGTACCCATTAAGTGCCAAGCCTAACCTCGGTAGAGTAGTGACGAGGTCAGGTCAGGCCCTACTGAAAATAATAAAAGGCATAGTAAAATGTTTAACAATATAATAACAATAAAATGACAGTGGAAATGAATCAAGTAGTATGTCACCATTTAATTCCACAAAATAGGGGCAAATAATACCTCGGGGGACGAAAACAGAAATTCACTACTTTAAAGCAATTACCAAAATAACCAAAGGCAAATGCAGCCATAAAGAAATATCAACAAGGGCACTCCCGAGGTACCGCCTCATAGTCTCAAATCATAAATAAATTCACAATATCTCATTTTCTTATATCACCGCTGGAGACTTGACATTTAATTTTAAAGAAAATATTTTTCCCGAAATAGCATTCCGCGCTTTAGCCATCCTTATCACACCGCATGACTTCTAGTAGTTCCCCTACTAGCCACGCGTATCAAGCCATCCTTATCTCACCGCATGCGTTTCAACACCCAGACCTTATACCACTGCATGCGTATCAATATCACAATATATCACAATTTGCACCTCAAGTGCCCAGATATTTCAATTTGCCAAAATAAACAACATCAACAGTATTTTCCACAACAGGAAGCTCACGGCTCAATAACAATGAGTACAAAAATCTCATAAACTATTCGGGAATAAATAACTCAGCAAAAATAATATTTCAAATTTTTTAATACGTTGCCTCCGTACCAAATTTAGAATATCAAATACATCATATTAATAATATTTTAATTTAAGAAATTCAGCCTTCAAATAATGCACAGAATAAAAGAAACCAAGTTTCAACTAAGGGATTGTTGAGGTTTTTGTTATTTAAGATGAAATAGTCTTAAAATGAGGGTGAATGGAAAATGGAGGGAAAATAAAATTTTTTGAGTAAAATTTTAAGTTTCCCCCTCTTGACAATGAGATATTGTCCCATATTGGAAGAGGAAAATTTTTTTGGTGGGTATATATATAATTGCTCTTCTTGTAACTCTTAAAGAGTTAAGAAGAAAGCAAGCCTCGCGCCGTTGTTGCTCGCTCGGCTTCGGCTTCGGCTTCGGATTCGGTCAAATGATCGATTGATTGATTAATTTTTGGACCAAATTTATTTGTTAATAGTAAATATTAACGTAATATTATCCGCATTTGTAACAGATATGTTCCAATCCGTATATTGAACCGCCTAATACTCTTCCCACCATGGCTAGTGCATGCTCCACAATGGAGGGTGGAGGGTCGTTCATCTTCAAAGCTGACTGCTATAAATATGTGCAGCAGCTGTTGAAGAAAGATACACAAACACCAAACTGAAAATGCTCAACTTTGGCTATACATTGTACTCCTTCCTCTCAGCATTTCCATACGATTTTCTGAGTTTCTACTCCTTTGTTCTGCATTGTTTTAACTTCAAACAAAGCAACTGTAAGTGTGATTTGCTACCAAACTTTGTGTTCGCTGAAACACTGGGGTTTGAAGTACCACTATACCAGTGTGTGATTCGTTCTATCATGGGAGGAAATAATCCATAACCTTGGGTACTAGGAGGGGATTAAATTCCTTAAGGAAACACTGTGAATTTAGTGGGCTCGAATTAATTACTGTTTCATTACGATAACTTATATTTTACAGAATTATTATTTACAAATACATCAATATTGGCGGGACTAATAACTTTCTGACCTGAATTCCCATCTGATCCCCTCCAAAAGAACTTAGCCAGAATCTATTCTATTTGCGCAAAAACTCCTTTTGGTGGGTGCATTGTAGATAGGAGGTGAGTTGGTATGGATTGTAACACATTCCTTATGATTATTGCTTTCCCACCTGGAGATAATAGTCTATTATGCCATCCTCTTACTCTGCTTATCACTTTATTGATTATATCAGAGGACACCCCAGGTACTTGATTGAGAAGTTCTTTAGCTGTATGCACATATATTTTGTGACTCTCCTCCTTGCAGAAGCAGATGCTCCAGGGGCCAACATCACACAACTTTTGGATATGTTAATCTGCTGTTATTATGAGCATAGCATATGGCTATGATTTTGCGGTTGCTGGTGAGTGGGCTATGGTTAGGTGGCTGCGGAAGGCATACCAATGGTTCAGAGTGTACTTTGAGTCAGATTTGAGTGAAACTGATATGGTTGGACTCGTAATTGAATGGGTTGTCGGATTTCATAACTTTTGCCAGACTGCATGATATGGGCCCCGCGGGCAGAGTTTTAATTAATTTCGGGATCTTTTCTTTAAAATGCAGTATTTTCTTATAGAATTGATTCCTATAATATTTAGTAATTGTATCGAATTATTTTGGCTAGATTCGAGCCAGACAGAATTGGATAATCGTGGAAAAGGCCTTAGAGTTGATTAAATTGGAGCAAGACGAGGTAAAGCTCTTGTCTAATCTTGTGAGGGGGAAATTACCTCATAGGTGATTAAAATTAAATAATTATTGCTAATTATGGGGACTACGTACGCACGAGATGATGAGAGTCCGTGTGTAGTTACTATTAATGCTAAATTCCGGGTAGTTTAGGACTCAAAGCATGAATAAATTGTGTAAATTACCTCGGCAGTGTACACCATATTCTGGATCGGGTCGAACGACCTCAGCAGAAATCGTGCTTAAAAATAATAATTACACGATACTTTAATAATTTATTTCAGCTTGTGATGCTAATTAATAAATTGGAAAATCCTTGGAATTTAATGAATTATTCTTCTTGCGTGTTAAGAAATTAATTGTTACTCCTGTAAATGAGATTTAATTGATAAATTGGAAATTATTTGAATTGAAGGAATTTAATTAATATATTGAGAATTGTTACATTTGAAGGAATTTGATTATTTCCGCTGATTAAATAAATTATTGTAAATTCTGTAAATCATGCTGATTTAAATATCCTAGTTTTATTTCAGTTATTATTATTGACCCATAGTGAGTGTCAAAGTCGGCCATCTCGTCTCTACCACTTCGAGATTAGGCTTGATACTTACTGGGTACACGTTGTTTACGTACTCATACTACACTTGCTGCACTTTTTGTGCAGGATCTGAGACAGGTACTAGTGGAGGACCTATCATCACATACCCACGTCATCCCGAGGCATAGTGGTGAGCTGCCTTTCTGAGCCGTTCTGCAGCTACCAATGTCTCTTCTTATATTTACATTCTGTCTATTTTATTTCAGACAGTATTTGGAGTTTTATATAATTTAATAGATGCTCATTCACTTGTGATACCAGGTCTTGACACACACATTGGTAGAGTTTGTGTTTATATTTTTTTGGTTTTAAATTTTATCAATGTATGCTTAATTTATTAATTGGCTTGCCTAGCTATAGTGTTCGGCGCCATCACGACCTATAGGTGAAATTGGGTCGTGACAAGGCTTCTCTCGTTTGCACCTGCGATTGGTGGCTCGCACCTGCGAACTCGCACATGCGGCTGTCCAAGTGCAGGTGCGATTATGATAGTAGCTGAGAGCTTCAGTCCTTGCTCAATTTCCCAAAATTGGTCCGATCCTCGTCCGGTTAACACTCGGGATCCCCGGAGCCCCGTCCGAACATTCCAGTAGGTTTGAAATCATAAAATGGACTCTCTCGAACTCTTGGAATGCATAAAACAACATAAAATCTAAGAATCATACCCTAAACCAAATTGATTCAAATTTATGAATTTCAAGTTCTTCAATTTACTTCCAATGCGCCGAAATATACTTAAACTACTCGGGATGACACGAAAATTTGCGTGGAAGTCTTAAATCACTATACAGAACTATTCCCAAACTCGAAATTCCAAACGGACTTCAATTACTCAAAATCCTACTCCAAACCAAATTTAAAGAATTTTAAACCTTCAAATAGTTGATTTTTACTATTAAGCGTCAAAACGCTCCCGGGTTATCCAAAATTCGATTCGGACATATGTCCAAGTCCAAAATCATCATACAAACCTATTGGAACAGTCAAATAACGATTTCGGAGTCGTTTTCTCAAAATATTGACCGAAGTCAAACTTGGCATTTTAAAGCTAACTTAAGGAACCAAGTGTTCCAATTTCAACCCGAACACTTCCAAATCCCGAACCAACCATTCCCGCAAGTCATAAATCATTAAAAACACATACGAAAAATTTTATTTAGGGGAACGGGGTTCTAACAGTCAAAACGACCGGTTGGGTCATTACAACTATAGTTACGAAAAAGAATTAAAAAAATAAAGAATGCTTGGTCTTTACCCTCACGGGGGATCAAAATTGTTGTCTCTAGCTTTGAGTTGTCTAATTGTAAGAGAGGCTAGCTCCCATTTGTCCAGTTGTATGAGTCCTCACACCAACCTCGGCAACCTTTCAAATCTTGTAGTAAGGATCTGTTATTTATGTATATGGCTGAATGTTGCTAACTTGTCAGCTCTCTATTTGCTTCTCTATAACAATGCTGGACTTTAATCCCGTTCTCCGCTATTATGTGTCTGATGGTTCTCAAATCTTGTAACATTCTCCATGGAGTAATTGCTTTTTTTCAGGCACATGATATAATCAATTGAGAATCCGCTTCTGCAATAACGTTGTCTATGCCTTTTTCAGCACATTTCTTGAGCCCATAAAGCAGAGCTTGCCCTTCTGGTGCGGTGACTTCGTCCACTTAATGACTTTAATAGATTTATGTACCATCGGTTGGTCTATAATATTCTGAATCTGTTCCCATGATGACTTAATTATAACTTTCCCAAACTTTTCACTAAGTTATATAGTACTTGCATTTCTGATATGCACAATGATGGAGTTTCTGAATCATGTGAAGCACATCTCGACCTCCATAATTCCTATGTGACTAGTATCGACATAACTTTGTTTATGAAGGAAGCCATTATATTTACAGTTCTCAACTTCCACCATTGAATAAGTACATGTTTATATTGCAATCCATGGGTTGAGATTCCAAAAAGTCCTCCGAACTTTGCCCAAATAGCCTGTGCAAAATTACCTCCGCAAAAAAGATGTTCTGCAGTTTCCAATTGTGCCAATGATGGAGAACAACAATAGCATTTTGGTATCATATTAAAACCAAATTTAGCTATTCTATCATCAGTTGGTATCCTGTTTCTTAGTGTTCTCCAGGTGATGAAAGACATTTTAAAGGGGACATGTTGTTGCCAAACTTTCTTCTCCCACACTAATTGGTTCTTTTTTTATCGTAATATCTCCCACACAGATGAAACTGTGAAGTTGCCATTGTTATTTGCCATCCAAATGGATTTATCTGATATCTCTGGTATCAAACAGAGTTTTTGCTGTTCTATGATTCTCTTAACTGCTTCCGGAACAGTAATATGCATTGAATCGTACTGCCACTCTCCATTTTCATATGCCTCTATTAATGAAATATCACTGGGTTTTGAATCTTCTCGTAAGTATTTGATAAGAGCCCCTTGTCTTGTCTAGTTGTCATACCAGAAAGAAATATTTCCTTCCCCTGGAATCCAAATCAAATTCTTCTCTAGTTCTGTCTTCATTTTACATAATGCTCTCCAGTTGTGACATTATCCTGAGCGCTATTTGGGTACTGTTGGGTGGACTCTTCTAGAGTATTTGGCAATCATGAATTCCTTCTAGAGAGAAGAAACTATCCTTAAATTCCACCATGATTTAGTAGTGAATGCCCTACACACATCTTGTA